>NC_058161.1:19493235-20233124 GCF_020080835.1 Cotesia glomerata | reverse complement strand
TCTTCGATTTTCTTAACGGGAAGTTAAAAATGTACATTAGCTAAAATATGAATGTAAATAAAGGATTCAATTAAGTAAATTTATATTATTTTTTATTTCAGAATTTTTTTCTTTCAAGATTTTCAAAAATCGGGAAGTTGTTATTTTCACCCCGTTTTACGAAAATCATCGAATCGCGACGTTTCGCGGTCCTAGGAAGCTTTCCTGACTATTCCCGCGATGGTGTCTGTGTCTGTGTGTGTGTGTGTGTGTGTGTGTGTGTGGTTTTTTGGAATTACTTTAAAACGGCTTCACCGATCAATTCCAAAAAATAATCAGCTCTTAACATAAAAAAACCACGTCGATCACCGCCAGTCCGGTCAAAATCGGTTGATTCGCTCGTGAGTTATCGTTGATGAAAGAAAACCGAAAAATGTGTTTTTTTGGAATTTCTCCGAAATTTTTCGCTCTATCAATTTAAACTTGAAAATTCTTTATGAAGCTTAAAAAACTGCGTCGAATGCCGCCCGTACTGAAAAAAAATATACGCCGCTTATACGGGGGCAAAAAAAAGTATGTAGCATATATACAGAGTGTCCCAGAAGTAACGGACGCCTTTGTAGCATCTAATAAACAAAATAATTCTGAGATGAAAAGTCCTTAGCCACTTTTTAATCAGACGCATAGATAACTAATTATTAATCAAAATAACGTCCTTTTATGCGTTAGAGAGAGAGCACTAGTGTCAAGTCAAGTGCGTTCCAACAAAGACGCTTGCACGTGTGAAGGTGTAAGTAAATATGTGTGACTACGTTAGCTATAGAAACTAGTTAGTCATACAGTTAGTTATGTCTTTGTTTGGCACATATTTTACTGGACACTGGCGCTCTTTCTCTAACAAATAAAGAGACGTTATTTTTAATTAATAATTAATTATCTATGCGGTTAATTGAAAAATGGCTAAGGACTTTTCATCTCAGAATTATTTTTTTCATCAGATGCTACAATGGCGTCCGTGACTTTTGGGACACCCTGTATTTTATATGTGCGACGTATATGTATTTTTGTCAGCATATATGCGTATACATATTTTTTCAGTGTGGGCGCCAACCACGTAAAAATCGGTTCATTCATTCAAAAGTTATTGCGGTTTGAAAATTCAAAAAATATTGTTTTATCAAACTTTTCAGTTCGAAGAGCTCAAAAAGATACAAAAGCTATTTTTTGAGCTCGGAGAGCTCAAAATAATACACAAATTGTATTTATGAGCTCGAAGAGCTCAAAAACGTCATTAATAAGTGCAATTTCAAGCGTTTAGGTATAGAATTGGCGGGAAGTTACACGGATGGCCTTCAGGGTCTATCTTTTTTTTAATTTTTTTATTAATTATTACTTAGATTGAATTTACAAATTTTCAGGAAGTTTTAAAAATCTGACTACTTCGCGTGGATTTCCTTAAGCTTACGTTACAAAAGATTATGAAATAACTTATTTGTTCTCTAATTGAACCACGTTAGGTATCATTAATAAACACATATTGACGCGCATTTATCTCCATTGTGGTTAAAAGTCAGTGTTGATAAACCAGTCAATAAAAATGATGATGATAAGAGAGGTTATATAAAGGCGTTGATCATCACCGGAGCCTAGTACGGAATCAATTGGAATTATTGCAACGTTAATTTTCTAGCTTTATCATAATAAAGCTAAAAGTTTTTCTTTACAATGGCTACGGACCTTTTTGTGATGCACAACAACTGCCATTATTTGGAGCAAGTAGCCGAATCAGGACCAAGATACGTCGAAAGGACTTTTCGAGAGCACTATGCGATTCTCAACATGCAGATAGTGAGTCTTTGTGAAGGATGTAAGAAGTGGAAAAATATTTTAACACTATTTTGAATCATTACGCTCGAACTTCCGTAAGAAAGTGATCAATTTTTCCCCTTTCCACCCATTGTATACATCATATCATAACATGTAATAACTCTAAAAATATCGTACAGGAAAGTCTGTTATAAGATAAATACGACCTAATTAGGCCTCAGTTTTATACAACCATTACTTGCGACACTAGTGGATATCCAGAGGATTAAAAAATATGAATTCTAAGAGCGCAATTTTGCAGAATAACTCCAGAAGATCGAGCTATGATTCAGTAATCAAGAATATTAAATTAGATACTTCTGCGAGTTTCGTTGATGGCAATAACATCCCAAAGAAGTTTATGGTCATCAAAAAACCAGCATCTGATTTTTTATATCCTAATTTTTGGGAATTGATATGGAAGACTGATAGCAGAGTGATAGTGCGATTTGACAAGGGTCATTACATAAGGCAAAAATGGCTGAATAGCGATTCAACCTTGGCGTACACTGTCGGACAATTCACTCTATGGAAGAAGACTATAACCGATAAATATTACACTCAGATAACCTTGACGGTGAAAAACAACAAAGAAAATAAGTCAAGGAAGATAACGCATTATCAATACCATGAATTTCCTGATCAACAGACACCTTTTTACTCTGCACAGCTGATATCTTTTTGGAAGATTGTGAACAAAAAGTATGAAGGCACAATTTCATCGGAACAAAAGGAAAGTGAAATGTGCCCAATTGTGATGTACAGCGCCACGCGGTTTGAAAGGTTGGTGTCGATTTGTGCGATTGACATCTGCTTGGACCAGTTGACAGAGGAGCAACCAGTTTCGGTGTCTAACACCATTTTGGATGTTAAGTATCAAGTGTCCTTTGAATCTATCAGCACGGAAAAACAAGCATTCATTGATAAAACCGTGCAGCATATCAAAGGCGCGTTCCTTTGGAAGAAAGAACAAGATGACAGCGACCCCAGTAATGTGTCTTTTAGAGATCGTGTTCGGAAGTATTGTTTACTTTTCAAACGACCATCTGTTTTTTGAGTGTTTATTGTTTGGGTAGGGTTGGCACTGCCGTTAGGATAACATGTTTTTGTGATAGTGTAATTGTAATTGTGATATATATTTATGTAAGTACAAATTTGTGATATAATTAGAGTGAGAGGTAAAATGCAATGTATTTTTTGAAACAGTATATATACATATACAATATATATATATTTGACTGTAAAAGTGTCAAAATGTCTTGTAGATTAAGAAAAAAATATGGTTCTCTAAATTAGGAGTATAAAATAGCATCACCATTAATTAAATGTTTTTGAGATAAAATTGTTCATTACTAGCAACTTTGCAGTCACTATATGGCTTGTGAACTATAAATAAAATTTTGCTTTATTAAATAATGAATTTTGTTAAATTGCTATGTACTTTCTTAAATATTGATGTTTTTGTGATATAAGCTCATTCCGATATTAGAATCATCAAGAGCTTTCATTTGAGTACCCACTTGCATTTTTGATATATTTTCCATATATACATATATGTGATATATACAAATATATAAAATATATGAAAAATTGATGTGGATATTCAAATGAAAGATCTCGATAAGTGTAATGTCGGGATGAGCTTATATCTTTAAAAATGTCAATATTTTACAAGATACAAGGTCATTTCTTAATAATGTATCTAGAGATAGAGTATTTTTTAATGTAGTCTAAATACTTATCATAATAAATTGACTATCGATGAAAATGAAATGAAATCTTGAAAAGAAACAAATTCAAATGTAGACCTTTGCAATGATACTTAATTTCACTAAAAAAACTAATTTTATCATATGTCTATCCTGAACACAATATTTTCGTTATTCTCTTACTAATATAGATATTAAATCACAATAGATAGTTTCTTAAACTATTTTTAGTTTAATATAGACTTAATATTCATTTTTAATAACTTTAACACAGAAAAGAGAAAAAATTAATTAAGCATGGTTCAACCATGACTCACAATACTACGGCGTAGAATCTCATCCGTTATGAACTGTTAAATAAGTTATTATTCTATTAAAAATGTCTTTTATGTCTTTTGATAACAGCTATTCTCGCATTCGAACGAAAACAGATTTTGTAAATATTTTCGGATTAACATTATGATTTGTCATATTTTACGACCGAGTCAATCGTTATGTGAACTTAACGTTATCATAAAATCGCGGAATTTCAATATTGGTGTGTTTCTTAAGGGAATGGCTTTCACTGAAGAAACAGAGGTTTTAAATAGGGTTTAGAAGATTCAGGCAAGCTTTCTTTGGGGTGGCTTCGAGCAACTGCCTTTTTTTTTAATGAGAATGATAATGATAGCACATTAGTTGTTTTGTCGATTTGTAATCATGGATTGTACTACTCGAAGTATCAACAATGTCATAAGTAAACTGCAAAGGAAAAGAGGCAATAAATTCAATGTTATTAGTAAGTAAGGTTTGCGGTTGGATGAATCAACTGATAATTATGATAAAATTAAAGTTATTTTCTATGTGTCTTATGAATCTTTTTTTATTTAAGCCACTTATATTCTGAGTGGATTTAATACTTCACGAGATAGATGCTAATGGATCTCCACAAAATCCGAAATTGATTTCATTGAAAGGGATATTATTCATAAACGAGCGTGCAATATCGCTAGATTTTTTAGTATCAAGCAGCATAACTGTTCCCAATGTAACCATAGAAGGTAATTTTCATAAAAATAAAAGTTTTGAGTTGATTAAAGTTAAAACTCCAAGGTCATGTCAGCAAGACCGTCTACGACCTTAATAATCTTAACAATTATTGGTATCGAACATTGTTGGTGGGATTTTATGATTACAACGTTGACGAGAGGTATTTATGATAAGAATTGACCCTATTCGTGATCCGGACTCGGCAGATCCAAACAGTGACAGAGGGTTTCAACCACATGACCTAAGTGCTGTAAAAAAGACACGTTTGAGACGCTTCTGCATTATACAAATCAAGGTTCAAAACACCGGACAGTTTCGCTTGTAGAAAATAATTTTTCAAATTTTTCTATTTTTTTTTTGGATTTTAATTCTTAAATTTCGACATTGAACAGGCCCCTGGTCGACGCTCAGTTCATTTTGTATAGGAAATCGCATTACCCCAACAGTAATGGTCGCGATCTTGAGATTTTTAGACTTAGAAAGTATTCAGCTATAGATTAGATGACGTCAGGACGAAATTCATGTCAAGGCCAATCCGCGTCATCAATGGCGTCATAAATAGTTCAATATAGAGAGCACGCTGAGTATTAAACTCCAGTTTATGTGTATTCGTTACGTAGGTAAGGTCGTTGACTCCTATGATACGGCCCGTACCTTTAATATGTAGTCCTGTTAAAGGTGAATTTACATTGTGAACATGTTGTTTACTTCTGAAGTATAATTGTTGAGTAAAGCACACATAAAGTGTATAGTATACAGCTTTTAGAATTCTAAATAAGGGAAAAATATAAGTTTTGCTTTGAAAAGTTTAAGGAGATCCAAGTACCCTCCTAGTGTAAAGAATGTCTATAAAAAAATAATACGTATAAATACTTTTGTTATCTTATAATTAATTTTTAAATTAATTAATAACATTTTAGAAGAGGCTGGCAATAGCTTGGTCGGTTCGGTGCCCGCTTTTCGAAAGAGTGGGACCCGGGTTTGATCCCGACACGCACCAATATTTTTCAGTGATTATAAATAAAAATATGTGCGTTAATGTTGCCAGCCTCTGGAGGTGGCAGAGATAGCCGGGCGGCACACGTCTGACTTGGGTGATCACCCATTTAAGCAACAACTTGAATGAGTGATCACTCTAGTCAGCATTGGCTAGCGCGAGGGATCTCTGCACACTAGGATAGGGACCTAATGCTCCAGTGGTCGATAAAGAAGAATTTCTTATCAATCACTGTAGACTTAACCCAGCTCCGACTGTACTAACATGGGTTTTTTCTGTGGTTTCCCCATGTTTCTGTTCCAATACCCTAGTGGTAAGAACCAGGGTGAATGCGGTACAGAAGGCACAAGTCGGTCCACAGCCGCATTAAGAAGTGTGTGTTGGGAATGAAAAAATCCCGACATGCAGGGGGGTGGGGTCAAAAGAAGTAGTGAGTATAATGAAGTGATAATAATGATGGAAGTAAATACAAAGTAGAACTGGGAAAAAAGTGTGCTGTGTAACAAAGAGAAGTGAGAAATAATACCCCACCCTCCCTTGTAAAACACTGCCCAGGTGATACAAGTAAAACCTCCATTATTATTATTATTATTATTATTATTATTATTATTATTATTATTATTATTATTATTATTAATAACATTTTAGAAGAAATTTCCGATAAATTTACTCATTAAATAATTATTAACATTTAATTGACTAATAAAAAATACAGTGCTCTGAATTACCGGTAAACACTTGACAACACAAAAAGAGTTCCCTAACCTTAAAATTTATTTATGTTTACTGTCTAACTAAAATGACTAAGATCCTCTAGCATTTAAAAAACCGCGGTTACTTATGCTTTGGGTAACTGCGCAAACGGTGTTGCCAAGTCAAATACAAGACTTTAAAGAACGCAGGTTCCAAGTTATTTTTCATAAAAAATATAAAATATCTCCCTAATACGTTCGAAAGCTACTTTTTTTATTATTTTAATCGAAAGGTTATTATTTTTTCAATCAAATTCAATGAAAATATAATTTTTTTAAAGTCGCTAATTGCATTAAATTCTTAACCAAATACACGGCTGGTGGAATCTCCATTCACATATAAAAATTACAATTTCAAACCTAATTATTTAATTAAATATCCCGGAAACCTACTGCTTTTTAATTTTTTTATTAATTATTTTCCGGTTACCCAAAGCATAAGTAACCGCGGTTTTTTAAATGCTAAGAGATCTTAGTCATTTTAGTTAGACAGTAAACATAAATAAATTTGAAGGTTAAGGAACTCTTTTTGTGTTGTCGAGTGTATACCGGTAATTCAGAGCGCTATGTTTTTTATTACTCAATTAAATGTTATTAATTATTTAATGAGTAAATTTATCGGAAATTGCCTCTAAAATGTTATTAATTGATTTAAAAATTAATTGTAAGATAACAAAAGTATTCATACGTATTATTTTTTTATCGACATTCTTTACAGTAGGCGAGTACTTGAATCTCCTTACGCTATTCAAAGCAAAACTTATATTTTTCCCCTATTTAGAATTCTAAAAGCTGTAAACTATACACTTTATGTGTGCTTTACTCAATATCCATTGATAGATAAGAATTTATAAGCACCAATACAAGCGTCGTGATAAAACCAGTTCAACCTATCAATTATTGTTATGACTTTTATTAGCGGAGAACTGACCACTGTTTTCCTGTTTTTGAAACGCTTATCGGATTGGTGAATTTCAATACCTATACCATTGTTGTTATGAGCCACAAATAAAACTTGGGTATTTACCAATTTTGCTGATAGTAAGTTTAAAATCGATTGCGGTTTAAATAATAACAATATTTCCTAGCAAATTTAAAACATTTTTTTCCGCGAGCTATATTAACGTTTGATTAATCACCCTTATAAATAGATAATTTAATTTGATCTTCACCTGTTGCCATACAGAAGAGATCTGTTCAACATTTTGATTCTAAACTTAGAAAGCTGTAGACTTCCGTTCTATCCATTTTTAAATCAGTAATTTTGATCGTGTTAATTAATGTGTTGATGGATAAAAAATTTTTTACTGTCACATTAGCGCTAAAGGCGTACAGGGTTTCATTTTTAAAGTTTTTTCTTTTTCCGATCACTATCACCATCACGTGATTTACTCATTCATCGATCATCTCAGCTGTGGTATGTTGGTACTTATCAAAAAAAATTTTTAAGATCATGTCATTGATAACATTTGTACATATAAATATTTTTATAATTTTATGAAGCTTTTCATATTTTTTTTAGTTATTTTACTATATTTTATAGTAGTAGAGAGGGAGTATATATATATATATATATATCTATACATATATAATGAAAGTGGGTTTCGTAGACCGTCAATCACGCAAAAACTACTGAACGTATTGACATGGGACTAGGACCATTCGATGCGGAATGAATTGTAGATGGTTATAGGCTACTTATTTTTCGAATTCCATCAATCCTTCACCATTTTATTTCTATTTAACTTTAATAAACATTTTTTCCCGCCGATAAAAACAAAAGACGAGCATTTTTCTTCAATTTATTTGTTTTTTGTATCGGCATTAAAGGAAATAATTTTTATTACGTTACTTTTTTGAGAATTTAGTTCCATATATACCTACGCGTGGGCGAATGCGTGGGTGGAAAATATACATATATAACGAAATAGGGTTCCTTTGATAAAAGTTGACGTCAAAACTACTGAAGCTATCGGGATGGGACTGCTACCTTTCGACGCAGAATTTTTCATATATGGTTATAGGCCACTTATTTTTGGATTTTATCAACCCTTTCTCATTTTTTTTACGATTAATTTTTATATACATTTTTTCCCGCTAATAAAAACAAAAGACTCATTATTCATTCATTTGTTTTTAATACGATTTTCTTTTGTTTTTATTACATAACCTTAATATTTGATTGATTTCACGTCATTTAAAAAAAAAGTTAAAGAAAGAAGCTAATTATGTCTGGTGAACTAAGTGTTGAAAATTTATATTTATATGCTGATCGTATGTTTGGTTATGGTAAAATTGGTTTCAAGAATTAAAATAGTTAGATATCTACGAAATCTACTGAAAATGTTGTTGTTTATCAACTAGGACTTTTTGAAACATAAAATTTAGACCCTGTCTATTGAGTTTCAATAACATTTGCTAAAAATTTCCTTGCAACAAACGTCTCTTTACCAGCGGGAATAAAGTCATTGTAAGGTTTCCAAAACTTAACATTATATGTAGTAATTCGGTCAACGAACTTAGAATTTTACATACATGTTATTTTTGCTGATTACATAACTTATAAATTGTTCTTATTACGGGATCGAGGGAATGTTACTGATTAAAATGAATGCATTTTTCAAACACTGGGTATGTAAAAAACATGTTAAGTTTATTTTCTATGAAAAATTGATGTCGCTGAGAAAATTTTAAATGACAAAAAAATTCTTCGCACTTGAAGCTAGACAGACTTCAACTTTACTTATGAGACTTGCAATGACATTAACTAAAACTTTCAATACTCATTTGGAATCTGTGCAAGTCAAAACAATACTCTAATTAAATTTCAAGTCTAGATCTAAAAATGCAATTCTATAAAGCGCCCAGCGAAGCGGGCGGGTAACAGCTAGTATATATATATATATATATATATATATATATATATATATATATATATATATATATATATATATACTCCCTCTCTACCACTACTATATGATAAAAAAAATCTGAAAAATAATTATTCAACTTAACATTAGATTTGTATCCACATATTATAATTGTGAATATTTTTTTAACACGATCTTAAGTCAATTTCATTATTAATATAAGAAGACATTATTGACAATGTATGTGATAAATTTTCATTCTTTAGTGATTCGTAATATAGATTGATTATGCTTAAGTATGAATTTAAACATTTATAGTATCAAAACACTTAAGTAGTGATATAATTTATTCATAAATTATTCTTACAGTAAGTTTCCACATATCCGAATCTGACTTTCGTATCAATAAATTATCTAGATATAATTTTCATGATTTAGTTGCGGCTTATTTTAACGATAACTTAACAAAGATTCTTTTAGTGAAACATAATATTATCTTTCCTATATTCGGATATAAAGGACATATTTATCAAAATTATTAAATCACAAGACGAGTGCAATTTGGAAAATCTGAAACAATTTGAGCTGATTTTAAAACAACTTCTTATTTTTAAATTATTTCTTATGAATTTTAATGAGTTAAAAATATATCATTTAAGAGGATTTCTTAATTATCCATATACTGATTAATATAATTCCTATATCCTATTTTAATGTAATTCATATATCCTATAATTTTAATATAATTCATATTTATATATATAAAAGAGGATGTTTGTATATATGACATCGATAAAATCAGAAACTATTTGACTGATCATTATGAAAATTGGTATGTTTATGTATTTTTTCACGGAGAAGGTTTATATGCTATTCCCATTGATGTAACTCGCTACCAGGCGGCGCTGTAAAGTATCGACTACCGCACCGTTCAACCGATTGTCATAAAAATTGGTATGACCAATCATTTTTCCACGGAGAAAGTAAATATGATGTCCATGTCATTAAATATTACCATCATATAGCGCTTCAATGCATTAAGTTCTATAGCGATCAACTGATTTAAAATTTTATATGCGGCAATGAAGGCAATAAAATGTTTTCTCATTAAATTCAGTGAGTTATTTTACAACTTATATTAAATAAAAAAATGAGAGAAGTAACTAATCTTCAGATGTAAACAAAAAAATATAATTTATTTAAAAAGCAAATCAGCTAACTTCAAATAAGGTAGCGGCGGGTAATAAGGCCTAGCAAAGGGAGATTTTGAAAAAAAATCGAAAATATTGCATTTAATTATTGAAATGTATCATTAATTTTTATATTAATACATTAGCCATAAAATATAATGGTAATTTTCACCATAAACAAACATAAAATTAAATGTTTTCAAAAACCTTGCGAATAGGCTTTATTTTACTACGGTAGGGTAATAAAACCTTCGGGTTAAACGTACTAGAAATAGTTATACTATACTTAATAAAATTGGTATTAGAGATCAATCATCACTTAAATTTAGTAACAATACTTTCTAAGATGTTGATAAAAATTATGAAAAATGTTTACCATTTACTCAAACCGTTTTTTAGGAATTCTCCTGCGCTACTTTAGTATATGACGGATGATGAAAAATAGATGACAGGGAACGTTGTATCGGGACTCTATAAACTTGTAGCGACATTTCTATGCTAGACACTTCTACTAGAGAAGTTTTTAGCGAAAGCGGTGATTTTAAATATCATTTCTATCACTTAGGCTTATTACCCGCGGGTACCTTATATCATTTGTTATTTAACATCAATATTTATCTGTCAAAACTAAACATAATTTTTAACTTCCCGCTAAAAAAAATTTAAAATTGTGTGTGTGTGTGTGTGTGTGTGTGTGTGTGTGTGTGTGTGTGTGTGTGTGTGTGTGTGTGTGTGTGTGTGTATGTAAACCTCTTATAACTTTTGAACAGCTCGGCCGATCAGATCAAAATAGATAGCGATCGAAAGAGTATCATTGCCATTAAATTTCATGGAAATTTGAATCTATTCGATTCACTAAATTTTGAGAAATCTCAAAAATATAATTTTCAAAAAATTGTTTTTTTGGAATAACTTCTAAACGGCTACACCTATCAATTCCAAAAACTAATCAGCTCAAGTTTAAAAAATCACGTCGATTACCACCAGTCCCGTCAAAATCGGTTGATTCGTCCGAGAGTTATTGAAAACGAAAAATTTCGAAAAAAGTGTTTTTTTCACATAACTTCGACATTTCTTTTTGGATCGTTTTCGATGAAATAAAATAATTATTAGAGCCCAAAAAATCACGTCAATTGCCACCAAGAACATGAAAATCGGTTGATTGGTTCGTGAATTATCGTTGTCGAAAAAATTCGGAATAAGTGAATTTTTCAAATTTCTCTAAGATTTTCGGTTTGATCAGTTTGTGTTTACAAGTATATCATAGATTTTGAAAAACTGCGTGGAACTCTACCAACCACGTGAAAATCGATTTATTCATTCAGAAAGTATTGCAGTTTAAAAATTCAAAAAATACTGTTTCATTAAACTCCTATCAGACTTTTGAGCTCGAAGAACTCAAAAGCTTAGAACAGCTAACTCTATGAGCTCGGAGAGCGTGAAATAACATAAATTATATTTTTAAGCTCGAATTTATTTTATTGCGTAATAAAATTCACAAGGAATTTGCGCGCTCAAAATGGATGCCGGCGTTCGTTACCGCGTAGCACGTTTTGACCTCGGGTACCGAATACTATGTCGTGTCGATTGGAACCTTCTCGGTGTTCAGAATTTAATTAATATAAAATAGATTTATTTAAACCAATCTCAAGATGTTAATAATTATTAACCAACTGTATTAATAAAATTAATTATTCACGACTTGCAAACCCAAGAGGTCTAGAACATTCCTCGGGTATAAACCCCTAGGAGGAACGCTCCCAGCAATTAACGAATCAATTCAATTAAATAATTAATTATTATTGAGCAAAATTATTAAACAATTGAATTATCCAAACTTGAATAAATAAAATGAGAAGTAGTGTATTTGATGAGCTGGGTATATGGCCCCAAGGCTCATCATTACCAAAGTCCAATACCTGGTGTAAATTTGGTTGAAGAAACTCTATGGTTGATACTCGCTTCCTTCTTTGGACTTCTTGATGTTACTCGTTCCAACACTTTACTACTTCTGCGGACACCACGCATGGCTCGTCTATATAACGACCCCAAAAATACCCCCTCCTGCTCTCTCTCTAGGCCCGAAGATCGATGCGCTCAAATGCTAGTCGAAAAGTTATCGATCTCTGGCGACTTATCGATTAAGGGTAATTTACCCTGTTACAGCATGAAATAAAAATGGCATTGGTTTATGGCATAACAAGTTATTGTTTTCACCCCGCTTTACGAAAATCGAGTTTTCATCGAATCTCGACGTTTCGAGGTTCTAGGAAACTTCCCAGTCTATTCCTGCGATGATCTCTGTATGTCTGTATGTATGTGTGTGTGTGTGTGTGTGTGTGTGTGTGTGTGTGTGTGTGTGTGTATGTGTGTGTGTGTTTTTTTTTTCCCTTAGGGGGGGGGAATCCTTTTTACGGATTCTAGGCATAGTTGTTTGGCCTGGATATGTGGCGACTCGACGCAGCGTCATACTAAAACTCGACACTAACGCCCCTACCCACTAAACCCTAAACCCCTTTTCCTTCTTTCCTCTAATCCCTCATGGAAACCGCCGTCAGGCATTACTTCGTGAAGGAAGGATCTAGCTACTGCTCTTCCTTCTGGTGGCTAAGGTGTTAACTACCTTCCTTCTATCTTCTGCTATTTGCTCTTCTTCTTTCGGTGGAACGCAAGTCTTTAAGGACTTCTGTTGCAAACGTGTTGGTAGCGTTCCAGGCAGCTTCTAATGACAACATTGCTTCCACTAGTGAATCTGGTTGCATTCTCTGGTTCAGGATCCTCTCCAGTTCTTCACGCTGTGGATCGAAACGAGGACATACAAAGAAGACGTGCTCCGCGTCTTCAGCAGCTCCTGGGCAGGACGGGCACTCCGAAGAGTCATCGTGCTTAAAGCGGTGTAGATACTCTCGAAAACACCCATGTCCCGACAACATCTGCGTAAGATAGTAATTGACCTCACCGTGATTCCGGTTAAGCCAAATGTCGATCCGAGGTATGAGACGGTGCGTCCACCTACCCTTCTCTGCAGCATCCCATTGTAGTTGCCATCGGCCTATGCTCTTCTGCCGTTCTTCAATTCTAAGTTCTTCAGGGCTCAGTGCAGTTGACCTTTTTCGTTGGTAAAGGGCCCGTCTTTCCTCTGCTAGAACTCTAAGAGGTAAGGTTCCAGCAATGACGCACACTGCTTCTTCTGATATAGTGCGGAAGGCACTAGCTACTCGTAGGGCACTCAGTCGGTATATTGGTCCAGCTTTTCTCCATGATTCTTGGGTTTCCAGTGCATCAGCCCAAATGGATATTCCGTAAGTGAGCACTGATGTGACTACTGATGACAACAGTAGCCTCCTGCTCTGCATTGGGCCTCCGGTATCAGGCATCAGCCGTGCGAGACTAGCCCTCACTACTGACGCTTTGGCACTGACATGTTCCACCTGCTGCTTGAAGTTGAGTCGTGCATCCAGCATCACTCCCAGATAACGGATAAATGGTTGTGATGTGATTTCTTGTTCTCCGACTCTCAACTTGATGGTTTCTACCGTTTTTCTGCTGGTGATGAGCACTGCCTCGGTTTTATGCTTGGCTAGTTGCAAGTTCATCATGTCCATCCACAAATTGACTCGTCTGAATGTAATATCAAATGCCATTTCTATCTCTTCGAGGTGCTTTGCGACAATCACGACAGCTACGTCATCCGCATATGCTACAAGTTTGACTCCCGTAGGCAATGCTATTCTCAGGAGGCCATCATACATGATGTTCCATAGCAGAGGACCTAAGACTGATCCCTGCGGCACTCCTCCGGAGATTTCATACACTTCCGTACCATTCGTCGTGTCATATTTCAGGAGCCTGTTCGTGAAGTAGCTCGCTACTATTCTGCGAAGGTATCCTGGTATGTTTTTTTCTTCTAGAGCCCGCATAACGCAGTCCCAGTTAGCGGAGTTGAAGGCATTCTTGATGTCCAAAGCAGCCACCAAGCAGTATTTCTTCTTTCCACCCTTTCATCTCGTTCCGGCGATTGCATCCTTGGCTATATCAACAACCACTTTGATAGCATCCAGAGTTGACCGTCCTTTTCGGAAACCAAACTGGTTCTCTGCTAGGAGTGGATCGACTAAAGCCTCTATTCTCTGATGAATTATGCGCTCGAATATCTTGCCGGCCGTGTCTAACATGCAGAGTGGTCGGTAGGATGACGGTTCTTCCGGCGGCTTTTTCCCCTTCGGAAGTAACACTAGTCGTTGCTGTTTCCACTTCTAGGGAAAAGTCCCTTCCTTCAGGCATGTATCGTAAACGTCCAGAAATAATGTCGGTGCTGCCCTAAGGATTGATTTCAGGGCAATATTAGGAATTCCGTCCAATCCCGGCGCCTTATTATTCCCTACTCGATTTCCTGCCTCTGTGTGTGTGTGTGTTTTTTTTTTTTTTTTTTTTGTAGGGGGGGGGGAATCCTTTTTACGGATTCTAGGCATAGCTGTTTGGCCTGGATATGTGGCGACTCGACGCAGCGTCATACTAACTCGACACTAACGCCCCTACCCACTAAACCCTAAACCCCTTTTCCTTCTTTCCTCTAATCCCTCATGGAAACCGCCGTCAGGCATTACTTCGTGAAGGGAGGATCTAGCTACTGCTCTTCCTTCTGGTGGCTAAGGTGTTAACTATCTTCCTTCTATCTTCTGCTATTTGCTCTTTTTCTTTCGGTGGAACGCAAGTCTTTAAGGACTTCTGTTGCAAACGTGTTGGTAGCGTTCCAGGCAGCTTCTGATGACAACATTGCTTCTACTAGTGAATCTGGTTGCATTCTCTGGTTCAGGATCCTCTCCAGTTCTTCACGCTGTGGATCGAAACGAGGACATACAAAGAAGACGTGCTCCGCGTCTTCAGCAGCTCCTGGGCAGGACGGGCACTCCGAAGAGTCATCGTGCTTAAAGCGGTGTAGATACTCTCGAAAACACCCATGTCCCGACAACATCTGCGTAAGATAGTAATTGACCTCACCGTGATTCCGGTTAAGCCAAATGTCGACCCGAGGTATGAGACGGTGCGTCCACCTACCCTTCTCTGCAGCATCCCATTGTAGTTGCCATCGGCCTATGCTCTTTTGCCGTTCTTCAATTCTAAGTTCTTCCGGGCTCAGTGCAGTTGACCTTTTTCGTTGGTAAGGGCCCGTCTTTCCTCTGCTAGAACTCTAAGAGGTAGGGTTCCAGCAATGACGCACACTGCTTCTTCTGATAGAGTGCGGAAGGCACTAGCTACTCGTAGGGCACTCTGTCGGTATATTGGTCCAGCTTTTCTCCATGATTCTTGGGTTTCCAGTGCATCAGCCCAAATGGATATTCCGTAAGTGAGCACTGATGTGACTACTGATGACAATAGTAGCCTCCTGCTCTGCATTGGGCCTCCGATGTTAGGCATCAGCCGTGCGAGACTAGCCCTCACTACTGACGCTTTGGCACTGACATGTTCCACCTGCTGTTTGAAGTTGAGTCGTGCATCCAGCATCACTCCCAGATAACGGATAAATGGTTGTGATGTGATTTCTCGGTCACCGACATTAATCTTAATTGTTTCAACTTCTTTTCGGCTGGTAATAAGCACTGCTTCGGTCTTCTGCTTGGCCAGTTGTAGGTTCACTGTATCCATCCACTGGTTGATCTTCTCAAAAGTGATGTCAAACAGATGTTGAATCTCGTCGAGGTGTTTGGCGACGATCACTGCGGCAACATCATCCGCATACGCTACCAGTTTGACACATCTTGGAAGCTTCAGTCTCAGGAGCCCGTCATACATGATATTCCACAGAAGTGGACCAAGAACAGAGCCCTGTGGCACACCACCGGTTATATCATACTCTTTTGGACCATTCTTTGTATCGTATTTCAGCACTCTATCTGTAAAATAGCTAATCACTAGTCTGCGAAGATATGTTGGCACGTTCTTCTCGTCGAGAGCTTGCATGATGCAGTCCCAATTAGCGGAATTGAAAGCATTTTTGATGTCCAAGGCAGCCACCAGGCAGTACTTCTTCGTTCCACCCTTCCATCTAGTTCCTGCGATTGCCTCTTTGGCCGTATTAACAACCAGGTTGATCGCGTCCAGGGTTGATCGTCCTTTCCGGAATCCATACTGGTTGTCTGCCAAGAGTGGGTCGACTACTGCATCTATTCGCTGATGGATGATACGCTCAAATATCTTACCCGCCGTATCTAGCATGCAGAGTGGTCGGTAAGATGACGGTTCTTCTGGCGGTTTCTTTCCTTTAGGTAAAAGTACTAACCGTTGCTGTTTCCACTTACGAGGAAAAGTCCCCTCCTTGAGGCATGCGTTGTAAGCGTCTAGAAATAATGTTGGTGCTGCCTTTATGATGGTTTTCAAGGCTATATTAGGGATTCCGTCCAATCCCGGCGCTTTATTATTTCCTACCCGATTACAGGCCTCCAACAATTCTTCTTCAGTGACAGGTGGAATGTCGTCCAGTTCATCTTGCGTTGACTGATAATTGAGACTGTGTTGCTGTGGAAACAGCGCAGTGACGATTTTCTGAAGGAGTTGGGGACACGTAGGTGACGGCATTTGTTGTTTCTTCAGGTGCGTCATGACCACCTTATACGGCCGACCCCACACGTCTTTGTCGACCTCGTATATGAGCTCTTTCCAGCATCTTCTTTTGCTCTCTTTTATGGCCTTATTAAGTTCACGACGAGCTTTTTTGTACTCTGCGATCAGCACTGCAGAGTAAGGTCGTTGATAGCCACGCTGTGATATTCTTCTCTTTCGATGACACTCTTTACGGAGGTTGCTGATATGATCATTCCACCAGTGTACCGCAGGTCTTGAATTCATAACACGTTTGCGAGGCATACTGGCATCACAAGCTTGTGTTACTCGCATCATCAGAGCCTTAGTATGTTCTTCTGCACATCCAGTCTCTATCGGATCACTATCGAGGGCTGTTAGCAATACTTCTGGGTCAAGAGATTTCACCTTCCAACCGACGGTGTTAAATTGCTTGATAGGCCCCCGGAGGTTCTGGTCGTTTGACGTTTCCCAGAGTATCGCATGATGGTCACTGGCAGTGTAGATGTCCAGTACCTTCCAGTTAGTGTTACCTTTAGCAAGGCTGGTACTGACAAAAGTGACGTCTACAATCGAGCTTGCGTCACCTTTGGTGTAGGTCGGCGTGTCACCACTGTTGAGCAAGACTACATCTAGTGTAGAAAGAGCTTCTAGCAGCTCTCTTCCTCGTGCATTAGTCTGCTTACTGCCCCAGTCCACTGCCCAGGCGTTAAAGTCCCCGGCTATCGCCACTGGATGATGTTGCTTCGCGTCCTCGGTCAGTCGATCCAAGAAGTCAGTAAACTCAGCAATTGAGAGGCTAGGTGGTGCGTAGCAGCTGTAAAAACGGATGCCATCTACTGATGCTGCTACAAAGCCAGCGCTGCCATTGGTAGCTACACTCTGGAAGGGAGCTTACCACAAGCCCAGATCACAGCTTTCGTGGTGATATCCGTCTCCCAAGGTTGTCCAGCTAAATGTTTATATGGCTCCGATAAAAGCACAACGTCGAGCTTTAATTCCCGTACTGTCTGCATAAGCAGGTCATGCGCAGCTTCGCAGTGATTGATGTTAAGCTGCAGTATCCTCATGTTCGTTTATTTGTCAGCTTCTGGAGTGCTTCTTGGAGACTGGACATCGGCCAGAACCAGACCGGTGAGCAGTGTCCTGAGAGCCAGGTTTTTCCGCACATAACGCACATTTCACTTTATTTTGGCATTGAGCAGCTTGATGACCTGTTTGCCCACATTTGATGCAAAGCCCAGATCGGTCGACTTCGCTTTTACATTGGGCAGTAGTGTGCCCAAAGTGCCAGCACTTATAGCATCGTAATGGTGTCTTAATTGCTCTGACACGGCAATTTACCCAGCCAATCCTTATTTTGCCTGTCTTTCCAAGTATCTTTCTGCACTATTGCTGCTGGCAATCGTACCGAAGCAGTTTGAGTACCTCTGTAGGCCGGACGAATTTTAATGACATCTTCAGGTATTTCGTAGTCATTTCCAGCTGCCTCTTGTAAGGCCTTCCGGACATCGTCTTTAGTTGTTTCGTCGTCAATGTCCCGGATTTCAAGCTGTTCCTCTGGGCCTTTACAGATGACTTGCGCTTCTTCTTTAAGGATGCTCTTGATGGTCTTCAGCAAAGCTTGTCCTTTGTCTGCGGTCTTTCTGGAAAGCGTAATGAGCATATTCCCATCATTCGTCTTTTGAACCTTGTCAACGACGTCACGGGTCTGATCTGGTGGGACATCTTGTTAATCCGACGCAGTATCTCGGCATATTTTGCCTTCTCAACGGGTCGAATAATTAAGGCATCTGGTTTGGTGAATTTTCGCGGTTTTTCCCGCTTAGGCTCCGGCCGAGATTTGTTCACCGGTTGTTTTGGTAACCGCTCTCTCGCTTGCTCCTTCTTCTCCTTCTTGGATTGGACCTTCTGCCATTCAGTCACCTCTTTTTTCCGGCGTTCTGCACTGCCGTGTTTTTCGGAGGGCTTGGTTTCAGGTCCTTTTTCTTCACAACTTGGCAGATCGTTGGGTCGGGAGAAGATCGATCTTTTCTCTTAGTTGACTTGCTGCTAGTTCTGATTCTGTCTTCCGCGACTGATTCACCGTCACCTTCGGCTCCAGTGTCCATTGCTTCTTCATTCACGATAGTTGCTTGAATGCTTCTCTCCGGTGTAGTGCGAGAAGTGCGTCGTACTGTTAAACACCATTCTTCATCAAGTTTCTTGAATCTCTGAGGGCATTGGCTACGCTGGTCGTCTTGGTCTTAATCTCCTTGTGGATATTGACCTTAGATTGGATGAAGTCATTTAGCTCACTGGTCAGCTTTTCAAGGCGTTCAAACGCTTGCGACCGCTTCATTTCAGCGCTTGCTTCAATCGCTGCTTGTTGGGCATGAGGCCCGTTTTCACTATTGTTGTTTTCCTGAATTTTACTCATACTTTTAAATTCACCAGCGCATCGTACGGAGTGGAGCGGGTTGTCATAACTAGGAACGGGTGTACCCTCGGAGATAGTACTCCTACCCCAGTTCCCTGAGGCCTAGCCGACACTTAGCCAGCCCCGGAATACACGGACGGACTAGACTCGCTCGGAGCGGTGAAGATTCCGATCTCTAACACTCACTGCGTACTTCCTGATCAAGGCCCGAAGTGGCTGGCTCCTGATCCACTGCTGCAACTTACACCTCGGCAGAGCAAGCTCACATCAGCCGTGGCCTGCATCGTCGGAAACTACGACACGAGGTTCCGGTCACTCCCAGTGGGTCACAGCAGAGAACGATCGTCTTGTTAGGTCAGTTAGTGCGACCAACCCATTAAAGGGGAGTTTTGTCCACGGGAGCGTATTTTGTTTGGTTATTTTGCTTGGCTCCTACCCGCTGTACCTCATCAACTAAGAGATTAAGTGTCATCCAAGGACAGCGAGCGTTCTCCCATCCGCTCGGGGAGACGCGCCCGGTAGCAGTATCTCTTCTGCCCCGAGTGTGTGTGTGTGTGTGTGTGTGCGTGTGTGTGTGAAAGTATGTGAACCGCTTATAACTTTTGAACGGCTTGACTGATTTCATCGCGGTTGGTACCATTCGAAAGGGCTTGACCAAACTTAGATTTTAAAAACTATTTGGACCAATTCAGATCAATAGATTTTGAGAAATCTTAAAAAAACTGAAAAAAAAATTTTTTTCAAATGTGGTTTTTTTGGAATAACTTTTAAACGGCTTAAAGGTTCAATTCCAAAAACTAATCAGCTCTTAACCTCAAAAAACCACGTCGACCGCCACCAGTCCGGTCAAAATCGGTTGATTCGTTCGAGAGATATCGTGAACGAAAGAAAACCGAAAAAGGTGTTTTTTCGGAATAACTCCAAAATTCCTAGCGCAATCAATTCAAAATTAAAAATTCTTTGTGAGGCTTAAAAAACTGCGTCGAATGCTTCTAACCGCATAAAAATCGGTTTATTCATTCAAAAGTTATTGCGGTTTAAAAATTCAAAAAATAGTGTCTTATCAAATCTCTATCAGACTTTTGAGCTCGAAGAGCTTTAAAGCATAGGAAAGTAATCTTTTTGAGCTCGGAGAGCTCAAAATAACCCATAAATTGTATTTTTGAGCTCCAAGAGCTCAAAAACGTCATTGGTGCAATTTTAAGCGCCTAAGTATGGAATTAGCGGGAAGTTGCAGGGATGGCCTTCAGGGTCAACCGTTTTCCTAATTTTTAACTTCCCGCTAAAAATCTCAGATTTTCAAAAATCGGGAAGTTATTGTTTTTACCCCGTTTGGCAAAAATCGAGTTTTCATCAGATCTCGACGTTTGAAGGTCACAGGAAGCTTCCCTGACTACCCCCGCGATGTTGTCACTATGTCTGTATGTATGTATGTGTGTGTGTGTGTGTGTGTGTGTGTGTGTGTGTGTGTGACTATGTGACTCGCTTATAACTTTTGAACGGTTGAACCGATTTCATCGCGGTTGGTGACATTCGAAAGGGCTACGCTGAACTTAGATTTCCTGAGAATTTGAACCGATGCGGACCGATAGATTTTAAGAAATCTTGAAAAATCTTAAAAAAAATCATTTTTGAAAGGAGTGTTGTTGGAATATCTTTTAAACGGCTCTATCGATCAACTTCAAAAACTAATCCGCCCTTAAGCTTGAAAACCACGCCGATCGGCGTCAACCCGATCATAATAGGTTGATTCGTTCGAGAGATAGCGTGAACGAAAGAAAACCGAAAAAACCGAAAAGTGTTTTTTCACATAACTTCCTCATTACTTCTCGGATCACTTTTGATGACATAGCATAATTTATAGAGCTTAAAAAACGCGTCGATTGCCGCCAAAAACGTAGAAATCGGTTAATTAGTTCAAAAGATATCGTCAATAAAAGATTTGAAAACAAGTGATTTTAAAATCACTGCGACATTTTTAACTTCCCACTAACAAAATCGAAGATTTTCAAAAATTAGGAAGTTATTGTTTTCACCCTGTTTTTTTCTTTACTCACGTCTTAACGATAATAATTTTTGAATGAGCTTGGATAGCTCAAAATGACACGAAAATTATATTTATGAGCTCGAAAAGCGCAAAAGTAATAAGTGCAATTTTAAGCGCTTAAGTATGGAATTAGCGGGAAGTTGCCGGGATGGCCGTAAGGGTCAATCGTTTTCCAAATTTTTTTTCTTAACAAATATCATTATCTCCATGATGTCTCATCTGTGTGTGTGTGTGTGTGTTTTTTTTTCACATGGCATCAATACACTTTAACGCTACTATAATCTCCAAAAATCGACTAAAACTTTGTTCATTATTTTCTTTAATCACGATTTTTTTCGTTTATATTTGTATTTAAATAATTAGCACAAAAACGAATAAACTGTTATTAGTATTTTTTCTGCAGATTGGATTGGATCTGACCCTTCTAGAGTATCAGACTTAGCATACTGCAAGTATTGTCGCATATCTCTAAAATGTCATCGAAACGGCTTAATCGATCATTCAAAAACCAACAAGCATCAAAATTGTGTTTTGAAAGAGAAGTCAGCGCTTACCACTAAAAAATTGGACTCAACCTTTAAACCAGTTGTTACTGAGAAAATAAAGATAGCTGAACTGAAGATTGCCGCATTTATTGCTGAACATTGTTTGCTCAAAACCATCGATCATATGGTTAGCATGTTGCCGCAATTAGATCCACTGTCGGATACCTTGTCAAAATTGAAGCTTCACAGAACAAAATGTACTATGCTAATAAAAAATGTACTTGGCTCATGTATGCTGCAACAATTGATTATAGAGATTGGAGATTCTCCGTACTCTATTATTATTGATGAGAGTACTGACGTTTCTACTCAAAAATCCCTGTGTATCATGGTTCGGTTTTTTTCAATAAAAAAAAAAACAGATTGTGACAACGTTCTATCGACTAATTAAAGTCGTTGATTGTGATGCAATAACCATCCATGGCACAATAAGATCACAGTTAGTCGCAGACAATTTGAAAATTGAAAATATGGTTAGGATTGGTGTTGATGGTGCTAACGTTATGACCGGAAAAAATCTTTCTGTTACTGCTCTTTTTAAACGTGAGTTAAAAGACTTAATAATTATGAGATGTGTGTGCCATTCGCTTCATCTATGCGCTGAGAATGCAGCTGCTACTTTACCTAGTAGACTTGAACATTTTGTCCGCGAAGCGCATAATTATTTT
Source organism: Cotesia glomerata (assembly GCF_020080835.1). Taxonomy (NCBI): domain Eukaryota; kingdom Metazoa; phylum Arthropoda; class Insecta; order Hymenoptera; family Braconidae; genus Cotesia; species Cotesia glomerata. The sequence continues at coordinate 20,210,474 of NC_058161.1, read as the reverse complement.
TCGAATAGTCCAAAGCGCTTAGAAAAATATAAAGACTTATATGAAACAATGAATGATAGTATAAATTCTAAAAAAATTCAAGGCTTAAGTGGTACACGTTGGCTTGCAAGATGTGATGCGATTGATACCGTTCTGAATCAGTGGGAAGAACTCAATACTTATTTTCTAATTAATGAAAAAGAATGCTATTCAGCATCAGTATTGTATGATACTATGTCACGTGCGCCGTATAAGGCTTTTCTGATTTTTTTAAGAACCGAGTTAAAACTATTTACTCAATTAAATACTCTATTCCAGAGTGATAACGTTGAACCTACGAAATTATTCGAGGATTTGTTTATGATGTATAAAAGCTTACTCCAAAAAATTGTAGTACCTGCTCAACTACAAAAAATTAAGGATAGTGATTTAGTAACCTGGGACTTCTCAACTTACTTAATGCACAGCTCATCGTTAAATTTCAGTCATGAATTCAGATGTGTAGCTGAATCCATTAATCTGACAGAGCTAGAAGACGTTAAGGATCGATGTAAAAACTTTTTGAGTGTTTTAGCAAATGAAATAAAAAAGCGTTTGCCTGACAATTTAGCGATACTAAAGATGATGACAGATCTTCATCCTAAAGTTGCTACATCTCAAGTTAATCCGAGATTAAATACTGTTTTAAAGAACTTTGATAGAACTGCGTTGTTTGGTGACAAAGATGACATTGAATCCGAATGGGATAGGTTACAGAATAAATCATGGTCTAATCTTGATATTTCTGTTGGGTTTTACGCTGAAGTTTACGAAGATTGCGATGCTGCTGGACTCAAACGTTTTGAAAATATTGCGAAGTTTGCGATAGCTCTACTAACTGTGCCTTTATCGAATGCTAGTGTTGAACGTGCTTTTTCGATCTACAACATTGTGAAGAATAAGTTACGAAATAAACTATCTCTCGATTTATTATAAAATTTAATGACCATAAGATTCAGCTTACAAAAAGATTATGGCTCCCCGAGTCGAAATTTAGAGCCTATATAGAACCCTTTAGTCCGAAATAGATCCGACTGAGAGCCCTGTAGTCCCATAGCTCTGATTTTGAACCCACAGATCCGAACATTCACCGAGAGGTCCGATTTTGAACCCTCAAGTCCGTCAATATTAGCCTCTTCATAAATTTTTATTAACTGCAATTAAATTATTCATGACATAAAAAATTAAAAATTAAAAATAAAAAAGTAAAATAATATGAATTAACCCATGTACACAGAAAGAAAAATTTCTTGATTGGAGAACAAAATTCTTGGCTCAAGAAAATTTTCGGGTGCCTGAAGGAAGGCCGAAGTTGTGTTGGCCGAAGTAAAAATTTTTCTTGAAATTTTATTCTTGGTGGAAGTCATTTGTTCTTAATTCAAATTATCATAAATACTTGTTACAATAAGTTTTTGTATTTGATCAAGATTTTTAGATACTTTAGGGAAGCAGCGCCACTTACTTCAGCTGAGAAAAAAATTTTCTCACCTTCAGAAAATTTTTCTCTTGAATATTTGATACCCATTTTATATTATTTTAGCGTGCAATTATACATATTAAATGGAAAAAAATGATGAAATATTATTTGATCTTCCCATTTGACATGTTAATCAATAAAAATGTAAATGAAAAATTACTTCTATCTTTATATTTCATTTTTGAAGTAAGAGAGAAATTTTCTCAAGACTAGAAAATTTACTTCTATCAAGAACTAAATTTTTTGGAGCAAGAGGCCGAATTTTCTTAAAATAACAAGATTTTCTTGACTTAAATAAATTTTCTTAGATCAAGATACGTATTTCTTAAAGCAAGACATTGAATTTTGTTGGAATAAGTGAAATTTCTAGTGTTAAAAAATAATTTTTTTTTTCGCTTAAGAAAATAATTAGGAAGAAAAATATTTTCTTGGCTCAAGTGAACCTTTTTTTCTATGTAGGAGTCCCCAGAGTTGAACGACGGGGCCAAGACTGAACAACTCAGTCTCGGCCGTTCTTTTGGTGAACCAGACTTGAACCAAGACTGGGTCATCTAGCTCTGGCTATTTAATGGTGTGCTAGGCTTAGGTCAAGACTGAATAACTTAGCCTTGGCCATTCAATGGAAAATCTAAAGTTAATTAATAATTAAGTAAGAGAAGGGGGAGGGGGCAAAACGGACCTATTAAGACAAAAATGTGAAATCCTTAATGTTTTTCTCTGATTTTACGTTTTTTTTAGTCCTTTGCCAAGTATTTGACATTAATTTGTTCTGTTTATTGAAAATAAAAAATTGAAAATGTGCGGCAAAATGGGCCACCTTCAGAAAATATTATCATATGAGTTTTTCAACTTGTCTTACTTTTTTTGGCCTTTTACTGAGGTTATGGTATTAATTTTTTTTGTGTCTATCGAAATTAAAAAATTGAGAAATCTCAAAAAAATTAAAAAAAAAAATTTTTCAAATGTGGTTCTGTTGGAATAACTTTTAAACGGATTTACCGATCGATTCTAAAAACTTATCAGCTCTTAATCAAAAAACCACGTTGATCGCAGCCAGCCCGGTCAAAATCAGTTGATTCGTTAGTTAGTTATTGTTGTCGAAAGAAAACCAAAAAAAGTATTTTTTCGGAATTACTTAGAAATTCCTAGTTTGATCAATTTAAACTGAAAGATTCTTTGTGAGGCTTCAAAAACTGCGTCGAATGCCGCCAACCGTGTAGAAATCGGTTCATTCATTCAAAAGTTATTGCAGTTTAAAAATTCAAAAAATAGTGTTTTATTACACTTCTATTAGATTTTTGAGCTGGGAGAACTCAAAATGACACGAAAATTACATTTATTAAAAATTGATTTTTCTATCAATTATTTAATTAAAATTTCCATCAATAATTAAAAAATTAAATTTATTAACTAAAAAAATTTTTCTTCTTGATCTGAAGAGAAAAATTCTTCAACTAAGAAATTTATATTGGTTTAAGTGAATTTTATTTGATTCAAGAATTTTTCGTCTTGATTCAACACAATGAATTTTTTTTAAATTATTGTAAAAATTTATTGTTTAACGAATATTTGTTAGCAAATGCTAAAATTTAAAATTTATTATTCAACCAAAACAATTACATATCGTCAAAATTGATATGGTCTTTAAAAATTTAAAATTTAATAATTTACAGTTAAATTTTTAATATTGATAATTTTAAATATTAAAATTTATAATAAAATATTGAAAATCCACAGAATGGTGTACAAATTCTAGAGTAATATAAGGACTTGACTTTTGCATTGTTTTTAATTAATAACCATGTGTAAAAAATAGTTAATTTTCATCAAAACACAATATTAAATAACATAAATTATTAAACCGTCACACTTCATCATTATATAGATTTAGCTTATAAGAATGATGAGATGCGTAGCAGCTCATCGGTCGTATAGTGTAGGGGTTAGGTATCGGTCTAGCAAGCGCGCGACTCGGGTTCGAATCTCGGATAGGGCGGATGCGATTTTCACTTTATTTCTATGATTAGCGAAAGTTAGGTTTAAATAAGAGTCAAACAGTCTGAATTTGCGTTAGCCTCTACATTTAAAATCAAATAGAAAAAAAAATGATGCTTAAAAAATTAATTTTTTTATTATTTCTTATGGAATAGCATGAGGCAGACTTGAAAATTGACTAAGGCACAGTCCTGGTAACCAGGCATGGGTCAGTCGTGGCAACTAAGAGAAATAAAAATTAATTAATAAAAAAATAATAATAAAAGAGGACTCAGGGGTTCAAAATCGGATCTAATTTTTATTTTCATCAGGTCCGATTTTGAGCCCTAAAGCGCCGAAAACGGAAATTTGTAGCGCTTGTGGGACCAAAACCGGACCTACTTAAACATGGAAACAGGCTCTAGTTTGAGCCCCTAAGTCAGAAATAGATCCGATTTTAGAAGGTTCTAAATGGGCTCTAAATTTCGACTCGGGTCGTGTGTTAATTTTAGTCCATCTCCTGACATGCTGAAATTATTCAATGTTAAAATGTATGATTTCAAGGATTCGAATTTTCAAAATGAACAGGAAGCCGATAATTTGTTCTCTGTTTTGAATGACATCAAAGATTTGTGATAAATATTCCAAAGACTAATTTTTTGGCACTCAATTATAATTTATGACTTTAATTTAAATATTTAAATGATTATTATTTATATATTATTATTATATATATGATACATATGATTGTTATATAATTATTACTATATAAACTTGATTATTCGATATTATTTTGATTTTTTTCCCATTAAACTTATTCATTTTTAAAGAAATAAGGAGATGCTGGTAAGTAAATGACATAAATGATATAATAATTGAAATTACATTTCATAATGTGATGAAATTAAAGAAAAATACTAAATAACTATTGTTATTAACTAATTATTAATTGTTTTTATTTATTTCTTTACTTATATTGTAATGAATAAATACTTGGTCTGTTGTTGGGGAGTTTTGTTTTGAATTTAGTGGTTTTTGAAATTGCTTTAGGGGGAAAGTTTTCAAACACTTGGTGACACTGACGAGGATGTACAGTGGGTTATTGTTCTTTCGCGAGAATAAATTATGACAAGTTATAGCACGAGAAATTCAGAAACCTATAAAATGGTTTATAGCACGCTAAGGCAAATCCCATTAATATTTTAGTCGTCTGGTCACTCTCTAGAAATTTCCCATCCATTGTAATTAGAATAAGTATCGTAAAAAGATAGAATATTATTGTAATAGGATAAGAGTAAAATATATAGCTATAAGTTTAGTATTAGAGATACTCCTCAAGTGTTGTAGGCTTATAAGATTTATTAGACTTATTACAAATTATACCTTAAGTTCTATATTTTACATTTTAAGTATTTATGAAAGACAGTCTGGGCGGATTATTGACCCTTATTTGAGGACAATATTGTCTGGCCGCCAGGTCTCTAAAAAAGTTCCCAGTCATTAGGGAGTTGGGAAATTCTCCTGCCAGACTCAGGTATCCAGCATGGTCGGAAAGAGCGAGCACGTGGCCAACGCTTCGAGCTGAAGTCTACCTGAGAGGGGAGCAGCCAATCGAGGTCATCATCATTCTCAACTGTGGGACTCTAGTGCAGTAGGGGAAGCTGCCCCACCATCCCTTCTACTTCACTTCGGACTCGAGACCAAACTCGGAAGATCAGAATACCCTCAGCCCTCAGGCTGATCTTACATCTTATTAAATACTGTAATAGTCCGATAATTTAATTTTGTGTAAAGTGTTTATACAACAATATATTTAAATCAATTTAAACTAATATTTTTCTTCGCCGCTATTTTAAATGTTAAAAACCCAGTCATTTATTAATATTTATTCATTCCTGCTATTTCAAAGTTGAGTATTTCAATATTCCCGGGCGAATTACGACTACGTCGGTAATCTAGACTCAATAAAATAAATTCACGCGCGGCCACTAGAGTTAGGACATAACACGTGTACTTGGTGTGCGTCATTGTGTATTTCAATTTTTTTAAAGTCCTAGTAAATAGATTTTACGAATTTCATTAAAAGTAAAATATTTTGCAACCACGCACACTAAATACGTTCTGAAATTTTTTTTTTTAATTTTTAAATTTACAATAAGATTTTTTTTAATTTCCGAAAATCATAAACGATCATTCACAGATTCGGTAGAATCTGGCGCCAAGTTCCGTTCAAATCCGTTGTAAACGGAGCGCCAGACTACCGACTATGTTTACTGTAAGCAGAACGGTTTTTTGAGGCTGCGAAATTTTATTTAATTCTACGGTACTTTTTTTACCCAATTTGTTTATCATAACAGTAATTCATAATTTATTTCACCGTATTAATTAATTATATTCACTTATAAAAATTTATTTACTTGAAATTATTAAATTTTATCAGCACATACTATAGCTCGCTCACAAATTTCGATCCTGACTTTTTTTTTATGGAGAAAGGTCAGCGCCACAGACTAGATAAAATAAAAATGTGTAGTAATCCTCCTATAGATAAGCAACTACAGTTAAAAAATTTAATTCACAGCTTACATTTACAGCCGCCAGGGTGCACTGGAATTACATCTACATAAACTGTAGCTTCAAGGGGATAGTTTGCAGTAAAAAATGCAGTCAACACGAGATTTAAGTTATTATCAATTGTAAATTTTCATTATAATTACAAAAAATACTAAAATCCGAACAAAAACAGTTTCACTGTAAAAAAGTCGCGCCAAGTCCACGTTCATAAGACTATTAGGAAAAAAAAAATTTTTTTTTTCTTTACAAAAACATACAAAATAAAAAAATTAAAAAATCCAAGTAACCGATATGATTGTTTATGATTTTCGGAAATTAAAAAAAATTTTATTGTAAATTTAAAAATAAAAAAAAAAATTTTAGAACGTACTTGGTGTGCGTCATTGTGTATTTCAATTTTTTTAAAGTCCTAGTAAATAGATTTTACGAATTTCATCAAAAGTAAAATATTTTGCAACCACGCACACTAAATACGTTCTAAAATTTTTTTTTTTAATTTTTAAATTTACAATAAAATTTTTTTTAATTTCCGAAAATCATAAACAATCATATCGGTTACTTGGATTTTTTAATTTTTTTATTTTGTATGTTTTTGTAAAGAAAAAAAAAATTTTTTTTTTCCTAATAGTCTTATGAACGTGGACTTGGCGCGACTTTTTTACAGTGAAACTGTTTTTGTTCGGATATCGGTTACTTGGATTTTTTAATTTTTTAATTATGTATCTTTTTGTAAAGAAAAAAAAATTTTTTTTTCCTAATAGTCTTATGAACGTGGACTTGGCGTGATTTTTTTACAGTGAAACTGTTTTTGCTCGGATAATTATAACTATAGAAAATACAAATTTGCAATCAATAACAACAATTTAAAAATGATTATCTCTTTCTTTTCTTAATTGATACGATTTTGAGGTTATCCACATTTACAATGCTCAAGCCTTGCGTCGTACTTTGATCGTCGATTTTGAGATGAGCCCGATATTTTTTTGTATAGATCACAAAGTGGATGTTACACTAACTGATATGTTTATGAATTTGGTTAACAATTTTCACCCACTAGAGACAAAGCTTGAAGAAAATGAACTCGAAGATGAATGATGGTTGACATATTGCGATAATAGAATTTATTATTTACAATATATTGAAATATATTTACTTTGTTCAATACACTAAGCTTTAGCCCGACGAAGCGGGCTGGGTTCGCTAGTATCCTATAATTGATGAAAATCTACGTCCACAATTTGAATACAAGTTAACAATCAAACTTGTAGTTAAATTTCCCCGAGTCGAAATTTAGAGCCTATATAGAACCCTTTAGTCCGAAATAGATCCGACTGAGAGCCCTGTAGTCCCATAGCTCCGATTTTGAACCCACAGGTCCAAACATTCACCGAGAGGTCCGATTTTGAACCCTCAAGTCCGTCAATATTAGCCTCTTCATAAATTTTTATTAACTACAATTAAATTATTCATGATATAAAAAATAAAAAATAAAAAATAAAAAATTAAAAATTAAAAATTAAAAACTAAAAATAAAAAATCAAAAATAAAAAATTTCTTGACTGGAGAACAAAATTCTTGGCTCAAGAAAATTTTCGGGTGCCTGAAGGAAGGCCGAAGTTGTATTGGCCAAAGTAAAAATTATTCTTGAAATTCTATTTTTGGTGGAAGTCATTTTTTCTTAATTCAAATTATCATAAATACTTGTTACAATAAATTTTTGTATTTGATCAAGATTTTTAGATACTTTAGGAAAGCAGCGCCACTTATTTCAGCTGAGAGATACCCATTTTATATTATTTTAGCGTGCAATTATACATATTGAATGAAAAAAAATGATTCAATATTATTTGATCTTCCCATTTGACATATTAATCAATAAAAATGTTAATGAAAATTCACTTCTATCGAGATATTTAATTTTTTGGAGTAAGAGTCTCGGCCGTTCCTTTGGTGAATCAGACTTGAACCAAGACTCATCATGGCTCATCTAGCTCTGGATATTTAATGGTGTGCTAGGCTTGGGTCAAGACTGGATAACTTAGCCTTGGCCATTCAATGGAAAATCTAAAGTTAATTAATCATAAGTAAGAGAAGGGGGAGGGGGCAAAATGGATCTATTAAGACAAAAATGTTGAAATCCTTAATGTTTTTCTCTGGTTTTACGTTTTTTTTAGTCCTTTGCCAAGTATTTGACATTAATTTGTTCTGTTTATTGAAAATAAAAAATTAAAAATGTGGAGCAAAATGGGCCACCTTCAGAAAATGTTTATCATATAAATTTTTCAACTTGTCTTACTTTTTTTGGCCTTTTACTGAGTTTATGGTATTAATTTTGTTGTGTTTATCGAAATTAAAAAATTGAGAAAAGTGAGAAATGTCAAAAAAATTACAACAAAAATTTTTTTCAAATGCGGTTCGTTTGGAATAACTTTTTAACGGATTTACCGATCGATTCTAAAAACTAATCAGCTCTTAACATCAAAAAACCATGTTGATCGCAGCCAGCCCGCTCAAAGTCAGTTGATTCGTTAGTTAGTTATCGTTGTCAAAAGAAAACCAAAAAAAGTATTTTTTCGGAATTACTTCGAAATTCCTATTTCGATCAATTAAAACTGAAAGATTCTTTGTGATTCTTCAGAAACTGCGTCGAATGCCGCCAACCGTGTAGAAATCGATTCATTAATTCAAAAGTTATTACAGTTTAAAAATTCAAAAAATAGTGTTTTATCAAACTTCTATCAGATTTTTGAGCTCGGAGAATTCAAAATGACACGAAAATTATATTTATTAAAAATTGATTTTTCTATCAATTATTTAATTAAAATTTCCATCAATAATTAAAAAATTAAATTTATTAACTGAAAAAATTTTTCTTCTTGATCTGAAGAGAAAAATTCTTAAACTAAGAAATTTATATTGGTTTAAGTGAATTTTATTTGATTCAAGAATTTTTCGTCTTGATTCAATACAATGAATTTCTTTAAAGTTGTAAAAATTTATTGTTTAACGAATATTTGTTAGCAAATGCTAAAATTAAAAATTTATTATTCAACCAAAACAATTACATATCGTGAAAATTGATATGGTCTTTAAAAAAATTAAAATTAATTAATTTACAGTTAAATTTTTAATATTGATAATTTTAAATATTAAAATTTATAATAAAATATTGAAAATCCATAGAATAATATACAAAGTCTAAGGTAATATAAGGACTTGACTTTTGCATTTTTTTTAATTAATAACCATGTGTAAAAAATAGTTAATTTTCATCAAAACACGATATTAAATAACATAAATTATATAAATAATAAACCGTCACACTTTATCATTATATAGATTTAGCTTATGAGAATGATGAGATGTATAGTAGCTCATCGGTCGTATAGTGTAGGGGTTAGGTATCGGTCTAGCAAGCGCGCGGCTCAGGTTCGAATCTCGGATAGGACGGATGTGATTTTCACTTTATTTCTATGATTAGCGAAAGTTAGGTTTAAATAAGAGTCAAAGAGTCTGAAATTGCATTAGCTCTACATCTAAAATCAAATTTAAAAAAATGACGCTTAAAAAATTAATTTTTTTATTATTTCTCATCAAAAAGCATGAGGCAGACTTGAAAATTGACTAAGGCACGGTCCTGGTAACCAGGCATAGGCCAGTCGTGGCAACTAAGGGAATTAAAATTAATTAATAAAAAAATAACAATAAAAGAGGACTCAGGGGTTCAAAATCAGATCTAATTTTTATTTTCATCAGGTCCGATTTTGAACCCTAAAGCGCCGAAAACGGAAATTTGTAGCGCTTGTGGGACCAAAACCGGACCTACTTAAACATGGAAACAGGCTCTAGTTTGAGCCCCCAAGTCCGAAATAGATCCGACTTTAGAAGGTTTTAAATGGGCTCTAAATTTCGACTCGGGATCCTTTCAATTTTATTAAAACTTGACTAAAATACTTACACTACAAATCTTGACGTCAAATTACAGAGTAACTTATAATTATAGACATCTTAAACTAAAACTGTTTGCTTTGCAAACTCTTTCCATCAAGTTAGCTACAAATTTCGGCAGTAGATTGAATAAAAGTTTGAGTTAAGGTGGTTATCAGGGAGCGACCAGCTTTTGATTATCGACTGTAAGTAAATGAGTTTATATGCTTTTCTACTGACGATTATTAAATACACTTCAAAGTATATTATATCACTTGGAAGCAAACTGACATGTATTTGTTGACGCTGTTTGGTGTCAATCTGAGGAGCAGATTGCCAAAGTTCAAACACGGAAAAAAGAAAATTCAAAAAATTACAGTATATAATGCAACGTGGCGCTTCGTGAGGAAAACTGGAAAAATTACCGTTTTAGATTGTAATTATTACAGATTTTATAAAAATTACATGGTATAATGTAATATTTACATTGAAAGCTCTGACAATTAAATTCAAAAATTGAATTTAGAAAAATCTTATTTCAAACTGTAATTTTTCTAGTTTTGATTACTATGGGACCGATTTTACATTTTATACTGTACCCTGATAGCCACCTTACCTATAACTTACTGTCAATCTACGTCCGCAATTTGAAACAAACTTGACGGAAAGAGTTGGCAAAGCGAGCGATTACCTATTAGTTACCTATAACTTACTCTGCAAATAGACGTCAAAACTTGCTGTACAAGTATTTCCGTCAAATTGTAGTAAAGTTGAAAGGAAATTTAACTACAAGTTTGATTGTTAACTTGTATTCAAGTTGCGGCCGTAGATTTCCGTCAATTTGCTTACAACTGTTGTTGAGTGAAGAATTACCGCCAACTTGATGTATAAATTAACCGTAACTGCTGGAAGTCAACACTTACTGACCCTGATAGCCAAGTCCGTCGCAACTTTCCGTCGATTTACTGCCGCAACTTGTCACCAAGTTGGCGGCAAGTCTTGGAAATGAACTCGGTTGTTCACCAAGTTGTCGGCAAAAATTGCTTTCGAAACTCTTTCGCACCAAGTTGACGACAAGTTTCTCAAGAAATCTGGCGACATATTGCGGCAGTAGATTGGTCTTGTTTTTCTCAGAAACTTGTAGCCACCTTGACGCCAACAGTTACAAATTCGGAAGTTGACCGCAAGTTGTCGCTAAGTTGGTGGCAACTATCTGACACCAACTTGGTTGGTCTGAAACTGTGGCTATCAGGGGAGAAAGCGCTGGCTATCAGGGTAATTATTACTAGAAACTATAAAATTTCCTGTTTTATCAATAAAACATCGGTAAGTCAGGCTAAGCTGGAATGCCAAACACTGATGATGGCTATTTGGATGTAGATTGCAGATTCTGGCTTTTATTAAACTTTTGTAGTCAGTTTGCCACCAATTTACGGCTTATACTGACACCAAATTTCGTTTGCAAATTGCCGTCAATCTAACAACAATATTTTAAAATTCTTTTGTAGTCAACTTGACACCAATGATAAAATAAACATCGTAAATTTTGGAATGTTAAATTATTAAAGAAGGCACAATTGTAATTTTTCCTACAATTTTTTCCCATGCTTACTTTAAAAGGTAAATGGAAATTTAAAAAATAATCTTTCGATAAAAATAAATTGAACTCTTAAATTCAGCGGTCACTGATTTTATAATCCGAATTAAGTGCAGCAACCTGCTGAAACCTCAGATGAAAGTCTTGACTTCCCACAATTACCTAATCGAAAAAAGCGACTTGAATCATACATCACAGATTTCTTTTTTTTATTATTTTCTCAGATAACTGATTCTTAGCTTTATATTACACAGTACGTAATACCCACAATAAAGCAATAACTAATTTAAGAATAACTTTATGAAATAATAAACATTATTAAATTCTAAATAAATTTATTTATAGTCGCCTAATTTTTGACTAGTACACAAAAAAAAAAATTTCAACTTAAAAAAAACTATTCCGGTCTTCAAAAAAAAATTTTTTTTTATTGTAATTTATATTAAATTATTTAAAACACACTCAGACTTTAAAATGAACAATTTAGAGCACAATTTTGCAATTTAAAAGCTTAAAAAATTTTTAAATTTATACTTAATTTAATTTAATTAATTAATCAATTAATTAATTAATTTAATTAATTAAATTAATTAAATAACCCAAAGGATTTAATTTATAAAAAATTTAATATCTTCTTTAGTTAAATAAAATTTTTTAATTTTTTCTATCAATACTCTTGATGTAAAATTAATTAAGTCGGTTTTAACTAATTTAATTGATTAGATATTACAAGTATTGTATATTTTAAATCCATTAAACATTCTTTGTCAGTATGTCAAAGGAGTAAAGACAGAGAAGAGTCAAATATACATTACAAGCTGAAGAAAAAGAGGGGATCAACCATATGATGCGTGCGGAGACATCACCTTTTCTTCTTCCTGGTTAGCTTCATTCATATATTTGTTCAATACTCGTCGAGACCGTGTCGTATGTCAGGATAATAGTGACAAATAGTGTTTGTTTTTATTTATACTGTCATTTTTATTATATTATTATTTTTAATTAATTTACTTGAAGGAAATTATAATTATTTTTGCAAGAAATTTTATTTTGATTTTTAAAAAGGTAAAAATTAATTAATTAATTTTTATAATTTGTAAAATAAATTTAAAAGAAATTTAAAAAAAAAAAAAATTTATTTAAAAAAAAAATTTTTTTTTTTGTAGAAAAATTTTTTTTTTTTGTAGAAAAAAATTTTTTTTTTTTTTGTAAAAAAAATTTATGATTGCAATTAATTAGTTAGATTAATATCTTATTATTTACAGTGAATAAGTGATATAGACGTCGCACTCCGACCTCAGGGGAAAGTAATATATCGGAAGCATCAAATCGTAAACCAATGACCCCTGAAGGCAAATTTCGTTGCTAAATACAAGAGATACATACCGTGGAAGACAATCGTCAAATTTCTCCATGTGTTGCCATGAACTGAATTGTAAATTAGAAAGCTGCTAAAAATATTATAATATTATTCTATAGAATAATAAAAAATTGAATATTTAGGTAAATTTTTAAAAACTTATCTGATAGAAGGATTTTTTTATATTTAATAAGCTTTACTAACTTTTAATAAATGATTTTAAGAAAATTTTGCTTAAATAATGACTTTTGTTAAATTGCACTGTATTTTCTTAACTATTGACGGTTTTAAAGATATAAGCTCATCCTGATGTTACACTCATCGAAAGTTTTCATTTGAGTACCCCCATGCATTTTTGATATATTTTTCATATGTAATATATATATAAATATATAAAATATATGAAAAATTGATGTGGGTACTCAAATGAAAGGTCTTGATAAGTGTAATGTCAGGGTGAGCTTATATCTTTAAAAATGTCATTAATTGACAAGATACAATGTCAGTTCTTAATTAATGACATTTTTTAAGATATAAGCTCATCCCGATGTTACACTCATCAAAATCTTTCATTTGAGTATATCAATTTTTCATATATTTTATATATATATATGTATATATGAAAAATATATAAAAAATTCACATGGGTACTCAAATGAAAGGTCTCGATGAGTATAACATCGGGAAGAGCTTACATCTTTAAAACCGTCAATAGTTAAGAAAATACAGTGCAATTTAACAAAAGTCATTATTTAATAAAGGAAAATTTTGTTAAAATTATTTATTAGTAAATATTTTTTAACTATTAATAAATACATATTAACTATTAATAAATGTACTTTTCTCCTAAATAAATGTAAAAAAATATTTATTAACATTAAATAAATTAAATAATTGTCTTTAAACAAATTAATTTATTAATAGTTAATAAATCCTCCTATGAATGCATTAGTTATTTTTATTTTAAAATTCACTAACGGCTTTCTCGTTTATCGGATTCTCCATAACTTTTGATAAATTATTTATTTAACAGGAAAAAATAATGATTATATAAGAAGGAAGAATAAATAAATTAAATGATTACCAAAAATTTATACTTTAAAAGGAAATTTTAATCATCTAGAAAAAATGTAAGGCCCAAAATAATTATTTATTATGAAGAAAGTTTAAAATGAAATTCATCAGGATGTATAAAAGTGAATTATTTATAATTGTTGTTTTATTGCCTTACGTATTACCGCAAAATTGGCAGTTTGTGGATACAATTAGAAAATTATTCATTAGCGGGAGGGTAAGTTACTGTTTTAACACAAGTAATTATTTTTTATTTTTTTTTTTTAAATTACTCTTTCATAAAACGTCTGTAATGTATTTGAATATATTTTTATTCAATGCAATATCTTTAAATGCAAATTAACGAAAGCAAAAGTTTTTTAATGCGTGCTATGAATTTAATTATCTTACATTCTTCGATAAGTTTTCTGTACTAGTAATTTTAAGATAAGAATATTATTATTATTATTATTATTATTATTATCATTATTGTTGTTGTTGTTATTATTATCACAAAAAAATTCAAATTTTTGATTAATAATAATAATAATAATAATAATAATAATAATAAAATTTCAAAAAATTTTGACATTATTATTATTATTAAATTTTGAAATTTTTCATCCATAATAATAATAATAATAATAATATTAAAAAAAATCTTATTATTGTTATTTATTTATTTATTCATTGGGATTTTAGTTGACATTTTGAGGAAAAGAAATTAACTTATGTTTAATGGATTTTTATAATTACAGAGCGAAATAGATTACATCGGGATAAGGTATCCGATGGTGAGAGATGGTGTAAGGAGACAGCGGAGTATTTCGAAAGCTGTGCCATTTCCATGTGATACTAGTATAGGAAGGTAAATTTTTATTTTTATTGTTTTTTTTTTAGTAATTAAAAAGCTTTTTTACGGCTCTAAGGAATGTTAGCGTGACATTTAGACTTTCTGTGGGACCGAAAAAAATTTTAATTACAATTAGCTTGATTGAGCAGTCGTGTTTAACGGGTTGAGGTCAGAGGGCCTTTGAAGATGCCTAACGTGGATTTAATGAGTAGTTAAGATTAATTGGAAGTTAGTACAGTTAATTATTCGCACCGATAGTCAATTTATGATGATAAATATTTGGGCTGTATTCAAAAATACTCTATCTCTAGATACATAATTAAGAAATTACCTTGTATCTTGTGAACTACTGACATTTTTAAAGATATAAGCTCATCCCGATGTTACACTCATCAACACCTTTCATTTGAGTACCCACATCAATTTTACATATATTTATATATATTATGCATATGTATATATGAAAAATATGTAAAAAATGCATGTGGGTACTCAAATGAAAGCTCTTGATGACTGTAACATCGAGATGAGCTTATATCTTCAAAATATATGTTATATATGTTACATAATTAAGTAATGACCTCGTATCTTGTGAACTATTGATATTTTTAAAGGTATAAGCTAATCCTGATGTTACACTCATCGAGAGCTTTCATTTGAGTACCCACATCAATATTTCATATATTTATAAATTTATATATATATATATATATATATATATATATATATATATATATATATATATATATATATATATATGTCGGAGAGGCAGGATCTTTTGTTAGAGGTTCAGCATTTTGTGATTTACCCATTTTTATTATTACAATTAATTAATATTCCCAATTACAATAAGATCAATTATCAAGAATGAGTAGGTAAACTCGTACAAGATTAATTTAACTTAGAATGCTAACAAAATTATAAATATCTTGCGATAGACCGAGACTTAGGAAATAACGAATTCGCGATCACCAGGACGTCCGTTCAATCTCAATTCCAAATCAAGACTGTCTTTTCCCCAACTATTCTCAAATAGTCTGCCTGCTGCATATTTCTCTTTTCCATATTAATTTTATGATACCTCTATCGTCCTGGGGTCCCGACTACGTTGACCACCATGTGCCTACCTAGGCCTAAGCCTACCGCAATAAAACAATTTCGTTAAAACTTATTTTACAAAATATTAAAGTAATAGTACATTTCTTAAAATTACTAAAAATAGAAATATCCTAAAGAATATTTTCATCACTTTGACAGAAAATACTTCGCTGTACTTTGTTCTCCGACACGGCCATTCTGACAATCACATGTCCTCGGGTGCATCTAAAATATTCAGTTACATTGGTATTAATTTTTGGTCTCAATTGACTTCTCTTATAGTAAAACATTTTACAATAGGTAACATCCATAGAAAGATTCAGAAGTCCTCCCCAATAACAGAAATCTACTAATTATTTATTATACAAGAAAGTTATCGCATAGTATGCAAGAGATAGAAAAGCCATCAATCGTTATTCCTTATCGTTTAATAATTAAATACTTCATTGAGCACCACCAATAGACATTCGCACTATCTCTAGGCTACCCTGTATGCCACATACAGTACCAAACACATTCTGTAGTTGCCACAACTACCTGCCCGCCACATCATCAGCTGCCCATCGCGCCCTGATCAAACTAACATTAGCCACTAATTTAGTTTGCAGTTGCGACTACACACTGATGCATGTGCGAAAATACAAAATAACTCAGGCCTCGACCTGCAGCCATCAGTGCTCCGTGTCATTGGTGGTCTCTACTTCAACTGTAGTCCCTGTTTCAGAACTATCACCAGCAGTCTTTTCGGCACAACTTTCATTGTCCGAGCAGACATCCAACTCAATAGGAACATAATTCTCAGGCATTTCCCTCAACTTATCATGACTATACTTAAAACTTCTATTATTATTCAATGATTTTAGTTTGTACCTATCATTATCAAGTAATTCTGTTACTACAAATGAACCTCTGAATTTTCTATCAAGCTTCGTCTGATTACGTTCTTCATTTTCAATCAAAACATGATCTCCTATCTTAAATCTATTGACTTTAGCTTTATTTTTATTGAATCTAATTTTCTCATACGTTGCATTCTCTTCTATACTATCAATCGCTCGTTGTCTTACATTAGAGATATTAATTTCTTCTTCGTTGTCATCTATTAACAATCCATAAGGTCTTGCCTTTTTACCAATTAATAATTCTAGCGCACTAGACTTAGTAATACGATTCACGGTTGAATTTAAAGCTAACTGAACTTCACCGATGGCCTCTTGCCATGGGCGATTATTAGACTCAACAGCAGTGAACATATTTTTCAACGTACTCATTACTCGTTCTACCTGACCATTTGCCCTACTGGTACCTGTAGCTATTAAATGTAAAATAATATTCAAGGATTTACAAAAGTTTTTAAAGTCTTTCCCCGTAAAACATCTACCTTGATCGGCAATCACTCGAGCGGGGACCCCAAATACAAATATTGCAGCCTTTAAGGCTTTAATAACACTATTACAGTCAATTTTGCGAGTATGATATAGATAAACGTATTTGGTAAAGCCGTCTACAATAACAATAACATATTCTTTGGTATTATTCTTACCACTCAATTTACCTGTAATATCTATATGCACAGTATGCCAAGGTATGCGGGTCTTAGGAATGGGATGTAATTCAGCTTGAATTTTACCTGAGTGAGTTTTAGAGAGCTTACAAGTAATACAATTTTCAACAAATTTACGTACATACTTGGACATACCCTCAAACCAGTAATACTCATAGACCTTATCAAGTGTTTTATCCCAACCTAAGTGCATCACAGACTCATGTACGTGGTTAATAACGGACCACCGAAAAGCTCTAGGACAATCGGCAAACAGAAGGTTTCACCTTTTCTTTGTACTTTTCGATAAAGCGTACCGGCTTTAATTTCGTAAGATTTTGAAAGGTCTTCCGATAGCTCACCATTTTGTAATTTGGTGACTATTTCCGAAATTTCCGAATCACGCCGTTGTTCGGCAAGGAGCCAATCAACTGATATTTCCGCGAGTTTTACACGTTTCTCTTCAATTTTATTAACTTGTTTTGACAAATCAGGCAGAGGATTTCGAGAGAAGAAATCCGCATGAGCCATGCGTTTGCCTTCTCTATAAACTATATCGAATTGAAAAGCCTGTAAATAAGCCCACCATCTATGTACTCTATCGTTAAGGTCAATCTTATTTTGGGAGGACTTTAAAGAGTTGCAATCCGTCACAACAGTAAACTGCCGTCCATGCAAGTAATGCCGAAAGTGTTTTATTGATTTGACAACAGCCATAGTTTCCAATTCGTAAGAATGATACCTGGACTCGGCTGGGCTTGTTCTTTACTAAAATATTCAATAACTTTATCTTTACCGTCTACTTTATGCATGAGTATTGCTCCGTACCCATCGGAACTAGCATCGGTATGCAATTCTATGGGATAATCCGGGTCAAAAATTATTAAGACGGGTTCATTGGTTAAAATATGAATTACTTCTTGTCGAGCATTTTCATGTGCCTCAGTCCACTCAATATATTTGTACCTGAGGTGAGTGCATATAATGGTTTCATAATTTGTGAAAATTTAGGGACAAATCGTCGAAAGTAAGACGCAAGGCCAATAAACTGTCTAAGCTGAGTAACAGTCCGAGGAGCGGGTAACATTGTTAAAGAATTTATTTTACGAGGGTTTGGACGAACTTCTCCGTCTTTAATTTCATACCCAAGATATAAAACAGATGTTTTAAGAAAAGAACATTTTGAAAAATTAAATGAGAATCCCGCATCTATGAGAATTTTTAATACCATTCGAAGTCTTTCAAACGCTTCCTCTATTGTATCCGCAATTACTAATACATCGTCTAGGTAAACTACAACGAAAGTGTACGCGAGCTCACCTAATGCTTTTAAAATTGCTCTTTGAAAAACAGAAGGAGCATTTTTAAGCCCAAATGGCATTGTTAAAAATTCAAATTGGCCATCAGGAGTGACAAATGCCGTACGTTCTATAGATTCTGGATGTATGGGAATCTGATGGAAACCGCTGGCCATATCTAAACTGATATAAAATTTAGCTTTTCTAAGTCTCGGTATTTGATCTAAAATAAGTGGCAAAGGAAATTTATCTGCTATTGTGTTTTTATTTAATTCACGATAATCAACGCATAAGCGGTCTGATCCATCTTTTTAACTAGTAAAATAGGGCTAGCAAACGGTGAATTACTAGGGCGAATAACATTCGCTTCAAGCAATTCATTAATTCTTTTTCTAACTATTTGTCTCTCTTCCACACTAAGTCTATATGGTCTTCTTTGTACCGTAATGCTCGGATGAATTAAACGTATTTCAAGTTCACCACTGTTAACGTGAGTACGAGGAAAGCCCGTGATAAAAGAGCTTTCATATTCTTTTAATATTGAAACTAATCTTATTTTATCGTTTTTATCAACATCAGTATCTACGCTATCAAAATTTATAATTTCAACTTTACTACATTCATTTATAACTTTAGATTTACAGATATTAAAACTGTGTTGGGAAATATTTACTTCAAAACCCAAGCTTAAAATTTCTCGACCTATCAAAATATTCTCGCTTAAATATTCATCCAAGACAACGTGAAAAGAATCTCTAATGTAAACGAATCCATAACTACAGTAGATAAAATTTGCATATTACAATTTACTACAACATTTCCGATACCCTTTAAAATTATTAATTCATTGGCTCTTCTTCCCGAAAACTTAAGAGCAATCGATTCTTTTATTAGTGAGCATTCCGCTCCCGAATCAAAACAATATGGAAACGACTCACCAAGATGGTTCAGAATACCCGTAGGAGCTGCTACTGTGCACAGATTTACACGACGTTCGACGCCACCGTTGTCCTTGTTGTTTCCTGGGCCACTACGACCGCTGCCTGAAGCCGTACAGTTTGGCGCAATATGACCAGCTGCTCCGCACTTGAAACACATCACAGGACGCGATGACGAGGGTGATCCTTGGCTGCCACGATAGTTACTGCTTTGCTCTACGTGTTTCTTCTTAAGTTTAGGACACTCAAACTTCTTGTGACCTATTTCCCCACAAAAATGGCACTTTGCTGATACCACTGGCTTGAAACGCTTCGAATCCGATATAGATGAGTCTGAAGCTGATGCTGGTCTTTTTCGGGTGTAGGAAAAGCCTCGCATTTCACTCAAAAATTCGGCTTCTGTTTTGATGTCGGTAGTTAATGCTACGCGCTCCACCCGATTGTCGATGTGAGTCAATCGTGCAAGCACAACTGCATTAATAATTTCGTCGACCGTTAGAGACCTCCAGCGGGCCTTCAGCGATGATCGAAGTCGAATGCCGAATGCGCCGACACTTTCATCCTTGGTTAGTAACTCTTGGTGGATTTTCAGCACGACCGCTGTCGCAGTTTCTTGTCCACCAAAACGTGACACAAAAAGTTCTTTTAACTGTGGCCACTGTATACCCGGAATTGCTGCTTGAGATAGCCACTGAGCCGCTGAGCCTTCCAAGGCTTTACTAAGCGCAGATATCAACCCACTCCCTTGAAGAGGGTTTTCTGACAGGCACAATTCCGTAGCTGAACACCATGCAACAGGATCCGATCCCGCACTCTCTGGATTAAACCGCGGTAAAATAACGTTGTTCCTTGTCGAAGACGGGTTTGGTAAAAAATTCTTCATAAACTCGAAAAATGTACTCCACTGATCAGGTGCTGGACCAGATGGAGACGATCCCACTTCTGATGTCGGAGAGGCAGGATCTTTTGTTAGAGGTTCAGCATTTTGTGATTTACCCATTTTTATTATTACAATTAATTAATATTCCCAATTACAATAAGATCAATTATCAAGAATGAGTAGGTAAACTCGTACAAGATTAATTTAACTTAGAATGCTAACAAAATTATAAATATCTTGCGATAGACCGAGACTTAGGAAATAACGAATTCGCGATCACCAGGACGTCCGTTCAATCTCAATTCCAAATCAAGACTGTCTTTTCCCCAACTATTCTCAAATAGTCTGCCTGCTGCATATTTCTCTTTTCCATATTAATTTTATGATACCTCTATCGTCCTGGGGTCCCGACTACGTTGACCACCATGTGCCTACCTAGGCCTAAGCCTACCGCAATAAAACAATTTCGTTAAAACTTATTTTACAAAATATTAAAGTAATAGTACATTTCTTAAAATTACTAAAAATAGAAATATCCTAAAGAATATTCTCATCACTTTGACAGAAAATACTTCGCTGTACTTTATTCTCCGACATATATATATTGTAACAGGGTAAATTACCCTTAATCGATAAGTCACCAGAGATCGATAACTTTTCGACTAGCATTTGAGCGCATCGATCTTCGGGCCTAGAGAGAGAGCAGGAGGGGGTATTTTTGGGGTCGTTATATAGACGAGCCATGCGTGGTGTCCGGGGAAGTAGTAAAGTGTTGGAACGAGTAACATCAAGAAGTCCAAAGAAGGAAGCGAGTATCAACCATAGAGTTTCTTCAACCAAATTTACACCAGGTATTGGACTTTGGTAATGATGAGCCTTGGGGCCATATACCCGGCTCATCAAACATACTACTTCTCATTTTATTTATTCAAGTTTGGATAATTCAATTGTTTAATAATTTTGCTTAATAATAATTAATTATTTTAATCAATTTAATTTGTTAGCTTGTGAACAATTCCTCCTGGGGATTTTACACCCGAGGAATGTTCTAGACCTCCTGGGTTTAGGTCGTGAGTATCTAAATTGTTAATTCAGCTGGTTAATAATTATTAACATCTTAAGATTGGCTAAATTAAATTCATCTTTTGATTAATCAAATTTAATTAATTTCTGAACATCGAGAAATATTCGAGTCGGCAGCTCACGACCAGTCAAACATTAGTACCCGAGGTCAAGCCAATAACGAACAACGTCGTCCATTTTTTGAGCGCGCAAATTCCTTGAGAATTTGATGACGCAGTAAATTTATAAAATCAATGCGTGGACTATTTTATAATTTATAGCAATTGAATTACCACGTAATTAATTAATTTTACATTAATCATTTTTTATTGATTTATATTTTTATCATTTATTGAAAATCACTTAATTATTTATTGGAAACAATTTTAATTACCGGAAATTGAATCATTGAGAAAACTGCGACGCATTTAGTAATTGAACGTCGTGGATAATTTTCTGTAATTACTTTACACCGAGGCGAATTATTAATTATCCAATCGTCATTCTCAAATTACTAGAAAATAATTATTCCACGTGTTATTAATTATTGAGAATTAATTTACTAAATTTCGGAGCAGATAAGACTGATGTACCCGTAGATAAACTTTCGGCAAATAATTTGTATATTGAGAAATTACTAATTAATTATCTAATTTAATTGCCAATTTCTACTTGGGTTGTCTTATATATTGAAGTCATGTACTGGAAAATTGTCAATAATTTAATATCATTGTTCCGGTAGAAATTGTTATGAAACTATTTATTGTGTGGATTACGTCCGAGTAAAAATTTAGTTAATTTTATAAAGAATGTTCTTCGAAAGAATTTAAGTTAATGCGCAGAGTTAAGCTCGTATTAAATTTGGAATAAAAGAAGCGTCGGTTTTAAGCCGGGATTTTAAGAAGTAAATTTTGTTAATTCGTGAGAATAATTTATGGTTTTATTGTAAGCTAATGACTGAATTATTTTAGAAAAATTAACGTTGTAAAATTTTGGAGTAATTTTGTAATCCAGAAAATAAAAGTAAAGTAGAGTCAGTGTGTGTGAGACGCGTGGGATATGTGTGTGGAGATTGTGCGGGTTAAGAGTGTGCGATTGTACGGGTTCTCTGCTTGTTGATGGTTTGCCGAATAGAGCAATTCGTACAGTCCTAGAAGCCGTTGTATAGTCGCCAAGTGGGGTACAACGGTAGTAAGATAGAAACTGCAGTATAGTCGCTCCATATGAGGGTACTGTGGGATTAAGAATTTTCTTGGACGACCCCTACTTGTTGATGGTTTGCCGAGTAGGGTAATCAAATCTTAGTGCGACGTTTTCTACTTGTTGATGGTTTGCCGAGTGGAAGATTAGCGTTAAGTCGGAGTAGCCGGTTTTAGCCCGAAATCCTCCAGTAGTTGTAAGTGAAGTAGTTGTAAGTGAGTACGTGCAAGGGCACGAGTTGTGAATTAGTTGTTAATTTTGTTGTTGAATAAAAACCGGTTAATTTGTTAAATAAAAATTTATTCATTTTCAGAACAACCTTCCTCCACTCTCTCTCCCTGTAGATTAATAGAATCAGCTCTGGTATCCGGTTCCAGGAACCGAGAAAATAATCCTGGTGGCGCCCTGGTAAATCTTAGAGTCAATTGTTGAATATATTGTTGTTGTTAAATTTTACTAAGGGCCAAATGAGCGGGAATTAAACCACCCGTTACAATATTAGGGTGCTTTTTTTTTTGCGACTATTTTTTTTTTTTCGTTTCCATCCCGAAATTTTGTTGGAAATACACCCAAAAAAATTCCCTGAAAGTTTGAGCCCTTAATATTAATATTAAGTACTCCTACACAGCGTGTGAAGATTTCCCATTTGAAATATACGAGAACTTTCATTTTTTTTTTTTAAATTTCTATAGCTCAGTGGCATTTCATAGCATTACTTTGACCATGGACGGGTTTTTTTCAGAATTGAATGCTCTACAAAAGTGTCCATTGTCGCGAAGTCGTAACTCATACTGGCGGGGTAGTACGGACCACCAAACCGAATTTTTTATAGAATTCTTGTTTTTTCACTCATTATCTCATAAACAACAAGACATACAGAAAAAATGTAAATGATAATTTTGTAGGAAATTCAATTTTCTACAAAAAAGGTCCTCAGCACCAAATCACTAAGATCGATATTTTCTGAGATATTAATCATTGAAGTTTACGTAGCATTGAATTTCCACAAAATGTTGAATCAAATCTTAAAAAATAATGATTTTTTTATTCGTATCATAATTATAATTAGTAATTACTTATTGATTAAGTTACAAATTTAACGTAAAAAATTTTTAATTGTATTTTTCTGAAGTTTTTTATTTTTAAATAAATTTCTCATTTAAATCACCCCATAATATTTGAATTTATCATTTAATAATTCAATTTCAATGAAATTCTAGATAAAAATATATTGTGTATGATCATTACGAATAATATAGGATGTTTCTTTTGTTGCTGTGTATTGTGATACTGATTAATTGCGGTTTATTTTTCTTGCTCTGGTAGTACTACTGAGCTTTCACTTGACCTTGAATGCGTTCAACAAATTTCCCCTTTAATTGCAGCGCTTTCTTTGTTTTCGCGTACTAATCCCGCGAGTAAGAACAAAGCTTAGTGGGCATTGATCAGTGTGACGCCGTTGTATGTATACTTTGTTAAATTTGAGGTTAGGTCGACTTTAACCATCATTAAAATGAGTGAAAAAATTGGTAATAAAACTTGGAATTATTTAATTGGATTTGAAAGAAGCCAAATAAATAATAATAAGCTGCCTTCGTATCGTGACTTACTAAATTTTTTATGTATAAACATCAGTCTTTAAAATTAACTATTCGAAATAGTGCTACTAGTGTTATTAACGATACTAATACTATTCGGGCTAGTTTCAAGATTCCAACTATACGTCCTCAGCACAGTCTTACGAAGTTGGAAAAATTTTATGCCGAATATATAAAAGTGAAGACAAATCACAAGAGGGAAAAAAAATCGAAAGCACAAAAACAGAATGTTGAAAAGTTTAACCAAAAACTAGATAAATTGTTCGATATTTCGAATTCCACAATGGTTAAGAATTTGCCAAAAGAGCAGCAACAATTTCTGAATGAGTGTCAAAAGGGGAAAACCAATCTTCACTCGCCCGTTACTAATTTCTTGCCGGTGGAAACTTTTCAGAATAAATCTGACACTGAACAGGAGATAACAAATGAAGATAATGAGAATAATACAGACGAAATTGGTTAGTTTCTTCTCACATACAACTATAAATTATCAAGCTCAACAATCAATCATTTTTTAATAATCGAAAACAATTTCTTATAATTTAGACTCATATTTTTTCTACTTACTTGTAAAATTTAATTCGCATTAAAATTCTAATTTTCTTAACCTCATTTTCTGAAAATTGAATTCTATATAATTTTCAATATTTTAAAATTTGTTTCTAGATTCATAACTTTTTTCTAATTATTAGTCTATCATTTTTGGTAAAATTTCTATCAAGTAAATCTGAATAAGTGAGATAAATCAAAATTTATTCAATTTTGACAAAAATTTTGACTTGAATAAAAAAAAATTTGTTTTCGATTTTTTTGCAGTCGAAAATTCCCACGCTATTAAAAAATTAAAGTCTCTGTAACCAATAAATTTAAAACACATATATATCATTTTGTCTTATTTTTATTGGGGAAAATTGACGGAAACTCAATTCAAAGAATATCTTTGCTTCTGGATAACAGAAGCTGAATATAAAATTTGAAAAATATTTGAATCGATTGGGTTTATTTATTTAATTCTGAAAAAATTGTTTTAGGCATGAAATTATCGCAACATTCGATGCCAGCAAGTTTTTGTAGTCTATCATCAAATTCCAGTGGGTTGAAACGAACATATTCTGATTTTGAGGATGAACTCCCTGTACCTCCTAAAAAGAAAAAATCAATATTTTTAAGATTTGATTCAACATTTTGTGGAAATTCAATGCTAGGTAAACTTCAATGATTAATATCTCAGAAAATATCGATCTTAGTGATTTGGTGCTGAGGACCTTTTTTGTAGAGAATTGAATTTCCTACAAAATTATCATTTACATTTTTTCTGTATGTCTTGTTGTTTATGAGATAATGAGTGAAAAAACAAGAATTCTATAAAAAATTCGGTTTGGTGGTCCGTACTACCCCGCCAGTATGTGTTACGACTTCGCGACAATGGACACTTTTGTAGAACATTTAATTCTGAAAAAAACCCGTCCATGGTCAAAGTGATGCTATGAAATGCCACTGAGCTATAGAAATTTAAAAAAAAAAAATGAAAGTTCTCGTATAATTCAAATGGGAAATCTTCACACGCTGTGTAGGAGTACTTAATATTAATATTAAGGGCTCAAACTTTCAGGGAATTTTTTGGGTGTATTTCCAACAAAATTTGGGGATGGAAGAGAAAAAAATAGTCGCAAAAAACCACCCTAATATATATATATATATATATATATATATATATATATATATATATATATATATATATATATATATATATACTAGCTGACCTGGCAAACGTTGTTTTGCCATGTGAATAATTTCTAGAGAATTTCTAGTGTAGAAAAAAAATTACTAACTTATTGGAAGTGTATAAGGATGTGGAATATGAGTGAAAAAGGCCTGGAGCGCTGTGAACGATGAGGGAATGTTGTTTAAAAATAACAAAACACCAAACATTAATTGTTTTAATTTATTAAAAGTAATAATTATTTATATAATTAATTAATTACATAATATTAATCTCTTAATGCTGCAGCGTGAACAATATTTTTTGTTAGCCCGTCTTTAGCTAATACAAACAAACTTGATGGTTTACCCACTCGAGAGCATGCAACGTATAATTGTCCGTGTGAAAAACATGGTGTGCTCAAATCTAAGCCACAAACAGACATTGTTTGGCCTTGGGATTTATTAATAGTCATTACAAATGCCAATCTAATCGGAAATTGAATACGCTTAAATTGAATTGGCACATCTGTGGGTATAATAGGTATTCGTGGTATCAATATATTTTCACCTCGAAACTTGCCATTTAAAATGGTGCCTTCGATAACGTTTTTCATTAATTTTTTAATGACTAATCGCGTACCGTTGCATAGCCGTGGCGGGTTCAAATTACGAAGCAAAATAATTGGAGATCCAACCTTCAATTGTAAGTTATGTGGTGGCATGCCTGGCAAATCTAGTGAGTTCAAAAACTCTGTTGGAAAATTTACAGCTTCAGTGTCATCGCAAACTGTATCAATAGATTTATATGATACCAAGTCCCCTGGCAATAACTGTTGTATCTTCAGATTTAAAATGTCAACGTCCACATTTTTGCAGCTAACATTGCTCTTTCTGCAAGCCACTCGAGATTTATGTAATTCGTGTGTACATCGGGAAATATTTGTTCAATGAGAGCATCTTGCGAATCAATGATTGTGCAGAAATCATTCGCTAATTTTATGTATCCAGTTTCAGCTATAGTGACTTTTCCATCGCCGATATCTAAGAGTTGTTTTGAGAATGTTTCAGCGGATGGATCTTGAAGCATTTGAACGCGCATATTTACTTTCAGCTGTACTATTTCAACATTACGCCACAATGTCGATGATTTTAAGCAGGCGTTGATTTCATCAGCGTATGTTGAACGTGGAATGACGGGAAGTGTTTGTCTGAAGTCACCTGAAAGGACTAACAGAGTGCCACCAAATAGTTTGTCGTTGTTTTTAATATCTTTCAATGTCCTGTTCAACGCCTCAAGCGAATGTTTGTGTGCCATGGTACATTCATCCCAGATGATAATTTTACACTGTTTCAGCACTGTGGCTATGGACGATTGTTTTTTTATGTTGCACACTGCGTCAGGGTTATTTTGAATATTTAGTGGTAGCTTAAATACTGAATGAGCTGTTCTGCCTCCATCCAATAAAGTTGCCGCAATGCCCGATGATGCAACGGCCAATGCGATGCCATTATTGGATCGTATTTTGGCGAGAATTAGCGAAATAAGGAATGTCTTGCCAGTTCCACCTGGTGCATCTAAAAAGAAGAACCCACCTTGTCCTGCTGAAACTGCGAGCATAATGCGGTCGTAAATGGTTCTTTGTTCCTCATTCATTAGTGGGACATTGCGAGTAACAATCGCCGCCGTTTCTACAGTGTTGTACTGCATTTCACGATTCATTTCAGTGTTCATTAAATCAGTTGCACCTCGATTTGGCGAATTCATACCGAAATGACTGAGTGGTAAGTTGGCAATGATAATGCAAAGATCCTCAATAGCAATCAATGCTTCATTGTACATATCGTCGCTGAATGTTATCGCTAGATCGTTACACCGTGTACGATGTTGATGCAATATATCATCAGTCATTGAATCTTTGTGATTATCCCACAATATCTCTGCTCGGGCTGGAAAACATGTAGTCAACACTATAGCGAATAGTAGACGAATTTGTATTGCTGTACAGTTCAATGCTGCTTCAGCAAGCATACATTCCCACTGATTGTCATCTTCTAGCAAGCCGAGTGCAAGGCATGCATCTTTATACGTTGTATACTGTTGCCCATTCACTTTACGTATATCTTGAAATGACAATGGGCCAGTAACATTAACCAACAATAGTCGAAGATAAAAGCACTCAGTCTGTCTTGGATTCACTGTAAATACTCGCCCCAAGGCGTTTGATTTGAATAAATTGGGGCATGCATCAACTGGTGAGCCTTGCTTGCGGGGTATCCATTGTTTTGTTTGAGCCCATGTGAAATAGCGTGGTACTTGTGAATAGAGTAAAGTACGTGCAAAGGCACCAAAATCATCCGCACGATTACACAATTCAAAAAATTCAGTGAGTGTAGTTTTTGGTGGATTTATAGCACGATCAATCGCTGTCTCGTTCGTGAAATATACACGCTGACCATTTTCAAGATGAACGGCTAACTGAACAACTGCTGGATCCCGTTCATGAATTGGAAAACCAAAGATACGCCAAACAGCTTCATTGGAGCTGATGTACCGACCTATTTGGTAGAGCGTTATTTCATCGTTTTTATTTACTGGAGGAGCATTCACATTGGTATTTTCCACTCTAAACACCGCCATGTCACTGCCTTTATGGACATACTTGCAAATGTATTTGATGCTCTTCACAGAACTGCAGAACTCAACATTAATATGAGCATTGTATGTTTTGCTCAGCAGGGGCGAATATGGCACGACCCAACGATTGTCAATATCAATGTCTGTGTTGCTGATGTTTTTAATAAATGATTGTCCGCCATTATCTGGATTCCTTCGACGATATATTGGATATCCGTCGACATTTGTGATTGTATCGTTAGTGAAATCTTTAGGGAAATTTTTTGTACATTTTCCATCTGACATGCAAGGCGATGAACGATTAAAAGTACCGCATGGGCCATGAATCATGTTTGCTGTAACAATATCAAACAGCAATTGATCAGTAGACGGATCGGGAATTTCTGCAGAAATTATATTATCTATTTCTTCAGGACGGATTTTGTCGATTAACCAAACCAAAATGTGGGCATGAGGTAATCCTCGCTTTTGCCACTCAACCGAATACAGCCAGCAACGTATGAGACCGAATACATGTGATTTAGTAATAAAATTTATTAATGACTTCAGCTTTTGTCTAAACACACGTGCTGTAATGTCATGACGATGTATTGCATTTTGGCCAGGCAACAGCAAAGATGTAATCTCTGGCCATTTTGGATTACATGTGAACGTGATAAATAAACACGGTCGCCCATATTCGCGCACGAAAGTCAGAGCATCCTGTATATACTCTTGCATATGACGTGGACTGCCTACGTACGATGATGGTAGAATGACAGAGTTACCAATTTCGGCGGCGTCGGCGTTGTTGACAATAGCGTCTCGCAAGTGAATGTACTCTTCCACACGTAGCTTGAGTTGATTATATCGTAAGTATCGTAGTCGTTTGCCTTCTATCTTCGCGTACATGTCGACCATGAATTGTTGAAAAAGCTCTCAAAATCGTAGAATGACGTTATCCAGCCCGCGTCTAATCATCAATCTATACGCATAATAATCCTTCGAGCTAACGTTCTTGTTTGTTTCGGTTCCTGTAATAATATATTCATAAATATTAATTTAAGTTAATTGCGTTTAATAATTTAATTGTTTTGTTAAAAGTGTAATAATCAAATTCATAATAAATGAAGTACCGGATACGGGATCTCGTTGCTTAATATTTATGCTATATCCGTCTTGTCCCTTCCAGAAGATTAGCGGATATTGGAGAGCGTCATATGA
Organism: Cotesia glomerata; assembly: GCF_020080835.1. Lineage (NCBI taxonomy): Eukaryota > Metazoa > Arthropoda > Insecta > Hymenoptera > Braconidae > Cotesia > Cotesia glomerata. Next base: position 20,180,482 of record NC_058161.1, on the reverse strand, counting down.
ACGGTGTGTATCAGCAATGAACTGAAAATTATTATTTCTCCTACGAATCACAATTTCTCGTGCACCTGTACAATCGCCAACCATGATTCCAGCAACGTCATCAGCAACAGGTGCATTGAATCTACGATTGTGTTCTCCAGCTGGTGTTTTATCAGGATTAATAACAATAGCGTGATTATTGCTTTCTAATTTGTGCATGTGGGATTTGAATATTTTCAACAATTCAATAGAGCATCCAGATCGCTGACGATGCGTCTAGCAAAGAATGAATCAAGGTTATTGTAGCCATAATGTGCATCCATCCGATTGGCTAGTGCGCTTCCGGAGTCCTCGCCGCTCATAAAGTAGATTTGTAAAAATTTATGTGGTTCGTTTGGCATTGGCAGCAATGAGCCTATTTTATGATAAACTTGGTCTCTGATTTTAAATGTAGAATTGTATTGTTGACCATTTGCATTAGTATTTTGAACTATTTCTGTTGCTCCGAACGATGTCATTTGAAAGCATGAGTTGAATGTTCGAATGGACTTCAGAAATACGTAAAAATCTGGATTTGTGCCGATAAGCAAACCGTTCAATGGTTCCGGTGGTGTTTCAATTACAGGTAGTTGTACCTTCCCTGAGACGCAACACATCGCGGCTGGTTTATTTTTGAATTTCAAAGCATGACAATACGGGCATTCTTTGTCCATAGCACCAATTACTACTTTTGAATGAGCATATTATTCAATTTCGGGCTCATACTGGAATGCTAGCTAATGATGTAGCTACAAATGCTCGATGTGCCTGTTGGCGTTGTTGGTCATTCGCTCTGCGTCTATTGACAGTAAAACAGTGTGATTGTCGTTGTTCTAATCTCATGACTTCATTGCGTTCAGCTCGTGTATCGTCTGATTGTTCTTGACGCAATTGCGCTATTCTCACACGCGCTCCAGTATTTTCTTCCTGAACTTGTTCTTCGGTTCTTTGGGCTCTTCTATTTCGAATGCTTCTAGATTTATTTGTATCACGGCTCAAATTGGCCCCTTTGCGTTTTGTTGGCATTGTTCACTGTACAATACAAAACACACATGAATAAAACTGATTGAATTATTTAATTATTATATTTAATTATTATATTAATCATTTATTTTATCTTTGATTACATTAAATATACATGTAAAAATTAGATAGTTTCACGAAAGCGAAAAATTTTATGTTTCTTAATTATATCGAAAATACATATTGTTAGAAATAGTGAAAAAAAAAAAATTGTGTCGAAGTTAGAGCTCTTATAAGTAAACACAAAAAAAAATTTCCCAATTGTAATAAAAATCTAACTAACACCGAATTCGTTTTTCACCATTCCCAACAATATTTTCGTTATAAATAAGAAAGAATAATTTTTGATTTTATAATAAACGTAAAAAATAATTTATACTTACAACTCAATAGCCGTTGTTTGCGGGAACTCGTGACACGTGTTAAGTATTTTAGAGGTTATGTAAGTCACTTAATTAACTGATCGTGCGATTTACACTCAAAATTAATAATTTTATTAGTTATTAATAATTAATTATATTCAATAATATTAGTTATAAATAAATAAATCATAAAGTTACTCGAGAATATATTTGATATGAGAGTTACACTGAGATAGTAAAAATGTTTAACTACTACGCTCGAAGCATATACACTAATAATAGCCGAAAACTGTAGAGGTAACATCCCTACTCCGTGCTGTTTACAGGGTGAGAAGTGACACCGGTAGACACATGGAGGGGATAACTTACCAAGTGATAATAATTGATGTTATCGAGCGGGATAGAAAATGATAAAATTATGAAAATGACTATTAAAAAGCAAGGGTTGGTGGTAAAAAAGTGCAAATTTAGAGTTGTATGTATTTTTTGATGCCACATAATAAAAAAATAAAAAAAAAAAATTTTTATCAAAAAAAAAATAATTTTTAGGGTGACACCCCTTATCACTTAGAGGTTAGAAAAAAAGATAGTAGCCGATTCTCAGGCTTACTGAATATGCATAAAAAATTTCATGAGAATCGGTCAAGCCGTTTCGGAGGAGTATGGGAACGAACATTGTGACACGAGAATTTTATATATTAGAAAATGTATACATGAAAAATATATCAAAAATGCAAGTAGGTACTCAAATGAAATCTCTCGATGAGTATAACATCGGGAAGAGCTTACATCTTTAAAAACGTCAATATTTAAGAAAGTACAGTGCAATTTAACAAAAGTCATTATTTAATAAAGCAAAATTTTATTTATTTATAGTTCACAAGTCACGGCAGTCACATGGTGACTGCAAGATTGTTAATATTTATTATTTCATAAGTAAGAGCGTTGATAAAGTTCAGAATTGTAGATTTTTGAAATATAACTCTAAGAAAAAAGAGTTTGTTTGATTGAAATTAGTAGATTTATTTAAAATAACTTAAAAATACGGATTTAATATTAAAAAATTTGTTTTATTTAAATATGGATTACTTTTAACCAAATCTATTTTGTTTTGGTTTATTTCATTTAATTCGCCTGTTTATTTAATTAATATAAGATTTTTTAATAGATAACAAATCTCCTTTGAAATAAATCATAAGACGTCTGAGTGGGTACTTTTGCTATTTGAGTTATCCTAATTTTAATGCTTTTATCCTCGCCTAACATAATTCACTAATTTAATATACATAGATAAATTTAAAATGAATTTAATAATGGAAAAAAACTATAAAATCCAGCTGTTAGCTAATTATTTTAGTTTATTATAAATTACCTTAATAGAAATTATATAAATAAAGTGATCCTAATTGCTTTGATGACCCTAAAAATATCTCAGATATTATTTACTATATTACAACGCATGATTTCTTTACCAAAATTAAAATATCACATTTGTTTATAGTTTAAAAATGTGATTTTACTGAAATATATGATTTTAAAGTATTAAAGAAAGATTTTTCAACTATAAACAAATAAATATTTAATTAAAAAAAATAGACTAAAACCATATTTTTGTCGCCAAATAAATTAATTTTTTAAAATTAAAATCTTAAAGAACAATTCTTATTAAATTTTGACGTTTATTATTTTTTGTCACTTAATTATTGACAATAATTATTTAAAGTGTATAAACGTTTATTGATAATAAAATCATTAATCAATATTTAAAAAATTATTTTATAAGTATAATTTTAAAAAACGCCTCTCTAAAAATGATATTTAAATAAGTGAAAAAATCTTTATTAAAATAAAGTAAAATTAAATTCAAACTTTTCAATATTGAAATAACACTGAAAAAAAAGTTTTATTCTACCAAGGAAATGTTTCCTTATGGTTAAAAAACTGGTATTCTTATGGTTAAAATACGAAAGTTTTTTAACTATACACTGATAGAAGGATTTCTTAGTATTTAAGAAGATTTCTTTGTATTTAAGAAATCATTTCTTAAACATCATTTTTTAGTATTTAAAAAATATTTTTTAATATTTAAGAAATATTTCGTAGTATTTAAAAAATATATATATTTCTTAGTATTTAGGAAATATTTCTTAAATACAAAGAAATATTTTTTAAATACTAAGAAATTATGTTCAAGAAATGATTTCTTAAATACAAAGAAATCTTCTTAAATGTTAAGAAATTCTTCTATCAGTGTAAGAATACCGTTTTTTCACTGTCAAAAAACTAGCCTTATAATAAAGCGTGGTATTTTAAGGTTAAGAATACCAGTTTTTTTATATCAAGAAAACTCGAGTAAAAAATTAAGTATTCTAGGTGGAAAAAAATTTTTTTTTCAGTGAATGAATGAAAAACCCATAAAGAAGGATGTAAATTTTAACACAGATATTTAAAACATCAAATATTCTTTTATGTACCAAGAAAAATTGAAAATTTATAAATTATAACTTTAACACGCAACAGAGCTATCATTTGACTTCTGCACTGTTGATATTAATGACAAATATAATTTTTTTAAACTGAACCTTGTATAAAAAGCCTTGTAGAAAGTCGTATTTATTTACAGGGATGACCTTCAATATTTATCATCTTGTAAAGAAGCAAACAAAACACGTTTACCACAAAAAATAGGCCAATGTTATGCTGCAGGCTTAAGTAACCCCGATTTGCTGTGTACTGTATCTTTGAAATGAATGGAACCGCGTTCAATTGATTTCGCGGTAATCAAAAAATTTTATCAAAAGTATCATTATTTTTCTAATTTTTTTTATTATTGGTCACGTTTTTAATAAATAAATAATGCTTTCATCGTCTTTGTTAAGGATGTTCAAGCGAATCTAATGTAAAAAATAATTTCCAACTTTGAGCTTTGAAATTAAGTATACGTATAAATAAATACGTTATTTATCTAATCCCAAAATTTAAAAAAGATTCACCGTTTAGTTACTTAGATATTAAATTTTAAAAATCACATATTTTATCTTCTTATATACGGGCTCTTATGGCGGACAAGCGTTTTGTCGAGACTTTAATTATTATTTTCAATATTAACCTTCCAACTTTAACGGATAAAAAACTATACACAAGAAACTTGGATTATTGCAAAATATAAAAACAATCTAATAATGATACATTACCGATGTAATTTTTGAAATATTTAAAGTCAAATTTTATGTTTGTAACTTGTTTATCGTCAGCCATTTATTCGAATCCGAACAAAAACAGTTTCACTGTAAAAAAATCGCGCCAAGTCCACGTTCATAAGACTATTAAGAAAAAAAATTTTTATTTCTTTACAAAAAGATATAAAATAAAAAATTAAAAAATCCAAGTAACCGATATGGTTGAATATGATTTTCGGAAATTAAAAAAAATTTTGTTGTAAATTTAAAAATTAAAAGAAACAATTTTGGAACGTATTTAGTGTGCGTGGTTACGAAATATTTCACTTTTTATGAAATTCCTAAAATCTATCTACTAGGACTTTTAAAAAAAATTGAAGTACACAATGACGCACACTAAATACGTTCCAAAATTGTTTCTTTTAATTTTTAAATTTACAACAAAATTTTTTTTAATTTCCGAAAATCATATACAACCATATCGGTTACTTGGATTTTTTAATTTTTTATTTTATATCTTTTTGTAAAGAAATAAAAATTTTTTTTCTTAATAGTCTTATGAACGTGGACTTGGCGTGATTTTTTTACAGTGAAACTGTTTTTGTTTGGATTTTAGTATTTTTTGTAATTATAATAAAAATTGACAATTTTAATTTAATACATTTCCGGTGGCAAACTATCCCCTTTAAGCTATAGTTCATGTAAAAGTTATTCTTGCGCCGTCTGGCGTGTGTAATTGCAAGCTGTCAAATATCTTTTTTTCACTGTAGTTTCCCATCTATTATAAGATTAGCATGCATCCTTATATTATTTCGTCTCTGGCCGTCCGCTTTTTACATAAGAAAAAAGTTCAAATCTAAAAATCTGGGTCGCTATAGTTTGTGCTGATTATTTTTAATAATTTTAAATAGAAATTATAAAGATAATTGATAATAATCAAGTAATACGCGTAATAAAAAGCATGAACTACTATTATAAAATATCATATAAAAAAAAAAATCAAAATAAATTTGAAAAAAAATTTGTAACCTCAAAAAACCGTTCTGCTTACGGTATATACACACTCGGTAGTCTGGCTTGAGAACGGAACTTGGCGCCAGACTCTATCGAGTCTGTTGATAAAGATTTGACAACATCGCGTCAACAGCTGAGAAAAAACAAAAGGATAGAAATATAGTTACAGAGAGAGAAATGTTTAGCTCACACACTCATTCACGTCTCAGGTTATGGGTACAATCAAGCTTGCTATTGTAAAATCTGTTTATTTATTCCGGCAAGTAATAAATACCAAAGTCATTTTATTACTTTACTTTATTAAATAAGTAAAAATCATCAATTATTAAATTGTTTTAATTACTTTAAATTAAAATAATGAATTTTGACGAATATTGGGAAGACTAAAATTAAAAAAAAATTTTAACACTATTTTGACTCATTAGTTACGCTCGAACTTCCTTAATTAAAGAGGAAAATATATTTTCTAGGTCACAAATTCCACCCGACAGTGTTCACAAATTGCGGCCAGGAGACATTGATGTAATCGGCGGATTGGGTGATTCTTTAGTTGCGGCCAGTGGTGCATTAGAAGAATTTGCTATCGGCACATTTATTGAAGCTCGAGGTGTGAGCTGGTGTGCAGGTGGTCAAGATAGCTGGCGAAAGTATTTTACGCTACCAAATTTAATAAAAGTAATTACATTATTTTAATTTCGGCGGCTATTTTTATGACACAGAAAAAAAGGTTCACTTGAGCCAAGAAAATATTTTTCTTCTCAATTATTTTCTTGAGCGGAAAAAAAATTTTTTTTTGACAGGAAATTTCACTTATTCCAAAAAAATTAATTCTCTTGCTTTAAGAAATATGTATCTTGATCCAATAAAATTTATTTGAGTCAAGAAAATCTTGTTGTTTTGAGGAAATTCAGCCTCGAAGCTCCAAAAAATTAAGTTCTTGATAGAAGTTAATTTTCTTGTCTTGAGAAAATTTCTCTCTTGCTCCAAAAAATTAAATATAAAGATAGAAGTTAATTTTCATCAATATTTTTATTGATTAACATGTCGAATGGCAAGATCAAATAATATTTCATCTTTTTTTTCATTCAATATGTATAATTGAACGGTAAAATAATATAAAAAGGGTATCAAATATTCTCGAGAAAAATTTTCTCAAGGTGAGAAAATTTTTTTCTCAGCTGAAGTAGGTGGCGCTGCTTCCCTAAAGTATCTAAAAATCTTGATCAAATATAAAAATTTATTGTGTCAAGTATTTATGATAAGAAAAAATGACTTGCACCAAGAATAGAATTTAAAGAAAAATTTTAACTTCGGCCAACACAACTTGGGTCTTCCTTCAGGCACCCGACAAATTTTCTTGAGCCAAGAATTTTGTTCTCCAGTCAAGAAATTTTTCTTTCTGTGTAACGCTCCCTATTTAAAAAGAATTAAATTACTATTATTATAATCAGCGTGATTATTTTGTATAATTATTACGGTAACAAGGTTATGATATATATTATATCTTTATATATTAAATTATTTCAGGAATTTAACAAAAATTTAACTGGATATGCGATCGGAACTGGCGAATTTATATCCTCAAAGGCAAAATTAAACGTCGCTTTTCCGGTAGCAGCTACAGAGGACGCTTTGCACCAAGCAAAGATTTTAGTAAAAAGGATAAAAAGTAATAGTAAAATAGACATTAAGAAGCATTGGAAGCTTATTACAATATTTTTCGGAGCCAATGATATCTGTTCAGGGCAATGCTACGATCCCAAAGGATTCTCGTCTTCAAGATACGCTTGGCATTTGAGGAGAGCTTTAGACTATTTAAAACTCAATTTACCTAGGACTTTAGTCAATTTAGTACCAACAATAGGTTTGTTATTTTTTTTAGATATTAGTAAGTTAATGAAGAACACTTGTTTGCTTATATTATTGGTGTTCTAATTAGTGTTCTTTTTTTAAGACCCGACTGTATCAGTCAGAGTAGCACGGAGTACCATGTGTAATTTATTGCACCCATTGTACTGCGCCTGTCTGCATCAAGGAAAGCGGCCGGACATCAAAGCTTCAAAAATGGCACGGCAATATCAACAGGCTGTAAATTCATTGATTTCAACCGAAAGGTATAGTAACGCGTAATTTTTAGAATAATATTCTTCTTTCGAAGCTTGAAAAAGAATAATTTCAAAGGAGAATGCTATCTTGAATAATTTTTACAATTATAATCAAACTAGCAACCTTGCAGTCACTATGTGACTGCCGTGACTTGTGAACAATAAATAAATAGAATTTTGATTTATTCAATAATGACTTTTGTTGAATTGCACACGGAAAAAAGTAAACTGTAATAAATAACAGTCGATTTATAATAAGTAATGTTCAACTGCTAAAAATTACCATTTCAAACAGTAAAATCGTGATTTTACTATTCACTTTATAATATTTACCATTTAAACGTTACAATTTACTCTTTACATGGAAGAAAATACTATTTAAAACAGTAATATTCGCTATGTAAATGTCTAAAATGTTTAAGTATAATAATTAACAATTCAGACTTTGATATTTATCATTTCGTACCTACAAAAATGATCGCAATGATATGTAAAAAGTATAAAATAAAGTTAGTAAATTTCTAATACAAGCAACGTCAATATTTACAAAGTAAAATGGTAAATTTTAAACGCAACGCTAAAAATCAAACTGTAATTATTGACTTGCTTGAACTGGTAAAATGTGTATTTTAAAAATATAATTTTTACTGTTTCAAGTGTTAAATTCTCCCAGAGTGAGACCCCCTTCTCTTTCATCTGAGTTCCCCTTCTCCTCATAATATCGACTATATATTGAAATGGCAATTTTTACCGTTTGAAACTGTAATTTATTAAGATGAAAGAGTCATTATTTATTATAGTGACAGCTACTAATCACTTATTTTGGATATTAAATTATAAATTGTGGCTTTTATACTTTCTACATTAAGTTTTGCAATGTTTATATTTTTGGCACCCCGATGTCCGCTTTACTGTTTGAAACTATAAAAATTAACCGGAATCCGAGTGAATATTACAGTTTACTTTTTTCCGTGTACTGTACTTTTTTAAATATTGTCGTTTTTAAAGATATAAGCTCATCCCGATGTTACACTCATTAAGAGCTTTCATTTGAGTACCCACATGCATTTTTCATATATTTATATATATATATAGGTGATTCTCTGTAAGGACGTCTTAAATCTGTACAAAATTGTCCGACCAGATTATTTTTCATTTTATTAGAAAAAAAATTAACAAGGACTACAAAACTATCAGCTTAATCATAATAAATAAATAGCCGATTTAATTTTTGCTTTTTCGATATTTGTGTATCTTTTGCCATATAACATCACAGGGGACTGTTTGCCAGGGGATTGCTTTTTTTTTCAAATTGAGAAAAATCAAGCAAACTATTTCAATGCATTCAACTTTTCAAATTCTCAATGAATGTTTACATTAATTAGAATAATATTAAGACTTATGGATCGAAATTTATAAATAAATTATAAATAAAAATAGTTGCCAGGAGACTAAGTTTTGAAGTGGCTCAGACACATATTTCCAGCACAAACGGTGTTTTGACACTAAATAAAATGCCGATAAAGCGCTAACAGCCCTATGGTTATTAACTCAAGGCCAGTTAGATCCTTATAAACCTTACAAAAGGTAAAATAACACACTGAATTTTTTTATTTTGGCTTTGAACTTCTGGCAGGGGACTGTTCTTAAAATGCCTGGGACAAACTTTGGTTTAATGAATTTAATGAAACAAATTAATTTTCGGTACTTTTTATTGAAGAAGATTGTTAGTTAACTAATTAAGTTTATAAACATTATGGACCAAATTATATATTATGGACGAATAACTTAAAATTTAATGTTAAAGTTTTAATTTTGGGAATGGGACAGCCCAGGGGACTGTTATTTCGGTGGTTTACCAATTTATAGCAAAAAAACCAAAATTTATTTCATTTTAGTTTTCAATGCTCCAAATAGAAATGTTTTTTTACTTTGGTAATAAATTTTTTTTAGTACAAAAATAACAATTTTTCTAATAAAAAAATGCCTGAGACAGCAAAAAACATCCTTACAAAGAATCACCCATATATGAAAAATTCATGTGGGTACTCAAATGAAAGCTCTTGATGAGTATAACATCGGCATGAGCTTATATCTTTAAAAACGTCAATAGTTAATAAAGTACAGTGCAATTTAACAAAATTCATTATTTAATAAACCAAAATTTTATTTATTCGTATTCCACAAGTCATAGCAGTCACGTAGTGACTGCAAATTTGCTAGTTTTTGCAATACTAATAAAATTATACAATTAAAAATGAAACATTTTTTGTGTTAGGTATGACAGATCGCCAGATTTTACCGTTGTCGTCCAACCTTTCACTGAATACTTCAACGCGCCAAATAGTGATCCTGTAAATGCTCCATCTTTTAATTCACATATGATTACGTATGACTGCTTTCACTTTAGTCAAAAAGGGCATGCATTAGGTAAAATATACCAACTATTTTTCTTCGCTATCATCAGTATTTTTATCAGGAACTTATTTTCAATCAATCAATTGTCCAGTCACCCTACAAAAAAATTAACATACGTCAAAGCTTGTTTTTTATTCAATTTATTTAAAAATCATAAATTGACACTTACATAGCTGATTTTTTTTATTAATCTGTTATTAATGAATTGTTTATTTATTGCACATTGCACTTAAAATTTAATATCAAATACGTCAATAGTTATTTACATCCGCGCAATTTCGACTGAATTACAACAAACAAAATTTTTATCTGCTTACACAATGATTCTGTTTACGAGACTTAGATAAATGTGCAAACACATGATGAATGACGTAAAGCGTTACTATGTTTCGTTGACTTGCAATTTTTTTACCGTCATCAACCGTACAATTTCCGTGATCATCGGTCTGTTATTAAGTGTAGGTTCTTTGAACGAGATCGTTAACGTCTCTAGTTTTTGTAAGCCCGGTTAATGTCTATTATAATATTTTTTTTTAATTTTTTATTACAAAACAATAACAAAATTATCTACCTAATGAATGCGTACTTCAAGTTTATATTATTAATTATTAAATTAATATAAATGTTTTTTATTACAGTGGCAAACATGTTATGGAATAATATGTTCCAACCAGTGGGAAATAAAAGTCATGATCGTATGCTCAGAGTAATGGAAGAAGTTGTGTGTCCTACAGACAAAAATCCTTACATTTTTACAAATGTTAACTCAAAACGTTATTATAAAACAGGGAGCCAGGATGGAGCGATTTGAAATTAACAAATAGTTGTGTATATGATCACACATGACCAAATATGATCATATATGGTCATGGTATGACCAAAAATGACCATATGTGAACGTACAAAAATCATTTAAGACCTTATGTGATTTTACATGATCATAAATGACCAATTTGATCACATGTGATCAAATCTGATCATTTATGATCACAAATGACCAAATATGATCATATATAGACTCATATGGTCATGATATGACCAAAAATGACCATATGTGAACGTACAAGAATCGTTTAAGACCTTATGTGGCTTAACATGGTCATAATATGATCATAAATGACCAATTTGATCACATGTGATCAAATATGACCATTTATAATCACAAATGACCAAATATGATCATATATAGCCACATATGGTCATTGTATGACCAAAAACGATTATATGTTAACATAAAAAGATCACTTAAGGCCATAAGTGGCTTTACACGATTATAGTATGATAAAATGTGTTTATAGATGACCAATTCGGTCACATATGACCGTATATGATCACGTTTATCTGTATGATTATACAGAATCATGAATTTCCACAATATATCATCATAAAAAATAATTTTGCATGATCATAAGTGACCAAATATGATCATTTATGAGCACATATGGTCATAGTATGATCACAAATAACCATATGTGAACATATGACCATACAACATATGGCCATATGTGGCTTCACATGGTCATAGTGTGACTAAAAGTGGTTATAAATCACCAATTTGGTCACATGTGATCACATATGACCAAGTATGATCACACATATCTGTAATATTATACACAGTCATAAATTATCGTATCTAATCGTGATCATAAATAGTTATGCATGATCACACATAGCCATATATGATCACATATGACCACACATAGTTATAAGATCATACGTAGTCATGTTATGATCGTAAATGATTATTATGATCATAAATGATTATTATGGTCATATGATCATAAATGATTATTATGATCATAAATTATTATTATGATCATAAATGATCATATGATCATAATAATCATTTATGATCATATGATCATTTATGATCATTATAATTATTTATGATCATTATAATTATTTATGATCATATGATCATAATGATCATATGATTATATAATCATAATGATCATATGATCATAAATTATCATTATGATCATAAATTATCATTATTATCATATGATCATAAATGATCCATCTTACCCAAAATTGCACATCTTTAAAATTCGTTAAAAAATTAAAAAAAAATTAATTATAAAATATTTATGTTATTTTTCACAAAATTTTTGATTTGACAAATTTATTTATAAATTAATAAAGACGTTAAATATTAATAAGTAGCATTATTAGGTATATTTGTAAATGTGACTTTAGAAAAATGATAAAAATCAAAAATGAATGTACGCATATTATTTAACAATCGTAAAATACGATGCCATGTTAATAAAAAATTAAATTCATTATGTATACCTTTTTTATTACATCATTTTAGTCGTATCTAATATTTATGGATGTCTATGATAATATAAAATTATCCAATGCGTAGTCTCCAGCAATTAATAGAATCTATCATGATTAATTTGATTAATTGTTTTAATATAAATACGAACCGGAGTGATAACCTTGACTTATCTGTCTGGGTTTTTTACCTTCGATCAGTACTTGAGATAATTATTATTATTCAATTTAATAATTCAACATTCTGTTGAATTATTTCTTTTTTTTTTTAATTTATTTAAAATTATCTTACAGATGTAAAAAAAATGTTTCTACGATAAATCAATTTAAAATTGACTGCTGAGTAATTTAATCTGAGTACTATTTATTTAAGATGTATACTTATAAGAAGTACATAATTTATCGGTCATTGGCATCAGTATATACTTACTAGTGTAGAAAATATTTTTGCTAAAAATATTTAATTTTGAGATGATTTTATTTAATTTTTTTATCATAGGATCATAATACAAAATTAATGTTAATAAATAAAGGTGTTATAAAATACTTTTAATACCAGTTTTACCGTTTTGATTATTTATTAATTTTTACCGATTAAATATCTAAAGAGTATAGTAAAAAAGGAGATTTTTTAACTATTAAAAAATGTTATTTTAATTAAAAAAACAGGCGAATTAAATGAAATAAACCAAAACAAAATAGATTTGGTTAAAATTAATTCATATTTAAATGAAACAAATTTTTTAATATTAAATCCGTATTTTTAAGTTATTTTGAATAAATCTACTAATTTCAATCCAACAAACTCTTTTTTCTTAGGGTTCTTTTCCAAAAATCTACAGTTTTGAATTTTATCAACGCCTTTATCCACAAAATAATAAAAATTCCTTAAAAATCTCCGAATTTCCAGAATAATAACATTTTAAAAATTCTTAATAATTTATTTACTTCAAAAATTCTTTGTTAAAATTATCATTTTATTTTTTTTTGAATAAAATTTCAAGCAACCAAAAAAAAAATTTTTTTCAGATAAGCAATGCTTAAATTACTAGAATTCTTCATTGAATCTGTATATTCCCGGTAAGTAATAACAAAAATTCACTTATCTAATACTTCCAAACTATAATTTGATAAAAATAAAAAAATACTTCCTCAATTATTCTATTTATAGCTCAGCAAGATAAAATTTTGTCTAGACAAAATACTTACCGCGATAATGCTGAGGAAAGATTGCGTAAAAAAAAAAATTAACATAAATAGAAAAGTCACGTTGCCTTTTAGAAAATCACATATGCGGCCTCTGATCTACTGACAGCTGTATCAACTTGTTAATAATATTATTTAAGTTATAATTATAATTATTCCATATTAATTCGATCACCGCTTACAAAATTTATGATATTAAAATATAATAAATAATTATTAACTAATAATTAGTAATATAATTACTAATTATTAGTTATTAATTACTAATTATTAATTATTAATTAATAATTATTAATTAATTATTAGTTAAGAATTATTAATTAATTATTAGTTAATAATTATCAATTATTAGTTATTAATTATTATTATTAATTATTAAAGTTAATAATTCTTATTCTAAAAAAAAAAATAAAATCATAATTTTTATAAATATTAATTTATTTTCAGACAATTCTTCTCTTACTAATAACTTACAAATATAAATATAAATATAAATATTAATTTAAAGAGTACAAAGTTTATTTATTAACAAATAATTTAAATGAAGTAATGAGAGCTAATACTGGCTCGTTGACTAGTATATAAAAATATAATAATTATTTAATTAATAAATAAATTAATTAATTATATTTGTATTTCAAATATTTCGCGGTTTTTTTTTTAAATGCGCATGCGTATTTAATAAAAAACAAATACAATTTGTTTAGACGGTCAAAAAATTAAATTATTAATCATAATTAGCCATTATTAACATTTTTTAATGAAAACTAATTTTTAAAAATATAATTAATTAATTTTTCACTAATTAATTAATTTTAAATTTTTATCTTGAATAAAATCAATTTTTTTATCCACAAAAATTAAATTATTAAAAAAAATGAATTATTTAATTATTAAATTAATTAATTATTAAAATGAATCTTTATTTTTATTTCAAATATTTCGCGGTAGTTTTTTCAAATTCTAAAAAAATGCGCATGCGCATTTAATAAAGAACAATTACAATTTTTTTCGACGCTCAAAAGACTAAATTATTAATTATAATCAGCCATTATTAATATTTTTTAATGAAATTCTTCACTAATTAATTTTGTTTTAAATTTTTGTCTTGAATAAAATCAATTTATCCACAAAAATAAAATTATAAAAAAAAAATAAAATTAATCTTGATTAAATAATTATTTTTAAAACAAACAAAACAGCACTCAAACATTTTTTATTATGAATGCTCAATAAAATATTTAAAAAGCGTCGAGTGAAAGAATTTAACAGCCCCAGTTGCGGCCACATCATCAATTAACAGCACAGAACTTAACTGAAGGTTATCCAATGACTTTAAAATTGATGTCAAGGCTCGATCAGTGTTTCTTCAATTGATGGCTCACTTTGATGGCCGGAAAGACAATAAAGTCTTGAATAAACTGTCCAAAGACCAAATTAATCCAAATTAATTCAAATTAATTCAAATTAATTCAATAGCGGATCATTTTTTGGTCCATTGGAAAATTCTGTGGCTTGAAGAACTTGAATTGGAGGAACTGGAGCCAAAAGAACTGGAGCTGCTCTTGGAGCTGGCACTTCCGGAGCTGGACACGCTCTCAGATCTTCTGATTGGTTTCTTCGGGTCGAAGAAACGGTCCAGAACTTGGCGAATTGTGCTGTGCTTGCGGTTGAACGGATTTGTGTACATTTTTACTGTTTTGATTAACTGTTAGCACTTTTTATTATAAATAATAATAAATAATAATCAAGTAACTTTTCACTTGCTTGCGAGTGTTTACTCTGAGAGATCTGGGTCTCGAATGACGAGCTGTGATGAGCCACAGGCTTTAATAAGCTGCCAGCTCGTGGTATTTTTATCCTCGGTGACGCTCGGTTTTGCTCGGGCTCACGTGTTTCATTTCTCGGATATGATATTTAATAATCAGTGCCGCTATGACGTTTGCTGGTTTTTATTTTTTAGACTCCGTCTGCTGAGAAGATAAACTGTCAATTCAGATTAGTTAATTGTTCCGGTCATGCAAGGAAATTAATTATGGAAGAGATTGACGTGAGCAATTATTTTCTTGAGGGAAAAATTTTTTTTTTTTGACAAGAAATTTCACTTATTCAAAAATTAATTCTCTTGCTTTAAGAAATACGTATCTTGATCGAAGAAAATTAATTTAAGTCAAGAAAATCTTGTTTTGAGAAAATTCAGCCTCAAGCTCCAAAAAATTTAGTTCTTGATAGAAGTTAATTTTCTTGTCTTGAGAAATTTTCTCTCTTGCTCCAAAAAATTAAATATAAAGATAGAAGTTAATTTTCATTAATATTTTTATTGATTAACATGTCAATTGGCAAGATCAAATAATATTTCATCATTTTTTTTCATTCAATATGTATAATTGCACGGTAAAATAATATAAAAAGGGTATCAAATATTCCCGAGAAAAATTTTCTCAAGGTAAGAAAATTTTTTTCTCAGCTGAAGTAGGTGGCGCTGCTTCCCTAAAGTATCTAAAAATCTTGATCAAATATAAAAATTTATTGTATCAAGTATTTATGATAAGAAAAAAAAATACTTCGACCAAGAATAGAATTTAAAGAAAAATTTTAACTTCGGCCAACACAATTTCGGTCTTCCTTCAGGCACCCGACAAATTTTCTTGAGCCAAGAACTTTGTTCTCCAGTCAAAAAATTTTTCTTTCTGTCACGGAAAATAAATTGTGGTAGTGGCAACAACAACTGTAGTTCCATCTACCGCAGGCTATAGTATGACCTGAGACAACTCCAAATTGTGGGTAGATTTACTCCAATATTGTAGTTAAGCGTTAACTGTAGTAAAAAGTAAGATATACTACAACATGAGGTATTTGTAACTCCAATTGTAGTTCAATTTACTTAATATGCGGTTGACCAATTGCGTAAGAATAAACGGTATATAATCTAAAATTTTTATAGTTTATAATTAAAAATTACTTACTGAGTTATTTATATATAATAAATATGGTAATTATTTACAAGTGGGGTTCACCCATGCTGGGCCATGTTAATTTCTTTTTTTAACTTCCCGCTAAGAAAATCGAAGATTTTCAAAAATCGGGAAGTTATTGTTTTCACCCCGTTTTGCAAAAATCGAGTTTTCATCAGATCTCGACATTTGAAGGTCACAGGTAGCTTCCCTGACTATCCCCACGAGGTTGTCACTATGTCGGTGTGTGTGTGTGTGTGTGTGTGTGTGTGTGTGTGTGTGTGTGTGACTCGCTTATAACTTTTGAACGACTGAACCGATCGGAACGTACTAAACGGCGTTCTAAAGAGTTCCCTCAAACTTAGATTTCCTGAGAATTTGAACCGATTCGGACCGATAGATTTTGAGAAATTTTGAAAAATCTCAAAAAAAAAATAAGAAAAAAATCATTTTTGAAAGTGGTTTTTTTGGAATATCTTTTAAACGGCCCTATCGATCAACTTCAAAAACTAATCCGCTCTTAAGCTTGAGAAACCACGCCGATCGACGCTAATCCGTTCAAAATCGGTTGATTCTTTCGAGAGATATCGTGAACGAAAGAAAACCGAAAAAAGTGTTTTTTTGACATAACTTCGTCATTTCTTCTCGGATCGTTTTCGGTGATATAGAATAATTTCAGAGCTTAAAAGACCGCGTCGATCGCCGCCAAAAACGTGCAAATCGGTTGATTGGTTCGAGAGATATACTCAATAAAATATTTGGAAACAAGTGTTTTTTTAACATAACTCTGACATTTTTTGGAATAACTTTTAAACGGATGCACTGCTTAATTTCAAAAACTAATCAGCTATTAGCATGAAAAAATTACGTCGATCGCCGTCAAGCCAGTCAAAATTGGTCAATTCGTTCAAGAAATATCATGAACGAAAGAAAACCTAAAAAAGTGTTTTTTTGGAATTACTCCAAATTTCCTAGTTTTATCAATTCAAACTTGAAGATTCTTTATGAAACTAAAAAAATTGCGTCAAATACTGCCAACCGCGTGAAAATTGGTTGATTCATTTAAAAGTTAGTGCGGTTTGAAAATTTAAAAAATATTGTTCTATGATACTGCTATCAGACTTTTGAGCTCGAAGAGCTCAAAATAACACATAAATTGTATTTTAAGCTCGAAGAGATAAAAAACGTCATTAGTGCAGTTTTATGCACCTAGGTATGGAATTAGCGGGAAGTTGCACGGATGGCCTTCAGGGTCTACCGTTTTTCTAATTTTTTTTGATCAAATTGATCATTTTTTTTTTATAGTTAGTTTTTTTATGTATTTTTCAAAAAAAAAAAAAATACATATCAAAAACATCAAAAAAGATAAAATAGAAATTTTATCCAAAAACATGAGAATCAATTTTTTTTCCAACTTTTGATGGCAAAAAAAGCTGTCGAAATTTTTATTTTTTTCTTTCAGGACATTTTTTATCATAAATATGTCGTAAAAACAAGCAGAATAAAAAAAAATTAAATAATGTTAATGCTTCACCTAGATATGGCCAAAAATAGGGTGGACCCCACTTGTAAATAATTACCCTAAATATATTTGGGTTTTAAAAAAGTAAGAATTTTAAAAAAATTTCTGTATTTTTTTTTTTAATTATTTATTTTTATAAAAGTGACGTTTAATATTTTATTTACAGTTATTTACAGATGAATATTTATGAGACGCTATAATAAACGAGAATACACAAGAGATTAACCCCAAAATGGCAAAATAACAGGAACGGTTTCTTCTGTAGTACTCTCAACTCCCGCGTGGAGTATTTGTTATTGCAGTGTGCAGTAGAATTTACCGCAAAATTGGAGTAAATTCAACTTTTTGACTTAGTCAAATTTGACGCATATTGAGTAACTGTTATCATTTATATGATATTTGTAACTACAGAAGCATTTACTGCAATCTTGTATGATTGGTATCTATACCAAATGATACTGCACATTATTTTCCGTGGTGTAATATTTATAAATAAAACATTAATAAGTAAATTTTTTAAACAAAAAGAAGAAATATTTTTTGTGAATTTTATTTTTTATTTAATAAATAAAAAATCTACGATACAATTAAAATTATTCACGTTATGTCTAGGCAAAGTTTTAAATTTTTTAAAAAATAAATTTTGCTTGGGGGCCTATTTGGATTTTATGACACTAAAATAAAATTATTTAGATTGAATAATAATTAATTCTATTAATTACCTGTGGGAAAATTTTTTAATATACTAGACTGAGTCAAAAAAATTATATTCTGCAAGATTCATGATGCCGAAGCATCAGAGAGTGTTTTACGATCGAACAAATTTTTTTTGCCTCATTTCGGCGACTATTTTTATAATAATACTCTTGTTAGTTTCGAAACTTTTTTAAACGAAAATTAGAAGTTAAATTATCTAAAACAATGTTGAAATTTAGTTCAAATTAGTGTTTCCACGAACTACGTGCGAGTCCTTCGAATAAATTTTATCTCGGGTTTCTTCGGCTTCTTTTGGATTTACCACATGATTAACTCCTTTGGTAACTGAGAGTTTAGAAAAATTCTAACCTGATATTTAAAAAAAAAATGTTGTTGGTATTTTGGACAACTGATGATAAGAAGCATCAGAGAGTGGTTTACGATCGAACAAATTTTTTTCGCCCCATATTTCGGCAACTATTTTTATTATTATACCCTTGTTAGTTAACGGAATCAAGATATTTAGCATACTATTGTCTCGATTATTTAATGGAGATTAATTGCATACTTTTAAAAAATTTATTTAGTGCAATAGAAACGGAAAAAAACATCAAAATAGTTTAAAAAATTTTCCCGTCCGTCAAGTATGAACCTTGTAAACACTGTAGCTTGCCAAAAAATCCATTAATTCAGTCAAATGTTTTTTTTTTTTTAATTCTTTGAAGGAATTGCAGGCCCCTTACCGCGGATGGCTATGTAACTCAGTGTCGTTTAATTGCAATTAATAAAATAAAAAAACCAAAAGACTGTATTTCTTTATATATTGTGAGCATTAAATTAAATTCCACTTGCAAGTAATTAATTGCAGAGCCAACACGTGTCTACTTATTAATCGATGAAATAATCATTTATCTACTGGGAAAATTACGCCTTAAAAGACAATCGTTAATCAGAGTTCATTGTCAATGTCTGCGTAAGACGCGATGGTTATTAAAATAAATAGCACTTAGCATTTGCGACAAGTAACTTAATAGGAAGAATAAAAAACTAAACTAATAACTAAACTGATAACCTTGAACTGAATTGCTAATGCACTTAGTCTTAAAGTAAACGTTTTATAATACTTTTTATGATGACAGTGACGTCTTTGATGCTTATATTTTTTTTACATGGGTAATTTTCCGAAAAAACTGGCCTTTTTTGTGACTCCTTCATGGCCCGATTATAAAATTTTATTTATAGTATAAATAGTCGCAAAAAATAAAGAACTGTTATATGTCGCTGACCTTGGAATGCCTGAACTTGAATATGTGAAAGCAAATAAACTCACTTTTACAAATGAATAGACTCACGAGAGTGTATCTATCTGCTGTATACAATATATGCATAAAAAAATATCGGAATCGGGATTCCCTGGTTCTGTTTACTCTTTTTTTTAAGCTCTGACGTCAATGGACAAACAAACATAAAAAGAATTTTATGATACTGGAGTCATCGTTCGAAGCGTGGACTTTCCAGGTGCTAATGGAATAATTATTAACGATGTTTAATATAAAGAAACTTGGAAAAATTTTATGGTTTAGTGTTACGTTAATAATAATATTTATTTGTAAGCTGAGAAAAAAAAAGTAGTTAATTACTGCTATTTAATTGAAGATCATGGACCTAAAATTATTTATTATATTGAACCAGAAACACTTTTGTTATCTTAAAATTAATTTTTAAATTAATTAATAACATTTTTGAGGAAATTTCCGATAAATTTACTCATTAAATAATTATTAACATTTAATTGACTAATAAAAAATATAGCACTCTGAATTACCGGTATACACTTGACAACACAAAAAGAGTGTCCCTAACCTTAAAATTTATTTATGTTTACTGTCTAACTAAAATGACTAAGATCTTCTAGCATTTAAAAAACAGCGGTTACTTATGCTTTGGGTAACTGCGCAAGCGGTGTTGCCAAGTCAAATACAAGACTTTAAAGAACGCAAGTTCCGAGTGATTTTTCATAAAAAATATAAAATATCTCTGTAATACGTTCGAAAAGCTACTTTTTTATTGTTTTAATCTTTAGCTTATTATTTTTTCAATCAAATTTAATGAAAATAAAATTTTTTTAAAATCGTTAATTGCATTAAATTCTTAACCAAATACACAGCTGGTGGAATCTCCATTTACATGTAAAAATTACAATTTTCAAACCTAATTATTTAATTAAATATCCCGGAAACCTACTGTTTTTTAATTTTTTTATTAATTATTCTCCGTAGATTGAATTTACATATTTTCAGGAAGTTTTAAAAATTTGACTACTTCACGTGGATTTCTTTAATAGTCATTTTGATTAATTAAATCTCAATTAATTAAAAGAGAAAAAATAATTCGGACAACCCCGGCCGGGAATCGAACCCGGTTTCATTTGGTTGCACATTAAGAGCTCTATTAGTTAAGCTATCTGAGACATCGTTCGTAACAACCTTTCAGTCTAATAATTTTTTGTTTAACACGATAGAAAAATATTTATTACAATATATTCGATATAACTATTTATCAATAGTTACTTTAACTAATGTATAATTCGAGTAACTAAAAAAAAAAATGTTTCGAAAACTATATTTTTATACTTTTAACGCTATTATTCAGCTAATTATGCAAACATTTGACTGTTGAAAAATTTCTCTGATTATAAATTACTAAAAAATGTATTATAGACTTGCTTCTACGCTTTATTCCCGGAATTTAAGTTTCTATTTCTTGAAAGAAGTATCTAAACTCATAAATTATCGGACAAAAGTGAATGGAGTTGAATTAAGTAGCTAGATGTTTAGTTGACAATGGGATAATACTGTTTACGATACATGACTCATGTCCATGAGAAACTTCGATGCTCTGAATCCCACTTTTTATACAAAATACTCGGTTCAAAAGTTAATAAATATTTCTGGGACGTCCCAGAATTCGAAGGATCACTTTTATTATTTGTTATTCGTGAACATTCCAAATATAAAATAATATACTTATTTTTATAGAGATTGAAATTTTTGATTACATAATTTTTAAGTAGATTACTTCAGAAACATATAAATTAATTTCTTCTCAATAAGATATAATTATTTAGGTGAGTCTTGCAGGGTCAAATTTTCGTGAAAAAAAGATCGATATTTATTGAATTGACTGGTGGGCATTTTCCATCTAAAATCCTCAGTAAAATCAACACCAAATATTCTGAAGCCCAAAAATCCTCCATTACCTTCAACTCCCCTGTAAATAAGCTGTAGTCCACGCAGAGGAATCTTAGCCGTAGAATAGGTGACAGATTGAAGGTCCAAATAAGGAATCGTGTGTTGTTGCAAATCATCCCTAAAATTCGTCGCTCGTATCATAAGTTTTTGATTCGGAACTGAGCTGGGATTATTCCATTTTTTAGTTCTCAAAGGTTCGTTGGCTTCTCCGATATCAATCGTACTTCTAGAGTAATAAATCACGAGAATCATTCAATTCTTCGCTTGAATGCAAAAAAAAACTTACCTGGGTCTGTCGTAGTTTTTCGAGCGCATCTTCAAATTTTCCCATCGAATCCATTCAACATCAGACGGATTTCCTTCCGCCAACTTACCGGTTTTCAAATCGACTGGCCAAGACTTGATCTGCAGCTCAAAGGCATCTTCCATGACATTGAAAACGAATCGGGCTCCGATAAGAACTTGCCCGGGGTCAGCAAAGAGTGCGTCCAGGTTGATGGTCCGTTGATCGAGGGTCACGAAAGAAAAGTCTACAAACTCCGTCAATTTAACGAACTCTTCTCCTTTCTTCATCGAAAAACTCCCTTCGTCTGCTGGGTCGTACTGAAAGTCCCCCAGTTCTTTCCACTCCTCGGTATCTGGGACGATTTTTTCAAAAGGACCCAATTCAGCCTGCTCAATTTGGAGATGGAACATTCGATCTTTTTCAGCAAATCGCACTCCGGTCATTACCCTGATGAAATTCCAACATCGTAACCCGGGTAAAAAAAATTATATATAATTATATATACTTATATTTTATTATATATTACTTATATATAATTATATATTACTTACATATTATTATATGGGATTATATGTAATTATATATAATTATATATAATAATATATAATAGGCTGCAGTATTTTTTAGTAATTACACATAATCATATACAATTACATATAATTATATATGATTATATATAATAATATATAATTAGATGCAGCATTTTTTAATAATTATATATAATCATATACAATTACATGTAATTATATATAATTTCATATATGATTATATATCATTATAATGATTATAATTTTAATAATATTTATAATTTATTATATTAATATATAATATTAATTTATATTATTATATTTAATAATATATAATATTAATTTATTTATATTAATATATATATTATTAATATTATTATTACAATGATTATAATAATTATATATAATCATATATAATTTCATATAATTAGATATAATCAGATATAATTTTATATAATTATATAGAATTGTACAAAAGTTACAAACATTGTTATATACAATTACATGAAATTATATATATTTCGTATATAAACTGATGAAAGAATTTATTAACTATTAGAAATTTAATTTGTTTGAAGACATTTATTAAATTTTAATAAATTTTTTTTAACATTTAACAAATATTTATTTGGGAGGAAAGTACATTTATTAATAGTTAATAAATATTTATTAATAGTTAACAAATATTTATTAAAAGTTAATAAATATTTTGTTGAGTGAATTTGTTTCACTTGCAATGTTATATGATATGAAGATTGCTTATAAACAAAAATCATCTTTATAAATTATTTGCATTGATTATATTACATTATAATAACGTTTATTGTAATATACCGAATTCTATTACAGCTCATAAATAATTTAACATTTAATAAAGCTTATTAAATATAAACAAATCCTTCTATCAGTGCAACTATACGGAAATCATATAATTATATATAAATCATATACAATTGAATATAATTTTTTTTATCTCAGAGTCTGCTACTCTAATCATTAATAATTTATTAATCTATTGTATTTTTTGTGGATGAAATAATAGGAACTGTATTAATTAAGTTAACTTATAAAAATTGATTATGTATACGATTTGAATTACTTGTAGTTATTTCAAACACTGCTCTTCAAGTAAGTCTCGTAGGTCGACAAGTAGCGCGTCAGCCTTTCAAGCGTCAGGTCCCCGATTCGATCCCCGCGCACGCCGAATTTTTTTTTATTTTTATAGAAATAATTCTATATAATTATATCTAATTCTATATAATTATATAGGGCCATTTTTGATGTATAATTATCTATAATCTTTTTTACCCGGGAACCAAAAATGAAACTTTTTAAATTCGTGCTTACACTTACATGTTTCTGTGGATATCGGCCAATTGCGGGATAAGACTGATCGTTCTCTTGGCTGTTGATTTCCCATCCTGTTCCGCACATATACACTTGCACACTGAACAATGGAAAATTCCTTTGTCCTGAATATGATACAGTTCAACTACTCTTCCCGGACATTGTAACTTAGAGTTATCTTTGACTGATCTCAACCAAAGAAAACGTCTGTCAGCGTTTTCATTCTATAAAAGGAAATTTGTAGCTTAATTTTGGTCTCTATTAAACGGAAAGAGGTGTTTATTAGAAAAGGGGAAGAAACCTACCATTTCACATGTTCTGACATTGGCTATATTGTAGCAAGCATGTAGTATTCCATTGCAAGGTTTTGCATGGCAATGGGTGATGGTTCCATTCTCGTCAACGGCATCATAGCATCTGACTATTCTCAAATAATCCACAGCCGGGCAATAATCTTTGCAATGAGAAGCATCGACACTGTCGGTTTGTTTCTCATTGACTATCACGCCTTGAAAGAGGCCCAGAAATTCCGAAAAGGTTTCACCTAGAAACGCCTATTAGCTCAAAAATTATCATATGATGAATGATAAATTCTTTCTACTTACCTCTAATGTCCTTTCAAGGATCACAGCGTCGATGCTGATTCCATTTTTTGAGGAAACCTTGGCGAGTAGCCTGCAAATATTGCTGGGAGTGAAAAACGGCACGAGCTGCTACCTTTTGAGGGTTCTCGGAAGTCTTCAGGGATAAAATAAACCCGCGGAGTTCTGACAGTATAAAAATTTGATGGAGTTTCCGCAGGCGCAATTGGTCGTTTTCTGTCATTTCGCATGGCACAGGTTTCAAATCCTGAAATTATTATTAAATAATTGAAATTTTTGATGCGAATATTCTGTGGAATAAAGTTGTAACTTACTGTTGCAACTCGAGTTGGGAATCCTTTGATATTTCGACCATTTCCGACATAAATACTGTACAGTTTGCCCAATATCTCTGGCAACAGCTTAACGAATTCCCCTAACTCTGCTTTTGCCTCTTCAGATGTAAATTTAATCCACGCATTGCCTATTTTTTCGATATAATTCTTCAATTCCTCGATCTGTTGATCGGTCACTTTTTTATGTGGAAACTCGGCGAAATATTTCCTGACCATTTCTCCGTAATTTCGGTACCCGTTGATCCTAAAACTGTCCACTAGCTTTTCAGCTGCATTCAGCTTCTCTCCATTAATTGAATCAACAACTTCCGCGACAAATTCAATTATTTCTTCGATAGAATTCAGGGACCCGACGTCAAAGGACGCGGCTATTTTTGCCGCGAACAAAATCACTAGAGTTAATCTTCCGAAGTTCATATTGGAAGTGACAAAATTATCCACCGATCGCTTCCAAATCGAGGTTGAGTTGCTTCACTACATCACGCTTCTCTAATTATATTTGTAATTATCGATCGCGATCAGTCGATTGTCTCTTGTCTTGCGGAAATTGATAAATCCAAAATTACTAACTTCTATGTCATTAATAGTTATTTTAAAAATTTGTCGGACACAAATTCTGTTTTTTGTAATTGAGGTTATAATTGAGGATGGTTTTACTTGTATCACTGTAGAGTGTTTTACAAGGGAGGGTGGGGAATTATTGTCTCTCCACTTTTTTCTCCGCAATATAATCTCTCAACCCCGTCATTATAACTCTCAACCACTTTTTCGTCCCCACCCCCCTGCATGTCGGGATTTTTTCTTTCATGCCCGACACACATGTGCTGCGACTGTGGCCGACTTACGCGTTATAATCAGTACCTGCATTTGCATTACGGTCTTAAATAGTATGGAGGTACTTCTATAATGACATTTTAACTCCATAACTATATGGGAAAACCACAGAAAACCCGACCGGTACAGAGGCTGGCAATAAAACGCACATATTCTTAGTTTATAATCATTGAAAAATATTGGTGCGCGCCGGAATCGAACCCTGGTCCCACTCTTTCGAAATGCAGGTACCGAGCCGATTAGGCTATTGCTAACCTCATATTCTGTTTTTTGTATTTTTTTGGGAAAAAAGGATTAGAATTTTTGAATATGAAAAAATTAATATAAAATAATAATAATAAAAATTATTATAAGAGTTTTAATATGTAACAATACTTTTCCCCAAAATTTAACTAAATTCGACCGATGGCGGAGATATCGGCTGGGTAGGGTATTTTACGCTCGCCCTTTTTAAACATATAATAAAATTAACCCGGAAACCCCTCAGGCTGGGTTAGTGCACATTTGGACGCCAGGTAATTTTTTTTTTGAAAATTACCAAAAATAATAAAAATTCCAGGGGCCGCGCCGGACGATCAATTAACGATTTAAATTAATGAGAATGGAAAATAAATCACGAAATAATCAAAGTCGAGATTAGGATATTATTTGGAATCAAAAACAATAACTAAATAATTATAAACTAATATCCTAGATTATTTAACTAAGATAGGAAGATGAGTCATAGGAAAGGAATCCGGGAATCAGCTTTCATACATTAATTATTAATGGATCAGAAAATTTCAATAAAAATAAATAAATTGTTTATTCAAAAACGAAGTTACTTAAAACTAAATTTATCCATTAAATAACAAAATAAATCCTTTATGGAATTCGTGGTTAACATATAAATTTTTCTTCAACTTATTTTACAATATTGCGTTCGAGAATAATAATAACCGCAATCAAAACAATAATCGTAACAGTAATTAAAATTTAAGAATATTAAATCTGAATTGCGCTTGAAAATAATACTTGTAATGATAGTTAATGTTTGACAATAATAATTATCAATGACGCTAAATACTAAACCTAATTTGACAATACTAATTATAAAAGTTGCTGGCCGTATCGAGGACCCAACACGCGGCTTTCGGGACAGGTACAAATATTTCCTTATGATAACCCTTACTCGCTATGGGATCGACCCGATCAATCGATAGTGATTTTAATTGGACAGTAAAAGAACAACTTATTTAAGCCAGGAGACAGCGGTGTGCGGATATTAATTGATCTCAACTTGTGAGTACTCACCAAAAAAAAGGAAACTCAAACCAAGGCACCAAATCCACACTCCTTACAATAGCGGAGGTCCCGCGTGCCTACCTCACACCAAGCGGGCCACCGCGTGTCTGCTCAATTTTTGTCACCGTAAACCGTTCGAGGCCTCGTGTTCGACAACAAGGGCCTCTCTAGCCATTTTCCCTAATTCAATGAACTCTTTGCTCGCGATCGATATTGTAGGGCCTCACCCGTGCGAGTAAAGGCTATGATTTATCACTCATAGTAAAATTAGGTACTATATGCCAATGATTTACGGCAATGCACACAAATAATAATAATAATAATAAATTACAAATAATTCATTATAAATGTCTGAAATAAAGATAAAATTAATTCTTAAATTAATAACCATAATATTAGAAATTTCAAATATAAATAATACTAATAATATTAAATTCAATAAATAAATTCATAAATCAATATAAAATAATAAATTCAGAGACACACCGAGTGTGGATCTGTTGCCAAATTTAGGCGCAGGGAGGGACGCACACAGGGAATAAAAACCCTGTGACAAATAATTATAAAATATTTTACAACATATAAAATTGATTAATTAAAAAATACTAGCAACCTTGCAGTCACTATGTGACTGCCGTTACTTGTGAACTATAAATAAATGAAATTTTGGTTTTATTAAATAATGACTTTTGTTAAATTACACTGTACTTTTTTAACTATTGGCATTTTTAAAGATATAAGCTCATCCCGATGTTACACTCATAAAGAGCTTTCATTTGAGTACCCACATGCACTTTTGGTATATTTTTCATTTATACATATATATAATACATATAAATATATGAAAAATTGATATGGGTACTCAAATGATAGGTCTTGATAAATGTAACATCGGGATGAGCTTATATCTTTAAAAATGTCAATAATTAAGAAATGACCTTGTATTTTGAGAACTATTGACATTTTTAAAGATATAAGCTCATCCCGACATTACACTCATCAAGAGCTTCCATTTGAGTACCCACATGCATTTTCATTTATTTTTCATATATTTATATATATAATATATACAAATATATAAAAAATTGATGTGGGTACTCAAATGAAAGGTCTTGATGAGTCTAACATCAGGGCGAGCTTATATCTTTAAAAATGTCAATATTTCACAAGATACAAGGTCATTTCTTAATTATGTATCTGGAGAAAAAATTTTATTTATTCTCTTAATAATATAGATTTCTTAATAAAATCCCATGAAAAAAATAAGTAATTAATTATTTTAATATTTTTTTGCTTTTTGGCAAATTCAAAAATAATCTACCAAGTAAATAAAAATTGCGACTGTTTAAAAAATAATTAATTAAAATTTTTTTCATTGATTTGTTTTAATATTTCTTTAATACATGTCTCAAAATAACGAAGTGTTATTTTAATGAATAAGATTAAGCGCTAAAAATAAATATATTTATTCAAGGAAATTAAGAAATATTTTTTTAGGTAAATGACATTTGCCAATAATTGTTGATAATTTACAAATTAATAATAAAATTTTTTGTATGATTAATTTTATTTTAAGACTGTTTCATTGATGCGTAAAAAAAATATCTTTTTTCGTTGAGGTCAAAAGTTCAGTCTAAAATATTCGATGAGTTATCCGAGAAACTATCAAGTTTTTTAAGGACGTTGTTTTTGTGAATGAGTAAACAAAAAACAAGCTTTTTAAATTTAGAATAACATTAGTTATGATGGATCGAAGTATAAACATCTAAATGTAACGACGGATTGTTTGTAATATAAGCTATCAACAACGTCACAATTACAATTTTAAAGTTGAACTGTAAAAAGTACCTGCTTATAATTTTTTTTTTCTTATAAAACAGACGTCACACCCGACATGTGAATGATTATTGTTGTGTCTGGGCATTTTAATCATTTTTTTGTTGGCTATGAATAAATCCATAAAACTACAGGTGTACGGAAGTGAATATTTAATGAAGAGTCTTGTAGACAGACTCTTCTAGAAAATAGTTACAAACTTGTGATGAATGTGGGAGTACTTTTCCACTCTCGGAAATTTTGCGTCAACCACCGTACTCTTTGGGCCATAAAATCCCTTCCCCGGCATTCAAGGGGCTCATGACGTCACGGGACCCCAAGACCAACGCTAAGTGTTAGCAAAGGCTAACACCCTCAAGAGTCAAGGGGCATGAGGCAGATTTTCCTCAGCCACTGAGATATACACACTTACGGTCTAGGACACATCCTATTTTCCTTTATTTCACGCATCGTACTATTGTAATCGCGAAGTACTATATTGACTATTATTTATACACGAACTTTATCTATTGTATTGTTTTCTGATAACTATATTCTACGGGATTAATTATTTATTGTGAGATTTAATTAACTTCATCCGAATATTGTAAAGAGTATAGTTATAACTTGAATAAATTATAAAACGAAAGAAATAGATTACTACATGAATAAAAATAAACTGAAAAGTGAATATAGATTTTTTTTTAAGAAAAAAAATTTTTAAATTAAAAAATGCACGCCTCATAACGCGAAGCAGTTACCGAAATAACAGTCCCTTGGGCTGACCCATTCCCAAAATTAAAACTTTAAGATTAAATTTTAAGCTATTCGTTCATAATATATAATTTGGTCCATAATGTTTATAAACTTAATTAGTTAACTAACAATCTTCTTCAATAAAAAGTACCGAAAATTAATTTGTTTCATTAAATTCATTAAACCAAAGTTTGTCCCAGGCATTTTAAGAACAGTCCCCTGCCAGAAGTTCAAAGCCAAAAAAAAAAAATCCAGCGTGTTATTTTACCTTCTGTAAGGCTTATAAGGATCTAACTAGCCTTGAGTTAATAACCATAGGGCTGTTAGCGCTTTATCGGCATTTTATTTTATGTCAAAACACCGTTTGTGCTGGAAATATGTGTCTGAGCCACTTCAAAACTTAGTCTCTTGGCAACTATTTTTATTTATAATTTATTTATAAATTTCGATCCATAAGTCTTAATATTATTCTAATTAATGTAAACATTCATTGAGAATTTGAAAAGTTGAATGCATTGAAATAGTTTGCTTGATTTTTTTCAATTTTATAAAAAAAAAAACAGTCCCCTGGCAAACAGTCCCCTGTGATGTTATATGGCAAAAGACACACAAATATCGAAAAAACAAAAATTAATTCGGCTGTTTATTTATTATGATTAAGCTGATAGTTTTGTAGCCCTTGTTAATTTTTTTCTAATAAAATAAAAAATAATTTGAGCGGACAATTTTGTACATATTTAAGACGTCCTTACAGAGAATCACCCTTATAGATTTAACTTAAGTGAAAAAAACTTTTTGCACGCTTCATAACGCGAAGTGGTTACGGTAGCGCTTTACTCCCGACACGTCAAGGTCAAGCAATTTTGTGATCTTAAAATGCCTCTATCACAAGCATATTGCACTTATACAATAATATGAGTAGACGTATCTCGAGAAAACACTTTAATTAATCCATCTTATAGTTTATAAAAATAATTAAATGTTGGTACTTTTAAATAAAAACGTTTGGAAAAAAATTTTACGTGGACGTCCGGATGTCTGTACGCTGATTTAGTATGTAAACACGATAACTCCCGAACAAAATAGATGTATCGAGACCGGGCTTTTTTTATAAGTTCCAGAATTCGATTATCTGCTGCCTCATTTAATATATCAGTAGCCTAGTTTACGTAGTTTTTTTTTTTTAAATGAATTTTTATTTAAATTCACAATGATTCACACGTACAAAAACAAAATAACTTTTCTTATTTCTCTCACGTGAAAACTATCGCGCCGTTTAATCAAGTTAAAATGAGATCAACCAATCATATCACTAGATTTTTTTAGACTGCGCGCGCATATGACAAGAAAATTCGGCGTCAATAATTCAAAAAAAATTATAAAATACTCTGTAAGAAATTAATTATTTTTTTTTCTTATAAAAATCAATTATCTATATTATTAAGAGAATAAGAAAAATTTTTTCTGTTTGTGAAAAATTATTCTCACCGATAGTAAATTTATTATGATATGTATTTAGGCTGCATTTGAAAATACTCTCTACATGTATAGATACATAATTAAGAAATGACCTTGAATTTTGTGAAATATTGACATTTTTAAAGATATAAGCTCATCCTGACATTACACTCTTCGAGACCTTTAATTTAAGTACCCACATCAATTTTTCATATATTTCATATATTTATATATATTATATATATGTATATATGAAAAATATATCAAAAATGCATGTGGATAATCAAATGAAAGCTCTTGATGAGTGTAACATCGAAATGAGCTTATATTTTTAAAAACGTCAATATTTAAGAAATTACAGTGCAATTTAACCAAAATCATTACTTAATAACGCAAAATTTTATTTATTTATAGTTCAAAAGTCACGGCAGTCACATAGTGACTACAAGGTTGCTAGTCCAACTTATTTGTTTCTTAAAGCGTCCACTTTTTGATTTTCCAAACTTTTTAATTTATTCTAAAAAAACAGTCTTTTAAATTTATAACCATTAATAGAAACATATGTTCCGGAGAAAGTTTTATTAATCGAATAAATAATATAAATAAGAAAATTTCTCTTTAAAAAAAAAAAAAAAAAAAAAACTAATGACATTGAAAA
Organism: Cotesia glomerata; assembly: GCF_020080835.1. Lineage (NCBI taxonomy): Eukaryota > Metazoa > Arthropoda > Insecta > Hymenoptera > Braconidae > Cotesia > Cotesia glomerata. The sequence goes on along the minus strand of NC_058161.1, from coordinate 20,148,552 downwards.
TAAAGGTTTTTATGTATATAACTGTTAGAAAAATAATGAATGATGTGTTGTTGTTTTATTATCATTGTGATTTTCCATCATTGACCCAGTCTCCGAGTTATCGAGGTCGTCTTATGTTATTAACAACATCTTTTTCTTCATTGATAAATTTATTCTTTTACAATATTTTATAGCAATAACACGTGTCTTGTTTTATATGATACGTCCGAAACCATGACTTAGATCCGTATTTTTTTAGGCCCTATCATTTCTAAGGTCTCACATAAGGTCTATCCACATATAATACATACGCGAAGGTAGATAAGTTATATTCGACCTTGCCAAGAACACAGAAATAAACCTTAAGTGATAATTCAACTACTAAGTAAGTAAGAACGGCTTATCTTGTACGCTAAAACGATGTCATTATCAATTCAATAATAATGTCTAGCTAGATCGACAAGTGTAAGAATTTTTTATTAGAAAAAACTTACGCTAAGAATTATTTTAAAGTTAATTAAAGAGATTCTTAATAAAAAAAAATTTTATAAAAATCTACGGAAAATATTATCCTAGTAAAGATATTAAAAGGAAGATATTGTAAGGATGATTTTTGATGCCCCAGGCACTTTTTTATTAGAAAAATTGTTATTTTGTTACTAAAAAAAAAATTATTACCAAAGTAAAAAAACATTTCTATTTGGAGCATTGAAAACTAAAATGAAATAAATTTTGGTTTTTTGCTATAAATTGGTAAACCACCGAAATAACAGTCCCCTGGGCTGTCCTATTCCTAAAATTAAAACTTTAAGATTAAATTTTAAGTTATTCGTCCATAATATATAATTTGGTCCATAATTTTTATAAACTTAATTAGTTAACTAACAATCTTCTTCAATAAAAAGTACCAAAAAATACATTGTAAAAAATTTGCGGAGTAAACGCGGAGTGAATAAAAATTGAATGATTTTTAATTGATTCACTTCCAGTGGGAGTGATATTTACACCGAGAAGGAGTTAATTTTTATTAATAATAATATTCACTCCGCATTCACTCCCAAAATAAATGAATTTAGAAATAAATAAATTTTTGTAAAGAAAATATTTTTATAAACCCTTTTTATATTTAATTATTAGAAATTTAATTTATTATTTTTAATAATATTTCATTTTAATTATTATTATAATGTTTTTATTTATTTTTTTTTTATTAATTAATTATAATTAAAAATTGTCAAAAAAAAATATGTAGATATGTATATATATATATACTAGCGGACCCGACAGACGTTGTCATGTACACACGTCTTAAATTTAAAAATTTTAGGAATGAGCTTGTATAATTAAAAACATAATTAGTTAACAATATGCAATGGGCATTCTTCAATAATTAACATTTTCGTAAATACAAGCCCATTCTGATTTTATATTCATAAAGAGCTTTCATTTGAGTACCCATATGCATTTTTGATATATTTTATATATTTATATATTTTACAAATACCATATATATAAAATATATAAAAAATGTTATGTGGGTACTCAAATGGAAGAACTTGATGAGTGTAACATCAGGATGAGCTTATATCTTTCAAAACTTCAATAATTAAGTAATGACATTGTATCTTGTCAACTAATGATATTTTTACACTCATCAAGACCTTTCATTTAAGTACCCACATCAATTTTTCATATACTTTTTATATTTATATATATTATATATATATATATATATATATATATATATATATATATATATATATATATATATATATATATATATATATATTAGGGTGCTTTTTTTGCGACTATTTTTTCGTTTCCATCCCGAAATTTTGTTGGAAATACACCCAAAAAAATTCCCTGAAAGTTTGAGCCCTTAATATTAATATTAAGTACTCCTACACAGCGTGTGAAGATTTCCCATTTGAAATATACGAGAACTTTCATTTTTTTTTTTAAATTTCTATAGCTCAGTGGCATTTCATAGCATCACTTTGACCATGGACGGGTTTTTTTCAGAATTGAATGCTCTACAAAAGTGTCCATTGTCGCGAAGTCGTAACTCATACTGGCGGGGTAGTACGGACCACCAAACCGAATTTTTTATAGAATTCTTGTTTTTTCACTCATTATCTCATAAACAACAAGACATACAGAAAAAATGTAAATGATAATTTTGTAGGAAATTCAATTCTCTACAAAAAAGGTCCTCAGCACCAAATCACTAAGATCGATATTTTCTGAGATATTAATCATTGAAGTTTACGTAGCATTGAATTTCCACAAAATGTTGAATCAAATCTTAAAAATAATGATTTTTTATTCGTATCATAATTATAATTAGTAATTACTTATTGATTAAGTTACAAATTTAACGTAAAAATTTTTAATTGTGTTTTTCTGAAGTTTTTTTATTTTTAAATAAATTTCTCATTTAAATCACCCCATAATATTTGAATTTATCATTTAATAATTCAATTTCAATGAAATTCTAGATAAAAATATATTGTGTATGATCATTACGAATAATATAGGATGTTTCTTTGTTGCTGTGTATTGTGATACTGATTAATTGCGGTTTATTTTTCTTGCTCTGGTAGTACTACTGAGCTTTCACTTGACCTTGAATGCGTTCAACAAATTTCCCCTTTAATTGCAGCGCTTTCTTTGTTTTCGCGTACTAATCCCGCGAGAGTAAGAACAAAGCTTAGTGGGCATTGATCAGTGTGACGCCGTTGTATGTATACTTTGTTAAATTTGAGGTTAGGTCGACTTTAACCATCATTAAAATGAGTGAAAAATTGGTAATAAAACTTGGAATTATTTAATTGGATTTGAAAGAAGCCAAATAAATAATAATAAGCTGCCTTCGTATCGTGACTTACTAAATTTTTTTATGTATAAACATCAGTCTTTAAAATTAACTATTCGAAATAGTGCTACTAGTGTTATTAACGATACTAATACTATTCGGGCTAGTTTCAAGATTCCAACTATACGTCCTCAGCACAGTCTTACGAAGTTGGAAAAATTTTATGCCGAATATATAAAAGTGAAGACACATCACAAGAGGGAAAAAAATCGAAAGCACAAAAACAGAATGTTGAAAAGTTTAACCAAAAACTAGATAAATTGTTCGATATTTCGAATTCCACAATGGTTAAGAATTTGTCAAAAGAGCAGCAACAATTTCTGAATGAGTGTCAAAAGGGAAAACCAATCTTCACTCGCCCGTTACTAATTTCTTGCCGGTGGAAACTTTTCAGAATAAATCTGACACTGAACAGGAGATAACAAATGAAGATAATGAGAATAATACAGACGAAATTGGTTAGTTTCTTCTCACATACAACTATAAATTATCAAGCTCAACAATCAATCATTTTTAATAATCGAAAACAATTTCTTATAATTTAGACTCATATTTTTTCTACTTACTTGTAAAATTTAATTCGCATTAAAATTCTAATTTTCTTAACCTCATTTTCTGAAAATTGAATTCTATATAATTTTCAATATTTTAAAATTTGTTTCTAGATTCATAACTTTTTTTCTAATTATTAGTCTATCATTTTTGATAAAATTTCTATCAAGTAAATCTGAATAAGTGAGATAAATCAAAATTTATTCAATTTTGACAAAAACTTTGACTTGAATCAACAAAAAATTCGTTTTCGATGTTTTTGCAGTCGAAAATTCCCACGCTATTAAAAAATTAAAGTCTCTGTAACCAATAAATTTAAAACACATATATATCATTTTGTCTTATTTTTATTGGGGAAAATTGACGGAAACTCAATTCAAAGAATATCTTTGCTTCTGGATAACAGAAGCTGAATATAAAATTTGAAAAATATTTGAATCGATTGGGTTTATTTATTTAATTCTGAAAAAATTGTTTTAGGCATGAAATTATCGCAACATTCGATGCCAGCAAGTTTTTGTAGTCTATCATCAAATTCCAGTGGGTTGAAACGAACATATTCTGATTTTGAGGATGAACTCCCTGTACCTCCTAAAAAGAAAAAATCAATATTTTTAAGATTTGATTCAACATTTTGTGGAAATTCAATGCTAGGTAAACTTCAATGATTAATATCTCAGAAAATATCGATCTTAGTGATTTGGTGCTGAGGACCTTTTTTGTAGAGAATTGAATTTCCTACAAAATTATCATTTACATTTTTCTGTATGTCTTGTTGTTTATGAGATAATGAGTGAAAAAACAAGAATTCTATAAAAAATTCGGTTTGGCGGTCCGTACTACCCCGCCAGTATGTGTTACGACTTCGCGACAATGGACACTTTTGTAGAGCATTTAATTCTGAAAAAAACCCGTCCATGGTCAAAGCGATGCTATGAAATGCCACTGAGCTATAGAAATTTAAAAAAAAAAAATGAAAGTTCTCGTATAATTCAAATGGGAAATCTTCACACGCTGTGTAGGAGTACTTAATATTAATATTAAGGGCTCAAACTTTCAGGGAATTTTTTTGGGTGTATTTCCAACAAAATTTCGGGATGGAAGCGAAAAAAAAAATAGTCGCAAAAAAAAAAGCACCCTAATATATATAGATATATAGATATATATATATATATATGAAAAATATATCAAAAATGCATGTGGGTAATCAAATTATAGCTCTTGATGAGTGTAACATCGGAATGAACTTATATCGTTAAAAACATCATTAGTTAACAAAATACATTATCATTCGTTAATTATTAACATTTTCATAAATATAAGTCCATTATGATTTTATACTCATTGAGACCTTTCATTCGAGTACCCACATGAATTTTTTCATATATCTTACATATATGATATTTATAAAATATATGAAATGTGCATGTGGGTAGTCAAGGTCAAAAACAATTTATAAATAAAAAATCTATTAAATAAACATTTTCTCGTGGACTGAATTGTGAATCTAAACCATTCTGGAATCCACCGGAAGACACACAAAAAATTTCATTAAAATCGGTCCAGCCGTTTAGGAGGAGTTCAGTGACAAACGCACGCACAGAAGAAATTTATATATATATAGATTAATTTTGGGATTTTTTTTGTAGAATGAAAATTCATCCTTATTTTATTTATTTTAAAAACTCCGAACGTGGATGTTTTTCGGAATGAAATTCGAAATCACTCCGCAAATAAAGACTCCGGATTCACTCCCTACGCGGAGTGATTAATTACTTGACTCTGGAACTCCGAGTGATGGGAGTGAAATGAGAGTGAAATTCACTCCTGATTGACTCCGGATTTTTCACAGTGTAATTTGTTTCATTAAATTCATGAAACCAAAGTTTGTCCCAGGTATTTTAAGAACAGTCCCCTGCCACAAGTTCAAAGCCAAAAAAAAATCCAGCGTGTTATTTTACCTTTTGTAAGGTTTATAAGGATCTAACTAGCCTTGAGTTAATAATCATAAGGCTATTAGCGCTTTATCGGCATTTTATTTAGTGTCAAAGCATCGTTTGTGCTGGAAATATGTGTTTGGGCCACTTCAAAACTCAGTCCCCTGGCAACTATTTTTATTTATAATTTATTTATAAAATTCGATCCATAAGTTTTAATATTATTCTAATTAATGTAAACATTCATTGAGAACTTGAAAAGTTGAATGCATTGAAATAGTTTGCTTGATTTTTCTCAATTTGATAAAAAAAAAAAAAAATAGTCCTCTGGCAAACAGTCCCCTGTTATGTTATATGGCAAAAGATACACAAATATCGAAAAAGCAAAAATTAATTCGGCTGTTTACTTATTATAATTAAGCCGATAGTTTTGTAGCCCTTGTCAATTTTTTTTCTAATAAAATCAAAAGTAATTTGGTCGGACAACTTTGTATTTAAGTACAGATTTAAGATGTCCTTACAGAGAATCACTCGTATATATTGTTGATAAACAATGTATACTGTGTCGACGACCGACCCAAACAGAAAGAATCTCAATGTATGTTAAATTAAGTCTCTTTAACTTAAACGATCTTCCAAGGTCAGGTAGATGATCTCAAGATCCATGCGACTATTTTAAGCAACTAAATATTTAATTCAATAATTCTGAAATAACAAAACAATAAGTAATAATACAAACACAAGATCGTTGCATCAGCCGTTTAACGAGTTTGAATATTAAAATAATCTTAAGGAAATATTCGATTATTTATTGATATATAAGGTCATAGTGTTAAGTTAAATATATATCAAGCTATGTCATAACCACACCCAAGTGGATGTTAAATGTTATCAATTTATGGTCCGAGATATTATATGCAGTAGCGTTATTAAATATTTTGGTAAATTGATTAAATCATACTAATATTTTTTTATTTAATCAATCAATAAAGTAATTAAGATTAAGATAATTAAGCTCGAAAAAAATATTAATTCTTCGGTCTAACTCCTTATTTATTAGAGGGTGATTTTTTAACATTTTGATGTAGTGATAGTCCAATTATTAATTACTTTGAAGATTTGAATTATTAATTATTATCAATTATTAATTACTCTGAAGATTTGAATGATTCCAACCAAAATATTATGACTCTATTAAATATTAAATAGTTTTTTAAAGTGATAATAAATTTCGAACTAATTATATTTTCGTACAAATGGAAGATTCTCTAAAATGGAGTTAGATAATTTGCTAATTAGAACGTCGAATTTATAAATTATGTTTAAAGCTCTGGCATTGAAAACGCAAAATTATTTTGAGTTTTCCTTCCCTTCTTCTAATTTTCGTTTGGATAATGTTATTATTACAAATTATTATAAATTAGTGTCTCTAATATTATTATTAAAGATATTTTTATGACCGATTATATATATATATATATATATATATATATATATATATATATATATATAATGAAAGTTTCATGCCATCTTGGTCAAATGACTAGTGGATCTAATTCAAGCTGAGAGATGGACACTTCCATCTTCCCTATTGGTCGAGAAACATCCTCTCTGTACTAAAGTTCGATGGAAATCCATCGAACTTGAATACTAGTAAAGCTGGAAGCTTGTAGTATCTATTCGAGTAATAAAGATGTTAATTGAAATGAAAGAAATGAAAGAAATTTAAATGAGAGTAAAGACAAACTTTGAAAAAATAAATGGGGTTGGTTGCCAAGCCAGGAATCGAACCTGGATCTCTCTGATAACATGTCAGGAGCTCTACCAGTTAAGCTACCGGGACCCTTACACCATCCACCTTTCTCAGTCCATTCTTATACTCTCGATACTTACTTACTATCCCTTCCCTTTTTACCCGAGCTATTTTACCCATTTATTTTTTCAAAGTTTGTCTTTACTCTCATTCAAATTTCTTTCATTTCTTTCAATTCAATTAACAGATACTTTTAAAATGCCATTTGCTAGAACTACGACATATAAGCGATCATTTCTCGTAACTGGTTGTAATTTTTGGAATTCACTGCCATTTGATATAACTTCTGTGTCTACTCTAGGCGAATTTAAAGAAAAATGTACTTTATATCTCTTAAATCAAGAGTTGAATAAACTAGATGAGGAGATGGGATATGATGATAATTTGTATGAGCGATGATTAATGTCTGTAAATTCTGTGTTTTATAAATTTATAAATTATATTAAAATAGCTAAAAACCTTGTAATAAATGTAAAAGAAATGTGGTCCCAGGGAGTTAACTCCAGGATCTAAATAAATAAATAAATAAAATAAATAAATAAATCTTTATTACTCGAATAGATACTATAAGCTTCCAGCTTTACTAGTATTCAAGTTTGATGGATTTCCATCGAACTTATGTACAGAGAGGATGTCTCTCGACCAATAGGGAAGATGGAAGTGTCCATCTCTCGGCTTGAATTAGATCCACTAGTCATTTGACCAAGATGGCATGATACTTTCGTTATTATTATTATTATTTAAAAATTTATTTTACTATTAAGTCATTTAAATTTAATTTAATTAACAATATAAGATGAGTAATTTACTGTAAGTTATTCAGAATGAATTTCATATTAAAATTGAACAATTATTTGAATTTTTTTTTTAATTGAATTATTTTATACTGATTAAAACTGATAAAACGATGATATTAAACATAAACATGAAATCAGACGTTTTATAATAATTTTTAAATCAAAAGAAGCTTTACATACTTACACGTAAGTTGTTCATTGATGATACCTAACTAAAAAACAAAATCTACAATCAAACATGCAATTTAAAAATTTGTTTATTATTTCTATCAGAATTTTGTTATTTAATACTGTGTGTAAAGCTGATATTTCAAATGTAGGTATTATTGAACCACTAACTTTAAAATTATCATGTTGTTTTAATCATTCTCATAAATCACAATAAACTATTCATCTTTCAGAACACGAAACGTAACTCATTACAAGTTCAAAATAAATTTAATGAAAGTATGTATACTAATGCGATAGAAGAATTCACTGAAGAAGAAATCAAGCGAGTGCAAAGGATCTGGAACTTATTGGAGGATCCTTATAAAGAGTTTGGAAGAAAAATACTGGTGAGGTAAAAATAAAATTCTTTCTTTTAATTTTCCGTAAATGTTCTAACACTTTACACTGAGAAAATAATTTGTTTGAATAAAAGATAGGTTTATTTTAAATAAATTTGTTGTTTAAATACCACCTAATACTTATTTTACACAAATAAATTTATTTGCGACAAAGATATGGTTCCAGTCTATTTATTTTAATTAAATAGTTATTTGTTTATGGTTAAAAAATCTTTCTTTAATACTTTAAAATCATATATTTCAGTAAAATCACATTTTTTAACTATAAAATGTGATATTTTAATTTTGGTAAAAAAATCATGTTTTGTAATATAGTAAATAATATCTGAGATATTTTTAGGGTTATCAAAGCAATCAGGATCACTTTATTTATATAATTTCTATTAGGGTAATTTATAATAAACTAAAATAATTAGCTAACAGTTGGATTTTTATAGTTTTTTCCATTATTAAATTCATTTTAAATTTATCTATGTATATTAAATTAGTGAATTATGTTAGGCTTTGGATAAAGGCATTAAAATTAGGATAACTCAAATAGCAAAAGTACCCACTCAAACGTCTTATCATTTATTTCAAAGGAGAGTTGTTAACTATTAAAAAATGTCATTTTAATAAAATAAACAGGCGAATTAAATGAAATAAACCAAAACAAAATAGATTTGGTTAAAAGTAATCAATATTTAAATAAAACAAATTTTTTTCTTATTGTAGCTAATCTTCAAGCTTTAGTTTTCACGATTGGGCGCCAATAAAAATTTTTTTTTCTTGACCAGATTGTTTAATCACTATCCAACTCGTAGTGAAATAATTCGACTAATGGAACTTGAATCTACTTCGGTGCCCAAAGTAACTCCTGAAGAATATTGTCAAATTCAGGGTTTAGGTGTTAATTTTGTCATTAATTACGTCGTCAATAGATTGGATCACATTACTACAGCTCAAGATCTTTTTAAACTCATCGGAAAGATTTATCAAGAATTAAACGTGGCAAAAATTCATTTTTTAGTGAGTTATTTATTTATTAAATAATTTTTCTTTATAAAAAAAAAAATTAATTTTGTTTAGTATTTCAAAGAATCTGCAATGGACATTTTGCAACAAAATTTAGGTGATAATTTAAATCAAGAAGACTATCAGGCTTGGTCTAAAATGTTTAACATCATGCTGAAATATTTTTTCGAAGGTTATCAAGAATGTTTTTCAGTATTATTAATAAAGATAAATAGTCAATCATTTTTAAATTTATTCAAATAAACTTGATTATAAAAATTGAAGTAGTTTGTTAATTTAATCAAAAATTGATTACAATAAGTATGAGAGTAACATTATCGATAACTGAATGATTATCGAAGCCGCCATTACAGCAGAAGCTGAAAATAAATAAAAATTTATAATAAATATTAGTTTATTAGTCGTTTAATTAATGTATTTACTTAAATGAATGTAATAGTAATAATTACCATTGACATAAAGTATAAACTCATTTTGAACTACAGAGCCATCTTTTGTCGTGCCTTCGCAGATGTAATAACCTTCGTCTGACTTAACAACATTTGATATGGTAAGTTCCGACACATACAAATGTGTTTCAGTATCGTTATTGTAATCAACTATAACCCTGTCTACAATTGAAATACTTCGTAAGTTTAAATGATAACTTATTTATACGATACCCCCCTGATAGCCAGCGCTTTCTTAAAAAATAGTTGACTTCCAGCAGTTACAATTAATTTAAAACCAAGTTGGCGGTAAGGAAGGTCGAGCGTAACTAATGAGTCAAAATAGTGTTAAAATATTTTTTAAATTTTAGTCTTCCCAATATTCGTCAAAATTCTTTATTTCAATTTAAAATAATTTAAACAATTTAATAATTGATGATTTTTACTTATTTAATAAAGTAAAGTAATATAATGACTTTGGTATTTATTACTTGCCGGAATAAATAAACAGATTTGGCAATAGCAAGCTTGATTGTACCCATAACCTGAGACGTGGATGAGTGTGTGAGTTAAACATTTCTCTCTCTGTAACTATATTTCTATCCTTTTGTTTTTTCTCAGCTGTTGACACGATGTTGTCAAATCTTTATTCGGATAAATGGCTGACAATAAACCATTTACAAACATAAAATTTGACTTTAAATATTTCAAAAATTATATCGGTAATGTATTATTATTAAATTGTATTTATATTTTGCAATAATCCAAGTTTCTTGTGTATAGTTTTTTATCCGTTAAAGTTGGGAGGTTAATATTGAAAAAAATAATTATAGTCTCGACAAAACGTTTGTCCGCCATAAGAGCCCGTGTATAAGGAGATAAAATATGTAATTTTTAAAATTTAATATCTAAGTAACTTAAACGGTGAATCTTTTTTAAATTTTGGGATTAGATAAATTACGTATTTATTTATATGTATACTTGTCACGGTGTTCACACGCCGTGGCATTTCCCGCCGGGCTTGAGCACACTGGTGTGGGAGGCTCCGCTAGATGGCGGCACCTCCCGGGCGAATAAATTAAAATTTATTAGAAATAAGATTTAGTTTTAAGTTTATAGCATTTACTTGTATTTTATTTCAGCCCAAAACGCGATCAAGGTGATTGCCGGCGACTGAAATTACTAGTCGACAAATTTAATTATTTAGTTTAAATAATTAATTTATTTAATTAAATTAATTTATAAAATGTGCGGGGCCCAAGTAGACGGTCGACGGGCCTGAAGATGCCTGAGGTCCCCAATTTGGAGCACACGAGCCTGAAGCTCGGCTCAAATTTATGCATAAAACTCACGTTTGGGTATTTGTCGTACGATTATTTAAATAATGGGTATAATTGTTGTTAAATTGATATTTCATGCGGGTGCCGGCTCGATTCATGCCCTAAAAGAGAATCATTTGTCACGCGGTGGAATTGGATTTTTGAAAATAATACTGGCAATAGCCGAGGTGATGGAAAGTCCCTCGAGATGGCAGGTCAGTATCTGCAACTGGTTGCATGCTGCCGGAAAAGAAAACAGTCACAGGCGTGAAACTGGATAGAGTGCATCGGTGTGTTCAAGCCAGTGCATAGTCTCATTTCATTAATAAAGCAATTGCTCATAAATATTTATTGGTTCCACCGAAATTGTTTGACCTGGTGATTGAACGTAATTTGGTAAGTCCTTGATAATTTTCCACCGTGGTGACTGTTGAGATTCTCCTGGGCAAGATCCAGCGCCGGTTTCCCACGTGAGGCGGCCATTTTGGCCACGTGGCTAATTGATAATAAATTAATTGCAGTGAACTGTTTGATAATAAGATTGAATTCATTAATAACCAAACGTGGGTTAAATCGTTGAGAAACTAAATATAGGCCTCTCGGGGGAAATTTGCGGCGGTTAATCACCTGATCGCGTCCTGTGGCTCGTGCCGAAATTTTATTGCGCACTTACTAAGATCAAAATTTAATTATGCGATAATTTTATGATTACTTTTCTGTATAATTATTATCATTATTGTTGTTCATGCTTTGCGACTAATTTTGTTTGAAGTCGGCTGAGATAATTCGCGGCCAACATTATTTTGTTGTAATTACTAGTAATTTTTGGAAATTATAATTTAGCTTATAATTAGCGAAGCAAATCTTATTTTGCAATATTTATAGAAATTATTTCGCATTATTTGCATTTATCGTTTTGCGTTGTTTATAAATAATTATTTGCAACAGTTATAAATATTAGTTTGCATTATTTACATTTATTATTTTGCGTTATTCATAAATAGTTATATGCAATATTTATAAATATTAGTTTGCATTATTTACATTTATTATTTTGCGTTATTCATAAATAGTTATATGCAATATTTATAAATCTTAGTTTGCATTATTTACACTTATTATTTTGCGTTATTTGTAAATGATTAGTTGCAATATTTGTAAGGATTGTTTTGCATTTTTATAAATAATATCATATTCGATATCATTTAAACTTGACCATTGTTATAATTATTTTTGCGATTATTGTTATATCCGAAGGCAGACATAACGCATTTGAGATTAACAAAAGTTAATTGTTGATTAAGATATTCAGAAAGAATTTATTTGTATACAGAAATAGGAATAAGTCGGCCTGCGAGGATCTCAACAATCTCGACCTCTGAGGCCGTAATTAAAATAAACTTATCTATGAAAATTTATTTAGTTAATTAATCTGATAATTTTTCAAATTACTTCCTTTCTGCTAACTCTCACTTTCCTGTATCTCTCCTAATACTTATTCGCCTTATGCTAAGTACTCGATATAAAATATTACTCTGCCGTCTATTATCTATTATTACATTCATTTGATCTCAATATTAGCTTTAACTATTTCGTGACTTATTTTTCATTCCCATCCTTTCGAGTTGTTAATTGATCGTCCGGTAAGGCCCTTGGCACTTTATCATTTTGGTAATTTTTATACAAAATTACCTGGCGCCCTCATCGTGCACTAACCCATCCTGGGTAGTCTCGGGTTCATTTTGTTAATTTGTCGATTAAGGGCGAGCGTGGAAAACCGTACCCAGCCGGTATCTCCGCCTCCGGTGGGAATTCATTTGAAATTCAGGGGAAAGTTTTGTTACATGGCGCCCAACGTGGGGCCAGGGAGCCATTAATCGATCATTTATATATTTTTCGATACCCGGGCGATAATTGCGGGGAACGATTTGATTACAATTGAATGTGAATGAAATTTGAGCGTTCCGTATAGGTTATACGCGGGTTATGAGTGAGATGGATGATTATAGTTGGGATTATGACATTTCGGATGAGGAATTCGGGTCAATGGTAGATGAGTTACTAGGCGAAATGGACGAAACGCTGCTTCAAACTGAATCGTGGTTTACCACGACGCGAGTCGAGCGTCTCAGGGGTGGAGCAGATGACCCTGAGCTTGAGCTACCTCCGGCGACGCCAGGCGAGTCGATGTCAACAGTCCAGAATCCCCCGGTCCAGGACTTGAGAAGCGAGCTAGTCGCTGCGTCGAATAAAGAGGACCTCGAAGAAACTCTCCCACCGACGGAACTTACCTGGATCCTCGACCTGCCCATTGCTAACTTGAAGCTAATGATGGCCAGCTTTGGACTGTCGACCCTAGGTTCAGAGGATGTTCTCAAGAATCGTCTGAATCGGTACCATCAGACGCGTCTTCAGGTTCCCAATGTTCGATGGAATCCTGAAATCGACTGCATACCCGCCCACGCCGAAGTAATTCCAGAGTATTTGGAACCCGGTCCACTTCGCGTGTATTTAAGAGGCCGCGGGGTCTCGGACATTGGAGATGACGACACGCTAAGAAGGCGCATGCGTCGACTGCTATTTAAGGATGAAGGAAAAGACGTACCATGGGATCCGATCGTTGATGGAACCCCAGATCGTCTGCCTATCAATATTCAGGCACAGCCACGAGGTTCTCAGGGGGACATCCCGATCGTGACTTTGCACGATGACCCTGTTCAATCAGTCCCCGAGAACACCCGAACCAGCACCACGACAACGGAGGGTGGGCGAGGACCACTGACGTCTTCACGCCCTCTTCGAACAACTAAAATAAGATCGGCATATGCAGAGGCCGCCCTTGACCAGTACGCCACTCGTCGCGAGTTCTCAGAAGTCCTACAAATTTATGAAGATCGACTTTATTCAATTTTTGAATAGCTGGCGGGCTGAATTAGCACCTATTCTTCCGTCTGCGTCGTCGCCAGTGGGCGCTAGCACGTCGGGGCCACCCATGCCGGACATAAGCGTAATTCCACATATTACTCGATCCTCCTCACTAGCGAGAACCACTGTTACGACCGTCACAGGCACTCGTCCAACGGCGAGGACGAGTCAGGCAAGCAATCCATGCCAAGTAGTGGTGGATGGAGCCACTGCACAAGCCCACGGTGGTCGCGCGGGTACTATCTCGCGTCCGGTAGTCCGTTTTCAGGACACCAGCCGAAGCTCGAGAGGTCGCGAGGGTCGCCATTCTTCGTCAGGCAGTGAATCTTATGATTCAGAAAGCTCGGAATATATGTCGACACACTCCTCTGACTGCTCGCGACACTCAAGTAGGCATCGATCGCCGTCGCGAGGGCGTGAACGCGATTATGGGGCTATTGCACGTAATTGGCAGCTAAAATTTTCGGGAGATTCCAGCATGACCAGCGATGAGTTCCTGCGAAGATTGGACGTAAAATACGAAGCGCCTCCATCCGTCAGCGCGATCGTTTATCTATTTTACCTGACGTTTTTACCGGCATTGCTGCAACTTGGTTCTCAGCACATTGCCACGACTGGTACGATTGGAACGATTTCGTACATGATTTTAAATCGTGGTTTCGCAGCGGACGGCGTCGTGAGGAGATTAAAGAGGACATACGCGCGCGTAACCAGGGTGAGGAGGAAACTGCCACAGAATACCTGATTTGCCTGAAAAGCCTATACTCGCGCTTGAGGGCACCTCCCAGCGAGCGCCACCAAGTGAAACGAGCCCAACGAGGATTGAGGCCCGAATATTGGCGCGCTTGCCCTTCTAAAAGGTATAGAACGTATTCGGAACTTCTAGATGCAGCTACCGCTCAGGAAGAAGAATGGAGAAGGGAGAAAATGTACCGTGCACCACCATCGAGGGACGACTCGTACGTAGCTGAGTGTGCTTACCCTCGCTCGTCGAGATCCGATCGGAGGAAGACCCACGTTCATGCGGTTGCTGACGACGTGACCCCTGGAAAACCAGCGAGGAAGTCCACAAGTAGCCGTAAAAGCAGGTCCAAGGGTTCTCGAGCGGCTTCAACCGACCCGAAAGCTGATGACTGTTGCCTAGAGGAGGAAGTAATGGCGGTAAGCGCCGAGGAAGCCAAAACAAAGAAGCCGAATGAAGATAAGTCGCGAGATTTACGTCGCCGGTTACGTTTCTGTTACAATTGCGGTGAAACGGACCATTTTGCGTGGACTTGTCCGAATCCCCATCGTGATGTTTGCCCTCGGTGCGGTACTCTAGGCCTCACGGCTATTACTTGTATATGCCCGCAGCGCAAACCACCGTTGCCAAAAAACGACGGGGCGGGTCGTGCCCAATAACTGCCGACCCGCCACCAAAACGACTCCCACCAGCGACTATAGCGCTAGAAGACGCAGTTTTACCGCAACCGTTGGTGGTAGAAGTTGAAGTACACGCGGTGCCTCCCGAATTTATTGACACGTTTATAGATTTTGATATTATAGAAACCCTATCGTCACCAGCGTCGGAATGTGGGTTATGTCATGTCTCGGACGATGCTTACTGGGACTTAAGGGTTGGTCAACCACGTCCGATGGTAGTGATCTCTTCGAAGGGGAAACGAAGTACCGCCATTGTCGATACTGGAGCTAAAACTACGGCTTTTGGGAGTTTTGCTGCAGAGATAATGGACTCTGGATGCTCGGTACTCACTGAAGTAACCCCAACCCGATTCGGGATGGCTAATCATACCATTGAGACCGGCGGCGGTGTTTTGGACCTTGAGATGTCGCTAGATGATGCTGAACTAGTGCGATTCCCGGTCCATTACATCCCGAGCCTCGGGTCGCTCAATTTGATCGGTATGAATTTTATAGATTATTTTGGTATGGACATTGATCTGATAAATGACGAATGGCGGTTCGGCGACGGGGAATGGCACCCGTTACAACGGGAACCTGAAAGTAGGCGGGCAAGCGACCTTTTTGCGCTTTATGAATTAACGGGATCAGAGACACAGCAGTTGGACCGGTTTTTGACGCACCAGCGAAGCTTGATGCCCCCGGGGTTAGGGTTAACCCAGGCTGTGGAACATCACATCAAGCTGAAGGCGCATCAGCCAGTCAAGCAACGCGTTTACCGTCGATCCCCGGTGGTTATGAAAGCGCTAAACGAGATCGTTGACCAAATGTTGGAAGACGATATTATAGAACCCGCGGAATCTTCTGAATGGTTGAGTCAACCCGTCATGGTCAAGCGTCCAAATGGGAAATTCCGAATGTGCGTCGATTTCCGAGATTTGAATGGTGTTACCGAGAAAGACACATATCGACCACCGTTTCTAATTGAAACCCTCGAAAACAGCGGTGGCGCGCATTACATCACCACGCTGGATTCAAATTCTGCTTATTATCAAGTATCGCTCGCGCCGGATTGCCGATCGTACACTGCCTTTTGGGTACCCGGAAAAGGGCTCTTCCAGTTTAAGCGTATGCCCATGGGTTTATGCAACGCCGGCGCCACTTTTCAGCGAGTAATGGACAAAGTAATCACGCCGGACTTACGCCCTTACGCGTACTGTTACTTGGACGACATTATCGTCGTAACGCCGACGTTTGAATTGCACTTGAAAGTACTCGAAGAAGTTCTGCAGCGATTACGAGATTTTGGATTTACTTTAAATTTCGATAAAAGCCATTTCTGTCAAACCCAGGCAAAATTTTTGGGCTTTCAGCTGGATCGAGACGGTTTGAGGCCCGATCCAGACAAAATTGCGCCTATTTTGAATTACCCGACCCCCAAAAATGTTAAACAGGTGCGACGGTTTAATGGAATGATAAATTGGTATCACCGTCACCTGAAAGATATAGCGAGCGTGGCAGCTCCGCTAAATCGGTTAACCAGGAAAGATGTAACGTGGCAATGGACTGAGGTGGAAGAAGAAGCTTTTCAGCAGATGAAAAAAGCTTTGGCTGAGGTTCCAACGTTGGTAGTGCCAGATTATGATCTGCCGTTTGTTTTGTACACCGATGCTAGCCAGACGGGAATTGGCGCAATATTGGTACAACCTGATGATGAAAAAGAGCGATTGATCGGCTGCGCCAGCAAATCCCTAACGTCAGCTGAAAGCAATTACAGCACGACCGAAAAGGAATGTCTTGCGGTGATTTGGGCCGTTCGCAAATTCAGGCCTTATATAGAAGGATATCGTTTTACGGTCGTAACTGATCATTCAAGTCTCCGTTGGCTCATGAATACGAAAGATCCCTCCGGAAAGCTAGCCAGATGGGCTTTGGAGCTTTCAGGGTATGATATGGAAGTTGTATTCCGCCGCGGGACCGAGAACGAAGCGCCCGATGCGCTATCTCGGATGTTTGAGGATACAGAGCTGGCGCATCAAGAGTTTGGGGCGTTGGATGACGACGTGAGCGACGAATGGTATGATGAGAAATGCCGCGTATTGCTAGACGATCCGACAGCCATCGAAGGTTATAAATATGAGGCTGGGAATTTGTATCGACGGCTCTATGATCCCTTGCAAGCGGTTGTAGATGATGATCAGCGGTGGAGGATGGTCGTGCATCAGAATGATAGGCCGATTGCATTACAACAAGTCCACGATGATCCCCAGGCGGGACATTTAGGAATTGATAAGACATATGCGCGAGCTCGCGCGAGATTTTATTGGCCCGGCATGCACCGAGATGTGCGCGAGTATGTTCGACGTTGCCCAGTGTGCCTAGAATCCAAACCTATCCAACATAAACCGGCAGGTGAAATGGCACCTCGTGCACCGATGCGACCGTGGGAGGTAGTGGCGGCCGACACGATGTCATTCACCAGGTCAAAGTCTGGCTTCATGTATTTATTGGTGTTTGAGGATTTATACACTCGGTGGATTGAATGCGTGCCAATTCGCGCAGCTAACGGGAAAACAGTAGCTCGGGCTTTCGCTCAGTCGATAATTAACCGCTGGGGGGCACCGCGCGTATTTTGGACCGATAACGGTCGGGAATTTGTAAATCGTGACGTTCAGGAGGTTTTAGATGAGTGTGGTATCCAACATACTACGACCCCGCCGTATCACGCGCAGGCAAACCCGGTAGAGCGAATTAATCGTGACTTAAAGACGATGATTATGAGCTATTTGGGTGATGATCATCGCGAGTGGGATAAGCACATATACGAATTCCAATTTGCGCACAATACTGCGAGACATGACTCATTGGGGGTAAGCCCCGCGTTTCTTAATTTTGGTCGCGATCCCTACCCTATGCATCCGTTCGGGCTAAACCAAAACGGGGCGATTGTAATCGAAGAGCCGATCGAGGTCTCAGCGTGGATCCAGCGAATGGATCGCTTAGTCGAATTACAAGATATCGTTAATGTTAATATTCGCAAAGCATCGGAACGCCAGGCCCAATATTATAATCCCCGGCGTCGGGTGCTGAAGTTCACTGTTGGAGATACTGTATATCGACCCAACAAAGTGCTATCAAAGAAAAGCGAGCAAGTCGTAGGTAAATTAGCTCCTCGGTTTATTGGACCATTTATTGTAAGCGCGGTTTTGACCCCTGTAATAGTGGAACTTCAGACGCCTGACGGAGTATTGATTGGCAAGAGCCACATCAAGAATTTGAAGCTCGTCCATCGGGCCGATGAAAGGACTGTAGCTGTGGAGGCCTAATTCTTATCTTATTCTGACTTTTCAATCCATCGCTTTACTTACTGCATTCTGTCTCTCAGACTCTTCTAAACGATAATTGAATAATAATATTTACCATTATCAATATAGCATCATGGATGGTTATGACTGGGGTACACCGGTGGAGCGTGGCACTGAAGAGTGGTGGAGGATTGCGATCGAAAGCCTCCGCGTTAAAGCGTGGGTGCTTCGAAAATTTCGCCCAAAAAAGGAACTACCTTCAGGATGTGCCTTCTGCGGAATAAAAGGCCACGCAGCCAGATTCTGCAAGAATTCGGCCCAGAAGAACTTGCCGTTTTGCACAGAGTGCAATGTCTTTGTTGAGGGGGGTCGCTGCATCGGAGACCACGGCGACTTCCGATCGCTCGTGCGCGGGCGGTGCATGATATGCCATAAGCCCCGCACCAGCCAACGCGGCCAGTGCACACAATGCGGGCGATCTGTAGTGCAGCAGTTACGCGATTGCCCTCATGCGATGGACATTATCGAAGAAAACGTAACGGCGGCCCACTCGCGGGAAAAGCTGGGATTGCCAGACTGGGGTTAGGCAGGAGCCTACCGGCGTGCGCGGGGTCCGCGCCGAGAAAAGTCGGAACCAGCATTCTTCTTACTTATTTATTGGGTTATTAATTCATATTACTTTGTACCTCAGCATCACATGTCATGTAATGGCCGTTTGATAATTTATAACTATTAATATAATCGTCGGCGGCGTGTATAATGCGTCGTCGAAAATTCAAAAGTACATACACGAGATTTATTTAGTCTTTCCGAACCTTCTTACCTCCACTAAACCTATAATCCTTTTTGTTAGCACAGAGGTAAGTACATAACATTAAAGATGATGTAATAAGGCCTGAAGTCCACGGTGGGAAATGCTCGAGGTCTACGGCCGACCTTACGGGGTAAGGTTCGGTCTGGTCGGGGGGTGTCACGGTGTTCACACGCCGTGGCATTTCCCGCCGGGCTTGAGCACACTGGTGTGGGAGGCTCCGCTAGATGGCGGCACCTCCCGGGCGAATAAATTAAAATTTATTAGAAATAAGATTTAGTTTTAAGTTTATAGCATTTACTTGTATTTTATTTCAGCCCAAAACGCGATCAAGGTGATTGCCGGCGACTGAAATTACTAGTCGACAAATTTAATTATTTAGTTTAAATAATTAATTTATTTAATTAAATTAATTTATAAAATGTGCGGGGCCCAAGTAGACGGTCGACGGGCCTGAAGATGCCTGAGGTCCCCAATTTGGAGCACACGAGCCTGAAGCTCGGCTCAAATTTATGCATAAAACTCACGTTTGGGTATTTGTCGTACGATTATTTAAATAATGGGTATAATTGTTGTTAAATTGATATTTCATGCGGGTGCCGGCTCGATTCATGCCCTAAAAGAGAATCATTTGTCACGCGGTGGAATTGGATTTTTGAAAATAATACTGGCAATAGCCGAGGTGATGGAAAGTCCCTCGAGATGGCAGGTCAGTATCTGCAACTGGTTGCATGCTGCCGGAAAAAGAAAACAGTCACAGGCGTGAAACTGGATAGAGTGCATCGGTGTGTTCAAGCCAGTGCATAGTCTCATTTCATTAATAAAGCAATTGCTCATAAATATTTATTGGTTCCACCGAAATTGTTTGACCTGGTGATTGAACGTAATTTGGTAAGTCCTTGATAATTTTCCACCGTGGTGACTGTTGAGATTCTCCTGGGCAAGATCCAGCGCCGGTTTCCCACGTGAGGCGGCCATTTTGGCCACGTGGCTAATTGATAATAAATTAATTGCAGTGAACTGTTTGATAATAAGATTGAATTCATTAATAACCAAACGTGGGTTAAATCGTTGAGAAACTAAATATAGGCCTCTCGGGGGAAATTTGCGGCGGTTAATCACCTGATCGCGTCCTGTGGCTCGTGCCGAAATTTTATTGCGCACTTACTAAGATCAAAATTTAATTATGCGATAATTTTATGATTACTTTTCTGTATAATTATTATCATTATTGTTGTTCATGCTTTGCGACTAATTTTGTTTGAAGTCGGCTGAGATAATTCGCGGCCAACATTATTTTGTTGTAATTACTAGTAATTTTTGGAAATTATAATTTAGCTTATAATTAGCGAAGCAAATCTTATTTTGCAATATTTATAGAAATTATTTCGCATTATTTGCATTTATCGTTTTGCGTTGTTTATAAATAATTATTTGCAACAGTTATAAATATTAGTTTGCATTATTTACATTTATTATTTTGCGTTATTCATAAATAGTTATATGCAATATTTATAAATATTAGTTTGCATTATTTACATTTATTATTTTGCGTTATTCATAAATAGTTATATGCAATATTTATAAATCTTAGTTTGCATTATTTACACTTATTATTTTGCGTTATTTGTAAATGATTAGTTGCAATATTTGTAAGGATTGTTTTGCATTTTTATAAATAATATCATATTCGATATCATTTAAACTTGACCATTGTTATAATTATTTTTGCGATTATTGTTATATCCGAAGGCAGACATAACGCATTTGAGATTAACAAAAGTTAATTGTTGATTAAGATATTCAGAAAGAATTTATTTGTATACAGAAATAGGAATAAGTCGGCCTGCGAGGATCTCAACAATCTCGACCTCTGAGGCCGTAATTAAAATAAACTTATCTATGAAAATTTATTTAGTTAATTAATCTGATAATTTTTCAAATTACTTCCTTTCTGCTAACTCTCACTTTCCTGTATCTCTCCTAATACTTATTCGCCTTATGCTAAGTACTCGATATAAAATATTACTCTGCCGTCTATTATCTATTATTACATTCATTTGATCTCAATATTAGCTTTAACTATTTCGTGACTTATTTTTCATTCCCATCCTTTCGAGTTGTTAATTGATCGTCCGGTAAGGCCCTTGGCACTTTATCATTTTGGTAATTTTTATACAAAATTACCTGGCGCCCTCATCGTGCACTAACCCATCCTGGGTAGTCTCGGGTTCATTTTGTTAATTTGTCGATTAAGGGCGAGCGTGGAAAACCGTACCCAGCCGGTATCTCCGCCTCCGGTGGGAATTCATTTGAAATTCAGGGGAAAGTTTTGTTACATACTTAATTTCAAAGCTCAAAGTTGGAAATTATTTTTTACATTAGATTCGCTCGAACCTCCTTAAATTTCAAACTTTTAATTAAATTTCCCTTCAACTTTACTAGTAAATTGACGGTAAGTTTCAGTTAAGGTGACTATCAGGGAGTAAAAAGATAAAAAGAGTTACCATTAAATGCAAGACTAGCGTTGGTTTTCTGCCACAATATGTTGCTGCGAAACTTATCATCCAAGAAACCACACTTAATACTAACGGAACGTCCTTTAGAAGCATTGACTTGTTGACTGGTCATGATCAAGCCGTATACATTGGATTGATTTGATTCAAGAGATTGATTGGTATGTACTTCTTTACAAGACGCCACTGAAGTGTCTGGAGTTTCAAGTTTAGGACATGCAACGTTTGGATCTAAATTTACAAAAATATGCAACATGTTTAAACATTTTCAATAAAATTTTATGTAGTTATTGAATTAAAGATTAGATATTCACCGAAGACATTGACTACTTGTACTACATATTGGTTGCAGCCTTCTTTGTTACACGCCTTGCATCTAATCGACCCAGATTCAACCATTTTTATAGTTACAGTAGATGTTACGGTTGTCTTTCCAGTTACTGTTTTTGTTTCATTCTAAAGTATGGAAGATTGTTCTGATTAATGAAAATTGTTCTGATAATTTAATTAAATTGGAAGAAATGATTACCTCAAATATTTCGGAGTCTAAAGAGCTAGTTGAATCCAAATAATTGTTGCCATACACCCAATTCAAATTTGGTATCGGATATCCACTAGCTTGACATTGAAACTCAATTTTTTGATTTAACATATAATTTCCTACGTAATCATATTTAGGCTTCGTAATTTCGGGTTTCACTGAAATATCAACATCAAATTATTACGATAATAATTCATTAATATTTATTAATGTCCAAAAGTGCGCGACTCATTTTTAAAATTCAGTATTACGATTAAGTTTTTCTGGAAAAATTGTATGAGCGTTATGAGGCGTGCACTTTTGGGTTTTATAAACTCTTTTAATATTTTAAGAAAATATACCTTTAACTAAAACGTCGAAAGTAATATTTTTAGTTATTAGCGAATTATCGGCAACTATTGTATGAGTGCCAAAGTCTTCGAAACTGGTATTTTTAGTCTCCAAAACGACCTCAAATGATTCGCCATTGATTTCATAATTCCTAGGGGTCCACTGGTTCTTTTTTTCTCGGCCTTTTGGGCCGTACCTAAGTTTTCAATTTTGTTAAAAAATTTCTAATTGTACTATTAACGCACTGAGAGAAAAATATAGTTTTCTGAATTAGGAAAATCTAGTTAGATAGCATCACCACTATTTAAGAAGGTTCAAGCGAATCTAATGTAAAAAATAATTTCCAACTTTGAGCTTTGAAATTAAGTATACGTATAAATAAATACGTAATTTATCTAATCCTAAAATTTAAAAAAGATTCACCGTTTAGTTACTTAGATATTAAATTTCAAAAATCACATATTTTATCTCCTTATACACGGGCTCTTATGACGGACAAACGTTTTATCGAGACTAATTATTTTTTTCAATATTAACTTCCCAACTTTAACGGATAAAAAACTATACACATGAAACTTGGATTATTGCAAAATATAAAAACAATTTAATAATAATACATTACAGATATAATTTTTGAAATATTTAAAGTCAAATTTTATGTTTGTAACTGGTTTATCGTCAGCCATTTATTCGAATAAAGATTTGACAACATCGCGTTAACAGCTGAGAAAAAACAAAAGGATAGAAATATAGTTACAGAGAGAGAAATGTTTAACTCACTCACTCATCCACGTCTCAGGTTATGGGTATAATCAAGATTGCTATTGCCAAATCTGTTTATTTATTCCGGCAAGTAATAAATACCAAAGTCATTTTATTACTTTACTTTATTAAATAAGTAAAAATCATCAATTATTAAATTGTTTAAATTATTTTAAATTAAAATAAAAAATTTTGATGAATATTGGGAAGACTAAAATTAAAAAAAAATTTTAACATTATTTTGACTCATTAGTTACACTCGAACTTCCTTAATTGAAGTTCTTCTAAAATTAGTTATTATATTGAACCCCAATGAAGTTACTTAAGCTATTTTTAGATAAATATAGGCTTAATAGTCATTTTGATTAACTTTAACACAGAAAACAGAAAAAATAATTCAAACAGCCCAAGCCGGGAATCGAACCCGGTTTCATTTGGTTGCGCGCCAAGGGCGCTTCCAGTTAAGCTATCTGAGACATCATCCGTAACAACCTTTCAGTCTAATAATTTTTCGTTTAACACGATAGAAAAATATTTATTAAAATATAGTCGATATAACTATTTATCAATAGTTATTTAAACTAATGCATAGTTCGAGTAACTACAAAAAAGTTCCGAAAACTGTATTTTTACACTTGTCCTATATTATAAAATAGATGTAAGTCTTGAACTTAGTCAAAGGTCGAACTAAGGTCAATAGCTAACTATCTACTTTTCTCTCAATGTACTAAAAAAAATTAATTACCACTTCAAATTAGGCAGAGGATACGCGCTAACATCAAAATTGAAGAACCAATTGTGTCCGACTTCAACAGTGATTTCAATTGTGCTACTTGATAATTCCAGATAATTCCATTCTAATCAGGATAATAGATGTTTTAAACACTTAATATGGTTTCTTAATTCTTTATTAACTTAAAATACTCACCATGGGGTTCCAAATAGATTTTATCTGACTTAAAAGATGAATATTCATAAATCACACACTCGTATTCGCCAAAATCTCCCGGAGTAACGTTCTCGATAGTCAGTTCAAAGATCACGAACCCAGTTTGTGGTTCCCAGTTTTCTATAATAGTCCTCGTGGTACCGTTGAGTTGGTACAACTTTTGTGTGATTTGATTGTTCTAAAAGATAGAATGATCCGTAAGCGAAATGTAATTAAATTGTTCAACGTTAAGTGTTGTTATCATTTATCATTACCAGCTGAGGCTTATTCCATTTGAAATAGTAATTGGTCTTAACTCGATTGAAGTAAGCTTCACATTGCAAAGTGAAAGGTTTTCCGACTACCATTTGAGTGAGTGTTTCAGTCAATATCTTTGGTGAGTCAAGCCCGTTTGTTGAATCTGCAATTCCGATTAATTACAATTAGTTACAATCAAGAGATTTTTGTCTTTATTGTGATCAAAAATTATAAAGTTGACGTACTTTCTAGGTTTACACTGAAGTCTCTTCTCTGCACCTTTCCTGTGGTGGTATCGTTTATCTTACAGTGGAAGAAAAAGGGCATTTCATCTGTTATATTCAACATTGTAAATCCTATCTTTGGATCATATAATAAATTGTCACCTAATTTTGCTTTCTGAAAAATATAAATTTTTTGTCAAGATTCATAATCAAATTTCATTCAGATTTTGACAACTCTAGAGCAAGGTTTTTATTCAAGAATTTTTGCTAACCCTATCAAAAAAATCCACATGAGTTTATATGGGAATCCACATAGGAACCTGTGAATACATGGATTCCTGTATGGGAAATCCACATCGGAAGTATGGATTCTTATAGTGAATTTATATAAGTGGAATAAACATAGACCTTGTAAGAACGTGACTTAGGCCAGTGAGTAGCGTAGAAGGCTGTCAACCATGAGGTACCCGGTTCAAGTCCATCAGACCCGAGCAGTTTTTTCATTAGATAAAATTACAAAATCCGTTTTTTCAGAATTAGTTTCAATTAATACTTAATTAATAGCAATTACTTCATAATTATTTTTAATTTTTTAAATAAATTTTTTTTTGCCTGATTAATATGGGAATCTATGTAGGATCCTACCCAGGATTCCTATATAGGAAACCATATAGGAATCTATCCGAAAACGCCATGTGGAAATCCAGGCTGGTTTCCCATATGGATTTTTTTGACAGGGCACCTTATCAAAAAAATCCACATGAGTTTATATGGGAATCCACATAGGAAAGCATGGATTCGTATAGGAACCCATAGGAATCCACATAGGAAGTATGGATTCCCATAGGAATCCACATAGGAACCTGTGGATACATGGATTCCTATATGGGAAATCCACATAGGTAATATGGATTTCTATAGGAATCCACATAGGAACCTGTGGGTTCATGGATTCCTATATGGGAAATCCACATCGGAAGTATGGATTCCTATAGTAAATTTATATAAGTGGAATAAACATAGACCTTGTAAGAACGTGACTTAGGCCAGTGAGTAGCGTAGAAGACTGTCAACCATGAGGTACCGAGTTCAAGTCCATCAGACGCCAGCAGTTTTTTCATTAGATAAAATTACAAAATCCGTTTTTCAGAATTAATTTCAATTAATACTTAATTAATAGATATTACTTCATAATTATTTTTAATTTTTTAAATAAATTTTTTTTCGCCTGAGTAATGTGGGAATCTATGTAGGATCTTACCCTGGATTCCTATATAGGAAACCATATGGTAATATATCCGAAAACGCCATGTGGAAATCCAGGCTGGTTTCCCATATGGATTTTTTTGATAGGGAAGCGCTCTGCGTCCAAAATCTTGCTCCAGTTTCAATACAAAATCTGCCCCAGATCAATGCTATTAAATGTATCAGTAATTATAAATTATAACTAACTTGGTCATCTATATAAAGATCTACTTGATAGTCTGGTGAAGTTGGCCGACAAGGGAATATTAGATCATTTCCAATATTTACTTCTAAAATGTAATTATCGTCGGAATCTTTTTTTATATATGGAGTCTCGACAAAAAGGTTCTCCAAAGCTGAAAGATAATACATGTTTACATTGATATAATTTGTAGTTACGTCTTATAAGACACTGAGAAAAAGTATAGTTTTCTGATCGTTACTAATTTAATTGAAATTCTTATACCTAAAATTATTTATTACATTGAACCCCAACAGATAGTCACTTAAACTATATTTAGTTGAATATGGGCTTAATAGTCATCTTGATTAACTTTAACACAGAAAACAGAAAAAATAATTTGGATAGCCCGAGCCGGGAATCGAACCCGGATCTTTCAGTTACACACCAAAGGCGCTTCCAGTTAAGCTATCTGAGACGTCATCCGTAACAATCTTTCAGTTAGGTAATACTTTTTTGTTTAACACGATAACAGGAAAAGATTTATTAAAATATAGTCGATATAATTATTAATTAATAGTTACTTAAACTAATGCATAGTTCGAGTAACTTAAAAAAAAAGTTCCGAAATCTGTATTTTTATACTTGTGATTCTCTGTAAGGATGTTTTTTGCTGTCCCAGGCGTTTTTTTATTAGAAAAATTTTTATTTTGTTGCAAAAAAAATTCATTACGAAAGTAAAAAAACATTTCTATTGGAGCATTGAAAATTAAAATGAAATAAATTTTGGTTTTTTTGCTATAAATTGGTAAACCACCGAAATAACAAACAGTTCCCTGGGCTGTCCCATTCCCAAAATTAAAACTTAAGATTAAATTTTAAGTTATTCGTCCATAATATATAATTTGGTCCATAATGTTTATAAACTTAATTAGTTAACTAACAATCTTCTTCAATAAAAAATACCAAAAATTAATTTGTTTCATTAAATTCATTAAACCAAAGTTTGTCCCAGGCATTTTAAGAACAGTTCCCTGCCAGAAGTTCAAAGCCAAAAAAAAATCCAGCGTCTTATTTTACCTTTTGTAAGGTTTATAAGGATCTAACTAGCCTTGAGTTAATAACCATAGGGCTGTTAGCGCATTATCGGCATTTTATTTAGTGTCAAAACACCGTTTGTGCTGGAAATATGTGTCTGAGCCACTTCAAAACTCAGTCCCCTGGCAACTGTTTTTATTTATAATTTATTTATAAAATTCGATCCATAAATCTTAATATTATTCCAATTAATGTAAACATTCATTGAGAACTTGAAAAGTTGAATGCATTGAAAGAGTTTGCTTGATTTTTCTCAGTTTGATAAAAAAAAACAGTCCCCTGGCACACAGTCCCCTGTGATGTTATATGGCAAAAGATACACAAATATCGAAAAAGCAAAAATTAAATTGGCTGTTTATTTATTATAATTAAGCTGATAGTTTTGTAGCCCTTGTCAATTTTTTTTCTAATAAAATCAAAAATAATTTGGTCGGACAATTTTGTACAGATTCAAGACGTCCTTTCAGAGAATCACCCATATACCTAAAAGAACAATAAAATAGAAAACATATCTTACATTGGACATAAACGTACACCCAGTCACTATTTGATTCCTTGTAAATATCTGGACTGTATACGAACGGAAATTCCTTATAGTCTTTATATTTTTTGGGCATAATCCCACATGCGTACCATCCACTATCACCATAGACCGTTGGTTTGCGTTCAAACCATGGATCCTTATCACCGACCTTTTGTAGAGACAAGGAAAACTTTGAATTGACAACCTGTTGGATATCCAATGTCTTTATCATCATCACACATTCCAATAAAAGCAAATGAATTATTAAATTTGAATACTTACACCCTGTCTAAATACGGGGATGGTAAATAAGATATCTGTAGTATTGACACAATAAATAGTCAATGTCTCGCCTTCGCTTAAAGAGACCACCTGGTAATCAGACCTTGCTCGTGGATTTGGCTGCAATTTCAGCAACACTGAAAAACAAAAAGACATCAGCATGACTACTAAAAAATAAGTAATAATTCTTAAACTACTTACCTGGCATATTGATAACTTTAACAACAGAAGATCTGCAGTTCACTTCGTTGCATGCACTGCAAATAAGCTTTCCTGTATTTTGAGCTTTTACATTGACCGTGGATATTGTTTTCTCCCCATCAACTGAGATCGATGTTATCTGAAATCATTATTATGTAAATAAACGGTTTATTGGAAATACACTGAGAGAAAAGGGTATAGTTAGATGAATTATAACGCCTCAAATAGCTTAACTGGAAGAGCTCTTAATGCGCAACCAAATAAAACCGGGTTCGATTCCCGGCCCAGGCTGTCCGAATTATTTTTTCTGTTTTCTGTGTTAAAGTTAATTAAGATTACAACTAAGCCCATATTTAACTAAAAAAAG
This sequence comes from Cotesia glomerata, assembly GCF_020080835.1. Lineage (NCBI taxonomy): Eukaryota > Metazoa > Arthropoda > Insecta > Hymenoptera > Braconidae > Cotesia > Cotesia glomerata. Next base: position 20,119,371 of record NC_058161.1, on the reverse strand, counting down.
GTTAGGTAACTTATTGGGGTTCAATTTTATGAATAATTTCAGGTATAAAAACTTCAATTAGGGAGACCCAAATACCCGCTTAGTGTAAAGAATGTCTGTAAAAAATAATACGTAGAAATACTTTTGTTAGCTTAAAATTAATTTTTAAATTAATTAATAACATTTTTGAGGAAATTTCCGATAAATTTACTCATTAAATAATTATTAACATTTAATTGACTAATAAAAAATCTAGCACTCTGAATTACCGGTATACACTTGACAACACAAAAAGAGTATCCCTAACCTTAAAATTTATTTATGTTTACTGTCTAACTAAAATAACTAAGATTTTCTAGCATTTAAAAAACCTTGGTTACTTATGCTTTGGGTAACTGCGCAAGCGGTGTTGCCAAGTCAAATACAAGACTTTAAAGAACGCAAGTTCCGAGTGATTTTTCATAAAAAATATAAAATATCTCCGTAATACGTTCGTAAAGTTACTTTTTTTATTGTTTTAATCTTAAGCTTATTATTTTTTCAATCAAATTCAATGAAAATAAAATTTTTTTTCAATCGTTAATTGCATTAAATTCTTAACCAAATACACGGCTGGTGGAATCTCTATTTACATGTAAAAATTACAATTTTAAACCTAATTATTTGATTAAATATCCCGGAAACTTACTGTTTTTAATTTTTTTATTAATTATGCTCCGTAGATTGAATTTACAAATTTTCAGAAAGTTTTAAAAATTTGACTACTTCCCGTAGAACTTTTTAAGTAACTATTGATAAATAGTTATATCGACTGTATTTTAATAAATATTTTTCTATCGGATTAAACAAAAAATTATTAGACTGAAAGGTTGTTACGGATGATGTCTCAGATAGCTTAACTGGAAGCGCCCTTAGTGCTTAACCAAATAAAACCGGGTTCGATTCCCGCCTCGGGCTGTCCGAATTATTTTTTCTGTTTTCTGTGTTAAAGTTAATCAAGATGGCTATTAAGCCTATATTTAACTAAAAATAGTTTAAATAACTTCATTGGGCTTCAATATAATAAATAATTTTAGGTATAAGAACTTCAATTAAATTGTGGTGTTGCTATTTAACTAAATTTTCCTTGTTCAGAAAACCTTATTTTTCTCTCAGTGTACCATATAAAGTATAAAAATGTAACGAACATTAAACAAATCGCCTTCTCCTGTATTTTCAGTTGAATTCTCAAAATTATGAGAATATTTCCATACTATAATCGGAAGCGGATTTCCTTGAGCTTCGCATTCAGCAGTTATGGTTTGATTGTATGAAGCAGATATCACTTCTGCGTCTTCTGATTTTTGTACTATGGTAGGTTCAACTGAAATTAGTGAACAGCAAAATTATTCCGTGAAATAAATTTCCATGTGTTCTAATATCGTCTGAATTTTTTTTTTTTTATAAATAAAGATCTTACCTAAAACATCAAGCGTCAATTTAATCTCCCTAGATTCTGCTGCATTAGTAGCTTTCAGAGTATAAGTCCCACGATCTTCATAAATCAAAGAAGGTTTGATTAATTGGACCGAAAAGTGTTCACCGTTGACTTGAAAGTCATAAAATATCCAATCGTTTTCTATTTCATTTCCCTTAGGATCAAACCTATAGTAACAAAACAAAAATCTTTAGATTAATTCAATTGAAGACGTAGACAAATCTTGTATTTTCTTCACAATTTAACGATTGAAGTAATTGTAATTGCTGTAGTAAAAGATCAACATTACCACTGAAATTTCGGTATTGGATAAGCTTCGACATCTATAGTCCAATCCAAATTTTCACCAACTTTAACTCGGTACTTATTAAAAATTCTATTGCTTGATAATTTAATATAGCTTTCATCTGAAATAATAATTAATATTTATTATTTTTTCTTTTTGAATTTCCGAAGAAAACTCTTAAAATATTATAAGCTAGCATATTCCCTCACGGTTTTGGAAATGCCGTAAAGATTTGTTATTTATACGATATAAATGCTATATTTTTACCGTAATACTTCAGTTATTTTAGCCATTTTCTTTGTCGAATTATTACGAAAAAATGAAATAAATTCAGAATATTTACGGCAATACAATAGAAAAATTACGGTATATTAACAGCATTTAAACCGTAAATGTACCGCATATTTACTGTATATCTGCGGCACTATTGCAGCAAAAAACCGGAAAAGAAGATCCCTACTTTCTATTACCGGCAAAATACCAAAATATGCTGCTTTACTACTATTTTTCAATAGCTTAAAATTTTTTTTTTATAATATAATAAATTATCATGAATAATTTTTAAGAGGTTAATTAATTAATTTCCCTATTGTTATAATTATTATAATTTATTTTTGTACAGACCGGGATTCGAACCCGGATCATTTAGTTACGCGCCAAAAGCTCTACCAGTTGAGCTATCTGAGACACTATCCGTAACTATTTATTGTCACGTAATAAGACCCACCGAGTAATAAACACCACCGTCCATCTTACGGTAGAAAGCATTATATCTTTAATTATATCAGTATAAACGCGGCAAAATTGCAGTATATCTTCAGTATTTTTACCGTAGAAATACGATTTTATTATTGTAAAATTATAGGATGAGGTTATAATTGAGGATGGTTTTACTTGTATCACTGTAGAGTGTTTTACAAGGGAGGGTGGGGAATTATTGTCTCTCCACTTTTTTCTCCGCAATATAATCTCTCAACCCCGTCATTATAACTCTCAACCACTTTTTCGTCCCCACCCCCTGCATGTCGGGATTTTTTCTTTCATGCCCGACACACATGTGCTGCGACTGTAGCCGATTTACGCGTTATAATCAGTACCTGCATTTGCATTACGGTCTTAAATAGTATGGAGGTACTTCTATAATGACATTTTACCTCCATAACTATATGGGAAAACCACAGAAAACCCGACCGGTACAGAGGCTGGCAATGAAACGCACATATTCTTAGTTTATAATCATTGAAAAATATTGGTGCACGCCGAAATCGAACCCTGGTCCCACTCTTTCGAAATGCAGGTACCGAGCCGATTAGGCTATTGCCAACCTCTGTAAAATTATAGTAATATTATAGTTAATACATAGATTTTTTACGGTAAAAGTTCTAGAGTTTTACGATAATTTTATTGTATTATTTCTGAACTTTGCAGAAAAAGTACGGTAGAAATGCTGTATAACTATAGTAATAAAAACTGGCCAAAATAACCACAGAAATACCGTATTATTTCAGAATTATAACGGTTAATTCATGGTAAACGCATTAATACCGAAAATTTACGGTATTTCAAAAACCGCGAGCATTTTTATAAAAAAATCTAAAAACATCCGATAGTTATAAAAATCAATAATTGATAATTGTTACTAAGTGACTTACTGTGCAATTGAAGGTTAATTTTAACAGTATCAATATTATATCCATAAAACTGGCACGTGTATTCACCAACATCATCCACAGTTACGTTTTTTATCGTCAATTCGCTGAAATATTCACTAGAATTTTCTTCCGTGGATGTAGCGAGAGTTTTTGTGATATGTTTGCTCTAAGATGAAAAAAACAAGTGTTGTCATTTTAAGTTTGAATTTGTTAATCATAAATCATCATCATGCATACCCCTCGTGGTGTTATCCAACGGAACATGCTCGGTGCGAAGTCATCGCTGTAAAAGATCGAGCAATTCATCGAAAAGTCCTGGCCGAGAGTTATCTGCTGCAGTGAGTAACTGTCTATTATCACAGAAGTCAAGGAATTGGGGCCTAGAAGAGCAGAAAAAAAGTGTCAAGCTTATTTCAAAACTTTCGGTAGAAAATTTTTAGTATACAAAAAGAAAAATTTATTGACTGGAGAACAAAATTCTTGGCTGAAGAAAATTTGTCGGGTGCCTGAAGGAAGACCGAAGTTGTGTTGGCCGAAGTTAAAATTTTTCTTTAAATTCTATTCTTGGTGCAAGTCATTTTTTCTTATCATAAATACTTGATACAATAAATTTTTAAATTTGATAAAGATTTTTAGATAGTTTAGGGAAGCAGCGCCACCTACTTCAGCTGAGAAAAAAATTTTCTCACCTTGAGAAAATTTTTCTCGAGAATATTTGATACCCGTTTTATATTATTTTACCGTGCAATTATACATATTGAATGAAAAAAAATGATTAAATATTATTTGATCTTGCGATTTGACATGTTAATCAATAAAAATATTAATGAAAATTAACTTCTATCTTTATATTTAATTTTTTGGAGCAAGAGAGAAATTTTCTCAAGACAAGAAAATTAACTTCTATCAAGAACTAAATTTTTTGGAGCTCGACGCTGAATTTTCTCAAAACAACAAGATTTTCTTGACTTAAATAAATTTTTTTGGATCAAAATACGTATTTCTTAAAGCAAGAGAATTAATTTTGTTGGAATAAGTGAAATTTCTTGTCAAAAAAAAAATTTTTCTTGCTCAAGAAAATAATTAGGAAGAAAAATATTTCCTTGGCTCAAATGAACCTTTTTTTCTGTGTATACAATACCTAGTACGTCAAGTTTGATAACAATCCAGTCATCAGGGACGTTTTTAACATTACATGTGTATGATCCTGAATCATTTTTTGAAACATTGTGTAATGTAAATCCCACTCTTGGATCAAATGATAATTTATCGTCCAAAGGAAGAGCTTCAGCCTGAAAAATTTGAACAAATTGTTAATTAGCGCCTTTAAATTTTTTTTTTCAGAAGCTTAATTGGTTTTCAACTGACCGAATTTTCGAATGATAAGGTTACAGTGGCTGTTGGAGAATTGGGGTGGCATGGAAAGATCGCATTGCCACCAACGAAGCTGTCGATTATTCTAAATTTGTTAATTGAAATCCAGACAGTAGTTGGAGCTGGAAATAAAAGCAATTAATAGGGAAGAAATTGTAAGCTGTAAATTGATTGTTTCTTGTCAGTAGCGTCATTGAAAATCTTTTGATCTGAAATTGATCAATAAGACAGTTATTCAGATAAATTATCAAGAATTTAAAGTCCCGTGAAAAAAATGTTTATACGACTGTAAATGGTTTCATCGGAATATTTAATATTCAGAGTCACGTGGGGTAACTGTGCTTAGCGGGTAAGTGTGCGCAACCCTTTTATTTATGAATGTAGAGGGGGAAGTTTGTGAAATGTGTAGGCAAATTAAAGGTTTGAAGGTGGAAAATTAGCTTATGCAAGAAAAACCCACGTGGTATCATTAGTTTACTGAAAAAATAAAATATTAACAATCTGGTGGTGTAAAGGTCTAATTTTCTGTCAGGGCAAAGATTGTCACACTGTATTAAGGATAGTAACTAAAGTATTTAGCATAACATTCCAAGTTATGTTATGTCTCAATAAAGTTATATAAGTATTATTAAAATCAGTCTTCTTAGGGCATTAAAAATCCACTTAGTTCCCTCAGTTGCTTAAATGAACCCCACACGAGTGCGCACACTTACCCTTAGTACGGGGAAAGTGTAAGCATTTAGAATCATTCGGATTAATCCGTTTTTTTCCGAAGTGTTAAAGTTTTAGACTTTATTTATCAATTTAATTATTACCTAGATAAATACTCTATCAGAGATATATTTTTATTTTCCTTTGATGCTTATCGTTTAATTTAGACACTAATTTTAATGGTTAAGTGCTTACACTTGCCCCACATCACTCTTTTATTGTATGCATCAACCATAAAACTGCGTGCGGTTTTATTATAAAATTCCAGAGCTTTTACAAAAGTATTATATTGTTAATTATTAAAACTGCAATATAATTTTGCCCAAAAATATTCTAGCGCATCATCAATAATTACAATGTTTTGCGCTACGATAGTAATTTGCAAAATTACTATAACATTTTACGATAAAATTTCACTGTCTTTCACAGAACTGTGGATCAGTTAGATTATTGCCTAAATTAATACTTTATCAGAAAAATATTTTTATTTTCCTTTCAAGCTTATCATTTAATTTTGACACTAGTTTTAATACTTAGTAAGTGATAAAATTAGTAGGAAGTAGTTAAAGTTTTTTTAGCTCACATGTTACATAAACGTAAACCCATTTGATAAAAATCTCATCATAAGTATCCGGCGTGACTGAAATTTTCATATGATTGAGTTTTCGATAATTTTTACTTGCTTCGGTACATCCGTACCATCCAGTGTCACCAAAATATGTTTTACGTCTTCGTAATATGAACTTGGACGGATCAGATGTTGGATCTTGAACGATCTCTACTGACGATGTTTCAATCTGTTAAAAAATAATCCAATTTGTTCGAAAATTTATAATTACATGAAAATTATGCGATATAAATGAATAAGATAAATTTGGATAATTTGTAAAAAAAAAAAAAAAAAAAACGGAAAAATAAAAAGACAATTATAATCAATATATTGAATCTGAATCATCAAATTTTTCTGCCACGTCTACACAAAATTATCATCACCTACCTCATCATCAACACTTTTTGGATAAAAAAAATCAATGTCGCCTTCGTCTGTGCTTGTGCAAGTTAATTCCAATTCATCACCTTCTTTTAAATGGATTTCTTTAAAGTTTGGAGAAATTTTGATTTCTGATAAGCAAACTAAACAAAAACAGTTTTTATAGACTAGTTACTAAAGACACTGATCATAATTGCTAATACTTACATGAACTACTTAGCAGTAGAATAATTAAATGCCGCAAATCCATATTTTTCTAAATTTCTGCTACTTAATGAAGTAACAGCTAAATTTCAACTAAGCTTAAATATTACTATTGATAAATACAGCCTAAAATCTTTAGATTAAACGGTTATAAAGTATAATTATATTAAATTCTTTGGATGATAATTGATACAGGTATAGCAATGTGACATATATAGATAATTATAAAATTCTTTGTGTCATACAGGTATTCCGTTAATGACATCTTGATAAAGACAATAGTTTTATGACATTGAAAATAAGTAATTAATAGAGATGACGACGAAGTTCTAGATAAATAACATCACAATTATTTATTTGGAGCTCTTGTATCTAAAATAATTTATTATATTGAACCTTAATAAGTTACTTGAATTATTTTTAGTTAAATAGGGGCTTAATAGTCATTTTGATTAAATTTAACACAGAAAACAGAGAAAATAATTCAAAGAGCCCAAGCCGGGAATTGAAACCGGTGCTATAACAAAATTTTGAGCACTTAAAATTTGAAAATATAGTAGCTTTATTTGCAGCCTTAAAATAAATTAATTCGAAGCAAAAAATTCTTGAATAAAGAAAATCATTATTTTGATTTAAAATAGAAAATAAACTTGTTTTTTGAAATTTTTAACTTCTCGCTAAGAAAATTGAAAATTTTCAAAAATCGGGAAGTTATTGGTTTCACCCCGTTTTTCGAAAATCGAGTTTACAACGGATGTTGACGTTTTGAGGTCCTAGGAAGCCTCCCCGAATGTTTCCGTGATGATGTCCGTACGTCTGTATGTGTGTGTGTGTGTGTGTGTGTGTGTGTGTGTGTGTGTGTGTGTGTGTGTACGGCCGTATGTAAACCTCTCATAACTTTTGAACGGCTTGACCGATTTCATCGCGGTTGGCGCCATTCAAAAGTGCTTAACTAAACTTAGATTTTGAGCATAATTTGGATCAATTCGAACCAGTAAATTTTGAGAAATCTCAAAAAAACTGCAAAAAAAAATTTTTTGAAATGTGGTTTTTTTTTAATAACTTTTATACGGCTTGACCGATCAATTCTAAAAACTAATCAGCGCTTAATATTAAAAAAACACGTCGATTGCCGCTAGCCCGGTCGAAATCGGTTAATTCGTTCGTGAGTTATCGTTAACGAAAAAAATAAAAAAAATCGTTTTTTGGGAATTACTTTGAAATTCCTTGTTCGATCAATTTGAACTTAAAAGTTCTTTATGAGGCTTTAAAAACTGCGTTAAATGCCACCAACCACAAAAAAATTGGTTCATTCTTTCAAAAGTTGTTGCGGTTTAAAAATTCGAAAAATAGTGTTTTATTCAACTTCTAGCAGATTTTTGAGCTCAGAAGCTCAAAATGATACGAAATAGTATATTGTGCCACAAGGGACGAAAGTACTACATTCTGTCCCGCGTGTGTGATTGCCACCCGAGCCGAAGGCGAGGGTGGCAAACACGCGGGTGAGGATGTAGTACTTTCGTCCCTTGTGGCACAATATACTATTTTGTCTCCTGCCAAGCCGAAAGTTCGCGAATCTTTTAATGCAATAGCATCGTAGGTAATCATGGAAGGGGTCCAGGGGCGAAGCCCCGGCGGTGGGGCGGAGCCCCAGTCAAGAAAAAATACAATTTAAAATTATTATTTAAGTAAAGATATTAAAAAAAATAATTAGTGTTATGAAAATAACAGAATAATTTTTATTATAACTTTAAATAATAATTTTGATAAATATTAATAGTAATTATAAGCATTCATTTAATAATAATTATGGATAATCTTAATGATAATATTAGATGATAATTTTAATATAAGAATAATTTTAGTGACTTAATTTAAAATTATCATAACTAATAATTTAAAATTATTATTTAAGTAAAGATATTAAAAAAATTAATTTTGTGTTATAACTTCAAATATTCATATTGATAAATATTAATAGTAATTATAAGTATTCATTTCATAATAATTATGGATAATCTTAATAATAATATTAGATGATAATTTTAATATAAGAATAATTCTAGTAACTTGGTGATTTAACATATTTTATGTAAATCAACCTTTTTTTGGTACAATATGATAATTTTTGAAATTTTCAAACTATAACATTATCACTAAACATTATCATAAATCACATTATCACTAAATTACATTATTTTTATTATAATTATAGTATATTGTACTAATGACGCAACATGAAGTGCTGACGGAAAAAGTATGTGTTAAAGAGAAGAACGTACAATGCGTGAGAGCCGATGTAGGCACTATTGCGCGTGCGCGTTCATTTATTCCGAGCATAGAAACTGCTGCTTTATTCCGGCTGCAAGCGGAAGGTATTTGAACTTCGGGTTAGGCAGAAGAAAAATTATATTTTTGAGCTCGAAGAGCTCAAAAACGTAATAGGTGTAGGTATGTGCGCTTAAGTATGAAATGAGCGGGAAGTTGCAGGGATGGCCTTTAGGGTCAACCGTTTTCCTAATTTTTTTTCTTTTAATTAATATTAATATCAATAATATGATTTAGAGTCCCCATCAACAATATTATATTAAATTTACAATAACTAGAAAATCAAACGCGCTGTCAAAATGTTTATTGTCGACAATTTAATTAATCAATATTTTTACAAATTTAACTCATTAATATTTAACCGTTGTCATAGTAACCGTTGCTATGGTAACTGTTGCTATAGTAACCGTTGCTATGGTGATAGCTGCTATGGTAACCGTTGCTATGGGAGCCTTTGCTATGGTAATCGTTACGATAGCAACGGTAACAATGACAATGGCTACCATAATAACCGTTGCTATGATAACCGTTGTCATAGTAATCGTTGCTATGGTAACCGTTACCATAATAATCATTGTCATAGCAACCGTTGCTATAGTAACCGTTGCTATGGTAACTAATGCTATGGTAACCATTGCTATGGTAACTGTTGCTATGGTAACCGTTGCTATGGTAACGATTGCTATGGTAACCGTTGCTATGGTAACTATTGCCAAAGTGGTCACTAAAGCAACGAAAAGCGACAACAATGAAAACATCACATCAACTTTTTAATAAAGGATCATAATAATGTAAATAGCCGATTGGCGTTAGTGTATTAAATAAATAAATAAATATTCTATATCTAATATATTTTCATCTTAACCAAAAATTTTCATTTCAAAATCAATATAAAAATAAAAATCATCAGAATTTTTTTTAAATGAACAGCACATCGATTATCGCAAACAATATCTACATAATCCAACAGAAATAAAATTAATATTGATATTACTCAGTTTGCATCAAACACTTGATACTAAAATTTAAATTTTCCAAATGGCTTGACAAGTATTTACCCTCAAAAATGCAGAAAATATGTTCAAAATTTTTTTTTGGCAATCAAATATTTATAAGTACTTGTAAAATATTATTTTCTTACTCTCCTAGCCGAAAGTACGCTCTTCCTGGCAGCAATTTACTCCAGGAAGAGCAACTTTTATGGCCTGCTCTAACGCATGCGCGCTACGCATATTTTCTGGCTCGGCAGCACAGAATCTCGCTTTCTTTCGTATTTTTATGGCGCGACCGGCCTATACAGCGAGTTTCAACTGTATATATAAAAATCACAACATCGTCTGTATGTAATATGTCAGCGCATAAACTAATCAAAAAATGTCAAAAAAATAAAAATAATTTTTAACTAGATCATTGTTAATAAACTATTTAATAATAATACTGCACAAATAATTTATATAAAAAGTTTAAAAAATAAAACATAATAGTTTTGTGAATTTTATCTGCTTTTTTTTTATATTTTGATAGTTAGTAAAGCAATGTTCATAAAACGATCCATGTACTCTACAAACTTGTAATAATTTGATTTCAATCTTTCTTAGCCGTCGATTACTAATTAAAAACTAATTTTTAATCAACTTAAAAAAATAAATTCTGTAATTAGAATGAGTTTAAATATTTGTGACAAATTCTGTGCATGATATCACTCTTAATCAGAGCATTTGTTAGTAAAGTTTAAAATAACATTTTTTTTCAATTTATTAACTTTTATTTTTTTTTTTTAGACCCGCCCCGACCAGCAAAGCCTCGGCTTTGCAAAAGTCGGGCGACGCCCGCCTCACGCCCGGCAAAACCTCGGCTTCACCTCGGTTTTGCAAAACCCCTTCCACGGGGTTACGTACTTTCGGCTGGAGAGCGAGAAAAATAGTATACAACCCATGACCAAAATGTTGGATACCCTGACGTATGTGATATGATGGCCGAGGCGTAGCCGAGGAAATCCAACTTTCTGGCCTTGGGTTGTAATATACTATAAAAATATCTCGAAAATATGTAAGGTTTACTACTTGGCTCCTTATGTTAATTAATTATGTATTTGGGGCGGCTTATCGCAGAAACTCAGTATTTACACTGTAAATCGAAGTGTTTTAAAAGTGACTACAAATGGACATTTAACATGGGAAATTAAAACACATGAAAGTGTTTTAAAAGTGACTGGAATGCTTCACGATAGGAACAAAACACTTTATGTGTGTTTTGTTAAAACACTTGGATTTACAGTGTAATGTTATTAATTTTTAAGCAATGTATTAGGATATGATAAAAAAATTATATACTTCGCTAAGTTTTTCTTTATTGCTGATCAATTGGATTATTTCATACCTTATGAATTTGATAAGCGAATATTTAAACTGGAAATTTAAATCAGACTTGTTACAATAAATTGTCACTCAAGTCCCGAGCACTTTTTCGTAAGTTTTCTTTTTATGCTTTTTACTATATTTTACAATATAAAATGTAAAATTATAGAAGTGAAGACATTGAAATAATAATTTTAATTGATTTGCAGCTTAAATGCGTCAGCAAAATCGACAAACATGCGACTTACTAATTTGTTTATTATTTCTATTGGAATTTTGTCATTCCATATTGTGAGTGATGCTGACATAATTCCAAATGTAAGTATTCAATTATTAATTTACACGACTCATGATGCCGAAGCATCAGAGAGTGCTTTACGATCGAACAAATATTTTTCGCCTCATTTCGGCGACTATTTTTATAATAATACTCTTGTTAGTTTCGAAACTTTTCTAAACGAAAATTAGAAGTTGAATAACCTAAAACAATGTTGAAATTTAGTTAAAATTAGAGTGTTTCCACGAACTACGTGCAAGTCCTTCTAATAAATTTTATCTCGGGTTTCTTCGGCTTCTTTCGGATTTACCACATGATCAACTCCTTTGGTAACTGAGAGTTCAGAAAAATTCTAACCTGATATTTAAAAAAAAAAATGTTGTTGGTATTTTGGACGACTGATGATAAGAAGAATCAGAGAGTGGTTTACGATCGAACAAATTTTTTTCGCCCCATATTTCGGCAACTATTTTTATTATTATACCCTTGTTAATTAACGAAATCAAGATATTTAGCATACTATTGTCTCGATTATTTAATGGAGATTAATTTTATACTTTTAAAAAATTTATTTAGTGCAATAGAAACGGAACAAAAACATCAAAATAGTTTAAAAAATTTTCCCGTCCGTCAAGTATGAACTTTGTAAACACTGTAGCTTGCCAAAAAATCCATTAACTCAGTCAAATCTTTTTTTTTTAATTCTTTGAAGGAATTGCAGGCCCCCTACCGTGGATGGCTATGTAACTCAGTGTCGTTTAATTGCAATTAATAAAATAAAAAAACCAAAAGACTGTATATCTGTATATATTGGGTACATTTATTTTTCTTATCGTGTCTTATTTATAAAGCATTGTATTTTAATCAAAAGCCTCTAATTAGGCGAGACTTAGAAATTCTTGAGCCTCGCCTACGCCGAGGAGATATTCGTCAAGACTATCTTGAGTTACCGGTTTATCATTCAGCGAAGTATGAAAAATGATTCTTGATATCTGCGCTTAAAATCTGGAATCAATTACCAGCTGATTGTACGACGTTACCAACGTTTATGGATCTTCGAACTGCTTATTATGAATATTTTTTACAATCTGATAGATCATAATATGTATTCATTGTATTAGAATTGAGTGATGATTGAGTGATTGAGTGACTGAGTGTTTAACACACTATATTATATATACTACTTTATATGTATACTTTATATATACTACTTAACACACTACTTTATATATTATATTAAGATTTTTTGTATCAATTTTGGATGGCCGCAAGGAGTTTCGACTTCATGGTCAATTAAATAAATAAATAATAATAATAATAATAATAATAATAATAATAATAATAATAATAATAATAATTTATCCTACTAGAGGCGCCTAAGAATTAACGTCCTATTACAACTGTTTTAATATTGATTTTTTAGAACACAAAGCTTAACTCACCTCAAGTTCAAAATAACTCAATTGATAATACAATTGAAAAATTAACTGAGGATGAAATCAAGTAAGTAAGGAATACCTGGATGTTATCCATCCAAGATTATGCGGTTGAATTTGGAGATGATATTTTGCTGAGGTAATAAAAATTTATTTTTTATTAAACATTTAAACATAAAAAAAATTATTAAGTGATGAACTTTTACTTTGAAAAGTTAACAAATAAATTAATTAATTAATTTATTCATAATTAATAATTATTAATAAATAATTAATAATTATCATTATTAATTAATAATTATTTTAATAATTAATAATTATTATTAATAATTAATAATTATTATTAATAATTAATAATTATTATTAATAATTAATAATTATTATCAATAATTAATAATTATTAATTAATAATTAATTAATTAATTAATTAATTGATTAATAAGAGTGCTTTTGATCTTTTGCAAATTTAATGCAGAAAAGATCAAGGCCAACTTGGTGTGAACCTGCAGCATATTTTTTAAATAAATTTTTAATTATTTAAAAAATTAACTTTGATAACGATAATGACACTTGAAAAAAATTTTTTTATCATATTTCGTGTTATATTAATTATGTCAGCTAATAATTGACATAATTAACTAAATATTTTATTGATTCTTAATTTATGCCGCTTAGTTATTAAATGAAAAATATTTTTTTATTTTTTTTAATTATAATTAATAAATCATGTTTTATTATTTTAATTTTTTATAAATTAAATAAATAATTGCTTAAGCTATTTTTAATTAAATATGGGCTTGATAGTCAAAATATTAAATTTATTATTGATAATTTTTAGTTTTAACCCAAAATCCATTTGGTATCTTCAGTGTAGTGCTTGTACACTAACTCCAGAGCGTTATTTCAATTACCGGATGCAGCGAAATAATATTCAGGTTACGAGTATACTATAAATACAATTGGGCGCCATTGGATTCTTGATTTGCGCGAGAACAAAGGAAAAAATTGGAATTATTTTAATGAATTTTAATTCAAATTTGAATTCAAATTTTTTTTTATGTATTAAAGTTAATTAAAATTAATTTTCATCGTCTTCCTGAGAGTCATGTTGGAATTGGAATAAAATTACCAAATATGTAGCAGTCGTACTGATAATCTGTAATAATGAAGTTGATTAGAAAAAATTGTTACTAAATTTAATCATGATTAAAAATTAATAATTAGAATTTACCGTGTGAAGTAGAGTGCAATTAATAGGGAAGAAATTGTAAGCTGTAAATTGATTGTTTCTTGTAAGTAACGTCATTGAAAATCTTTTGATCTGAAATTGATCAATAAGATAGTTATTCAGATAAATTATCAAGAATTTAAAGTCCCGTGAAAAAATTTTTTATACGACCGCAAATGGTCTCATCGGAATATTTAATATACAGAGTCACGTGAGGTAACTGTGCTTAGCAGGTTAGTATGCGCAACCCCTTGATTTATGAATCGAAAGGGGGAAGTTTGTGATATGTGTAGGCAAATTAAAGGTTTGTTGGTGGAAAATTAGCTTATGCAAGAAAAACCAACGTGGTATCATTAGTTTACTGAAAAAATAAAATATTAACAATCTGGTGGCGTAAAGGTTTAATTTTCTGTCACGACAAAGATTGTCACACTGTACTAAGGATAGTAACTAAAGTAAAGTCATTATTTTTCTGTCAATAATGTATCTGAGCTTTTTATTTAGCATAACATTCCAAGTTATGTTGTAACGTGGCTGGTCTCGACTGTTCGTAAAGTGAAATAAATCTTTATTATAAAATAAAAATTATCTAAATTTTAATTTAATAATTAATTACGAACTGGGCCGAAAAGACACGCTCGTTACACCCGGAGTGTAACCAACTCGAAGCCGTAGCTTATAAGAGTCGATGCTGCTCCAGATGCCTGTAGCTTTAGATTTTACGGCGGACCAAGCCGATAGCTTTCAAAGCTACAAATAGCTAAATTGATTTAATTCGCGTTAGGAATATGGTCTAGGGCAATTCGTGGGTGGTGATACTCGTTGAAAGATAGATTCAGCTCCGACACAAAACCAATCTTTGCTGCGTACTGCTCCGCTGATCGCTTAAGATGGAAAAATAGAGCTAAATGGTCGTCAAAATACAAATATTGAAAAATACAGCTTAAAGTAAGTTCAATACCGCGTCCAATTCTTACCAATATACCACCTGACTTACAACAGGTACTACTACCACTTCGATGTGCTTTAACGTTGTCCAGCGGTGATAGATTCCTCGTGGCTGTAGCTGGGCCGGTTACTGGGTCAGGAACAGGCGAATAATCGAGGTGACCGATAAACCAGGATCTTCCTCGAACAATGAAACGACGATTTCCTTAACAAAATGGCTGACTACTCGAGACCTCTTGTGTACACGACATGCCAAGCTAATTTATCTTGTATATGCGTCGTATTATTTAATTAATGTACGACATACTCCTTGTTAAATGATAATCGGAGTCGTATCGTACTATTGTAGATTAAAATGCCGATATTATTTAATAAACGGTGTAAATTAATAAAATACCGAAAATTGCGTTGTAACACGGTAAAAATAATTATTTATATTTTAACAAATATATCAATTACAGAAGTATACATTATGAAGGTTGAACAAAAACTGAATGCACGCGGCTTCCGCGTACATTAATTAACATTGAGAAGTGGGGAGACGTCTAGCTCCACTCTCAAACGATTTTCGTACATTAGCGATTATCGCCTAATTTCTAATCAGATTTTACATGTTATCTACTGATGATATTTGCATCAGGTGGTAAATTGGTGTTTGCCTAATGTGAGCCAACTGGCCACGTTGCAATGTTATGTCCCAATATAGTTATGTAAGTATTATTAAAATCAGTCTTCTTAGGGCATTAAAAATCCTCTTAGTTCCCTTAGTTGCTTCAATTAACCCCACACGAGTAAGCACACTTACCCTTAGTACGGGGAAAGTGTAAGCATTTAGAATCATTCGGATTAATCCGTTTTTTTCCGAAGTGTTAAAGTTTTAGACTTTATTTATTAATTTAATTATTACTTAGATAAATACTCTATCAGAGACATATTTTTATTTTCCCTTGATGCTTATCGTTTAATTTAGACACTAGTTTTAATGGTTAAGTGCTTTCACTTGCCCCACATCACTCTATTATTGTATCCATCAACCATAAAACTGCGTGCTGTTTTATTATAAAATTCCAGAGCTTTTACAAAAGTATCATATTGTTAATTATTAAAACTGCAATATAATTTTGCCCAAAAATATTCTAGCGCATCATCAATAATTACAATGTTTTGCGCTACGATAGTGATTTGCAAAATTACTATAACATTTTACGATAAAATTTCACTGTCTTTCACAGAACTGTGGATCAGTTAGATTACCTAAATTAATACTCTATCAGAAAAATATTTTTATTTTCCTTTCATGCTTGTTTAATTTAGACACTAGTTTTAATACTTAAGTGCGCACACTTGCCCCACATGATTCTTATCAGCAAAATTTATAATCATCATACCTGAGCCAGTAATTCATTGCAGTCAACAGAACGATTCATCAGTTTATAAACCATTGTATCAACCAATTCCATCTAAAAAACCAAGTACTAAATTATAATTACCTAAAAAAATTTTAATTATAATTAATAAATTAATTGGAACCTCATTGGTAAGAGCAGTAATGTTGATAGTCAAAATTACTATCGGAAGCAATTCCATACACAAATACTGAATTGAATTACATGTCAGTAAGAGTGTATACTCTTCAGTATAATAAACAAAAGGTTGTAATAAATAATACGATGTATAAACAATAGACCCACAGAAGTACGTCGTAATTAGAAATATCGGAAACGAGTAAAACTCTGATATTTCCTGAACTATTTCATAAAGTAAGTTGTATAAATTCTTCAATTGCAGAAATTCGTTTATCATTCTGACCTCATTAAAAGGCGCAATATTATTAGTAAGAGTTTCTAATGCAGAATTTAAATCACTAAATCGTTTTTTTAATAAATTGGCGATTAATCCGTACTGAATAATGAACCAGCTGCCGATAAAGCAGGAAATGTTTATACTTATCCAAATGAAATTTGTGAATATTGCAAATACTAACTCGTCGGTTATCATAATACTGATCCATAGCAACGCATTGACACCAAAATAAACCAAAATTACACTTTTTACGGAACATTTTATTCTAATTCCGGAAATTTTTGACATTTTATCGATTTCAATTAAAATTTGATGGATTTTTATCACTAATTTTTGCTCTAAGCTTATAAAAATCCATATGCTTATCAAAACTATGCCACCAATTATAGACTTGGATGTTATAAGCGTTAAGACGAAGTCGGTCCGATTTGGAAAATCAAAATTGGAAAGTGCTTGCTTGGAATAACAAGTTAAAGAAAGCCCGATGAATATCAACAAGCAGTTATAAATATTTCCTATTTTAGAGTAAGAAACTTGAATTTTTGAAGAAAGGTTAGTGTTTGTAATTGAAAAGGGAGCTAAGCCGATTAATTTTGAAAAATAATACAGAATTTTGAACCACTGAATTTCTGACATTGTTAAAATAATACTTTAGTCACTTTTGAGAGCTGGGAATAATGAATAGTGTGAGTACGCACGTGTTCATTAAGTATTCAGTCATAACAAGGCTAAGATGTAGGGGTTGATTATTGTTAATTCGTTGTTTAGATGACGGATAGCGGATTGATTTTATCTTATAGAGTTAAAATTTGTAAAAAATTAGCGGCTTTTAAATTATATGCGGCTTGTATTGGTATGATAATAAAAGTAGGTTAATAGGATAATTGTAGGGGAAGTTTGCTTGTCTAGAAAGTGTTTGTATGATTTTTTAGTGTGATAGAATAATAAAGATGGTATCATTATAACGATGATAGGCTGAGTGTCTTGATCTATTATTTTGAAGTAATTATCTTGTTTGAGATATGGTTTCAGTCTATTTATTTTAATAAAATAGTTATTTGTTTGTTGTTAAAAAATCTTTCTTTAATACTTTAAAATGATATATTTAAGTAAAATCACATTTTTTAACTATAAACAAATGTGATATTTTAATTTTGGTAAAGAAATCATGCTTTGTAATATAGTAAATAATATCTGAGATGTTTTTAGGGTCATCAAAGCAATCAGGATCACTTTATTTATATAATTTCTATTAGGGTAATTTATAATAAACTAAAATAATTAGCTAACAGCTGGATTTTTATAGTTTTTTTCCATTATTAAATTCATTTTAAATTTATCTATGTATATTAAATTAGTGAATTATGTTAGGCTTTGGATAAAGGCATTAAAATTAGGATAACTCAAATAGCAAAAGTACCCACTCAAATGTCTTATGATTTATTTCAAAGGAGAGTTGTTAACTATTAAAAAATGTTATTTTAATTAAATAAACAGGCGAATAAAATGAAATAAACCAAAACAAAATAGATTTAGTTAAAAGTGATCCATATTTAAATAAACCAAATATTTGTAACATTAAATCCCTATCTCCAAACCACAATATGGAAGGTGCACGCGTTAGCGCACACCTTAATGTTATTATGGAATAATATATTTTTTTATGCTTATGGTATATTTGACTAATCACCCTGATAACATGTGCTTCAGCAAGATTCAGGTGCCAGTGTCTTGAGCCAAACCTCTAGTTGCTAGTATCTTTTTCTACTTATGGGTCTTGCTCAAGTTCATGTAGAAAGAACTGGTTCAACATTGATATATAACTAGCTCAAGACATCTTGTGCAAGAATATGAGACAAATCTAATGCAAGGTGCATTGAAAAACTTTCTGATGCATTTTTTGAATCAGAAACTCACAACAGAGACTTACCCATGACTTGCTCAATATTTGCTCAGGATCCGTAATTCTCAGTAACTTGTTCATTTCTAAAGCATTTGTCAACCAAAAACTAACAGCAAATGTTGAAGCGTGACTTGCTCAAGATTTGCTCAAGATGCATCATGCATTATATATTTTATAGCACTTTTTCCCCTCCACTACTTGAAGATCTATTGATTCAGTGGTGCTCATTTTAAAATAATTTTGTCTTGATTGATAAAACAGTAGGTCTATACTCTAAAAGGTTAAGCTTAATGAGATCCACTGATCCTATAGTAAATATAGGAGGGGTAGAATGATAAGAACGATCATTCGAAAACATTTGATCTTGAGCTGAACTTGAGCAAGTCTTGCACAAGTATATTCAGCATGCTTCTGGTGTCAGTCTTTCTCAAGAATTTATATAGTTAGTTTATCGATAAGCATCTTCAGATTTTCTAAATTTTCTTACACAATTGTTGAGCTATAATCTGGCCGAAAGTTCTTGTACAAGGCTTGTTCAAGACTTGTCAATTGAATTTGCTACAAGTATCTGAAGCAAGACCCATAGGTAGAAAAAGACACTAACAACTATCGAAATTGAGACCAGACTTGCTCAAGCCTTGAAAAAGATTGCTATATGGGCACATTACGAATAAATTGGCTTCACATATTTTTCATCTCAATTTTATATTGAGATTTCAAAATTCAATATTAAAATTTTTTCACGGATACTTTAGAACAAGAATAAAACTCAAAAAAAATCATTTTTTTTAATGTACAATACCTCTAGCAGCACCTCTGTATTGTCCATACATCTATCCATAATATTGTAAATAACTGTATTAATTCCCGGTATCTAAACAAACAAAATCAATGATCTATTATTAGTTTTAACAAATACCAACAATTATTAATCAACCGTTAAGATTAATGATTCCAAACCTCATTAGTAAGTGCAGAAATGTTGACACACAGAACAACTATCGGAAACATTTCCATGCACAAGTACAGTGTCGAGTTAATTGTGAAAAAGTACGTGTAATTCTTTATGTCATGGATAAACGGACTGAACAAGTAATATGTAGTATAAACGATCGTCCCGCAAAAATACGTGATAATAATAAAGGTAAGAAAGGAGAAGTAGCTTGAAATTTCAATGGTCATTTCATAAAGCTGATTGTACAAGTGCTTAAAGCGCCGAAAGTCTTCTAAGATGATCTTTTCGTCCAAAACTGACACCATAAAATTTCCAGCTAGATTCCGGAATGAATTGTTGACTTCTTTGAATCTATTCTTCTGCAAATTCGCCATCAAGCCGTATTGAATCATGAACCAGCTTTCAATAAAGCGTGGCAAGCCCATGATCAGCCAGGTTGATTTGAAAAGACTGTCCAAGGCCAACATGTCACTGATCATGATGCTGATCCACAAAAATAAGTTTATGCTGCAGTATATTATTACAATCTTCTTTAATGAATTATAGGTTGCATGTTTTAGGTCCTGAGATGTCAATTTGTCAACTTCGATAAGTTTGTGGTAGATTCTCAATGCGCTTTCTTGCTTTAAGCAGATCGCCGTCCAAAAATATATCAAGCTGATAAGGCCTAGGAGAGCTTTTACAAGTAAAAATTCTGGACTGAGGTCTGACCTTACAGGAAATTCAGAGTTTAGATACTTTTTGTAGGTCTGAAAGCTTAAATACAACCCAAAAATTATTAACAGGCAATTGTATAAATTGCCATTTTTAGAATAGTGAACTCTGATGCTTGATTGATATTTATTTACTGCAAATGGAGCTAAGCCGATTAGTTTGAAGAAGAAGTAGACAATTTTTAAAAACATTTTTTACGGCTGATAGAATATCTGTAAAAATGCAAAATGATTTTTAAAAGAAAAAAAAAAATAATTAATTTCTTACAGAGTATTTTATAATTTTTTTTGAATTATTGGCGCCGAATTTTCTTGTCAAATGCGCGCGCGTAAAAAAATCTAGTGATATGATTGGTCGATCTCATTTTAACTTGATTAAGTGGCGCGATAGTTTTCACGTGAGAGAAATAAGAAAAGTTATTTTGTTTTTGTACGTGTGTATCGTTGTGAATTTAAATAAAAATTTATTTAAAAAAAACTACGTAAACTAGGCTACTGATATATTAAATACGGCAGCAGATAATCGAATTCTGGAACTTATAAAAAAAGCCCGGTCTCGATACATCTATTTTGTTCGGGAGATCGTGTTTACATACTAAATCAGCGTACAGACATCCGGACGTCCACGTAAAATTTTTTTCCAAACGTTTTTATTTAAAAGTACTAACATTTAATTATTTTTATAAACTATAAGATGGATTAATTAAAGTGTTTTCTCGAGGTACGTCTACTCATATTATTGTATAAGTGCAATATGCTTGTGATAGAGGCATTTTAAGATCACAAAATTGCTTGACCTTGACGTGTCGGGAGTAAAGCGCTACCTCGACCGCTTCGCGTTATGAGGCCTGCAAAAATTTTTTTTCACTCAAGTAAAATCTATAAATGTATGAATGAAATCACTTAAATGTTAAAAAAGTATAGAATCATTACCTGCAAATAATTAAAATTTCGTTTCTCACTTTCAAAAAAATTATAGTGTTTTCACTAACCTGCTTCATTGTAATTAACCTTTCAACAATAGTTCCGATTTTTATTTTCTTAATTAAATATTTAGATAAAACAGATATACGTTCCTCTCCAATATAACTTATCGTTAAATCGCCAATATGATGACAAAAAAGTATTACTTCTAGCACGCGACCTATAATCATCGATTTTAACAAATTTTAAACGTACTTAGAATGCAGTTATGACTACTAAACAACAAAAAAAGCTGAAGTTATATGCGATAAAGCTTATTTACTTAAACATATCCGTAAAATACTTCAGTACAATTTAGGTATTTCTAAACAACACAATTGCATTAGTTTAAGTAACTATTGATAAATAATTATATCGATAATATTTTAATAAGTATTTTTCTATCGTGTTAAACAAAAAATTATTAGACTGAAAGGTGGCTAAATGCTCATTTAATTATGAACTATTAATAAAAAAAAAAATGTGAAAAAAAAAAAATATAAAACAGTTAAAATAGAACGATAATGCTTAGGCGCCTCTAGTGAGATAAATGTACACAATATATAAAGATATACAGTCTTTTGGTTTTTTTATTTTATTAATTGCAATTAAACGACACTGAGTTACATAGCCATCCGCGGTAGGGGGCCTGCAATTCCTTCAAAGAATTAAAAAAAAAAAACATTTGACTGAATTAATGGATTTTTTGGCAAGTTACAGTGTTTACAAGATTCATACTTGACGGACGGGAAAATTTTTTAAACTATTTTGATGTTTTTGTTTCGTTTCTATTGCACTAAATAAATTTTTTAAAAGTATGAGATTAATCTCCATTAAATAATCGAGACAATAGTATGCTAAATATCTTGATTCCATTAACTAACAAGGGTATAATAGTAAAAATAGTTGCCGAAATATGGGGCGAAAAAAATTTGTTCGATCGTAAACCACTCTCTGATGATTCCTATCATCAGTCGTCCAAAATACCAACATTTTTTTTTTTTTTAAATATAAGGTTAGACTTTTTCTAAACTCTCAGTTACCAAAGGAGTTAATCATGTGGTAAATCCGAAAGAAGCCGAACAAACCCAAGATAAAATTTATTAGATGGACTCGCACGTAGTTCGTGGAAACACTATAATTTTAACTAAATTTCAACATTGTTTTAGATAATTCAACTTCCAATTTTCGTTTAGAAAAGTTTCGAAACTAACAAGAGTGTTATAATAAAAATAGTCGCCGAAATGAGGTGAAAAATATTTGTTCGATCGTAAAACACTCTCTGATGCTTCGCATCATGAGCCGTGCAAAATAAAAAAAAAACCAACCAAACATTAATTAAATAATGGTGATGCTATTTAACCAGACTTTTCTCAGTGCAAAATGTTTGAATCAATCTACTTAATATTTTTCGGGATCGTTGGACTAACCCCCATCAAACTTGATCAACCCCAATCATCACTAAAACTCTTCAAGTACTCTCAATCTCGAATTGGTTACTTCTACCTAATTTTTCTAATAATTCTAACCTTTGGCTTGAGTGTCCTCTTCTTTATGCATTTAAAATCCGAAAATATCGTCGCTGAAAATCCGCTGACACTAAAACTTAGAATATCAATGCGAGTCGCGCGAACTTTGACAATATTTGTGATCTGGTTAAATTGTTGCTTCAAGTCATCGCAGATAGTGGACACAGCGAATAGCTACGTGCGGATGAACACCGAAGCGGTCAAGATCTACGACGACATTAGTAAATCCAAATTTAAAACCAAGCATATCATTTTTTACATCCTAATTGTGGCTCACCTGATATTGTTGGTTTTAAGCATCACTACTTCGTACCTCTGCAACGGAATTTTCGACATCCGAATCCTGACTAATGTCTTCGATTTTGTAATCTCGCTGCATATTTTTCAGTACGCAACTATATTAGCGGTGATAAAAACCAAATTTGAAAGCATGCGCTTGAAATTAGCCGAGCTGGCGGAAGTTTATAACGCACTGCAGGCGTATGTAATTGTTGAAAAAGATAAATATTTGAAGATACTTCTGCAAGTTAAGACTATCAGGCACAACCATGCTGCGCTTGCAGATATCTGCGATAGTATTTCGGAAATTTTTGGAATTTCAGTACTTTTTTCATTGGCGTATGTTTTTGGAACAACTGTACATTACTCTTACTTTGTAATTTCACAGAATTTTGTTCATCCCAATAGAAAATCTATAGTGTATACTATAGATACTGTTATACCTCTTGTCAGGTTCATCGTTTCAATCACGGCTTTTTGTGTTCTAGCAAACGATGTAGGAACGCAGGTAAGGAAATACTTTTTTTTGCCCTCCGGGCGGAAAGTGGCAACTTTCGTCCCGCTGCGCTAAACTAAGTTGCCGCTTTCCGCCTTCGTCGGACAAAAAAATAGTATACACTCCTCGGGAAGTAAATAAGAAAGCCTCAGATCACATGTTTGTTGACCTCGGCTTCGCCTCGGCCAACAATTACATGTGATCTGAGACATTTCTTACTTTACTTCCCTAGGTGTGTAATATACTATTCTCTCTTCCGTGTGGAAAGTATCATTTTTCGTCCTACTGTGCTAAACGAAGTTTTTCGCCTTCATCGAGAAGGCGAAAAATATTCCTGACAAAATATCCCCGGACAAAATATCACTACACTGTTAAAATTTTTTGTAAAATTACAATCATATTACAAAACAAATGATATATAAAATTACAAATCAGTGTATAGCAATGCGAAATAAAATACAATTCATGTAATTTTCCAATATCTGTCAGGAAATCTACCAAGATGTATTGTAATTTTACAATCTTCTTGTATAAACCTAACACGCATTGTAATATTGCAGAACCGTTGGTCAATTTTTAAGAAAAAGCTTTTTAATTTTGCAAACATTATTTGTGATCTGATTCGTGTGACCGAAAAATAGTAAACACATCCCTCGTGGCTTTTAAAATACCGTAAATTTTCGGTATTAATGCGTTTACCATAAATTAACCGTTATAATTCTGAAATAATACGGTATTTCTGTGGTAATTTTGGCTAGTTTTTTTACTATAGTTATACAGCTTTTTTACCGTACTTTTGCTGCAAAGTTCAGAAATAATACGATAAAATTACCGTAAAACTCTAGAACTTTTACCGTAAAAAATTTATGTATTAACTATAATATTACTATAATTTTACAATAATAAAATGGTATTTCTACAGTAAAAATACTAAAGATATACTGCAATTTTACCGCGTTTATACTGATATAATCAAAGATATAATGCTTTTTACCGTAAGATGGACGGTTGTGTTCATTACTCGGTGAGTCTTATTAGGTGACTGAGTAAATAGATACGGATAGTGTCTCTGATAGCTCAACTGGTAGAGCCTTTAGTACGTAACTAGATGATCCGGGTTCGAATCCCGGTCTGGACTAAAAAAAATGATAATAATAATAAAATCAGAGAAATTAATTTATCAACCTCTTAAAAATTATTCATGATAATTTATAATATTATAAAAAAAAATTTTAAGCTATTGAAAAATAGTAGTAAAGCAGCATATTTTTGGTATTTTGCCGGTAATAGAAAGTAGGGATCTTCTTTTCCGGTTTTTTGCTGCAATAGTGCTGCAGATATACAGTAAATATGCGGTACTTTTACGGTTTAAATGCTGTTAATATACCGTAATTTTTCTATTGTATTGCCGTAAATATTGTGAATTTATTTCGTAATAATTCGACAAAAAAACTAACTAAAATAACTGAAGTATTACGGTAAAAATACAGCATTTATATCGTATAAATACCGAATCTTTACGGTATTTCCAAAACCGTGAGGGTTCTTAGACATTGAATAAGAAATCCTTAGATCACATGATTGTTAACATTCATATGACCTGAGACATCTCTTACTTTCCTACTCTAGGTGTGTAATGTACTATATATTTGATAGATCATTTAATCATGACTGTTTTTTCGTTTAAAGATGAAGAAAATCATTGACGTTATCTACAAACTTTTGAATGTCCGCACCTTACACCGGGAAATTATCATCGAGGTATTAAAAAAATATTGTCATTTTCGTAATAAACATTCAAAGTCTTTATACAGATTTTTGATTTCAGTTAGAATTATTCGCTTACGGAGTATTAAGGCGGAAAATTTCTTTTGAAGCTTGCAGCATCTTTTGCGTTGACTGCGAACTTCTAAGTTCTGTAAGTAGTTATAATTATGAAATGTTGTTGAAATTTACCTATTTGATGAAATTAAAATTTCCAGATATTTAGTGTGACTGCGACCTACCTCATTCTTCTTATCCAATCAAACTAGATGTTAATATGCGCGCGCAAGCGCGCATCCGAATATAGAATTTGCATATATTTTCGTGCGTATGATATATTCAACCAATCACATCACGATTAATTTAACTTCACCATACATCCATCTCAATTTTATATTGCAATAATTCGTCAATAGAAAATAACTATGATTATTCCTTTGCTGAAATAATAATTTAAGTAGATCATAAAATAAAATGAATTATCCACAAAGCACAATTAAATTTATAAAAAAAATCTTGATTTAATTCTACAAATTCTTTTTCTAACCTGCTTCCAACAAACAATCCCTTCGTTCCACCTCCCCTTCCAAAAATGAGGAAGACCTCCACTATCTACACTTCTTACCAATTTCAATCTGTCCATCATGTTCTATCTGTTAAAAGAGAAAAATTTCTATTTCTATTTCAATCTTATATCGTCTTGAGTCATAAATTACCTTAAGATATCCATCACTGTTTGCCTTGAACCATCACCGATGACCTACACGATTTTACTTCACTCGTCCAGTGAAACTTCGACTTCTTATGAATAATTTAGCTGCAGAATAATTCCCTACTAGAGTGATTGCACATTTAGATACAAGAAAAATCTACCTTACAATCGGCAATTAACATTGACCGTACTCATTAACTACATCCATAATTGATTTTTCTATAATTAAATCAATACAAGGTTGAAGCTACGAATTGACCAAGTTATTAAAATGTTCTATCAATCATCTAAGTGAATACAGTCATCAAAGTAACAAAAAGTTTGGAAAATCCAAAAGTGCACGCCTCATAATCTCATTTTCTATAATAAAATTGATTGAAATAAAATAGAAAAACTATTTTTAAATCTTTCGCGCCATTGTCCACCCAAAAAAGAAAGGTACTGCGCATGTGTTGCAAACAAACCTTATTTACATAGATATAGATTAATAGATTTTTAGTTTATTGCTAATTATACATAAACTACATCGAATTAGACCACGATCTTCGAAAAATCTTCGTTTTAAAACATACTGAAGCGTATAAAAAATAAATTAACTTGATTATTTTTTTTATAATAATAAATAAATTATAATTTTTTTTATTTATTTAAAAAGCAAAATGCCTTTTAATAATGTCTCAAGTGATGAAGCTAATGTTTTTCCATGACATTTATGTGTAAATATTGTTCTACGAGTGCGATAAAAAATAAATAGAGACAGTTTTAGTCCAAGAAATCGATCGATTTTTGTAAGGTGAGTGTGGAGCTTCGCTTATGAGGTGTGCAATAATGAAAGTTCAATTCATGTATCTAACATTTTTCGGAATTTTTGGGCTTGCTCCCTTCAAGATAAGAGTCACTAAAAATCATCGACTCAAATTCTTCCGTTCAAAAATTGGAATCCTCTATGTAGTTTTTTTGATCCTCCTAATCGTAGGACTCAGCTCTTTATATTTTTGGACTATGCACTACACCCGAGTTCCTAATGAGAGTTCAACCACTAGAAAGATCAGAATATCTATGAAAGTTGCTGGAGCAGTGACGATAGTCATAATTTGGGCAAACTACTGTTTAAAGCACTCAAAAATGATCAAAACTGCTAACACCTTTATGTTGATGAACACCAAAATGGTTTACACCAATGAAATCAACAAATCTTGGAAGAAATATTCCGTATTTTACATTTTGGTCTTCTTGCACCTGATTCTAAACGCTGGAAATTTATACACAAGTTATCTGTCTTATCAAGAAAGGTTTGACATAAGAATGTTGACCAATGTCTTCGACTTTGTCATCTGCTTGCATATCTTGCAATATGCTATAATTTTGGGAATCATTAGGATAAAATTCGAGGAATTGCGCTTGAAACTTTCAGAGCTATCAAATGATTACGGAATTGAAAGATATGTCACTTTTGTGACTGTCAAAAAAAATAACACTACTTTGTTAAAGGTTTCGACAATTCGTCAAGGTTATGCCGTTCTTTTGGACGTTTGTGATGATGTTTCAAAATTTTACGGAAGTTCTATTCTTTTTTCGTTGACCTACGCCTTTGGAGTTACTGTCTACTATTCATACTATGCTTTGACGCACAGTATGATTTCAGCTGAAAAATCTTGGATTGATACCATCGATGCTATTTTACCACTTATCAGCGTTGTTATTGCAGTAACTGCCATTTGCATTCTAGCGAATAATGTAACTGATCAGGTTTGTTACTTTTTCAATTTTCACACCCCAAAAATTAACAATTTTTTTTTATACAGATGCTAAAATTTCCAGATGTTATTAACAAGCTGTTGGATGTCCGTTTTTTCCAGCGGGAAATCAAAACAGAGGTATTATGTTGCATGAAAACAATTAAAAACTTTGATACTAAAGAAAAAATGGGAAAAAAATTTTTTTTTTTCAGTTAGAAATTTTTTCATATCAAGTTTCACATAAAAAAATTATGTTTCAAGCTTGTAGTTTGTTTTCAATTGACTGTGGATTATTGCGATCAGTAAGTAATAATAATTATCCAATTTTACATTAGTAACCGATAAAATTAAATTTTTAATAAAAAAGTGAAGGTTTTTTTGGTATAGTAATTTTTTTCAAGGTTATTGTTGCTATGGTAACAATTTTTATAGCAACCGTTGCTATGGTAACAATTGTTATAGTAACTGTTGCTATGGTAACAATTTTTATAGCAACCGTTACTATGGTGACCATTTAGATGGTAACCGTTGCTATGGTGATCATTTAGATGGTAACCGTTGCTATGATGATCATTTAGATCGTAACTGTTGCTAAGGTAACCATTTACGTAACAACCGTTGGTGTGATAAACTGTTTTCATGGTAATAACTTCCATAACAATCATTGCTATGATAACAATTTCCATGGCAATGGTTTTTATGGTGATTATTTCCATCGTTACCGTTGCTATGATGATCATTTAGATCGTAACTGTTGCTAAGGTAACCATTTACGTAACAACCGTTGCTATGATGGCAACTGTTTTCATGATAACCGTTGCTATGGTAACAACTTTCGTAGCAACCGTTGCTATGGTAACAATTTCTATAGCAACCATTGCTATGGTAACAATTTCTATAGCAACCGTTGCTATAGTAACAATTTTCATGGCAACCATTGATGTAATAACTATTTCCTGAATAATTGTTGCTGTGATTACTAATTTAGAATTAATTGTTGCTATGACAACCATTTCCACGGCAACCGTTGCTATGATGACGATTACCATAGTAACCGTTGCTAAGGTAACTGTTAACGCAATTGCCATTGCTATGATAATTTTTTTATGGCAACCGTTGCTAAGGTAACAACTTGCATAGCAACCGTTGCTATAGTATCAATTTCCGTGGCAATCGTTGCTATGGTAACAATTTCCATGGCAACCATAGCTATAATAACTATTTCCAAGATAATTATTGCTGTGATAACTAATTTAGCCATAATTGTTGCTATGACAACCTTTTCCATAGCAACCGTTGCTATGAAACCACTTTTGATGGTAACCATTGCCAAAAAAACATTAAAAATGGATAATACCAACAAATAAATAACTTTTTACAGATATTTAGCGTGACTGCAACATATCTCATCCTTCTTCTACAAATGCAAAGTACTAAATAATAATAATAATAATAATAATAATAATAATAATAATAATAATAATAATAATAATAATAATAATAATAATAAGATCACTAACCGCCTTGTTGTGCGGAGTGGTCCAGCAGTAATGGATGGAGCTCAGGCTGGGCCCTCGGAGAATCGGACTCCGGGGACAACCCCCCTGAGCATTTAATAACATTTAATAACATAATAATAATAATAATAATAATAATAATAATAATAATAATAAGGAACAAATCAGAAAAACAATTCCACGTTATGAACCGTGCAAAAATCAATCAATCAACAAAAATTATTTTTCCAATCCATTGAATATACTACAAATCTTGAATAAAAATCTGACATACGTCAGAGATCTAAAAGCCGATCATTTTTCTTCTACTTTATGATGCTTTCTGTCATAGTTGAATTATTATTGATATTTTTTTCCTATTCCATTTTTAACACCTCAATATTTTGATGATTAGTTGACTTTATTTGAATATTCAATACATCAGTTAAATATAATACATAAATTGAACATCACAAATATAATACTTAGTGTAATTTTTAAAATACATTTCCTGGTAATCATAGTACATATTATTTAACATACTTTCAATGTATGCTTAACTTATTGTCTAGATTTAATAAATACACATATGCAATATGATAAATTTTAATAATGTTTTTTATTATTTATTTTTAATTTTTAATATGTTGATTCAATAATTCATTTTTTTTTTATTCGATAAAGTATATAATAATAAAGTAAAGAAGAGAATATCACTCGAATCTTCTTTTCTTGTTACTCCTTTACTAAAAAAAGGCATATAATAAATCGGACCCATACACCAGCTCGTTAACTTTAATTATAATGGAAATATAGTTTTGTTTTTGTTTTATTTTAATGTTGTTAGTCTCATCACAATATCGATATATATATTTAGATAAATACAAATATTATTTTTAATATTACAAATAATATATATTTGCGCATTCACACAAAATTATTTAGAAAATTTTATTTTATCAATTCAATACTATATTTAATAACACACGTAGTTTGATTTTTGTATACGTGAAAGAATGACGAGATAATAAAATTCAGAAATAAGTCCATCAAGATATAGTTTTTCAAATAAAATAGACAAACTCTACACTCCAATCAATATAAGATTTTTAGGGAGTTGAGCTCATTATCATGGCTTATTGTCTGTTCACAATAGCAGCCCGTGAGTTAAGTATATATAATAACCATCAATGCACATGCCTCATCATGTTTTAATATTTTCTTAATTATTCCAGATAGTTTCCCAGTTTTTTTATATGTATATTAGAATAAACTAAGTGTTGACTAATTAATTAATTTAATTTTCATACATCGATGCTTAGGTGTCGTTAAACAATTGTTCCTTTTTTTAAGAAGAAATACGGCCCAGAGTAAATAATCATAAGTTATATGATTGTATATGACGTTTTTTCATTTTGGCGGGAAAATTTTTTTCTGAATGTTATGTAGCATATCTTTTTTATTTGAGTAATATTAGCATTACTTTTCAACATATGCTTCATATTTAAAGATATAAAAATTCAATATGTGAACATATGCATCATATTTGAAGAAATGGTTGATGTGAAGATATGCACTTCAAATTTCAATACATATTTCTGCAAATGTGAACATATTTGCTACATATGTAGCATATATGAACACATATGCTTTATATGTAAAAATACATTCTCTATAGGTAAACATATCTGCTACATGTTCATATATATGCTACAAATGTGAACATAAGCTACATATGCTCACATATGTAGACATATTTGTTACAAATGTTCACATATGTGAACATATCTGCTACATATGTAAACATCTGCTATATGTTCTACATATGTGAACATATCTGCTATATGTCCTATATATGTTCACATATATGCTACATATGTTCACATATCTGCGAAATATCTTCATATATATGCTACAAATGTGAACATAAGCTAAATATGTTCACATATATGAACATATTTGATAAATATGTTCACATATATGCAATATATGTAAACATGTCTGCTATATGTTCACATATATGCTACATATGTTCACATATCTGTTAAATATCTTTATATATATGCTACAAATGTGAACATAAGCTACATATGTTCAAATACGTGAACATATTTGCTATATGTCCTACATATGTTCACATATGTGAACATATCTGCTAAATATGTTCATATATATGCTACAAATTTGAACATAAGCTACATATGTTCACACATATGCTACATACATGAACATATCTGCTACATATTCTACAAATGTGAACATCTATGCTATATATGTTCATATATATGAAACATATGTTCACATATGTGAACATATCTGCTACATATGTGAACACGTATGTTATGTATATGAAACCATAGTTCAAAAGTGAACAAATGCTTTTTCTATAAAAAAAAAGTTGTCCATATGTGAAGATATTATTTCATATAAAAACATCTATGCTTCATATACGTACACATGCTTCATATGTGAAAATATATACTTCATACCTAAACAAATGCATTATATTCGAACACATATGTTTCATATGTCATCATATCTGCTCACTAATAAATATCCCCTCCATATATGGATATATGGACTTCATGTATAACAAATTTTCTTCATATCTTTTCCTTGTCCTATATGTTTTCTTAAATTTTCAAAATTTTCTAGTATCTCTTACTATTTTTTCAATAATTTCGATGCACACTGATACGCTCTAAAACCGTTTGAGCCCACAAAGCTTATACCTGAGTTAAATTTCATAATTAATCAAATAAGTACATTTTATATCAACAAAAATAAAACCCATCTATTACTCTTCAACACACGCTAAACAATTTATAAGTGTATACTTTTCCGTAACATTACTTATCATTTAATTTTATTAGTCTTGATTGCTTCGGCAATTCAATTTTTGTCCGGCCGTTTATAGTGCCAGTATAATATAGTCATTAGATATGAAAGCTTGATGTTAATCACATAAATTGTCGATATAATATATATTACAAACAATATTTTAAGATATGGTTAAAAATTTTAAATAATCTTCCAATACTATTTGCATTACTAAATTTATCTTAATTAAAATAAAAACTTTTAGCAATGCAGTATTTGTAGGTGTTTGTCAAAATGTCACTTATTTTATTTATTTTCCAACACTTTTTAAAATTGACTCGCGTTGCGTATAAGGAGTAGCCGCAAGCGGCTTTTAAGTAAATTCGCCGCGAAAATCTGTCATATTTTTATTTATAATTATTATAATTATTTCGGTAATGGAACCCTTGTAATATATTTTTATCTCTAGCACGACACAATGATCAACGATAGAAACTTTTTTAATTATTAAACTTCCTAAGTTATATAATTAATAATAATAATTATTATTATATATTTATTCCAACAGTACACAGAACATCAAGTACTCTTCAGTTCACTTTAAGATAATTATCTAAATCTATTACGATTATTTAACTAGACAAATAAATTAAGGAAAAGTAGATCCAACTATTCAAATTTAATGTGCAATATTTATTTATTAAATTTAAGGATCAAAATTTAGTTTTTTTTATTTTTAGGACCTGAACATTAAAAAGTCTAATAAATACGTCAGTAATTATTTAATTTTTTTTTAGTATATTTATAATTATGGATACACTTTTTCTTGACGGATCGCAGACTATAATGCCATCTAATTCAATACCATGAGCTTGCAATATTTTTAAGAAATAATTATTAAAAATTTATAGAAGAATTTAAATAAGAAAAAATAAGTGAAATAATTTATTATAATCACTAGTAAAAATTAATAATTATTATTAATAATTAATAATTATTATTAATTACTAATAATTATTAATAATAATTAATAATTATTGATAATAATTATTAATTTATTATACTCACTAGTCAAAATTATTAATTATTATTAATAATTAATAATAATCAATAATTATTAATAATTAATAATTACTAATAATTAATCATTACTAATAATTATTAATTTATTATACTCACTAGTAAAAATTAATAATTATTATTAATAATTAATAATTACTAAGAATTAATAATAATTAATTTGTAATAATTATTAATAATTAATAATTATGATTAATAATTAATAATTATGATTAATAATTAATAGTTATGATTATTAATTAATAATTATTAAATCTAATAATAATTAGACTTTACTGTGTGAAGTAAAGTGCAATTAATAGGGAAGAAATTGTAAGCTGTAAATTGATTGTTTCTTGTAAGTAACTTCATTGAAAATCTTTTGATCTGAAATTTATCAATAAGATAGTTATTCAGATAAATTATAAAGAATTTAAAGTCTCGTGAAAAAATTTTTTATACGAACGCAAATGGTCTCATCGAAATATTTAATATACAGAGTCACGTGGGGTAACTGTGCTTAGCGGGTAAGTGTGCGCAACCCTTTTATTTATGAATGTCGAGGGGGAAATTTGTGAAATGTATAGGCAAATTAAAGGTTTGTTGGTGGAAAATTAGCTTATGCAAGAAAAACCCACGTGGTATCATTAGTTTACTGAAAAAATTAAATATTAACAATCTGGTGGCGTAAAGGTTTAATTTTCTGTCATGGCGAAAACTGTCACACTGTACTAAGGACAGTAACTAAAGTAAATTCATTTTTTTTCAGTCAATAATGTATCTGAGCTTTTTATTTAGCATAACATTCCAAGTTATGTTATGTCTCAATAATGTTATGTAAGGTAAGTATTATTAAAATCAGTCTGGTTAGGGCATTAAAAATCCACTTAGTTCCCTTAGTTGCTTAAATTAACCCCACACGAGTGCGCACACTTACCCTTAGTACGGGGAAAGTGTAAGCATTTAGAATCATTCGGATTAATCCGTTTTTTTTCCGAAGTGTTAAAGTTTTAGACTTTATTTATTAATTTTATTATTACCTAGATAAATACGCTATCAGAGACATATTTTTATTTTCCTTTGATGCTTATCGTTTAATTTAGACACTAGTTTTAATGGTTAAGTGCTTACACTTGCCCCACATCACTCTATTATTGTATCCATCAACCATAAAATTGTATTGTGCTGTTTTATTATAAAATTCCAGAGCTTTCACAAAAGTATTATATTGTTAATTATTAAAACTGCAATATAATTTTGCCAAAAAATATTTAAGCGCACCATAAATAATTACAATGTTTCGACGATAGTGATTTGCAAAATTACTATAACATTTTACGATAAAATTTCACTGTCTTAGCAAACTTTCCGGCTCTTCTAATTTAACTCCCGATTTTTATAAACAATCCACTATAAATTTTTTTAACTACATCTAGTGATTAAATACTTGAAGATTAAAATTATTTTCTAATAGCGATAGCGTTTTACAATATTAATTTAATAAGTGAAGCTTTTAACGTTAAAAGTACACATGAGTATATGAAACTTTGTATTGCTTCTACGAATTTTCTATTTTCGGTTCCACCTTCGAAAAACTTTAAATACTATTCGATAAGACAACTACAAATTTACTATTCAATTAACCTACAATTATTATTATTAATATTATTATTAATATATTTATTATCGCTGGAGAGATTTTCACGTCAAATTTATCATTAGAGCATTTATTAATGACTTATCATTAAACTTTTGGCACTTTGACAAACACCTGGCAATAAATACTCCATTTACACTTGAACCTTCTGACAATATCCTTGATTCTCATCATCAAAAAAAGTAGTTTTATTTCCTTCGAGGCTCCTAACCTCCATTTCAAAATTTGTTAATGCGCAAATGGATAATTTAAGTCCGAAAATTGAGAAACTTTTAAAAATAACCTAGCCGCTTAAGCTCAGTTTCTCTGCAGCCATTCAGAGAATCTTAACTAGGCAGTTTCTCTGATAATAATTTAATTTATAAATATAATTTTTGTTTAAAAAAGAGAAAATTTAACTACTTTTAATAATAATGAGGTTTAATACTAGGTTATAGTGTTCTTTAAGTACCATTTTAAGGCTCAAGTGTCTTTTCACGCCATCTTTAATGCAAATGTTGACTTAAAAAATTAGGTAAGATATAATTATTATTAATTGTTATTAATTATTGTTTAGTTTTCAAAATTAAAGCTGAAAAATAAAGTCTCATCTTCTTTCACGTTAATGATTTTTTGTTTTTTTGTAAATATATATAATATATAATATATTATACTTTCAAAAGTAAATTTGTATATTACAGACGGTACACGTAGCTCACAAAATGCATTGTGCATATTTTGTTAAGATAAATCATCTGGTTGTTTCTATTTTCCAAAATCAACTGAAGAAATTTATGAGATACAGCGGATATAATTTTTTATTTTATTAATTGCAATTAAACGACACTGAGTTACATAGCCATCCGCGGTAGGGGGCCTGCAATTCCTTCAAAGAATTAAAAAAAAAAACATTTGACTGAATTAATGAATTTTTTGGCAAGCTACAGTGTTTACAAGGTTCATACTTGACGGACGGGAAAATTTTTTAAACTATTTTGATGTTTTTTTCCGTTTCTATTGCACTAAATAAATTTTTTGAAAGTATGCAATTAATCTCCATTAAATAATCGAGACAATAGTATGCTAAATATCTTGATTCCGTTAACTAACAAGGGTATAATAATAAAAATAGTTGCCGAAATATGGGGCGAAAAAAATTTGTTCGATCGTAAACCACTCTCTGATGCTTCTTATCATCAGTCGTCCAAAATGCCAACAACATTTTTTTTTTTTAAATATCAGGTTAGAATTTTTCTAAACTCTCAGTTACCAAAGGAGTTAATCATGTGGTAAATCCGAAAGAAGCCGAAGAAACCCGAGATAAAATTTATTAGAAGGACTCGCACGTAGTTCGTGGAAACACTCTAATTTTAACTAAATTTCAACATTGTTTTAGATAATTTAACGTTTAATTTTCGTTTAGAAAATAAGCTTTGAAACTTTTTATCTAAAATATTTATCCGTAAAAAACTAGATCCGCTGATTCTACTTTACTGTAAATGAGAAAAAAAAATTTTTTTTCAATTATATAACAATATTTGGTGACTAGATGTAATTTAGCGTAAATTATAACTCCTTGAATAGATAAAAAAAAATTGATAACTGTTTACCAACATTTCTATTATTCTTCTTCTTCGTTTTCATAAGACACATATCGAACTGATGATTTTTCACCGATGATCAGAGACTGTAAACATAATTTTGAGCATATTTAAATTTTGTTATTTCCAAATAATTCTTTATTAGAATAAAATAATTAAATTACCTTTTTTTCTTCTTTGGTTGGCGGAGATTTCAAAAAATACATCAGTGGAGCATACATAAAGCATAACATTGCGGTTCCAAAGAGCATCCATTCAAAACCAATAGTGTTAACTAACGTTCCACTCAAAGCAGGACCTGCAATTACGCCCAAAAACATGAAAAAAACTTTAGGTTTAATTGAACTTGCGAATTTTAAACCTAATGCGTACCAACAACATAACCTAAGCAAAACGCAACATCTCCAATCGCATAGACGCTGCCGTAAACAGCCGTGTGTCTTATATCAACAAGGTATCCTAACTCTGGCATCATAGAGCTGTCCACCATACCGATTGCAAATCCTAGTCCAGCATTTGGCATTATCAAGTGGTTGATATTCGTCGCCAGAGGTATCTAAACCATCAAACGCATGTGATTAGCTTTTCTCTTAATTTTTCTCTCAGTGCATAATTAATAATTACTGATTATTAATTTTTAATTATTAATTATTAATTCTTAGTTAGTAATTATTATTTATTAATTCGTAATTATTAACTAGTATTATTAATAATTAATTATTAATAATTAATTATTAACAATTAATTATTAATTAGTAATTATTAATTAGTAATTATTAATTAGTAATTATTAACTAGTAATTATTAACTAGTAATTATTAATTAGTAATTATTAATTAGTAATTATTAATTAGTAATTATTAAATAGTAATTATTAAATAGTAATTATTAAATAGTAATTATTAATTAGTAATTATTAATTAGTAATTATTAATTAGCAATTAGTAATTAATAATTATTAATTACTAATTATTAATTATTAATTACTTATCAGATTAAGTCTCGGAAAAATAATACTTACACACATCAGACAAAAACCTATAACAATTAATCCAACCAAAGAAGCAAGCCATCTTCCCATCCGATGACCAAGCGGTCCGAATAGATTTGTGCCTATGAGGTAGCTGATACTAGCCGGAAGGAATGTAGCACCTTGTTTCCATCTACTAGCACCCATTGTGTCCATCATCCAGATCGGTAAGCTCGGTTCTAGCATTGCGATTCCCATGTTTGCAAATGTGATGGCTCCTAAATTTCAAGCCCAAGTTATTTTGATTCAACGCAAAAGGTGGAACTTCATTGTGAGTTGGACTAATTAATTACCTGCTGCAACAATGATGTAAGGATCCGTTACCAAGGCCTTCAACGATGGAGAAGCAGTTTCCGTGTAGACAACCGTTGGTTGAAGCATCAGCAGCTGGAGCACTGGAACAATTGGTATTGCAACACCATTTGTAACTACTGTAAGTATGTTTAATTAAGTAGTTTGGTACTTACGTCCGTCACCTAGGGCCAGCACCGACAACGCAAGGAATGGCGCTGATTTGCCAACAAACTCGTACATCAATCCCCCGAACGGAGGACCAATCAGCACTCCCAGAGCTAATCCTCCAAGTGCAATACCCATTGCATTACCCCGCTCTTTGTCATCTTGGTATCTCTCGGCCAACATTCCCATGCCTGATTTAAATTCGTAGATTTATTAAAAATACGGATTTAATATTAAAAAATTTGGTTTATTTAAATATGGATTACTTTTAACCAAATCTATTTTGTTTTGGTTTATATCATTTAATTCGCCTGTTTATTTTATTAAAGTAACATTTCTTAATAGTTAACAAATCTCCTTTGAAATAAATGATAAGACGTTTGAGTGGGTACTTTTGCTATTTGAGTTATCCTAATTTTAATGCCTTTATCCAAAGCCTAACATAATTCACTAATTTAATATACATACACTGTAAAAAAAAAACCGGTGTGAGTCCATGCGGTGTACGGTGTTAAAAATTCCGGTGTTAAATTCAACACCGAAATTGGTGTAGCAGTAACACCGTTCGCGGTGTAAATATTTTTTTTCGGTGTTATAAATTTTCCGGTGTTGATAATATTTGAACTAACACAATTTTTATAATTAAACTTTTTATGTTGAATAATTGAAAATAAATAATCAAAAAAAGTTAGTATTTAATAGATAAAGTTTAAAATAATAAAATATTAAGTAGATAAAAATTTTTGATTAAAATAAATACACTGTAAAAAATTTTGATGTAAAAATGGACCCGGAGCACTTTACACGGCTGTGTAGCGTGAAAAAATGGTGTGAAATTCTCTCGGTGTTAATTTTCGATCCGTGTTACTTTAACACCATTATTAAAGGACAATTTTAGGAGATCATATAAATAATCGGAAACTTCAAAATAGTGCATTTTAGTAATTATTTCATAACTTTCCTTAAATTTTACGTAGAACCTTTTTTGAATATTCTTAAAACATTTTTTTAACTATTTGAGAACAAATTTTGAATACTTTTGAGACATTTTTCGGAAATTTTTGAGACAATTTTGGAACATTTCTTAGACAGTTTTAGAGTGTTTTTGGAACAAATTTGAAATATTTTTAGAATGATTTTACGACAATTTTGAACGTTTTTTAAATGATTTTCATAGAGATAATATATTTTTTCACAGCTGTAGTTTTTTCATGTTTAAAGCATCCATTATATTGTGAGAAACATCATGGTTACGATAAAAATAATTATTATATTGCTCCTAAACATATAATATTGTAAATATTATTTAACTTGTTGTATAACATTCATTAAATCGATTTCTGCGTAATTTAATAAATTGAAAATTCTTAAATAAATGTTACTTATCTTATTTTGGTAAATATTGAATCTTAATTTTGTTTTATGGATCATGTAATATTCATACTCCGATATGGTGTAAATTTATTCTACTGTTACACCGGTATTACACCGGATTTTTAACACCGCAAAAGAGCACCGCTACACCGGTGTTAATTTACAGGTGTTACATAGCGGTGTTAAAATGGACTCATTTTAACACCGTTTTTTTTACAGTGTAGATAAATTTAAAATGAATTTAATAATGGAAAAAAACTATAAAAATCCAACTGTTGGCTAATTATTTTAGTTTATTATAAATTACCCTAATAGAAATTAAATAAATAAAGTGCTCCTTATTTCTTTGATGACCCTAAAAATATCTCAGATATTATTTACTATATTACAAAGCATGATTTCTTTACCAAAATTAAAATATCACATTTGTTTATAGTTAAAAAATGTGATTTTACTGAAATATATGATTTTAAAGTATTAAAGAAAGATTTTTTAACTATAAACAATTAACTATTTAATTAAAATAAATAGACTGGAACCATATCTTTGCCGCAAATAAATTTAATGGTGTAAAATAAGTATTAGGTGATTTTTAAACAACAGATTTATTTATAATAAACTCATTCAATTTAAATAAACTGTTCTCTGTGTGAAAATACGTACCAGAAACAGTTGAGCAGGAGGAACCAATACCCTGTAAAGCCCGAGCTATGAAAAGTACACTATAGCTTCTACCAAATGCGAATATCAAAGTTGAGACGAACATTATGACAAATCCAGCAAACATTGGAACACTGTATCCGATTCTGCAAGATTTTTTAATTAAATTATTTTTTTTCTTTTTTGAAAAATGAAATCATGCATTTTTATACATAAAAACTAAATGAATAAATACTTGTGAGTTAAAGGTCCTACAATAGGATTGGCAAGTAACTGAACAAAAGCTTTCGAAGCGAACATTATCCCCACGGCCACTGTTTCCTCCAATAACTCTTTATGTCTCTGAGATTTCTCTACATCTTCTAAGGAAGTTGTGTTTATCGGCACCATAATAGTAGAACCTGTATTATTATACAAGAAAAATAACAATTACGTAATATCAAGTTATAAATATTTTCTATCCTCTCAGTACACTACTTGGAAAACGTCAGCTTCATGAATTAAAAATAAATAGCTAATAAATTTAAATTAGAATTTTTATTAATCAAAGAATGAGAGTAAGATATATTAACTTAAAAAGAAAAATGACTAACCATTAACAATAGAAACCGGAGCGCCGGTAGTTGCTTGAAGAAATTCAAGTTGTCCATTATTTGAAGCATTCACTTGGGGACAGGTACATTTAGTTGGAGGGATGGGTGTGCTTATGATACTGGCAATTGTCATTGGCCGAGTCGTATAATGAGGCCCATCTAAGTGCTGACTTAGTGTATTATTCGGGTGTTTGATGTCGTAAAGAAATTCCGGAATTATTGGCACTGAAAAATATAAAGATATACAGTCTTTTGGTTTTTTTATTTTATTAATTGCAATTAAACGACACTGAGTTACATAGCCATCCGCGGTAGGGGGCCTGCAATTCTTTCAAAGAATTAAAAAAAAAAACATTTGACTGAATTAATGGATTTTTTGGCAAGCTACAGTGTTTACAAGGTTCATACTTGACGGACGGAAAAATTTTTCAAACTATTTTGATGTTTTTTTCCGTTTCTATTGCACTAAATAAATTTTTTAAAAGTATGAGATTAATCTCCATTAAATAATCGAGACAATAGTATGCTAAATATCTTGATTCCATTAACTAACAAGGGTATAATAGTAAAAATAGTTGCCGAAATATGGGGCGAAAAAAATTTGTTCGATCGTAAACCACTCTCTGATGATTCCTATCATCAGTCGTCCAAAATACCAACAACATTATTTTTTTTTAAATGTCAGGTTAGAATTTTTCTAAACTCTCAGTTACCAAAGGAGTTAATCATGTGGTAAATCCGAAAGAAGCCGAAGAAACACTCTAATTTGAACTAAATTTCAACATTGTTTTAGATAATTCAACTTCTAATTTTCGTTTAGAAAAGTTTCGAAACTTACAAGAGTATCATATACATTATTAAGAGAGTAATTATTATGATAATAATAATTATTATTAATAAAAGATTATTTATTATGATAAGTATTTAGGCTGCCGTCAAAAATGCTCTATTTCTAGGTACATAATTAAGAAATGACCTTGTATCTTGTGAACTATTGACATTTTTGAAGAAATAGGCTCATCTTGATGTTATACTCATCAAGACCCATCATTTGAGTACCCACATCAATTTTTCATATATTTATATATATATTATATATATATGTATATATGAAAAATATATCAAAATTTAATATTCTATTAAATTAAAAAAACAAATTGTTTTTAAAAAATTGCATTTTTTCATTTTCAAAAATTTTTTTTGCCATTTGTTTGTTATAAATTTTTTTAAATTATTAAATAAATGCTAAATTAATTATCATTAATTAAGAAATGACCTTGTATCTTGTGAACTATTAACATTATTAAAGATATAAGCTCATCCTGACATTACACTAATTAAGACCTTTCATTTAAGTACCCACATCAATTTTTCATATATTTTATATATTTATATACATTATATATATATATATATATATATATATATATATATATATATATATATATATATATATATATATATATGATAAATATATCAAAAATGCATGTGGGTACTCAAATAAAAGCTCTTGATGAGTATAACATCAAGATGAGCTTATATCTTTAAAATATATGATATATATGTATATATGAAAAATATATCAAAAATGCATGTGGGTACTCAAATGAAAGCTCTTGATGAGTATAACATCGAGATGAGCTTATATCTTTAAAAACATATATATTAAAGAAAGTACAGTGCAATTTAACAAAAGTCATTATTTAATATCGCAAAATTTTATTTATGTACAGCTCACAAGTCACGGCAGTCACGTAGTGACTGCCACATTGCTAGCAATAATAATATTTTCTCAAAATTTTTCGATCGTAAAGCACTCTATGATGCTTTGCATCATCCTGCAATAATTCAGTCATTTCTCACAAAGTATTTTTATTTTTATAACCATCAAAGTCGGCTCCTTTATATACAACACTTGTAACTTATAATTGTTCACATTACTAGGTCAAGAGTACTCTGAATCCCTTAATTTAATTCTTCAAACTTTCCAAGCAGTCAACTCTTCTCTTAAAATCCATTTTGTGCTCTAACATATACTAAAAAAAAATTCGCGTTATTTTTGTCTAATTGTTTCGATATATTATCCAAAAAAATTTATTTAACGTAATAAAGGAAAATTTTTTACTTCTGAAAATTGCTCATGTAAATTTAAATAACACTCATAAATAAATAAATCACATTACTAGTATAGCGAATAGCAAATTTTATTCTATTGGGAACTGAACAAAATTGACTATTTTATTAAGACTCTATGCTACGTAGAATTCATGTACCAATCGATATTATTTCTTCAATAAAATTGAACAGATTCATTCGGATTAGGTAAGATTTTCCTTTAAGTCGCGAACAATTGAACCTTGCAAATTTTATTACTCGAATAAGTAAAACCTAAAAAGAAAAGGAATCTGAAATAATTTACAAGAGAAAAAAGTCTTTTATTTTTATTTTTATTATTTTTATTGAAAAGGGTCCGGCTTGTCGGGCTCGGGTAAAAGAACCCGAGTATCAATAAATAAACGGTGATTGTGTTGCCATAAATATCATGATAATCGTATATAAATATCTGGAAAAATATTGAGAAATAAAACATACGGTCAATCACTTTTGGTTCAAGCTTTTAACTCTGCGGCATTGATATTCCCTCGGTATTTTTTTCCCCTAGTACAATCTTTAATTCAATAGCTGCTCATTCATGGTGTATGAGATCTATCCGAGGCACTATACAGTACATGGAAAAATAGCTACCAATTCCGATAAGTGGTCATGCATTTATGGAAGATCTCTTAAAGATATAATATACACATTATTTAGCTTTTTTAACAAGCAGGTGTTGAATGTTAACATTTAAGAAATTTCATCCATTTATTTATGGGTGATTCTCTGTAAGGATGTTTTTTGCTGTCCCAGGTATTTTTTTATTGGAAAAATTGTTATTTTGTTACTGAAAAAAATTTTTTACCAGAGTAAAAAAACATTTCTATTTGGAGCATTGAAAATTAAAATGAAATAAATTTTGGTTTTTTTGCTACAAATTGGTAAACCACCGAAATAACAGTCCCCTGGGCTGTCCCATTCCCAAAATTGAAACTTTAAGATTAAATTTAAGTTATTCGTCCATAATATATAATTTGGTCCATAATGTTTATAAACTTAGTTAGTTAACTAACAATCTTCTTCAATAAAAAGTACCGAAAATTAATTTGTTTCATTAAATTCATTAAACCAAAGTTTGTCCCAGGCATTTTAAGAACAGTCCCCTGCTAGAAGTTCAAAGCCAAAATAAAAAAATTCAGCGTGTTATTTTACCTTTTGTAAGGTTTATAAGGATCTAACTAGCCTTGAATTAATAACCATAGCGCTGTTAGCGCTTTATCGGCATATTATTTAGTTTCAAAGCACCGTTTGTGCTGGAAATATGTGTCTGGGCCAATTCAAAACTCAGTCCCCTGGCAACTATTTTTATTTATAATTTATTTATAAAATTCGATCCATAAGTCTTAATATTATTCTAATTAATGTAAACATTCATTGAGAACTTGAAAAGTTGAATGCATTGAAATAGTTTGCTTGATTTTTCTCAATTTGATAAAAAAAAACAGTCCCCTGACAAACAGTCCCCTGTGATGTTATATGGCACGAGACACACAAATATCAAAAAAACAAAAATTAATTTCGCTATTTATTTATTATGATTAAGCTGATAGTTTTGTAGCCCTTGTTAATTTTTTTTCTAATAAAATCAAAAATAATTTGGTCGGACAATTTTGTACAGATTTAAGACGTCCTTACAGAGAATCACCCTTATAAATTTAACTTGAAGGAAAAAAAATTTTTGCACGCCTCATAACGCGAAGCGGTTGAGGTAGCGCTTTACTCCCGACACAACGTCAAGGTCGAGCAATTTTATGATCTTAAAATGCCTCTATCACAAGCATATTGCACTTATACAATAATATGAGTAGACGTACCTCGAGAAAACACTTTAATTAATCCATCTTATAGTTTATAAAAATAATTAAATGTTGGTACTTTTAAATAAAAACGGTTAGAAAAAAATTTTACTTGGA
Source organism: Cotesia glomerata (assembly GCF_020080835.1). NCBI lineage: Eukaryota > Metazoa > Arthropoda > Insecta > Hymenoptera > Braconidae > Cotesia > Cotesia glomerata. The sequence goes on along the minus strand of NC_058161.1, from coordinate 20,074,472 downwards.
CGTTCGGATGTCTGTACGCTGATTTAGTATGCAAACACGATAACTCCCGAACAAAATAGATGTATCGAGACTGGGCTTTTTTTATTAGTTCCACAATTCGATTATCTGCTGCCGTATTTAATATCAGTAGCCTAGTTTACGTAGTTTTTTTTTTTAAATGAATTTTTATTTAAATTCACAATGATACACACGTACAAAAACAAAATAACTTTTCTTATTTCTCTCACGAGAAAACTATGGCGCCACTTAATCAAGTTAAAATGAGATCAACTAATCATATCACTAGATTTTTTTACGCGCGCACATTTGACAAGAAAATTCGGCGCCAATAATTAAAAAAAAAATTATAAAATACTCTGTAAAAAATTAATTATTTTTTTTTCTTTTTAAAAATCAATTATACAATTTATTTATTCAAAAAAAATGTATGATAGGACTGAACTAAAGGCGAGATAAAATAGAAAAAACAATTTTTACTACAAAAGCATTAAAAATCTAATGAGTCTAAAAGCTTTATAATAAAATTACGCTGTTTGACAGAATGCGCCGTTTCATCTTTTGCATTCGAAAGTCCATTAGCGAAAATTTATTTTCTGCAGAGGAATTTATGAATAAAATATGGTCACCTCAAGTCACTCATTGGTGTATTAAATTAAATAAAAGAATTGTGAATTATTTATTACTCACCTACAGTAGTAAGCAACATGTTGTCTAGAAGAAGCGCAATGGCTACGATAACGAGGACGAGCTTCCGGGACTCTCGACACCGCTGTAACCAACCGCTCCATGCTCCCCCGGCCATCATGCTTGATATATTTTTTCGTTGTCTTCCTCAGCACCTTAAAAACTTCAAAATTTATTCATTTTTAGAGCTATTATTTAAATTAAAAATAAATTAAATCCCTCACGGTTTTGGAAATGCCGCAAAGATTCGGTATTTATACGATATAAATGCTGTATTTTTACCGTAATACTTCAGTTATTTTAGCCAGTTTTTTTGCCGAATTATTACGAAAAAATTAAGAAATAAATTCAGAATATTTACGGCAATACAATAGAAAAATTACGGTATAACAGCATTTAAACCATAAATGTACCGCATATTTACTGTATATCTGCGGCACTATTGCAGCAAAAAACCGGAAAAGAAGATCCCTACTTTATATTACCGGTAAAATACCAAAAATATGCTGCTTTACCACTATTTTTCAAAAGCTTAATATTTTTTTTATAATATTATAAATTATCATGAATAATTTTTAAGAGGTTAATAAATTAATTTCTCTATTATTGATATTATTATCATTTTTTTAGTCCAGACCGGGATTCGAACCCGGATCATTTAGTTACGCGCCAAAGGCTCTACCAGTTGAGCTATCAGAGACACTATCCGTAACTATTTTCTCAGTCACCTAATAAGACCCACCGAGTAATAAATACCACCGTCCATCTTACGGTAGAAAGCATTATATCTTTAATTATATCAGTATAAACGCGGCAAAATTGCAGTCTATCTTCGGTATTTTTACCGTAGAAATACAATTTTATTATTGTAAAATGACAGTAATATTATAGTTAATACATAGATTTTTTACGGTAAAAGTTCTAGAGTTTTACGGTAATTTTATTGTATTATTTTTGAACTTTGCAGCAAAAGTACGGTAGAAATGCTGTATAACTAGAGTAGAAAAACTGGCCAAAATAACCATAGAAATACCGTATTATTTCATAATTATAACGGTAAATTTATGGTAAACGCATTAATACCAAAAAATTTACGGTATTTCAAAAACCGCGAGGGATTATAAATTATACACAGAAAGAAAAATTTCTTGACTGGAGAACAAAATTCTTGGCTCAAGAAAATTTGTCGGGTACCTAAAGGAAGACCGAAGTTGTGTTGGCCAAAGTTGAAATTTTTCTTTAAATTCTATTCTTGGTGCAAGTCATTTTTTCTTATCATAAATACTTGATACAATAAATTTTTATATTTGATAAAGATTTTTAGATACTTTAGGGAAGCAGCGCCACCTCCTTCAGCTGAGAAAAAAATTTTCTCACCTTGAGAAAATTTTTCTCGAGAATATTTAATACCCATTTTATATTATTTTACCGTGCAATTATACATATTGAATGAAAAAAAATGATGAAATATTATATGATCTTGCCATTTGACATGTTAGTCAATAAAAATATTAATGAAAATTAACTGCTATGTTAAATATCACAATTATTTTCAATAATGAAAAATAATGTATATTTGTGTTTAAATTCTAAGAATAGGATCTAAATTGATTGTAAAGATCGTAGAAATTCCGGGAACAAATGACGGAAAAAAAATATCAAGACGTCACGTAATCTCCTGGATCGACTCTCGAAGCCGTAAGTACTCGATAAATAACGTCAGTCATTCTCTTTATAATTACTCAGAAGAGACGAAGAATTGAAGAGCTCTGTTGTAAAAGAACTGCAGCGGTATTTTTTTTTTATCTTTTATACACACTTTTTATTTTTTTCCACTTTCGTTTCTTCCATGAAAATAATGCTCGCACCCAAGGGATTGTGTTCTCAAGGAAATTCTGATTGATTTCCCTTACCACTAATCTTCTTTTTTTCCGCGGGTACTTGCCATTATCAATGTGGATAATTCATTGTTCAAAAAAGGTAAAATTAATGATAAAAAATTTACTAGCAGCTATAAATAAATAAAATTTTGGTTTATTAAATAATGATTTTTGTTAAATTGCATTGTACTTTCTTAAATATTGACATTTTTAAAGATATAAGAATATCCCGATGTTACACTTATCGAGAGCTTTCATTTGAGTGTCCACATGCATTTTTGATATATTTTTCATTTATGCATATATATATAATATATATAAATATATGAAATATATAAAAAATTGATGTGGGTACTCAAATGAAAGGTCGTAATGAGTATTATATCAGGATGAACTTATATCTTTGAAAATGGCAATAGTTCACTAGATACAAGGTCATTTCTTAATTATGTAATATATATAATAAATATTTTAATAATATAAGCTCATTCTGATGTTACACTCATCAAGAGCTTCCATTTGAGTGCCCACATCAATTTTTCATATATTTCATATATTTATATATATCATATATATGTATGTATGAAAAATATATCAAAAATGCATGTGGGTACTCGAATGAAAGCTCTTGATGAGTATAACATCGAGATGAACATATCTTGAAAAATATCAATAGTTTACTAAATACAAGGTCATTTCTTAATAATGTAATATATATAATATATTATTTTAAAGATATAAGCTCATCCTGATGTTACATTCTTCAAGAGCTTTCATTTAAGTACCCACATGCATTTTTGATATATTTCTCATATATACATATATATAATATATATACATATACAGGGTGTCCCAGAAGTAACGGACGCCATTGTAGCATCTGATAAACAAAATAATTCTGAGGCGAGAAGTCCTTAGTCATTTTTAATCAGACGCATAGATAATTAGTATTAATTAAAATAACGTCCTTTTATGCGTTAGAGAGAGAGAAGCGCTAGTGTCAAGTCAAGTGCGTTCCAACGAAGACGCTTGCACGTGTGAATGTGTGGGGTAAATATGTGTGACTACGTTAGCTATAGAAACTAGTTAGTCATACAGTTAGTTGTGTCTTTGTTTGGCACATACTTTACTGGACACTGGCGCTCATATCTAACAAATAAAGAGACGTTATTTTTAATTAATAATTAATTATCTATGCGGTTAATTGAAAAATGGCTAAGGACTTTTCGTCTTAGAATTATTTTTTCATCAGATGCTACAATGGCGTTATACTTTTGGGACACCCTATATAATATATATAAGTATATGAAATATTTGAAAAATTGATGTGGGTACTCAAATGAAAGGTCTTGATGAGTATCACATCGGGATGAGCTTATACCTTTAAAAATGTCAATATTTCAGAAGATACGAGGTCATTTCTTAATTATGTATCTACACTCATAAAAACGATTTTGTTGAAATAAGAAAAGACGGGATAACTGAAAAATATGTTCTGGTAACAAATAAGTGTAGTTATAGTAACAAATCCATTAGTAGCATTAACAAAATGTTTCAAGTTGTACTAACAAACCAGTCTGTTAAATCACCAAATCAATTTGTTGTCCTAACGAAATTATTTTATTGCTATAACAAAACTAATTTGTTGCTAAAATATTTTCCAAATCAGATATCGCTGATTATAACATACTTTTAAATTATAGATTCTTATAAAATGTACTGTAACAAATTTATTTGTTATTTTAATAGAATAATTTTGCTGTTTCAACAAAAAAATTTGCTATACTAACTAAATTATTTTGTCGAATCTACTTAAAAATTTTACTATAGTAACCAAATTGTTTCGTTGTTATAACATATCAATAACTTGCTATAACCTAAATTTTGTTATTTTAACATATGGTTTGTTATCCCTATGTTAACAAATGCATTTGTTACTAGAACATATCTTGGGTTATTTTAACAAAATTTTTTTCTGCGTGTAGAGAATTTTAATATGCAGCCTTAAAAAAATCGATTTTATAATATGACAATCTTAGACAAAAAATTCTTTTTATTCCCTTAATAATATAGATGATTTCGAGTTTTTTAAATAGACTGAAATTTATAAAATTGAAGTAAAGTGGAGAGTGGCAATTTACAAAAGTGAAAAATTGTAAAGTCGAAACCACTTGAAGACTCTTAAAATTATTTCCGTAAATTTTATTCCGGTACTTCTTTTACACTTTGACCAAGTAAATGGTGTCAATTTTAAAAAGTTCTTATTTGAGGTCGCTCTTTTGTTAAAACTTTCATCGGAAGTCAATTAAATTAGTCACCGAGGGTAAAAAGACACGATTCAGTGTATACTTTTTTTTTTTTTTTTTTATATAAAAGAAATATTATATAAATCTCTTAATTAATTTTCTCAGAGGATAAAAAAACGTAATTCCCCTTTTAAAAGAGTTTTAACTTAAAATAAAAATAATTTTTTTTTTTACTAAAAAATATTTTTTTTTCGTTTCTTTCATAGATGTGAATGTTTTCAACATTTTTACATTGATTGGAGCAAAAAAAAATTTTTTATATGCCCTTTTGGTTCTGCAGAATATAGTAGTCGTAAATAAATAAATTTATTTGTGTAAAATAAGTATTTGGTATAAAACACACCCTTAGAATTTGATTTGTCTACGCAACGAAGTAAAAAACGAGCATATAACGGTGCATAGTCACGTTTTGTCATAATTTTCCGTAGATATGGCGGGTGACATGATTTTTCTATTAACTGCGCTTGAGTCTTTGCTGTTCTTGATTCAAGTGGTTGAAATGTTTGTACGTGACAATTTTTTTATGGCTAGAAACTCTTAGAAAAAAAAAGATAAAGTATTACTTTTGAAAATTTTTTTTTATTTTTATAAAATTGCCGGTGAATTTATAAATTTATTGTAAAAATGAATTATTATTTAGAGTTTATTTTAGTAATTGGACAACAAATAAATGGAAGTACTTGATTCAACTTGAGATCTGTCGGTTGCAAACCACAGACGTCAATCGAGCGTGCTCTCTCCAATTCAATAGCTCTTTACAATCTATTGACAATTTGATTGTTGATCTTGATTATATTAAAATTCCCGTTGCTAAATAAGGAAAATTTATTGTTTTATAATTTTAGTCATTTTTGTTAAATTTAAATAAAAAATTTAAATAATTACTTCAAATAAATTTATCAATTTAAATCAAACAAAATTTTTTTTTGTTATACGCTCTTTTGGTTTTAAGAAAAAATTGTTTCTAAAGTCATAAAGGTGTATCCTGTTTTTTCGGTTTATTATCAATTATAGGTCAGAGTAAGAAAAAAAATTGCAAAGGTAATAGAAATTGTCACTCCACAACTCAATTTATATCAACAAATATTTATTCAAGTGAAAAAACGAATGAAAAATTAAGAAAAAATAAATTCATCAAGGTATTAGTCCTACCCGGAAAAAAAGTAAACTGTAATATTCACTCGGATTCCGGTTAATTTTTATAGTTTCAAACAGTAAAGCGGACATCGGGGTGGCAAAAATATAAATATTACAGAACTTAATGTACAAAGTATAAAAGCCACAATTTATAATTTAATATCGAAAATAAGTGATTAGTAGCTGTCACTATAGTAAATAACGACTCTTTCATCTTGAAAAATTACAGTTTCAAACAGTAAAAATTGCCATTTCAATATATAGTCGATATTATGAGGAGAAGGGGAACTCAGATGAAAGAGAAGGGGGTCTCACTCTGGGAGAATTTAACATTTCAAACAGTAAAAATTATACTTTTAAAATATACATTTTACCAGTCCAAGCAAGTCAATAATTACAGTTTGATTTTTAACGTTGCGTTTAAAATTTACCATTTTACTTTGTAAATATTGACGTTGCTTGTATAAGAAATTTACTAATTTTATTTTATACTTTTTACATATCATAAGATCATTTTTTAGGTACCAAATAATAAATATCAAAGTCTGAATTGTTAATTATTATACTTAAACATTTTAGACATTTACATAGCGAATATTACTGTTTGAAATAATATTTTCTTTCATGTAAAGAATAAATTGTAACGTTTAAATTGTAAATATTATAAAGTGAAAAGTAAAATCACGATTTTACTGTTTGAAATGATAATTTTTAGCAGTTGATCATTACACGGAAAAAAGTAAACTGTAATATTCACTCGGATTCCGGTTACTTTTTACAGTTTCAAACTGTACAGCGGACATCGGGGTGGCAAAAATGTAAATATTACAAAACTTAATGTAGAAAGTATAAAAGCCACAATTTACAATTTAATATCGAAAATAAGTGATTAGTAGCTGTTACTATAGTAAATAACAACTCTCGCATGTTGAAAAATTATAGTTTCAAACACTAAAAATTGCCGTTTCAATGTGGAGTCTATACTATCATACCGAGTAACTTGTGACTATGACCATAGTAAATAACAACAGTGGTTTTATAAATTTTACAGTTTCAAACAGTAAAAATCGCCATTTTAATATGTATTTTATAATATCACGCCAAGTAATTTTTAACAATAATAATAGTAAATAACAACCCTGATTATTTAAATTTTATAGTTTTAAATATTATTTTCGAATATAATTTATTAAATTTGCTATCGGGATCAACAAAAAAATTAACAATAAAAAAAAAACTATTGATAAAAATTTTTTTTTTCATTTTGTCTTTATCTTGTTTTATTTCGTTTTTTTTTTTTTTGTTTCATTTATATTTTTTTTTTGGAGTTTTTTAAAGGAGCTGGAGGAGGGCTAAGGTTTCAATCACATTTTCTCATTCATTCATTTTGATGAAGTTTTACGCTTGCCTTAAAAACAAATTCAGAAAAATATTGCCCTATCCGAGATTCGAATTAGTACCCCTAACGCACGCGAGACTATCACCTAACCGCAACGCTATGCAAACGTTGGAGAAACTTTTTTGTCAGGAGTTTGATTAACCACGTATTACTGGCTATCTTGACAGTGTTAGTGTCTCGTGCCGAGTATACGTTGAAAATATTAAATATCTTCGTTTATATGTAAAAACTATTTACTGACAATAATTATATAAAAATTAATTAATTAATAATAATTATACTTATAATATTAATCATAATAAAAAACAATACCAATAATTTATTTTTTGAATTTAAATAAAAAATAAAACAAAGAGACTATTCTTTACACAGAAGGATTATTTCATTGGTGCAGTGATATTGATTAATAAAATTATTATGCGATGATGATTATAATCTTTCTATGACTTGGAATATCTCAACAAAATATTATTAATAGTAATAATGATAACAATTATAATAATCATAATAATCATAATTATAATTATAATTACAATATATCGCGTACCTTAATGAAATGAGAAGTTTCACGTTTTACAATCAATTTAGAGACCAGTTATGAAATATATGATCTTATTTTGTAAACTTATTAATATTTATTTTAAAAATTTTTTTCATTAAAATTGTTGTCGGCGCTGTCCAACACGTGTTAAATAGTATATTACACTACAAGGGCAGAAAGTTTGAGATTCCTGCACTGTGCGCCATGATGCCCGAGGCGAAGCCGAGTATACACCATCTGCCCGTGTGGTGTATACTATTTTTCTTTATTTTCGGCCGAAAGTACGCTGACTTACAAATCAATTAACGTTACAGTTAAATGTTCTTAGTATGCTGTCGATGCCCGCCCAACATTTGCGGCACGAGCGAAGCGAGTGCGGCTGGTCGAGGGGCGGGCATCGACTTCATCTAAATAGACAAAAATAATAGTAACTTTTAAAATTAAATTAATTCAATTGAATAGTCTTATTTTTATTAATTTTTGATTACTCAAATACATTAAAATCATTAATTTTATCAGAATTTTAATTATTTCGAGTAATTTTTCAACTATTTTTAATTAATTATTGCATATTTTCTTTTTTCATCACAACTATTACCAGTACATGAACTATAAGAATTATTAATAATGAATGAAAAAAAATGATTCAATATTATTTGATCTTCCCATTTGACATGTTCGTCAATAAAAATATTAATGAAAATTTATTATTAAGATATTTAATTTTTTGGAGCAAAAGAAAAATTTTCTCAAAGACAAGAAAATTTACTTCTGTCAAGAACTTAATTTTTGGAACAAGAGAGAAATTTTCTCAAAACAAGAAAATTTTCTTGATTCAAATAAATTGTCTTGAATCACGACACGTATTTCTTGAAGCAAGGGAATTAATTTTGTTGGAATAAGTGAAATTTCTTGTGTCAAGAAAATAATTAGGAAGAAAAATATTTTTTGGTTCAAGTGAACCTTTCTTTCTGTATAAATATTTATCTGCAGACTTTTTAGGTAACGTATCTGTTCTTATAATTAGATTAGCTACCGTATCGAAATTCCTTAAAATTTCCTTTTGATGATGATAACGCATTCATTTTTTAAAATTTTATTATTTTTCACGCGATATAATTTTTAGATTATAAATTTCAACACACAACGACATAAGAACCCACAAAAGCAATTTTAAGGTTAGGCCTGAGTGCACAATAAACCGCGTCAGCTCTGGTGAATACTTTTTTCGCTGCCTCGTACATCAATTCAGTGCACAACTAGTTTCTTCCAGCGCACTAGAGCAGCGCGCATGCGCGCCCCTACCAAAGCATAAATGTCGGTCTTTCTGATTCCCAACAGAAGTAGCAAGTACGTGCTTTCGGCCGTGAATAAAGAAAAAGTCATGTGCATTGGCGAAAAAGATAGTACATACTAATTTACTGCTCTGCAAGAGCATTAACTTTACAAATGAGGAGAAGGGGAAGGTCCCACACTCAGAGAATTTAACGTTTGAAACAGTAAAAATTCTACTTTTAAAATGTATATTTTACCCGTCCAAGAACATCAATAATTACAGTTTGATTTTTAGCGTTGCGTTTAAAACTTACCATTTTGCTTTGTAAATATTGACGTTGCTTGTATAGAAATTTACTAACTGTGGTTTATATTTTTTACATATCATACGATTTTTTACGTACGAAATGATAAATATCAAAGTCAAAGTTCTTAATTATTATACTTTAACATTTTCGACTTTCACATAGCGAATATTACTGTTTGAAATAGTATTTTTTAGCGTGTAAACAATAAATTGTAGCGTTTAAATGATAAATATTACATAGTAATATTACAACTCGACTATTACTTATTACAGTTTACTTTTTTCCGTGTACTTATTATAAATCGACTGTTATTTATTACAGTTTAAAAATTATGTTATTTATTTACATGTTTTAAAATGTAATCGACTGTTATTTATTAACACGTTTTAAAATTATTACTTAACTGAGCATCAACTATAATCATTATAACGCACATGCGTGAACAAAAATAATTTTTGACTTGAGATAAATTTTCTAAGTCCAAGAAAATATTAAGGAAGACTAAATATTTATTAAATAAATTAAAATTAAATTTTGAAATCAAATTTAGTTTTACCCGAGAAGCGAAAAATAATTTCCTTATTTTCTGAAGCGTAGCACAGAAACTTGTTGAGAGGATATAAGCAACAGTTGGTCTTAACAAACAGAAATTGATTCAGTCGATGTTTCTATTCCGCATTAAAAAATCGGTTATAATCAGATCAAAGTCTGTGATATGAGCAAGTATAATTTTCATCGTCTTCCTTCCTTACTTACAAGTACGAGAGTTTCTTAATTGACGATTCTACAAGTTTGATCACAGGATCTGTGATAGCGAGGATCCGTAAATATACTCAATGAAGGAGCAACTGTAAATTTGATAACACTAATTGGAGCTCTTTGCTTTTGAGAAACTACTGCCTTGAGTTTTAAATTAATTAAATTCTGCATTACGGTGTCGAGTCACTAAATTAAGGATATACGTTCTATTGTTGACAATTCTTGTCATTATTTTTGTGTTTTGTTTAGCCATACGTGAAAAAAATTTTTATATATGCGTCATATATGTAGCCTATCTGGTCATGAGGCCTTAGATTTATTTAAAATAGCTTAAAAATATATTATAAATGCATGTGGGCACTCAAATGGAAGCTCTTGATGAGTGTAACATCGGGATGAGCTTATCTCTTTAAAATATATATTATATATATTGCATAATTAAGAAATGACCTTGTATCTTGTGAACTATTGACATTTTTAAAGAGATAAGCTCATCCCGATGTTATACTCATCAAGACCTTTCATTTGAGTACCCACATCAATTTTTCATATATTTACATATATTATATATATATGTATATATGAAAAATATATCAAAAATGCATGTGGGTACTCAAATGAAAGCTCTTGATAAGTGTAACATCGGGATGAGCTTATATCTTGAAAATATATATTACATAATTAAGAAATACTCTTGTATCTTCTGAACTATTATCATTTTTAAGGATATAAGCTTACCCCGATGTTACACCCATCAAGACCTTTCATTTGAGTACCCACAGCAATTTCTCATATATTTATATACATTATATATATTTATATATGAAAAATATATCAAAAATGCATGTGAGTACTCAAATGAAAGCTCTTGATGAGTGTAACATCAGGATGAGCTTATATCTTTGAAAATGTCAATAATTAATAACTGACATTGCTATCTTATCAACTAATGATATTTTTAAAGATATAAGCTCATCCCGATGTTACACTCATCAAGACCTTTCATTTGAGTACCCACATCAATTTTTCATATATGTTATATATTTATATATATTATATATATGTATATATGAAAAATATTACAAAAATGCATGTGGGTACTCAAATGAAAGCTCTTGATGAGTGTAACATCAGGATGAGCTTATATCTTTGAAAATGTCGATAATTAATAACTGACATTGCTATCTTATCAACTAATGACATTTTTAAAGATATAAGCTCATCCCGATGTTACACTCATCAAGACCTTTCATTTGAGTACCCTCATCAATTTTTCATATATTTTATATATTTATATATATTATATATATTTATATATATTATATATATTTATATATATTATATATATTACATATATTATATATATTATATATATTATATATGTAATATATATAATATATATTATATATATTTATATACATTATATATATTTATATATATTTATATATTTATATATATTATATAAATGTATATATGAAAAATATTACAAAAATGCATGTGGGTACTCAAATGAAAGCTCTTGATGAGTGTAACATCGAGACGAGCTTATATCTTTAAAAACGACAATATTTAAGAAAGTACAGTGCAATTTAACAAAAGTCATTAATTAACAAAGCAAAATTTTATTTATTTATATTTCACAAGTCATGGAAGTCTCATAATATTTAAAAAAATAAATAATTATAATGTATCCATGACTACATGCACGAATTTATTAGCAAAGCAACAGTGTTGACGGGTGGTTGGGATACTTTCCTCTTGGTTCTTTCTCGCCCATCCATTTGGGTACCCGTCTCGCCACTTTGTCGCGCGATATTGCACTTTAAACGAGTTACTTCGTCAATTACATTATCCACTGCGGAAAACGCTTTCATTTCACTCATCTCTTTCTTCTTCGATACGTTCACCTATTTTGAGCGTATCTTAAATTTCACGGCTTTTATCACGCAATGTCACACCCCCAATTAACCAATCAACCGCATAGAACTCATCAATATCAATGTGCATCAATTTTGCTTCTATACTAGTATATTGTACCAAAAATTTGGTAACTCCAATAGTGCACGCCTTTTAAGAAAAAAATAAATTAATATAATTAGTATAATTGATTTTTAAAAGAAAAAAAAGTAATTAATTTTTTACAGAGTATTTTATAATTTTTTTTTAATTATTGGCGCCGAATTTTCTTGTCAAATGTGCGCGCGTAAAAAAATCTAGTGATATGATTAGTTGATCTCATTTTAACTTGATTAAGTGGCGCCATAGTTTTCACGTGAGAGAAATAAGAAAAGTTATTTTGTTTTTGTACGTGTGTATCATTGTGAATTTCAATAAAAATTCATTTAAAAAAAAAACTACGTAAACTAGGCTACTGATATTAAATACGGCAGCAGATAATCGAATTGTGGAACTAATAAAAAAAGCCCAGTCTCGATACATCTATTTTGTTCGGGAGTTATCGTGTTTGCATACTAAATCAGCGTACAGGCATCCGAACGTCCACGTAAAATTTTTTTCTAACCGTTTTTATTTAAAAGTACCAACATTTAATTATTTTTATAAACTATAAGATGGATTAATTAAAGTGTTTTCTCGAGGTACGTCTACTCATATTATTGTATAAGTGCAATATGCTTGTGATAGAGGCATTTTAAGATCACAAAATTGCTCGACCTTGACGTTGTGTCGGGAGTAAAGCGCTACCTCAACCGCTTCGCGTTATGAGGCGTGCAATATTTTGAAGAAATTCTTAGTATTGACTAAAGGAGAAATTTTAATGAAAAAGTAATTGATGATAGATTATAAATTATAACTATAGCTTTAGATATTTAAAATAAGCTTGATAAAATGGTGTCAATTAATCTATTTTACTATCTCAACTCTCTGGTAATAACGTTATCGCCAGTAATTACAAGTAGCCTAGACTCAGTAACAGAGTGCCAGGTTATGCAGATTGCTTTATAATGTCATTACCGATCACTCTATTAAATATTAACTTTACTAAGCGGTCTCAACTTTATCTTTCTGTTTTCAATTGTTCCGGAAACTTGTACAAAGTTACTTTAACCCCTATATGCATACATTCATGCATATATATTCATACATATATGTTCATATTGTATAAAGACTTATCAAAGTGTTTTCTGGCTGTGACAAGAGGAAATTAAAGAGGGTGTACTGAGAGAAATTTCTTTAAAAAAAAAAAAAAAGAAATTGTTGGGACAAGAAATTAATTTAAAATAATTTTATTTCCTCGCTTTTTTTTTTAAGAAACATTTTTTTCTCTCAGTATTAAGAATGAATTTTTAAAAACACTGAAAATAAATTATACAATTATAGACGGCAAAAAAATTATAATTGTTTGTTAAAGAAGTTCGAGCGTAACTAATGAGTCAAAATAATGTTAGAATTTTTTTTTAATTTTGGTTTTTCCAATATTCGTAAAAATTTTTTATTTTAATTTGAAATAATTTAAACAATTTAGTAATTGATGACTTTTACTTATTCAATAAAGTAAAGTAATAAAATGACTTTGGTATTTATTACTTGCCGGAATAAATAAACAGATTTGGCAATAGTAAGCTTGATTATACCCATAACCTGAGATGTGGATGAGTGTGTGAGTTAAACATTTCTCTCTCTGTAACTATATTTCTATCCTTTTGTTTTTTCTCAGCTGTTGACGCGATGTTGTCAAATCTTTATTCGAATAAATGGCTGACGATAAACCAGTTACAAACATAAAATTTGACTTTAAATATTTCAAAAATTATATCGGTAATGTATTATTATTAAATTGTTTTTATATTTTGCAATAATCTAAGTTTCTTGTGTATAGTTTTTTATCCGTTAAAGTTGGGAGGTTAATATTGAAAAAAATAATTAAAGTCTCGACAAAACGTTTGTCCGCCATTAGAGCCCGTGTATAAGGAGATAAAATATGTGATTTTTAAAATTTAATATCTAAATAACTAAACGGTGAATCTTTTTTAAATTTTGGGATTAGATAAATTACCTATTTATTTATACGCATACTTAAATTCAAAGCTCAAAGTTGGAAATTATTTTTTACATTAGATTCGCTCGAACCTCCTTAAGGAGATCCAAGTACTCTCCTACTGTAAAAAGAATGTCTATAAAAAATTCGTAGAAATACTTTTGTTATATTAAAATTAATTTTTAAATTAATTAAGAACATTTTTTGGGAAATTTCCGAACAAATTTACTAATTAAATAATTATTAACATTTAATTGACTAATCCACAGATTCGGTAGAATCTAGCGCCAAGTTCCGTTCAAATCCGTTGTAAACGGAGCGCCAGACTACCGAGTATGTTTACCATAAGCAGAGCGATATTTTCAGGTTGCAAAATTTTATTCATTCTACAGACCTTTTTTTTCTTCAATGATACTCTATAATAATACGTTATATGTTATATTACCAATATTAATTAATAATGGTCTTTGAAATAATAAATTCTATTTAAAATTAATTAAATTCACTGGCACAAACTATAGCGACCCAGATTTTTAGATCCTGACTTTTTTCTTATGGAGAAAGTGACATGTCACAGACTAAATAATTCGAGAATCCATGGTAATCCTTCTATAGATAGGAAACTACAGTTAGAAAAAAATATTTCACAGCTTGAACCTACACCCGCCAGGGTGCGCTGGAATTATTTCTACATAAACTGTAGCTTCAAGAGGATAGTTTGTTATAAAAAATTCAGCCAACGCGAGATGTAAGTTGATACCAATTGTCAATTTTTATAATAATTACAAAAAATACTAAAATCCGAACAAAAAAAGTTTCACTGTAAAAAATCGCACCAAGTCCACGTTCATAAGACTTTTAAAAAAAAAAAATTTTTTTTTCTTTACAAAAAGATATAAAATCAAAATATTAAAAAATCCAAGTAACCGATATGATTGTATATAATTTTTGGAAATTAAAAAACATTTTGTTGTAAATTTAAAAATTAAAGAAATAATTTTGGAACGTACTTGGTGTGCGTCATTGTGTATGTCAAATTTTTTTTCAGTCTTAGTAGATAGATTTTACGAATTTTATAAAAAGTAAAATATTTTGCAACCACGCACACTAAATACGTTCCAAAATTATTTATTTAATTTTTAAATTTACAACAAAATGTTTTTTAATTTCCGAAAATTATATACAATCATATCGGTTACTTGGATTTTTTAATATTTTGATTTTATATCTTTTTGTAAAGAAAAAAAAATTTTTTTTTCTTAAAAGTCTTATGAACGTGGACTTGGCGCGATATTTTACAGTGAAACTGTTTTTGTTCGGATAAAAAATATAGCACTCTGAATTACCGGTATACACTTGACAACACAAAAAGAGTGTCCCTAACCTTAAAATTTATTTATGTTTACTGTCTAACTAAAATGACTAAGATCTTCTAGCATTTAAAAAACTGTGGTTACTTATGCTTTGGGTAACTGCGCAAGCGGTGTTGCCAAGTCAAATACAAGACTTTAAAGAACGCAAGTTCCCAGTGATTTTTCATAAAAAATATAAAATATCTCCGTAATACGTTCAGAAAGCTACTTTTTTTATTGTTTTAATCTTTAGCTTATTATTTTTTCGATCAAATTCAATGAAAATAAATTTTTTTTTAAATCGTTAATTGCATTAAATTCTTAACCAAATACACGGCTGGTAGAATCTCCATTTTACATATAAAAATTACAACCCTCGCGGTTTTTGAAATACCGTAAATTTTCGGTATTAATGCGTTTACCATAAATTTACCGTTATAATTCTGAAATAATACGGTATTTCTGTGGTTATTTTGGCCAGTTTTTATTACTATAGTTATACAGCATTTCTACCGTACTTTTGTTGCAAAGTTCAGAAATAATACGATAAAATTACCGTAAAACTCTAGAACTTTTACCGTAAAAATCTATGTATTAACTATAATATTACTATCATTTTACAATAATAAAATGGTATTTCTACGGTAAAAATACCGAAGATATACTGCAATTTTGCCGCGCTTATACTGATATAATTAAAGATATAATGCTTTCTACCGTAAGATGGACGGTGGTGTTTATTACTCGGTGGGTCTTATTAGGTGACTTAGTAAATAGTTACGGATAGTGTCTCTGATAGCTCAACTGGTAGAGCCTTCGGCGCGTAAATAAATGATCCGGGTTCGAATCCCGGTCTGGACTAAAAAAATGATAATAATATCAATAAAAGAGAAATTAATTTATTAACCTCTTAAAAATTATTCATGATAATTTATAATATTATAAAAAAAAATTTTAGCTATTGAAAAATAGTAATAAAGCAGCATATTTTTGGTATTTTACCGGTAATAGAAAGTAGGGATCTTCTTTTCCGGTTTTTTGCTGCAATAGTGCCGCAGATATACAGTAAATATGCGGTACATTTACGGTTTAAATGCTGTTAATATACCGTAATTTTTCTATTGTATTGCCGTAAATATTCTGAATTTAGTTCGTAATTTTTTCGTAATAATTCGGCAAAAAAACTGGCTAAAATAGCTGAAGTATTACGGTAAAAATATAGCATTTATATCGTATAAATATCGAATCTTTGCGGCATTTTCAAAAACGTGAGGGTTAATTTTAAAAGCTAATTATTTGATTAAATATCCCGGAAACCTACTGTTTTTTAATTTTTTACTAATTACTAGGCTACGTAGATTGAATTTACAAATTTTAAAAATTTTACTACTTCACGTGGATCTCCTTAATATCTTCACTTTTATAATTTAACATTTAAAAATTTATTTTTACAGTGTTAGATTAAAGCGCGCGCAATTTAAATTTCTAAGTTAAGAAGAAATAAAAATTTATAATTACAATTCTTTTTTTATTGATTCAATATTATTTTTTCTGTAAATCTTGTTGCAAGTTTTAAAAAGTAAGCTTCAATTATTCTCTGTACTCTAAAAAATTTTTATCTTAATATTAATAAATGAATAAAAATGTTAATTAAACAAAAAAATTAATTCTTTAATAATAAATAAAACTTTAAAAAAGTAAAATAAAATTTTTTTAATTGAATAATAATTAATCTAAATTTATTAAATTAACATGCCTGGAAAAAAAAATTCTAAATTTTTATTTTAATTAATAAAAAAAATATTTTTCAATAAAAAAAAAAAATAATAAATTAACATAGCTGGAAAAAAAATTCTAAATTTTTATTTTAATTAATAAAAAAAATATTTTTCAATAAAAAAAAAAAAATTAAAAATAAAAATAATTATTAAAAAAATATTATATATTATAAATGAAAAATTAAAAAAACTTACCAAAAATAAAGCAACTTTTTAGGAATAAAAATTTCCGGCTAGTCCTCTAGATTCCTTGAGGTAAATTTGTAAACGCGGATGATCACCCGTGGAATCCTTATGGCCGAATGAAAGTAGATCCACGGTGGTCGCATCCTAGTGAGGGTTGGTGTTATCGCCGGCACACCAGGCCGATCTCTGGCAACAGCTCCAACTGGCCACGTCTCTCAAGTTCTTCTCGAGTTCCTCTTTCAATTTAACGTTTACAATATGTTCCCAACTGGCAAAGCGCATGGTCGAGCATTTCCCACTCCCACTACTTTCATAAAGTCAGTAGAGAGTGACTTAACTTCCCTTTCTATATCTCTTCCTCGGTGATTTTACCCTCTTTCTACACCCCCACATCCTACATCCCATTTCACCCTCTACGCATCACCATTATCACCCACTCATTCTTACGATTTCTTTTATCTTCTGTCTTTCGCACGTCCTCCACGATCTTGGGAATCATAATGGAATTCTCCGGGTCCAATAGATCTTAGCATTCATTAGTTTTCAAGAGACGGAACTTATGGAACTAACGGGCTGGATATTTACCGAGATGTAAGATTAATTTTTATCAACCGAAATAGTTTATTGGTAATTGAATGATTATAAACTAGCAACCTTGCAGTCACTATGTGACTGCTGAGACTTGTAAACTACTAATAAATAAAATTTTGCTTTTTTAAATAATGACTATTATTAAATTGCACTGTATTTTTTTAAATATTGACATTTTTAAAGATATAAGCTCATTCTGATGTTACACTCATCGAGAGCTTTCATTTGAGTACCCACATGCATTTTTGATATATTTATCATATATACATGTATGTAATATATATAAATATATAAAATATATGAAAAATTGATGTGGGTACTCAAATGAAAGGTCTTGATGAGTATAACATCGGGATGAGCTTATATCTTTAAAAATATCATTAGTTGATAAGATAGAAATGTCAGTTAAGATAAAAAGGTCACTTCTTAAATATTGACGTTTTTAAAGATATAAGCTTATCCTAATGTTACACTCATCAAGAGCTTACATTTGAGTACCCAAATTCATTTTTGATATATTTATCATATAAACATATATGTAATATATATATAATATATGAAATACATGAAAAATTGATGTGGGTACTCAAATGAAAGGTCTCGATGAGTGTAACATCAGGATGAGCTTATATCCTTAAAAATGTCAATGGTTCATGAAATACAAGTTCATTTCTTAATTATGTATTTAGAAATAGAGCATTTTCGAATGAAAATTAAAAAAAAGTAATTCGTAAGAAAAAAATTTTTCAAAAATTTCTTTCTTGCTTATTTTTTTTTCAGTTAAATTTAAATTATCAATAGAAAAATGTAAAACAATTTTAAGATATTGTTAAATGTAATTATTTTGAAACGTATGTAACTAATAGCGTTGATTCCTCGACTGAAAAGGTAGCTTATATCACAAATAGCGAATCAGAACGGGAAGAAAATAAAGTTTGCTGTCATCAAAAGTGATTTCCGATACTTTAAATTGCTTGTAATAAATAATTTAATATTTAACTTCTTTGAAAACTGTTACAAACAAAGTTTAAGTACATCATTAATCGTCAAAAAAATTTTTAACAAATTTGTTTTATTTAAATATGGATTATTTTTAACTAAATCTATTTTATTTTTAATTATCCTAATTTTAATGCCTTATAACTATTTAATTAAAATAAATAGACTGAATAAATAAATTTATTTGTGTAAAATAAGTATTAGGTGGTATTCAAATAATAGTTTCATTGATAATTAACGAGTCTCATTTAATTTTAATGTTGTAAGTGAAAGTATCCAAAAATTAAAGATGTAATAATCTTAAAGATCAATAATTGTTTTTTGGCCACAAAATTCATATAAAAATCCAGTTTTTCAATCGCTATTAAATTAGTATGAATTTATAAACTCACGTTTTTCCCAAGAAGTTGCTTACTTCACTTGTTAAATTCACCAGCGGCCGGTAGCCACCTGCTGCTTATGGATTCCCCTATTGGCCTAGCTATCGATGATCACGTCCTCTTTTACGAGGACTTTTTATTATCTCGAAAAGTTAGCCGTAACTTGTAAGAATCTCATCGATCACAAGTGACCTTATGATATGGGCATATGAATAAGAGAGAAATCAAATAGAAATAATTATCTGGATAAAGTAGGCGAAAAAAATAAATATTGCAGTGACACAAAAGCACTTAGATTAATTACTTACATTGTCACATTGTTGGTGCATTATAATATAAAAAGTATTTAGTTATTTAACATTTAGTTTATATTTATTTATCAGTGTCACTTTACTAATTTAAAAGGGCGAAAAAGTATCTTTACACCCTACCATATGTCAAATACCAAAGCCCATACAATTAACTCAATTTCTCCACCAAATTTATTGATTTCATTTTGACAGTTCTTATTTGTGTGATTATATACACCTAATATTTATTTTATACAAATGAATTTATTTGCGACAAAGATATGGTTTCAGTCTATTTATTTTAATTAAATAGTTATTTGTTTATAGTTAAAAAATCTTTCTTTAATACTTTAAAATCATATGTTTCAGTAAAATCAAATTTTTTAACTATGAACAAATGTGATATTTTAATTTTGGTAAAGAAATCATGCTTTGTAATATAGTAAATAATATCTGAGATATTTTTAGGGTCATCAAAGCAATCAGGATCACTTTATTTATAAAATTTCTATTAGGGTAATTTATAATAAACTAAAATAATTAGCCAACAGTTGGATTTTTATAGTTTTTTTCCATTATTAAATTCATTTTAAATTTATCTATGTATATTAAATTAGTGAATTATGTTAGGCTTTGGATAAAGGCATTAAAATTAGGATAACTCAAATAGCAAAAGTATCCACTCAAACGTCTTATGATTTATTTCAAAGGAGATTTGTTTACTATTAAAAAATGATATTTTAATTAAATAAACAGGCGAATTAAATAAAATAAACCAAAAAAAATATATTTGGTTGAAAGTAATCCATATTTAAATAAAACAAATTTTTTAATATTAAATCCGTATTTTTAAGCTATTTTAAATAAATCTACGAATTTAAATCAAACAAACTCTTTTCTCAGTGTAATATTCTAAGAGAATAATTTATTTAAATCAAATGAGACTTTTATAAATAAATTTGTTGTTTAAATACCACCTAATATTTATTTTACACAAATAAATTTATTTGCAACAAAGATATGGTTTCAGTTTATTTATTTTAATTAAATAGTTATTTGCTTATGGTTAAAAAATCTTTCTTTAATAATTTAAAATCATATGTTTCAGTAAAATCACATTTTTTAACTATGAACAAATGTGATATTTTAATTTTGGTAAAGAAATCATGCTTTGCAATATAGTAAATAATATCTGAGATATTTTTAGGGTCATCAAAGCAAACAGGATCACTTTATTTATATAATTTTTATTAGGGTCATTTATAATAAACTAAAATAATTAGCCAACAGTTGGATTTTTATAGTTTTTTTCCAATATTAAATTCATTTTAAATTCATCTATGTATATTAAATTAGTGAATTATGTTAGGCTTTGGATAAAGGCATTAAAATTAGGATAACTCAAATAGCAAAAGTATCCACTCAAACGTCTTATGATTTATTTCAAAGGAGATTTGTTTACTATTAAAAAATGATATTTTAATTAAATAAACAGGCGAATTAAATGAAATAAACCAAAACAAAATAGATTTGGTTAAAAGTAACCCATATTTGAATAAAACAAATTTTTTAATATTAATGTTAATTTTATTGTTATAGTTATAAGTTACAATATTTACTGAACTGTAATCAATCAATAGTAAATTCTTTTATTTTGAAAAATGAAAGAATTATATTCAACTTAAGATAATATTTGAGGCGTAAAGCTCTGAAATATACTGATAAATTTCAGGCGAATATTTCTCTCGAGTAAGCACACTCAAGTAAACAAAAATACATCTTCCAAAGGATTTTTACCTTTAGCTGCTATATATTTTTTACTCAGCTTGCAAATCTTAAGGTTTAACATTGGCGTGATGTTTCTACAATTAATATCATGACTACACAGAAAAAAAAATTTCTTGACTGGAGAACAAAATTTTTGGCTCAAGAAAATTTGTCGGGTGCCTAAAGGAAGACCGAAGTTGTGTCGGCCGAAGTTAAAATTTTTCTTTACATTCTATTCTTGGTGCAAGTCATTTTTTCTTATCATAAATACTTGATACAATAAATTTTTATATTTGATAAAGATTTTTAGATACTTTAGGGAAGCAGCGCCACCTATAGTCCAGTCGGCAGGGAAATATTAGGCCGTTTGTTTACGACTTCCAATGCAAATGTAGTAAATTGCAATTTTTTTTTTAAATACTCAGAAAAATATGTAGATCATTGTTTAAAAAAAAAAAAATCGCGGAAAATCAATTGTTTAAAAAATAGCCATTTTGCAAGTAGCTTTAAATTAAAATATCTCGGAAACTACGCAAAAGTAGTCGAGACATGCTGCGTATGAAATTTAGAGAATTAAATAAGGAACAAAATGAGTTAAACCCGATGTCTCTACGACCAATAGTTTACGAGATATTAATTTTTTAATGAAAAAACGCGCGGTTCCGCTCAAGCGCTTATAAACAAATAGCTGTAACTCCGCGAATAATCAATCGATTTACTTTTTTTTTTTTTTTTAAATTAAAGCTTTTGTTGTCTTCTATGAGCAAAAAAATCAGCTAAGCTCAAAAAAATTTTTTTGAATTTATATGAATAATTTTCAGTTTTTCGAATTTCTGCATTAAAAAATAGTTAAAATGAAAAAAAAATTATTTTTTTTGCACGAAAAAATTTTGTCGGCAATAAAGAATCGATATGAGAAAAAAAATTTTGAAAAAAAAAATTTTTTAATACAAAAATATAGGTAACTAGTTTAAAAAAATATGAGCTCTACGGGGACTCGATGTCCGGATCCGAGGAAGTGCGCGTGCGCCATTCCCCTCAAACCGTTGTCGGAGAATGATGAGGGAAATAATAATAATGTGAAGCGAATAATAACAATTAAGTGCCCGCCCAAATTTTCATAATTTTTATAATTTTTTCTAAGTCTTAATTAACTTTTGAAAAATCGATTTCACAATATAGGTATCAAACGATTCAGAATTTCATGAATCGTAAAGATATACTATCGTGTAGGGAAATTTTTTTATAAAAAATTTTTCTATTTGTTTAAATAAATTGTTAATTAACAAAAAAAAATTTGTTTCCACTATATAGGTATCAAACGATTCCAAATTTTATGAATCGTAAAGATATCCTATCGTGTAGGGAACTTTTTTTATAAAAAATTTATTTATTTGTTTATAAAAATTGTTAATCAGGTTTCCATTCATCAGATCTCCATGTTTCGATGTCCTAGAAAGCAATCCTGACCAATTTGCAGAGGATGTCACTATGTCCGTGTCCGTGTCCGTGTCCGTGTGTGTGTGTGTGTGTGTGTGTGTGTGTGTGTGTGTGTGTGTGTGTGTGTGTGTGTGTGTGTGTGTGTGTGTGTGTGTGTGTGTGTGTGTGTGTGTGTGTGTGTGTGTGTGTGTGTGTGTGTGTGTGTAACCCTCTCATAACTTTTGAACGGCTCGACCGATTCAATCGTGGTTGGTGCCATTCAAAAAAGCTCGACCTAACTAAGTTTTTTATTACAATTTGGATCGATTCGGATCAGTAAATGTTGAGAAATCTCAAAAAAACTACAAAAAAAATTTTTTCAAATGTGCTTTTTATTTGATAACTTTTAAACGCCTCTACCGATCAATTTCAAAAACTAATCAGCTCTTAACCATGGAAAACCATGTTGATTGGCTTTAAGAACGTCAAAATCGGTTGATCGTTTTGAGAGATATTGTTGATGAAAAATTTGGAAATAAGTGTTTTTTTTTCCATAACTCCGAAATTTATATTTGGATCGTTCTTGATGTAATAAAATTATTATAAAAGCTTAAGAAACCACGTCGAATGCCAGCAAGCAAGTCAGAGTCGAACAACGCATTTAAAAATTGCAGCCATTTAAAAATTTTAGCTCGCAGAGCTCAAAAAATAAATAGATTTTCGAGCGTTCTCCAAATTTTTTTTTAATTTACTTGTATTGGAAGTTTGATAGACATGTTTTAAAATAATTTTCTTAAACTTACTCACCTTGTATCACCGTGATCTAGCTAATGACTGATAACTTGTCATCAACGCTTACTGGTATATTATTCTTAGAAACTTTTTTGTACTTTATATTGCGCTTTTACTTTGCTTTTTTTTTGATACATCTACACTTAAAATTATTATAATCTAATGTAATACTAATTAAATTAACATCTTACATTAAATGACGGGGAAAGATAAAAAAACAAGTTATCAAAGAGTATTATTTTTTGAATATTTTTTAGTATATTTTTATTGTCATTAATTTTTATAGTTTTATCATCTTTTAATAACGATCACATCCCTGACGGTCCTGCAATAGCTTCGTCATCTATTCTTGATTCTTCAGGCCCTCGTCCATCAACTGGTTCAAACAGTGCTGATGATTCATTCTCATCATCGTTCATCTCTTCATTAATTATTTGCCAATCAGGTATACGGGCCTTATTCGTACACATATCTGTACATTGTTTACATAAGTGTGAGCAAAAGAGTCCAGATTTGATGCATGAACAGCTTTTGCCCTTGCATCCTTTTTTGCAAGCGCAAACAATTAAACTTAACAAATCCTCTGGAACAGGTGGTGATGATGTTGTCACCGGTAAAACAAGAGTTTGACCGACTATCTGCCAACCCCATAATATTGACGGCAAAATGTTGTTTTGCCACCGTTGAACTAACCAATAGGCTCGGAAGATGTGATTTGATGCTGCTGCTGATGTTGGGGGTAATGTTGCGATGTTAAAACTAGTTTTTCTTGATGCTTTCAAGGCTGCCGAATACTTTTGACACCTTAAATCATTGAGATTTTTAGCTTGACCATTGTACATCATAATTATTATTCTCTCTGCCGCTGATATCATTTCAGGAATCTGTTGTGATGAACTTGCCAACGTCAATACATGCAGATATTGAGATACTTCTTCTTGTTTTTGGAGAAATCTTTTTAAACAAGTTTTCTTGGAGACATTAAAGAAGCTTGAAGTGACATCACAACCAGTTATAGCTCTAATAACGTGCAAATACGGATATAACAGCTGATATTGTTGTTGAATAATAGACGTCGAATACCACTTCTTTCCCGGTGTATAAAAATAAATATTACTACTATTTGGAGTAAATGCAGCAAGTAAACATAATGCATCAACATTACCGCTAACTACAGTGACGAGTTTTTCATTTGATTTGATAATAGCTTCATCAACAATTTTTCTATTGACGTCATCATGTTGTGTTACTTTTACCAGAAATCCGTTGGCACGTAAGACATTAATCAGTTGTTCAATGAATCTTAATTTATTCTTTTGGTTTTGAAAAAGAATTTCCTTCTTTTTAGTAGTTGATTTCGACTCGTCAAAATAGATTTCTGTTGTTACTGTTGTCGCTGGCAATGACAACAATTTTTCAGATTGTTTGATAGAAGCTAAATCAGACATCATTGAGTCGAAGACAATAATATATTGGTTCCCATAATTTTGTCTTAGAAAATATACATACTGATCGTAAACACTTTTGTATGTGCTATTGATTGCCCACGAAATTTGTTTCAGCAGTGTTTCACCATCAATTAAAAAATAATTAATATTACTGGGCTTATCGGTGTGATTAAAAAACGAAAAAAAATCGTCTTTTGAAGAACGGATCATGGCAGGACTCTCGAAGATAGAAATAGGAAATGGACACAGCTCGTACGCAAAGTAAGTTGGATATTTACTTGGGTCTGGCTCGGATTTTTCGAAACGATTGAATAATATTTTCTCATCAATGGGAAACTTATTTTGTCCAATTTTAATTGACCCACTGGAAACTGATAACGGTATAACTTGAAAATTTTGAGTAAACTTTAAACTTCCAAAATCTTTTTCAATCAGTATCGTGCTGCCATCCGGTTCGTGAGAGTAACTTGGGATAATTGAGTTGTATGATTGAAGACCGATGTATTCTGCATTAAAACAGTTCACATCGGGATTTTCGGTTACTCCGGTTGACAACGACATAATTGCATCAGCTGTTGGAAATGGTAGATGTTCTGTGAACCATTTTATCAACGTTTCAAGGTCTTTAGCATCTCGAGATATAGTATGGTTCCGAAGATCCTTGTGTTGCTCACTGTGACTAATTTCTAACCGACAAAATTCTTCTAAACCATCGTTGATGTAAGCAGAACAATTTAAAGTGTTTAGCCAAGATGCTGCAACACTTTCAGTTATGCCACGACCGTGAACTAAACCACCCATACAATGGATTGATCTCATCATGGTTTGTTCAACAACCATGTCAGTGCTCACTCCACTAAAAAATTTATTTGTACGGCGTATGGTAAAGTATCCATTTGTTACATACTTTTGAAATTCTTCAGGCGAATCCATTTTCAAATTCAGGTCTAAATTATCTTGCACATATAAATGGGCACATTTGGCGTAATTAAAATGATTACAGGCGTGAAAGAATGGTATCATATCAATAATTGTAGATAGATGGAGATTGAAGTTTCCAGTTCTTTCAGCCTGAATAAAACTACGAAACAATGAAACCATCTTCACATATTGAATCCACAACCTAGCAGTTTTCCCTCTCTCTCCTATAACGTTCATTTCATGTCTAACAGCATCAACAAATTTAATGACTGTAGAATTGGCTTCAAGCTTTTCAAGAATCGTCTGCTCATCTGGTTTCGTTTTAAGTCCACAATCGTTAGGGCCAATAGCTAAAAGTTCAATTAATAAGTCGACGTCATTGAAATTACATTCTTTCATGATTAGCAATAGTAAAGCTGCTTGAGTGTAGTAATGAGCTCGAACTGCGCGACTATAACTTTTCCCACTGAGCATTTTCTCTGTAGATTTTTCAGCATAAATTAAACTCCAGGCCTCTTTTAACCCACTTCCTTCCATTATTTTTCCAATACAGTTCAGAAAAGACATAATCAAATTAAAACCACCTAGACGAATGAAGACATGATCCATGTTTTCATCGCAGTTAACTAATTTTTGTTGTACGTCGGCTAAAATTTCTCGCGCCTTGATATATAATTGCTGATCAAAAGTGAAGAATACATTTTTCTGTTGAATTTTTTTTGCCTCTTTGATTCCAAACATCATTGCCGAAAATATCGCTGAATTATCAGTAGCTTTTAGATAAATAAAAGGAAGGTATTTTATTTTACTGACATTAAAAACAGCCGAATTAGTTCGAAGCTCCATAAAACCACTCCAACCCGGATGTTCGGGCATTTTTAAATAATAACCAGCAGTCCATAGTATTTCACCGGGTAATAAATAAGTATCATTACTTCTTAAAGTTCGGAGAGCCCGAATATCTTTTATTTTAATCTGCCGTAGTCCACGAGTTTCCGGTACCGCGTAATCATAAATTTTAACTTTAAATTTATTGGCTATAGCAGAAGCTGGTGGTAATTGTTTCAAACGTTGGATGCTCAGATTTATTCCAACTGAACTTTCAGGTGTAATCGTTTCAATCCCAGCAGTGTAGTGAAAGGTATTTTTGCCATCGATAGTATTAGTGTCATAATCTGCGTTGTCATAGACGAATTGAACAAAACTGTCGGGTGTTGGTTGAAGTAGTGGCAATGATGTCATCATAGCTGACCCTTCATATAATAATGTCTCATCATATGAAGCACATAGTCCCAAACGATGAAGAATACTGATAAGTAATTTAGATTGATATTTAGAATGGATATAGAGTGATGTAGCTAGTTGCAACGGAGAAACAAATGATTTTGGACGTGTAGCACACATAATTGCATGGCCAATAGCTGTAACTTTCTTGGTATATGTGTGTATATCTTTTTTTTGAGGTAAAATGATATTGCCTAAAAATGTACGTAAACTTTCTGGCAATACATCAATGATGTTACCATCATCAAAGAATTCATTTGACGCAGGATAGTAGTCATTGTCAATACCATTAGTACGAATATCATCTCGTAAATACTTGGCTGCTAACTTCAAAATATTGTTTTTTTTGTCAGCGTCGTTTTCAGATGGAATACTATTTTTAAAAAAATCTAAAAATATATCTTTACTGAAGCCTATTAAGGTAACAATAGTTCGGTTTCGACCCCTAGAACTGAAAATTATGTTATTTTCGTATTTTCGAGT
Organism: Cotesia glomerata; assembly: GCF_020080835.1. Classification (NCBI taxonomy): domain Eukaryota; kingdom Metazoa; phylum Arthropoda; class Insecta; order Hymenoptera; family Braconidae; genus Cotesia; species Cotesia glomerata. Next base: position 20,046,496 of record NC_058161.1, on the reverse strand, counting down.
TAAAACTTCTCTAACATACTGTCTTGATGGCGAAGGTTCACCCAAGAACTGGATTATTTCGTCTAGAGTCCACTGTGGATCTTCTGCGGCTTCTAAAAAAGTAAACAATTTCTCGAACTGTTGGACATAGCGACTATTTCCAATATTAACTGTAGGTTCACGAGCTGTAAGTTTTCTTATAAAATTAACATCACAATTGTGATGGTATTTGGCTTCGACTGACTGCAGGTTTTCGACGTCAGTCAACCGAGATGATACTTCCAAACTTTCAGGGTCATCGCTGTTTTTACAGGCTTCTAAGATCTTGATTTTTAAAATTAGACTCTGAAGTCACCAAATGAATTTTTCTGCGTCGATTTACAGGTTTTTTACCTTCTAGCTTAGCACAGCATCGTTCACCACAAATGATACACAGTCCTTTGTAGTCAAAATTAGTTAACACTGGAGATTCAGGTAGTTCAACGGAGAGTTTTCTCTTTTTAGCGGCTACAACGGTACCCGGATTAATATAAGTGCTACGACACGATGTATGAGTTATAAGTTCATTCAGTCCAATCCAATTCTTATGATTATTATCACCTCGTTCAAAACTTTTTTGTATCAAATTTTCTAATCCACGTAACCCTATCTTACAAAATTTATCAGCGTCATAAATTTTGCTATTACAAATTGAGCAAATTATTTCTGGTTCAGACATTATCATAGAAATAATTCACTACGCACAATAATAACACTGTAGATCAGCAAAAGAAACAAATATGAATGAAATGATATAATGTTTGCAACACAAAAAAATTAAACGTACAATAGCAATAGAAATACTTAAGTGGATTTTATTCTCCGCAGAAACTATAACAGCTGTTCAATACCACGTGAGTCAAAGAACTACGTATACCAAAACAGCATACAATCCTATGGTAACAGTATACATACTTATCGAAATAACCTGATGATAAAACAGAGACATACAGAGTGAATCAACAGAGGCGCTAAAATTCAAATAAAAAATATCTAAATTTTAAATGAAAAAAATTGAAAAAAAAGTTCTCCAAACGATAGGATATCTTTACGATTCATAAAATTTGGAATCGATTGATACCTATATTGTGAAATCGATTTTTCAAAAGTTAATTAAGACTTAGAAAAAATTATAAAAATTATGAAAATCTGGGCGGGCACTTAATTCACAGATTCGGTAGAATCTGGCGCCAAGTCCCGTTCAAATCCGTTGTAAACGGAGCGCCAGACTACCGACTATGTTTACTGTAAGCAGAACGGGTTTTTGAGGCTGCGAAATTTTATTTAATTCTACGGTACTTTTTTTACCCAATTTGTTTATCATAACAGTAATTCATAATTTATTTCACCGTATTAATTAATTATATTCACTTATAACAATTTATTTACTTGAAATTATTAAATTTTATCAGCACATACTATAGCTCGCTCACAAATTTCGATCCTGACTTTTTTTTGATGGAGAAAAGTCAGCGCCACAGACTAGATAAAATAAAAATGTGTAGTAATCCTCCTATAGATAAGCAACTACAGTTAAAAAAAGTAATTCACAGCTTACATTTACGGCCGCCAGGGTGCACTGGAATTACATCTACATAAACTGTAGCTTCAAGGGGATAGTTTGCAGTGAAAAATGCAGTCAACACGAGATTTAAGTTGTTATCAATTGTAAATTTTCATTATAATTACAAAAATACTAAAATCCGAACAAAAACAGTTTCACTGTAAAAAGTCGCGCCAAGTCCACGTTCATAAGACTATTAGGAAAAATAGTATATTACAGCCACCTAGGGAAGTAAAGTAAGAAATGTCTCCAGATCACATGTAATTGTTGGCCGAGGCGAAGCCGAGGTCAACAAACATGTGATCTGAGGCTTTCTTATTTACTTCCCGAGGAGTGTATACTATTTTTGTCCGACGAAGGCGGAAAGCGGCAACTTAGTTTAGCGCAGCGGGACGAAAGTTGCCACTTTCCGCCCGGAGTTACAAAAACATACAAAATAAAAAAATTAAAAAATCCAAGTAACCGATATGATTGTTTATGATTTTCGGAAATTAAAAAAAATTTTATTGTAAATTTAAAAATAAAAAAAAAAATTTTAGAACGTACTTGGTGTGCGTCATTGTGTATTTCAATTTTTTTAAAGTCCTAGTAAATAGATTTTACGAATTTCATTAAAAGTAAAATATTTTGCAACCACGCACACTAAATACGTTCTAAAATTTTTTTTTTAATTTTTAAATTTACAATAAAATTTTTTTTAATTTCCGAAAATCATAAACAATCATATCGGTTACTTTGATTTTTTAATTTTTTTATTTTGTATGTTTTTGTAAAGAAAAAAAAAATTTTTTTTTTCCTAATAGTCTTATGAACGTGGACTTGGCGCGACTTTTTTACAGTGAAACTGTTTTTGTTCGGATTGTTATTACAGTCAAAGCTCTCTGAGGATGAATGCAGAGGAAGAATGTGGTCAAATATAGAGAGGTCCAATACAGAGAGCGTCGACTGTATTCGCTTCACATTATTATTATTTCCCTCATCATTCTCCGACAACGGTTTGAGGGGAATGGCGCACGCGCACTTCCTCGGATCCGGACATCGAGTCCCCGTAGAGCTCATATTTTTTTAAACTAGTTACCTATATTTTTGTATTAAAAAATTTTTTTTTTTCAAAATTTTTTTTCTCATATCGATTCTTTATTGCCGACAAAATTTTTTCATGCAAAAAAAATAATTTTTTTTTCATTTTAACTATTTTTTAATGCAGAAATTCGAAAAACTGAAAATTATTCATATAAATTCAAAAAAATTTTTTTGAGCTTAGCTGATTTTTTTGCTCATAGAAGACAACAAAAGCTTTAATTTAAAAAAAAAAAAGTAAATCGATTGATTTTTCGCGGAGTTACAGCTATTTGTTTATAAGCGCTTGAGCGGAACCGCGCGTTTTTTCATTAAAAAATTAATATCTCGTAAACTATTGGTCGTAGAGACATCGGGTTTAGCTCATTTTGTTCCTTATTTAACTCTCTGAATTTCATACGCAGCATGTCTCGACTACTTTTGCGTAGTTTCCAAGATATTTTAATTTAAAGCTACTTGCGAAATGGCTATTTTTTAAACAATTGATTTTCCGCGATTTTTTTTTTTAAACAATGATCTACATATTTTTCTTAGTATTTTGAAAAAAAAAATTGCAATTTACTACATTTGCATCGGAAGTCGTAAACAAACGGCCTAATATTTCCCTGCCGACTGGATTACTACTTCAGCTGAGAAAAAAATTTTCTCACCTTGAGAAAATTTTTCTCGAGAATATTTGATACCCATTTTATATTATTTTACCGTGCAATTATACATATTGAATGAAAAAAAAAAATGATGAAATATTATTTGATCTTGCCATTTGACATGTTAATCAATAAAAATATTTATGAAAATTAACTTCTATCTTTATATTTAATTTTTTGGAGCAAAAGAGAAATTTTCTCAAGACAAGAAAATTAACTTCTATTTATAGATTAAATTAACCTTTTTTTTATATTTAATAAATGTATCAAGTTACTTGAATGACTTAAAGTTTCTGTAGTTCTGAAAGATATTAATTTAGATTTTCCGTATCATTGTCTCGAGAACAATAGTGAGCATGATACTCGGAATACTTAATTTAATATGTCTAACGATCTATAACAATAATACTCCGGACAATAAGGATTATGACCCTCGAAGCTTAAATAAATTAGTAATTTTTATTCAATTGAAAACTTGAAAAAAAAAAAATTTTTTTTTTCACATTTTCCGAATTAGAATCGCATGGGGTAATTGTGCTTAGCGGGTAAGTGTGTGCAACCCCTTTATTTATGAATGGAGAGAGGGGGAAGTTTGTGAAATGTGCAGGCAAATTAAAGGTTTGTAGGTAAAAAATTAGCTTATGCAAGAAAAACCCACGTGGTATCATTAGTTTATTGAAAAAATTAAATATTAACAATCTGGTGGCGTAAAGGTTTAATTTTTTGTCATGGCAAAAATTGTCACACTGTACTAAGGATAGTAACTAAAGTAAATTCATTTTTTTTCAGTCAATAATGTATCTGAGCTTTTTATTTAGCATAACATTCCAAGTTATGTTATGTCTCAATAAAGTTATGCAAGTATTATTAAAATCAGTCTGCTTAGGGCATTAAAATTCACTTAGTTCCCTTAGTTGCTTAAATTAACCCCACACGAGAGCGCACACTTACCCTTAGTACGGGGAAAGTGTAAGCATTTAGAATCATTCGGATTAATCCGTTTTTTTTCCGTAGTGTTAAAGTTTTAGACTTTATTTATTAATTTAATTATTACCTAGATAAATACTCTATCAGAGACATATTTTTATTTTCCTTTGATGCTTATCGTTTAATTTAGACACTAGTTTTAATGGTTAAATGCTTACACTTGCCCTACATCACTCTATTATTGTATCCATCAACCATAAAACTGTGTTGTGCTGTTTTATTATAAAATTACAGAGCTTTTCAAAAGTATTATATTGTTAATTATTAAAACTGCAGTATAATTTTGCCAAAAAAAATTTTAGCGCACCATCAATAATTACAATGTTTTGCGCTACGATAGTGATTTGCAAAACTACTATAATATTTTACGATAAAATTTCCCTGTCTTTCACAGAACTGTGGATCAGTTAGATTATTACCTAAATCAATACTCTATCAGAAAAATATTTTTATTTTTCTTTCATACTTGTTTAATTTTTACACTAGTTTTAATGCTTATAAGTGCCCTCGCGGTTTTTGAAATACCGTAAATTTTCGGTATTAATGCATTTACCATAAATTTACCGTTATAATTCTGAAATAATACGGTATTTTTGTGGTTATTTTGGCCAGTCTTTTTACTATAGACTTATACAGCATTTCTACCGTACTTTTGCTGCAAAGTTCAGAAATAATACGATAAAATTACTGTAAAACTCTAGAATTTTTACCGTAAAAAATCTATGTATTAATTATAATATTACTATAATTTTACAATAATAAAATCGTATTTCTACGGTAAAAATACCAAAGATATACTGAAATTTTACCGCGTTTATACTGATATAATTAACGATATAATGCTTTCTACCGTAAGATGGACGGTTGTGTTCATTACTCGGTGAGTCTTATTAGGTGACTGAGTAAATAGATACGGATAGTGTCTCTGATAGCTCAACTGGTAGAGCCTTCGGCGCGTAACTAAATGATCCGGGTTCGAATCCTGGTCTGGACTAAAAAAAATGATAATAATAATAAAATCAGAGAAATTAATTTATCAACCTCTTAAAAATTATTCATGATAATTTATAATATTATAAAAAAAAATTTTAAGCTATTGAATAATAGTAGTAAAGCAGCATATTTTTGGTATTTTGCCGGTAATAGAAAGTAGGGATCTTCTTTTCCGGTTTTTTGCTGCAATAGTGCCGCAGATATACAGTAAATATTCGATACATTTACGGTTTAAATACTGTTAATATACCGTAATTTTTCTATTGTATTGCCGTAAATATTCTGAATTTATTTCGTAATTTTTTCGTAATAATTCGACAAAAAAACTGGCTAAAATAACTGAAGTATTACGGTAAAAATACAGCATTCATATCGTATAAATACCGAATCTTTACGGCAATTGCAAAACCGTAAGGGTGCGCACACTTGTCCCACATGACTATATAATATCTTTTTTTTATACAAAAGGATATTGAATACCGTATAAAAAATAAAAGGCTTGCAAACTTCTCAGTTCTCAGCAACAAGTTGTTATACTTGTATGTTTTACGATAAGTATTCTATAGTCATATCAACAAGTGATTCTATTTTCTCGGTATGAAATTTAAACTTAATTCTCTCCGTTCCACAGGTGGCATCACCCAAAACTCTTAATCCTCAAACTTTTAATTTAATGACAATCATAAAATATAATTCATCTACTTTTCAAAGGATATATATGGGTGATTCTCTGTAAGGACGGCTTAAATCTGTACAAAATTGTCCGACTAAATTATTTTTGATTTTATTAGTAAAAAATTAACAAGGGCTACAAAACTATCAGCTTCATCATAATAAATAAAAAGCTGATTTAATTTTTGCTTTTTCGATATTTGTGTGTCTTTTGCCATATAACATCACAGGGGACTGTTTGCCAGGGGACTGTTTTTTTTTTATCAAATTGAAAAAAATCAAGCAAACTATTTCAATGCATTCAACTTTTCAAGTTCTCAATGAATGTTTACATTAATTAGAATAATATTAAGACTTATGGATCGAATTTTATAAATAAATTATAAATAAAAATAGTTGCCAGGAGACTGAGTTTTGAAGTGGCCCAGACACATATTTCCAGCACAAACGGTGCTTTGACACTAAATAAAATGCCAATAAAGCGCTAACAGCCCTATGGTTATTAACTCAAGGCTAGTTAGATCCTTATAAACCTTACAAAAGGTAAAATAATACGCTGGATTTTTTTTTTCTCTTTGAACTTCTGGCAGGGGACTGTTCTTAAAATGCCTGGGACAAACTTTGGTTTAATGAATTTAATGAAACAAATTAATTAAATTTATAAACATTATGTACCAAATTATATATTATGGACGAATAACTTAAAATTTAATCTTAAAGTTTTAATTTTGGGAATGAGACAGCCCAGGGGACTGTTATTTCGGTGGTTTACCAATTTATAACAAAAAAACCAAAGTTTATTTCATTTTAGTTTTCAATGCTCCAAATAGAGATGTTTCTTTACTTTCATAAAAAATTTTTTTTAGTAACAAAATAACAATTTTTCCAATAAAAAAATAACTGGGACAGCGAAAAACATCCTTATAGAGAATCACCCATATATTTAATCCATTGAAACACGAGTTAAGCAGTAGATAGTGTATAGTAGAATATATATAGAGAAAAATAATCCTCAGTACTTTTATAGTATTTTTATTATTCATATCACGTTTTTAAGATAATAATGAAATTGTTTTATAGCATAAATGTGTTATTCATACATAATTCTTTTAGGAATTCTTTTAGGGCAATGTATATTCCTTGTTTCCGTCATATTAAAATCTAAGAAATAAGAATGGAAATGATATCGACTTGATCTAGTATTATTATTATTATGATTATTATTATTATTTTATGTTTTTCTACCACTAGATAAAGAAATGAAAAATAGGTATGGAAGTCACAGGAGGGGAATTTCTAGGGCATCAATGCCGTTTTAATAAAGACCCTCGAGACTCGTTGCGACGCTCATATCAAGCATTCTTTGAAGTCCGAGCATTCTCTTGTGGTAATAGATAACCTCTTTGAGGTTGAGATGAATCTATCATTTAGTTGTTATTTAATTATTAAAATTGTCAATTAATTCTCGGCATTTACTTATTAGTAAGTGTTACTTACTAATAATTAATTGTTTATTATAAATAAATCTGTTATTTAAGTACCTAATACTTATTTTAAACAAATAATATTTGCGACAAAGATATGATTTCAGTCTATTTATTTTAATAAAATAGTTATTTGCTTATAGTTCAAAAATATTTCTTTAGTACTTTAAAATCATATATTTCAGTAAAATCACATTTTTTAACTATGAACAAATGTGATATTTTAATTTTGGTAAAGAAATCATGCTTTGTAATATAGTAAATAATATCTGAGATGTTTTTAGGGTCATCAAAGCAATCAGGATCACTTTATTTATATAATTTCTATTAGGGCAATTTATAATAAACTAAAATAATTAGCTAGGAGTTGGATTTTTATAGTTTTTTTCCATTATTAAATTCATTTTAAATTTACCTATGTATATTAAATAAGTGAATTATGTTAGGCTTTGGATAAAGGCATTAAAATTAGGATAACTCAAATAGCAAAAGTTCCCACTCAAACGTCTTATCATTTATTTCAAAGGAGATTTGTTAACTATTAAAAAATGTTATTTTAATTAAATAAACAGGCGAATTCAATGAAATAAACCAAAACAAAATAGATTTGGTTAAAAGTAAACCATATTTACCCGAGTAAAAATGAAATTATTATTTTTTACGGAAAAATAATAAATTTCGTTCGACCGCCGCACCACCGCTGCACGACCGCCGTTTGGCGGACTATTACGCTGCACGCTAAAAATTTACTCCCCCTAGCATCGCCGCACTACCGCTGCACCACCGCCGCACCAATGCTAAATCATACCTACAATTTCACAAAAAATGGTATCATAATTAATTTATCACGCAATAATTAATTAATAAATAATGCGACTAGAAATCTTTATGTAAGACCTATTGATCAACCTCCTTTTAATCGAATGCCTAATATTAAAAAAAAAAATTTTTTTAAATCAGGCCAAAGCACCGCGAAATTATTGATTTTTTTAGTCGTATTGTTGATGTAGATTTTTAATTTCGTCCTCGGGTTGCACAGAAGCAGTACGCCTATTGAAATACTCTGAAAGAATTTTAAAAATTGAACTGTGATGGGATTCGAACCTGGATCGTCTGCATGGAAGTCTCGAACATTGCCAACTGCACTGCAAGCCATACTTAACTTAAAAAATTTAGTTAAGCTATTTGAATGATCAACGAATATATTATTTCAATGTATATACCATCAAACAGTGGTATGGTGCGGCGGTGGTGCAGCGGTGGTGCGGCGGTCGAACGAAATTTATTATTTTTTCGTCAAAATTAATAATTTTATTTTTACCCGGGTGCGTCACAGCTGTGGTGCGGCGGTGGTGCGGTGAATAGATAAATTCTTTACTTGTCACGGCGGTGGTGCGGCGGTGATACGGCACTTATAAAATAACCAAAATTGTCACGGCTGTAGTGCAGCAGTGGTGCGGCGCTTAAAAAGCCGTGCAGCGGTGTTGCGGCGGTGGTGCGGCGGAATTCTGTTTTTACTCGGGTAAGTAAAACAAATTTTTCAATATTAAATCCGTATTTTTAAGCTATTTTAAATAAATCTACGAATTTAAATCAAACAAACTCTTTTCTGAGTATAATACTCTAAGAGAATAATTTATTTAAATCAAATGAGACTTTTATAAATAAATTTGTAGTTTAAATACCGCCTCATACTTATTTTACACAAATAAATTTATTTGCGACAAAGATATGGTTCCAGTCTATTTATTTTAATTAAATAGTTATTTGTTTATAGTTAAAAAATCTTTCTTTAATACTTTAAAATCATATGTTTCAGTAAAATCACATTTTTTAACTTTAAACAAATGTGATATTTTAATTTTGGTAAAGAAATCATGCTTTGTAATATAGTAAATAATATCTGAGATATTTTTAGGGTCATCAAAGCAATCAGGATCACTTTATTTATATAATTTCTATTAGGGAAATTTATAATAAACTAAAATAATTAGCTAAGAGTTGGATTTTTATAGTTTTTTTCCATTATTAAATTCATTTTAAATTTACCTATGTATATTAAATAAGTGAATTATGTTAGGCTTTGGATAAAGGCATTAAAATTAGGATAACTCAAATAGCAAAAGTTCCCACTCAAACTTCTTATGATTTATTTCAAAGAAGATTTGTTAACTATTAAAAAATGTTATTTTAATTAAATAAATCGGCGAATTTATTCAATATCTAACATATTTTTAGGGATCTACACTGCAATTTTAATTATTAGGGCAGCAGTCGACAATCGAAGCTACTGTCAGTAATAATGGCTGTTACTGTTACCGTCAGTAAGCCGATATTTTAGATACTACCCCAACAACCAAACTTGCAGTGCAGAAGTTGTTATCGATTGGTGTCAATCGGAAGTCAAGCTCACTGCAAACCTAGATTTTTCAAATGTTGCTGTTAGATTGGTGCCAATTTGACTCTTAATTTTTTTAATTAATATAAGAGACTTTATAACCGAAGTCTTATTAGATAACTATTTCACTGCATTGATATAAACTTTGCGCAATTATCTAGAAAATAATCCTTAAAATTCATGAAAAGAAGACTTAGATAATTTTATTATCTAAATATAAAATTCGGATTAGCGGTATTTTACTGTGAGAATAATTTATAAATAAATTATATCACTATTAAAGAGTTTTTAAATTATAAATAGTCTATATATAGTTGTGATATCATTATTCGGCTATCAAGTAAGATTACAATGTAAAATAAATCTGTGACTAATAAAAATTGTCGTAAGTATACATTCTAGCGGGACAAAAACGAGTGATATGTATCGATAATGACTATGAGATTAATCATTACATCAAACATTAATTATGCATAAAAAACCCACATGGTATTATTAGTTTACTGAAAAAATAAAATATTAACAATCTGGTGGCGTAAAGATTTAATTTTCTGTCATGGCAAAAATTGTCACACTATACCAAGGATAGTAACTAAAGTAAATTCATTTTTTTTCAGTCAATAATGTATCTGAGCTTTTTATTTAGCATAACATTCCAAGTTATGTTATGTCTCAATAAAGTTATGCAAGTATTATTAAAATCAGTCTGCTTAGGGCATTAAAAATCCACTTAGTTCCCTTAGTTGCTTAAATTAACCCCACACGAGTAAGCACACTTACCCTTAGTACACTGATAGAAAATTTATGTTGACTCAAGAGATATTTTCTTGATCTAAGAATTTATTTTGGAAGACAAATGATTATTTTGCTTTAAGAATTTCTTGTCTTAATTTAGATTTTCTTGGCTTAAAAACTATATTATCTTCAATCAATACATTAAAGTTTTTCAATCAAAATAACATTATCGTTTAAAAAACAGAATAATTCATCAAAGTATATTTCAAAAACTAAATAGTCTTTAATTGTTATACCATAAAAAACTTATTTCTTGGAAATAAGTAAATTAATGACTCAAAAAAAAGCCATTCTTAACACAAGTCGGTTACATCTTGAATCAATGTTATCGCCTATCCTGAACCAAGAGACAAAAATTCTTGAAAGAAATATATTTATATCTAATTTCAAGAGTTCAAGTTTTGAAGAAAAAAAGTTTTTTGAATCAAGATTGTTGTTCTATCAGTGTACGGGGAAAGTGTAAGCATTTAGAATCATTCGGATTAATCCGTTTTTTTTCCGAAGTGTTAAAGTTTTAGACTTTATTTATTAATTTAATTATTACCTAGATAAATAGTCTATCAGAGACATATTTTTATTTTCCTTTGATGCTTATCGTTTAATTTAGACACTAGTTTTAATGGTTAAGTGGTTACACTTGCCCCACATCACTCTATTATTGTATCCATCAACCATAAAACTGTGTTGTGCTGTTTTATTATAAAATTCCAGAGCTTTTCAAAAGTATTATATTGTTAATTATTAAAACTGCAATATAATTTTGCCAAAAAATATTTCAGCGCACCATCAATAATTACAATGTTTTGCGCTACGATAGTGATTTGCAAAATTACTATAACATTTTACGATAAAATTTCACTGTCTTTCACAGAACTGTGGATCAGTTATTTACCTAAATGAATATTCTATCAGAAAAATATTTTTATTTTCCTTTCATGCTTGTTTAATTTTGACACTAATTTTAATGCTTAAGTGCGCACACTTGCCCCATAAAAAACTAATTTTTCCGAAAACCAGAATTAAGGTGCGCGCTTACGCGCGCACCTTAATATAGAATTTACATATACTTTCATGCTTATGATACATTCGACCAATCACATCGCGAATAAATTAGCTTCTCATACATTTTACCTCAATTTTATAATAAAAATATCAAATCCTGCAATTCCTTTATAATTTCAAAAGCTATATACTTCAAATTCTATTCTTCAATCGTTCTATAATAATACATTTTTAGTAAACCATCTGTTTACTAACTAAATTCACTCTTATCAGAATCACACAATAACTTCCGAAACATTATCATGAAAGTCATGAACTACTATTGTGTCGCAACTAAATATAGCCCGTATCTTGACATCGAATTCACTGTGACATCACCGACTATCTAAAAAATCTTGACATTGAATTTATCGTGACGTCATCAACTTTAAAGCTGAATTTTTTCTTAGTCCAATAATTTTCACATCGCTAACATTACTGTTAGGATTATGCGATTTCCTATACAAAATATACTGAACGCCCACCTGGGCTCAACTCGATGATGAAATTTAGAAATTGTAACCCAAAAAATTTGATAGTTAAAAAAAAATTGTTTTTATACGCAAAACATTCTTTAAATTCAAGGCCTTTATTATTCTTTACTGATAGTGAAGTAATATCATTTGGAACGAAAATTAAACTAGATTTTTTGAGTTCTCATCAACTCAAAAATTTCATTTCTTTTTAATTAACTTTCATTGCATATTTTGAAGGGTGTTTTACCAATTAAAAGTCCAAAATTTTGCGAATTAGCATTTTATTATCCAAAAAAATATTATTATCATCATACTCAATTTTAATTGTTTTGTTATCCCATTGGTATCTATATCAAACTATTGAAATAATTTTTAGTTAAAACTGCTACATAATACGGAAAATGTACCTAATTAGTGATAAAATCAGCTATACACATGATTCTTAAAATTGTGACGATAAAACCTATCTATAATGCGCAAAATAAATTGTTTTTTCCTATTAATCGTTAACTAATCCAGTCGACCATAACTTTCCTCAATTATATTTCTACAATTAAACAGTTTTAGCAACTATAATTATATTTTCTGTTTGCTATTAAACAATTTTGTCCAATAATAACTACACCTATAATTAATGAGACCAGAAGTTAATTGGCGCGCGCAAGCGCACGCCTAAATACAGAGTTTTTCTATATTTTCATGCTTATGATATATTTGACCAATACATTACGAATAAATTGGCTTCACATACATTTCATCTCTATTTTAATATAAAGATATTGGGATTATTCTTCGTCAGTTAAAAATTAACAGTAACTAACTAATTAGTTGTTTTGTTATTTATATGATTCGTAAGAAGCCCTATAAAGGTGCTCGCTCTCTAAAGTGACAAGAAACATTCATTAAAAATGGATGGCTATGTTTTTACCGTAAAAAGCTTTCTATTGCGCATCAAAAAGTTTATTCTGAAAACAGATATAATCTGTCGATAATTAACTTAGTTTTTCATTATACTAATTTGTAAAATGTTTTTACATGACTCAATGTTTTGGCGAGAAACTCGAGTAACTTCCGTTTTAAACAAACACATTAATTATAAAAATAAGTTGCACCCAAATATTCTTTATTTTTATGCAGATGTATTTTTAAAGGATTCTGCGTACACGGAAAAAAATTTCTGGGAAAATTTACGATACAACTATTGTAAAGCTGGACTATACTTTTATTACTATTAATTTTCAAATATTTTAGAAGAAAATTTACTATTTATTCATGAAATTTTACAATTTACGATTAGAAAAAATACGATATTACTATTGTAAAAAGTAAGAATTAAAATTTCCAGTGCTGCCTCTGTATCTTTCCACTAGAACTATAACAAATTTTACAATAGTTGAATTGGAATGTTTCTCAATTAGTGTGAGTGTTGGCCGTGCACAGCGCTAGACTCCGAGTTTATGTAAATGTTAAAGGACACGAGTGCTAGTTTACCTCGGATAGCGTAGAGGGAGAGTCTCTGGCAGCCACCAAAGAGTTCTGGGTTCGATTCCCGGATAGGACGGAAATTCCGATTTCTTTTTTTGGTTACTGTATGGTATCAATTAGCCCAACCTCCTATCTCTCCCCCTCCCTAACATTTATTTTAAAAAAACCGACTGTGAACTTTTACAATAGTTAAATTGTAAAGTTCACAAACACATATTGTGTGTATAATTTGCTCTATAGTATTCGACTTTTTAAGTCTTTTGCTAGTCTTGTTTTTTGGATAAAATTTACAATAGTAGATTGTAAAAATTACAAAATAACAAGTTTAGTCCACCGCTACTATTTTATTCAATAAAAATTACGATAGTGAAATAGTAAAAATTCCTTCAATTTTTTTCCGTGGAGTTTAATTAATAACACTGTAATTAACATATCAACTGTAAATTAGTCTATTACAATTATACAATATTAAACATGGTTGCAACGTTAACATACCTGGAAAAGTGTTTTTAATTTTGTATCACGGCGGTGCCATTTTTTGGTTCAGTGCTATAGTATCTGCTGTTTTTAGTATAATAAGTGTATAGATATGTTACATAAGATACAAATTTAGAACTACGTATAGATACAAATTAAGAATCACTTTTTTTATTGTGTACCAAAGAATGAATACGCGAGAATTTACTTACTCTATACTAACTATATTTTTAGTTAAATATGGGCTTAATAGTCATCTTGATTAACTTTAACACAGAAAACAGATAAAATAATTCGGACAGCCCGAGCCGGGAATCGAACCCGGTTTCTTTTGGTTACGCACTAAGAGCGCTTACAGTTAAGCTATCTGAAACATCGTCCGTAACAACCTATCAGTCTAATAATTTTTTGGTTAATACGATAGAAAAATACTTATTAAAATATAGTCGATATAATTATTTATCAATACTTAAACTAATGCATAAAGTAACTACAAAAAAAAAGTATCGAAAACTGTATTTTTATACTTGCAACGTTATAATTCAGCTAACAATCTATTTTTCTCTCAACGCAATCATTTTGAACTGCGGTATTAATAAAATCGGTAGAAAAGTACATTAATTCTACTGGTCAACGTATAAGCGTGACGCTGCACTCAGTTATATTTTTTTTATTACATCTCCAATATTTACTAAAATTATTCAAAAAAATTTGACTTTGTTTCTTAAACATTTTAGAATATATTAATAATTCTTTCGAATATTTTCGAAAACGTTAAATTGCTGAAAAAAAATTTCTTAAAAAAATTTTGGAAAATCCAAAAGTGCACGCCTCATAATCTCATTTTTCACAATAAAATTGATTAAAATAAAATATAAAAATCAAAATAATAAAGAACATAAAACTGATATTATTTAGTGGCGTTATAACTCTAAGGTGAGGAAAATAATACTATAATAAAATGTATAGATAAAAAATCCATAGTCATATATTAGTTTTTTATAAATAATAATTTAACGACATATACGCTTCGCTTATGAGGCGTGCAAAAAAAGTTTTAAAATCTGTATTTTTATACTTATAACGTTATAATTCAGCTAACTATCCACTTTTCTTTCAGTGCAAACTTTTCTTGACAATTCCATTCTAATTGTCTTCAAATAACATTCATAAACTCTAACATTAAAGCGACATCCAATTATATCTTTAACAAAGCTATTTAAGCAAGAAAGAGACATTTTCCTAAAAACCAAACTAAATTTCCTAACTTGGTCAATAAAAGCCTTACCTTCCACTTCACCGTCCAAAGATCTAGCTTTTTTCAAACGCAACACTTTTAAGCTACCCAGTAAGACCTTATTAATAAACTTAAACTCTTCCAAGCTGAAAAACTCAAAGGACACTTGACTTTTGACACTTAAAACATTGTCTATCACTGAAACTTCCTCAGTCTCTATCAACTGGTCCAAACAAATGTCCAGCACACAGATAGACACTGCCCTTTCAAAACAACCTACACTGTGGATCACAGTAGGGCCAGAAGCACTCTTCTTGCTTTTCGCTCCACGATTTTTGTTCACCATCTCCAAGAAGGATATCAGCTGCGCAGATCCGTTTGAAGGAAGTTTATCCAGATAGTGCAAGTGAAACTGCAAGTGCGTTATTTTTCTTGATTTTCTTTCCATTATGTTCCTTATCGTAATTTGCAATTGTGTGTAATACTTGCAAGAATTATTTGCCGTTTTCTTCCTAATAAGGAATTCACCAACAGCATATGCATCATCTTGAGAATTGTTCAGCCAATTGCGATTCTTTAGTGTTCCGTCGAATCTAACGATCACTTTGCAACACTTTTCCCATATAAAGCTCCAAAAATTGTAAGAATCAACTTCTGGTCCAGAATTGTTGACTATCACAAACTTCTTTTCAATCTTAAACCCGTCGACGTAGTAAGTGGAAAATATATCGAAGCCAATATTCCCAACAATTGATTCACGGTCCCATTTTTCCGCCTTTTTTGTCAATTGGTGTTCGTTAACTAATGAATGTTCATTTTTGATTATTTGCTCAAAATCCAGGCGGCTTCTTCGATTTTGAAACTCTTGGATGCTTTCTGTTTTCATTTTTGCAAAGAATGATTAAATTGTTATCACGATCACTGACAGTGTTAGACTGAACGCTCAAGACAGTAAAGTTTGCTTATAAAGATTCCTCGTCGTATTTACATCGTTTCCCAAGAAATAATAATTTGAATGAATCGTGACCGCTTTCTACGATGTTAGCTTAATGAAACGATTGAGCGGCCAATTTCCAACGAAATGTATTCTGTCACATGTCATGTTTTATACGAATTTATGGACCAGTATATTACACAGATCTATATATGAACAGTTATTTAAAAAGAAATTTTGACGAAAACAATTTTTAAATGGTGTTAAGAAAACTTTTGCAAGTTTTACTATTGCATTGTAAATCTTTAAGACGATTTGCAAGATGGGTTAAATGAAAATAAGGTGATTAACGATTGACTTTGTTTATTGTTTAAAAAGGCGTGTGGTTATTTTATAAAAAATTAGAGTAAATTATAAAAATATTAAATCTGGCAATTGCGCATAAAGTAGAGAAGGTTGACAGCTTGACGGAATTTTTCTTAAAACAAAATTGCTTATTTAGGAGTCTAGAAGACTGTATATCAATGGCATAATTTGCCGGAAATCTGTTATTATTCTAAGGTACCTTGGTACAATTGAGAGTTTTCAAGCTTTAAGCAAAAGACCACGTACATTGTGTAGGTTATCAACAATGTCCTGTATAATGATGATAAAAACCAATTAAATTGAAATTGGATGAGCATGTTTTGGCTAACACGTTCTCGATAGGGATTAAACGATTACGTAACACTTACATACTATTGTTAAATATTGCAAGGCTCATGATGCGAAGCATCAGAGAGTGCTTTACGATCGAACAAATATTTTTCGCCTCATTTCGGCGACTATTTTTATTATTATACTCTTGTTAGTTTCGAAACTTTTCTAAACGAAAATTAGAAGTTAAATTATCTAAAACAATGTTGAAATTTAGTTCAAATTAGAGTGTTTCCACGAACTACGTGCGAGTCCTTCTAATAAATTTTATCTCGGGTTTCTTCGGCTTCTTTCGGATTTACCACATGATTAAATCCTTTGGTAACTGAGAGTTTAGAAAAATTCTAACTTGATATTTAACAAAAAAAAAATGTTGTTGGTATTTTGGACGACTGATGATAAGAAGCATCAGAGAGTGGTTTACGATCGAACAAATTTTTTTATTATAATTTATTTATTTTTATTATTATACCCTTGTTAGTTAACGGAATCAAAATATTTAGCATACTATTGTCTCGATTATTTAATGGAGATTAATTGTATACTTTTAAAAAATTTATTTAGTGCAATAGAAACGGAAAAAAAAATCAAAATAGTTTAAAAAATTTTCCCGTCCGTCAAGTATGGACCTTGTAAACACTGTAGTTTGCCAAAAAATCCATTAATTCAGTCAAATGTTTTTTTTTTTAATTCTTTGAAGGAATTGCAGGCCCCCTACCGCAGATGGCTATGTAACTCAGTGTCGTTTAATTGCAATTAATAAAATAAAAAACCCAAAAAACTGTATATCTTTATATATTGTCTACTTTTATCCCACTATTAATTACAAATCCTATTCAAAATTACATCAAGATCTGAACAACAAATCTACATCACTTTTAGTCAAGTGTGAGCGCAACTCCATGTACACTTTAATATTCGTCCTCAAAGTAACCAAAAAATAAAGCACAAGATTATTAACAAAAATATAGTGGTTAGCAGTTTGCATACTTAATCTCCGTTGTTGTCTTACTTTTATCACAATTGAAGGCACTGATACACTCGCAGTGTGTGCTATTTGGTACAAGCATATGTCTGCAACACAATACGCAGCAGTTCTTCCGATACCTTTTTCCCCATGAACGACAATTGGACCCGGTAAAATTTGGTTAGTCTTCAACATTTTTCTAAAAAAAGCTTGGTATTTTCTATTGACGGCTAACAAGAAGTCAATAAGCTTATTAACATCCGGAGCTACATTTTCCGGCCAATCTAAGTACTTGAAGTGATGGATGAGCCTCACTTTTCCAGTTTCTAGATGAGTTACCTTCAATGTTGTTTGAATATAATGAGAATTCCGCTTAATGCGTTCTTCCTTGATAATGAAGTCTTTAATCAGTGTGTTATCTTGAATTGGCGCGAAATACTGGAGATTCCTTGGTTCTAATTGTTCTGATTGTTGCTTGGTGCCGTTTAACATCACAATCACTCGGGAATTCTCCTGCCAGATCATTTTCCAAAAATCATTGAACGTTCCAGGCATTGGCTCTTGCGTTGCAATAAATTTGGCACTCATATCAAATCCTGTGATATAATTCGCGTTGATGTAATCCGAGCTGTTGTTAGATTTAAGGACCACCCGGGAAATGTCCCAACATGGATAATCAGTACATTTGTTCTTGTTTGCGTTGCAGGGAAGGAAAAAATTAACGCAAGTGGCGACAATTGGTAGGTTAATGATGCTGTAATGCTCTTGACAGATCATTTCAAGGTATATTGGGTCCGCTGATCGACGCACATAGTCACTAACTTTGAAAAATGCTGAAGAAATGACAGCCATTGGAGTTAGATTAAAATTTAAGCGGAAGTGTGAACGCAACTAATGATTATGTTACACTAATGATGGTTTTTATAGTACTGGAGTGGTTTGAAGTTCGTTATCGAATATTATTAGGTTTTAGGCTAATTAGCGGAGGTACAGGCTATAAGGATCGATTTTCCTCCTGATAATACTAATCAACTTGACGTCAAACAAAATTTCCTACTTTAGGTTTATAATTGAAGTATTTGTTAGGTATATCCAGTAATTTAATTGTATAGCTGGGTTTTCCGGTAACT
This sequence comes from Cotesia glomerata, assembly GCF_020080835.1. Classification (NCBI taxonomy): domain Eukaryota; kingdom Metazoa; phylum Arthropoda; class Insecta; order Hymenoptera; family Braconidae; genus Cotesia; species Cotesia glomerata. The sequence goes on along the minus strand of NC_058161.1, from coordinate 20,027,415 downwards.
AACGAGGAAAAAAGGCATCCAAGCGATCCAAAAATACTGAAACTATAATAGTGTATTAAAGAGGTTCGAGCGAATCTAATGTAAAAAATAATTTCCAAATTTGAGCTTTAAAATTAAGTATACGTATAAATAAATACGTAATTTATCTAATCCCAAAATTTAAGAAAGATTCACCGTTTTAGTTACTTAGATGTTAAATTTTAAAAATCACATATTTTATCTCCTTATACACGGGCTCTTATGGCGGACAAACGTTTTGTCGAGTGTTTAATTATTGTTTTCAATATTAACCTCCCAACTTTAACGGATAAAAAACTATACACAAGAAACTTGGATTATTGCAAAATATTAAATCAATTTAATAATAATACATTACCAATATAATTTTTGAATTATTTAAAGTCAAATTTTATGTTTGTAACTGGTTTATCTTCAGCCATTTATTCGAATAAAGATTTGACAACATCGCGTCAACAGCTGAGAAAAAACAAAAGGATAGAAATATAGTTACAGAGAGAGAAATGTTTAACTCACACACTCATCTACGTCTCAGGTTATGGGTATAATCAAGCTTGCTATTGTCAAATCTGTTTATTTATTTCGGCAAGTAATAAATACCAAAGTCATTTTATTACTTTATTTTATTAAATAAGTAAAAATCGTCAATTATTAAATTGTTTAAATTATTTTAAATTGAAATAAAGAATTTTTACGAATATTGGGAAGACTAAAATTAAAAAAAAAATTTTAAAACTATTTTGACTCATTAGTTACGCTCGAACTGCCTTAACATGTGATATAATCAAGATCTTTATAATCTATTTTTGTTACACTGAGAAAACAGTTTGTGTAAATTCGTAGATTTATTTCACTTCAAAACTGCATCATCAATATAGTAAGTGATGACGCTCGGCGTCTGAATCTTATTTTGTCTATGTGTCCGTTTGTCTATCTTATCTTATTGTGTCTATTTGTCCGCAGACAGCGATTTCAGAGAGTTTTGACTGTAATTCGTCAGCCTATAAAGTATGTACGCATTGAAATATTTCCACAGAATTACAGTGAAAAATCTAAACAATAGTGGGATAAATGTACATAATATATAAAGATATACAGTCTTTTGGGTTTTTTATTTTATTAATTGCAATTAAACGACACTGAGTTACATAGCCATCCGCGGTAGGGGGCCTGCAATTCCTTTAAAGAATTAAAAAAAAAAACATTTGACTGAATTAATGGATTTTTTGGCAAACTACAGTGTTTACAAGGTCCATAGTTGACGGACAGGAAAATTTTTTAAACTATTTTGATGTTTTTTTCCGTTTCTATTGCACTAAATAAATTTTTTAAAAGTATACAATTAATCTCCATTAAATAATCGAGACAATAGTATGCTAAATATTTTGATTCCGTTAACTAACAAGGGTATAATAATAAAAATAGTTGCCGAAATATGGGGCGAAAAAAATTTGTTCGATCGTAAACCACTCTCTGATGTTTCTTATCATCAGTCGTCCAAAATACCAACAACATTTTTTTTTTTTAAATATCAGGTTAGAATTTTTCTAAACTCTCAGTTACCAAAGGAGTTAATCATGTGGTAAATCCGAAAGAAGCCGAAGAAACCCGAGATAAAATTTATAAGAAGGACTCGCACGTAGTTCGTTAAAACATTCTAATTTTAACTAAATTTCAACATTGTTTTAGATAATTCAACTTCTAATTTTCGTTTAGAAAAGTTTCGAAACTAACAAGAGTTAAATAATAAAAATAGTCGCCGAAATGGGGCGAAAAATATTTTTCGACCGTAAAGCACTCTCTGATGCTTCGCATAGTAACCCGTGCAATATTTAACAATAATATGTAAATGTTACATAATCGTTTAATCCCTACCGAGAACGTGTTGATAACCTAAACAATGTAGGTGGTCTTTTGTGTAAAGACAAACTTGAGAACTCTCAATTGTAGCTAAGTACCTTCCTGAATAAGCAATTTTTTCAATAAAAAATGCCGTCGCGCTGTCAAATCTTCTCTACTTAACGCACAATTATTCGATTATTGTCCAGGTCAAGACCTGCCTATCCCAAGGCAATTAATTTTATTTTTCGCGGTGTCTTATAACATATTTCGGTGCGATTAAACTTTTTCGTGTAAACATTATAGTTGTTATCTTAGAATTGCGGTGAATATTACTTGAAGATGAAAAGTAAAACAATTCTATCTTGTATTTAAACTAAAGGTCGAGTAGATGTTTACATTTTGCTGCCCCTGAAATTATTATTTATCTATAATGGCTTGTATAACAACTTGTTTAATGGGTCTCAGAGATGTAATTTTAATTGTAATGTTCGAGCCAGATAAGCTCTCTGGCTCCTTATCTATAGTAAAGTAATTCGAAAAAGACTTCATTTTTTTCGAAAATACGCTCGAAATTATAGTCACGTGGGATAACTATACTTCGCGGGTAAGTGTGCGCAACCCCTTTATTTATGAATGTAGAGGAGGAAGTTTGTGAAATGTGTAGGCAAATTAAAGGTTTGTTGGTGGAAAATTAGCTTATGCAAGAAAAACCCACGTGGTATCACTAGTTTACTAAAAAAATAAAATATTAACAATCTGGTGGCGTAAAGATTTAATTTTCTGTCATGGCAAAAACTGTCACACTGTACTAAGGATAGTAACTAAAGTGAATTCATTTTTTTTCAGTCAATAATGTATCTGAGCTTTTTATTTAGCATAACATTCCAAGTTATGTTATGTCTCAATAAAGTTATGCAAGTATTATTAAAACCAGTCTGCTTAGGGCATTAAAATCCACTTAGTTCCCTTAGTTGCTTAAATTAACCCCACACGAGTAAGCACACTTACCCTTAGTACGGGGAAAGTGTAAGCATTTAGAATCATTCGGATTAATCCGTTTTTTTCCGAAGTGTTAAAGTTTTAGACTTTATTTATTAATTTAATTATTACCTAGATAAATACTCTATCAGAGACATATTTTTATTTTCCTTTGATGCTTATCGTTTAATTTAGACACTAGTTTTAATGGTTAAGTGGTTACACTTGCTCCACATCACTCTATTATTGTATCCATCAACCATAAAACTGTGTTGTGCTGTTTTATTATAAAATTCCAGAGCTTTTCAAAAGTATTATATTGTTAATTATTAAAACTGCAATATAATTTTGCCAAAAAATATTTCAGCGCACCATCAATAATTACAATGTTTTACGCTACGATAGTGATTTGCAAAATTACTATAACATTTTACGATAAAAATTTCACTGTCTTTCACAGAACTGTGGATCAGTTAATTACCTAAATGAATACTCTATCAGAAAAATATTTTTATTTTCCTTTCATGCTTGTTTAATTTCGACACTAATTTTAATGCTCAAGTGCACACACTTGCTCCACGTGTCTCTAAGTAATTTCTTTGAAATTTGGACGAATAAACACAATCTAAATTAATTTGCAGATCTTAAACTTATAAACCTATTTTAATATCTTATTTTAAGTGTAATAGGTCACCTTACTTTGTCAGCCCAATGTCATTATTATTGACGTGTGGACACATTTATTTAACAGTGATTGTGGTATCTTTGATAACAGAAGTACAGCTTAATTGTATCGGTGCCCACTGCGCTTTAGTCACTCCTGTGAATCCATCTGGGAACGCAGCTTCACAATTGCAGTAATTATCTTATTTATTTTTTTAATTATTCTCATGCATATTAAGTGACTATTTAAGAACTAGATTTTTAAAAAATCTTATTTGGAATATTTAATTAGCTTTGATATAATTTTCAGATCTTTTGAAACATGAATGAGTACCAAGCACTGACACCAGAGATTCAAGTACCGAAGGAATGGCCGGTGAATGGTATAAAAAACATAGTAGAATTCGTGGTCCAGGATGCAATTAATTGTTATCGATCGGGAAAGAAGTTAATCATGACTGTAGGAAACGTCTCGGCTATGATTAAGGACAACGGGACTAAGCCGGGATATGTTTTCAAAAAATTAAAAGAAATGTAAGTATACTTTGGCAATTTTGTTTAGAAGAGTTTTTTTAAATTTGTAGATTTGTTTAAAGTAACTTAAAAATAAGGATTTAATATTACAAAATTTGGTTTATTTAAATATGGATTACTTTTAACCAAATCTATTTTGTTTTGGTTTATTTCATTTAATTCGCCTGTTTATTTAATTAAAATAACATTTTTTAATAGTTAAAAAATCTCCTTTGAAATAAATGATAAGACGTTTGAGTGGGTACTTTTGCTATTTGAGTTATCCTAATTTTAATGCCTTTATCCAAAGCCTAACATAATTCACTAATTTAATATACATAGATAAATTTAAAATGAATTTAATAATGGAAAAAAACTATAAAAATCCAACTGTTAGCTAATTATTTTAGTTTATTATAAATTACCCTAATAGAAATTATATAAATAAAGTGATCCTGATTGCTTTGATGACCCTAAAAATATCTCAGATATTATTTACTATATTACAAAGCATGATTTCTTTACCAAAATTAAAATATCACATTTGTTTATAGTTAAAAAATGTGATTTTACTGAAATATATGATTTTAAAGTATTAAAGAAAGATTTTTTAACTATAAACAAATAAATATTTTATTTTCTTTCTTTTCAGAAAAGACGAAGACACTTACAAAATTGATTTAATAATTCCGGTGAGAGTTACGATATTAAAGCATACTAATATCGGTCCTAATGACAAAAAAGATGAGGCGGTGTAAGTATTTCCAAACTATTACATTAATTTAAAAATGCGTAACTTAAAGAAGCATATATATTTTTATCATTGTTATTTATTTTTTTTCTTTCAGAGAATATCTGCCCATGAATCTTAAATTTGATCATCCAATTGCAAAATTGGTTTCTACAAACCCTGATCGTCACACAGTTATGACAATCGTTCCAGACGTTAACAAGTAAGTCTTTAACTAATTATTTTCATCTTTTAATTGCATAAAAATGTCTTTGCATGTACCTGAAAATATTTTCACAGGTTTTTACTACTAAAAGGCATCAAAGGCTCGGAAAAGTACAATTATGCTATATGTACAACGTATAGAGTTCACAACATCAAGTGGCTCGATGATATTATGTAAGGATGACCATCACTTTTATTTAATTAAAATTCTTATACCAAAAATTATTTATCTATATTATCAAGAGAATAAGAAAATACCCTATCTCTAAATGCATAATTAAGAAATGACGCTGTATCTTGATAACTATTGACTTTTTTAAAGACATAAGCTCATCCTCACATTATACTCATCGAGACCTTTCATTTGAGTACCCACATCAATTTTTCATATATTTTATATATCTATATATATAACGGTATAATTTTATAGACCAAAAAAAAATAAGTTTCTGAAAGTTTCAGTTCAAAATTTAAATTTTGAAAGGTCGCTCATAATTTTTTTTTTTTTCTTTAATTAGTCATATCGCCGACTTTAAGTGTTGAGAGTGGTACGTTGGGGTCTTTTTTGTTTGAAAAAATCTTGACCTACGCGGCGAGGTCAAATCTCAACCAAGCTGGTTTCTAAGACCAACTTGGGATTCGAACCCACGCCTGGCAGTTGATTAAATACAATTATTAAATTAAAAAAAAATTATATTTTCTATGTTGTGCTTGATTTTTAGTTCATCTCGTGATGTATTTTTATCAATTATCGTACTAAATAAAAAAAAAAAAATGCATGAAATTTTAATTTGAATAGTAAAAGGTCGCTCGAAAAAATCTAAACTAATGCACTAATGAATTGAAAAAAATTATGAGCGACCTTTCAAAATTCAAATTTTGAACTGATAATTTCAGAAACTTATTTTTTTTAGTCTATAAAATTATACCGTAACGAGAAAAAAAATAAAAAAAAAAAAATTCGATTTTTGACGATTTTTGAAATTTAAAAAAATTTGGAGCGACATCTTAAAAATTTTTTTTTTAGCTGTCCTTTGGAGGGAGCTCATAAAACATCAAAAACTAACATTTTTTCACTCGAGACTCAAAAAAAAAAATAGTCGGTTTTTTTGCGCCACATGTATACATGAAAAATATATAAAAATGCATGTGGGTACTTAAATGAAAGCTCTTGATGAGTGTAACATCAAGATGAGCTTATATCTTTAAAAACATCGATGTTTAAGAAAGTACAATGCAATTTAACAAAAGTCATTATTTAATAAAGCAAAATTTTATTTATTTATAGTTGAACAATCACATAGTGACTGCAAAGTTGCTAGTTATATTTTCCGCCAATCAATTACTTAATAAACTTATCATGTAGCTTCGTAGGACGAAAAAAGTTTAATTTTTTTCAACGATTTGAGTTTTTCAGGACTAACGTTGAATCGGGCGAGTCTACGACAGAAACTTCCATAGTTAATGCACAGCAGATTTCAAAAAATAAATGGGACATTATGTGTTATCACTGCCCGCCGCAACCTCAGTAAGTTATTACACTTTTTAACGCTTCTTACTACATATTCTTTATCAAGTTTTGCAGTTTGTGCAACTGGCATTGACCATCAGACCTCGGTCTTTTTTCAATTTTTACTATTAATTTTTTTTGCTAATTAGTTACTCTAGCTAGAAAGTTATTTGGAGGTCAAAGTCAAAATTTTGGTCCCTAAATTTTAAATAGTATACTTTTGTTACAGGCGATTCTGGTATAGCTTGGAGGTAGCATTGCCTTGGATTATTACTTCAGGAATTTTTTTTATGTTTACTACTTTGATTTATGTTTGGATCTCCATTATTCAGAAAATTTCATTGATCTACAATATTGATAGATCATTTAGATCTTAATTATTAAATAATTAGTTTATACTGATTTTATATATTAGAATTAAGACGATGTTTATTTTTAGTATAAAATATCTTTATCTATTTTTTAATAAATGGGTTCAATTCGAATGAGACTGTAATTATAATCTCCTTAATATGTAGTCAATACCCATATGGCAATCTTTTTCAAGGCTTGAGCAAGTCTGGTCTCAATTTCGATAGTTGTTAGTATCTTTTTCTACCTATGGCTCTTGTTCCAGATACTTGTAGCAAATTCAATTGACAAGACATCGGAGTAATTCTGAAAAAACACTTTTTTCGGTTTTCTTTCGTCAACGATAACTCACGAACGAATGAACCGATTTCGACCGGACCGGCGGCGATCGACGTGGTTTTTTTATGTTAAGAGCTGATTAGTTTTTGGAATCGATCGGTAGAGCTGTTTGAAAGTTATTCCAAAAAATGTCGGAGTTATGTTGAAAAAATCCTTGTTTCCAAATATATCGTCGAGGATATCTCTCAAACCAATCAACCGATTATTACGTTCTTGGCGGCGATCGACGCGGTTTTTTGAGCTCTAAAAATTATTCTATTTCACCAAAAACGATCCGAAAAGAAATATCGAAGTTATGTGAAAAAAACACTTTTTTCGGTTTTTTTTCGTTTACGCTATCTCTCGAACGAATCAACCGATTTTGACCGGATTAGCGGTGATCGACGTGATTTTTCAAGCTCAAGGGCGGATTAGTTTTTGGAGTTGATCGATGAAGCCGTTTAAAAGTTATTCCAAAAAAACCACTTTCAAAAAAAATTTTTTTCCGATTTTTTTTTAGATTTTTAAAAATTTCTCAAAATCTATCGGTCCGAATCGGTTCAAATTCTCAGGAAATCTAAGTTTGAGGGAACTCTTTAGAACGCCGTTTGGTAGATTCCGATCGGTTCAATCGTTCAAAAGTTATAAGCGATTCACATACTTACACACACACACACACACACACACACACATACATACATACACACAGACATAGTGACAACCTCGCGGGGATAGTCAGGGAAGCTTCCTGTGACCTTCAAACGTCGAGATCTGATGAAAACTCGATTTTTGCAAAACGGGGTGAAAACAATAACTTCCCGATTTTTGAAAATCTTCGAATTTCTTAGCGGGAAGTTAAAAACAAAATAATTTATGTTAGAGATCTATGACTAACTGGGATTTTTCAGGAAAACAAATAACTCACTATGATTGTATATTCAGAGAACCCATTCGTAATGCGTAAACATTTTTATAGTCGGGGAAAGCCCAAAATTCAATGTCATTGATATCAATTTATAGCGCAAGTAGGCATGTTGCCAAGCGCAACATTTTTATAAAAATTCTTTCAGGAAAAATAGCGATAAATATAAGATTGTTAGTAACGAAATACACAGTAAAAAATTTTGCGTCATTGCGTCTAAAAATTTTGTGTTGAAAATTTTTATGTTAAATATTTAACACTTTTTTGTGTTAATTTAACATTTTTCTGTGTTAATTTAACACAATTAATGTTAAATTTACACATAAAAGTGTTAAATATTTAACACAAAAATTTTTAACACAAAATTTTTAGACGCAATGACGCAAAATTTTTTACTGTGTAGATGACAAACTTCATAATCAAACTTATTCAAGCGTTTTAATTATTATTTTAAGTATTATCAGTGAGTAATATAATAAGCCAGCAAAAACTTCCTGGTTATTTATTTCTTATCAAATTAATGTGTTCTAGTTCCTTACGTGCGATAATTATTACCGATAATTAATACCGCACCGAGAAAAGTAGATAATTGGCTGAATTATAACGTCATAAGTATAAAAATACAGTTTTCAAAACTTTTTTTTTTTTTATTACTCTATACATTAGTTCAAGTAACTGTTAATAAATAATTATGCCGATTATATTTTAATAAATATTTTTCTGTTATCGTGTTAAACAAAAAATAATTATTTTAATCCTTCAAGATCCTTGTAATAATATAATTAATTTTGTTGCTAGCTGATTTTTTAGCTCATTTAAATTAATCATGACCAATTATCGTGATACAGTATGAGATATGACAAGAGATTTAATATTAAGTTGTCGATGCCAAGTTGTGTGTATTAATTTTATGTTTGTATCTGTAGATAGCTTGAGTAAGTGCAAATAAAGTGCACGAAACGTCGCTAAATAATAAAATTTCTTAGCGTTTATATTATATTAAAATCCTACATCTTCTCATGTTTAATTATAAAAAATTATTAGCCTGATAGGTTGTTATGGACGATGTCTCAGATAGCTTAACTGGAAGAGCGCTTAGTGCGCGACCGAAAGAAACCGGGTTCGATCCCCGGCTCGGAACCGTCTGAATTATTTTTCTGTTTTCTGTGTTAAAATTAATCAAGATTAATATTGAGCCCATATTTAACTAAAAATAGTTTAAGTAACTTATTAAGGTTCAAAATAATTAATAATTTTAGGTATAAAAGCTTTAATTAAATAATGGAGATGTTAATTAACTAAATATTTTTATTTCAGAGTACCAAATTTTTTTTTTAATGTATATTATTCTAGTTTTATCTCTTAATATACAAAATAGATTTGTTCAAAATTTTAATTCTAATTTTAAAAAGCTATAGATTTTTTTTTTAATGTATATATATAAATATATATATATATATATATATATATATATATATATATATATATATATATATATATATATATATATATATATATATATATATACTCCCCTTACGCTACTATAATGAAAATAAATTATTAAAAAAAAATTTTTTTTTAATTTTTAAATTATCAAAATGTCAAAAAATTTTTTTAAGATAAAATTTATTATTAAATTAAAATGTATATTTATTTTAGCAATGATTTTGTATAAAAAATAATTTATGAATAAATTATATCACTATTACAGTAAAAATTCGAATATCCGAAGCGGATACATTCAAATAAAAAGTAGTTTATTTTTGAAATTTGTTATAATGACTCAAAAGATAAAAATAATTAATACTAAGTAGTAAAATTGTATTAACTGATTTAATCTATCCGGATATACGGAAGCTTATTAATATAATAATTTTTTAAGTTAATTAAAAATATTTGATTAAAGTTTGTTAAACTAAATTTCTACACTATCAATCGACGGTCATGCGATTTCTTAGAATAGTAATTGATTAAAATCCCGACAGATGTCTCTAGTATGTCCAATTTACCCGTTCGGGTGGACTTTGCTAATGATGTTACGCTAGATAAGATAAAAATTAGGTCGACAACAATAGATATTTTTTGATAACTTTATTATAATTAAGAAGCGGTTGAATTTTTTCTTTATTATCAAAGATAGGTTCTTGTGCTATTAATTAACTTTTGGATGAATGCTTAACTGTATTCAATTTATTTTTAATTTATAACGAGCTTTGTTAATTAATAATAATAATTTTTGTTTTTAAATTTAGATAATTTAATAAATTATTTATTAAAAATTAATAAACATTTTTTAGAAAATATTTATTAGCAATTAATAAATATTTATTAAAAGTTAAAAAATAATTCATTAAATTCAATAAATGAATAAATTTATTAACAGCGAAATTCAAAAAATAAAGTTTATTGAGGTCTTATATCTAAAATTATTTAGTATATTAAACCACAATAAGTTACTTAAACTATTTTTAATTAAATATCGACTATAGAGTATTCATTTAGGTAATTAACTGATCCACAGTTCTGTGAAAGACAGTAAAATTTTATCGTAAAATTATATAGTAATTTTGTAAATCACTATCGTAGCGCAAAACATTGTAATTATTGATGGTGCGCTGAAATATTTTTTGGCAAAATTACATTGTAGTTTTAATAATTAACAATATAATACTTTTGAAAAGCTCTGGAATTTTATAATAAAACAGCACAACACAGTTTTATGGTTGATGGATACAATAATAGAGTAATGTGGGGCAAGTGTAACCACTTAACCATTAAAACTAGTGTCTAAATTAAACGATAAGCATCAAAGGATATTAAAAATATGTCTCTGATAGAGTATTTATCTAGATAATAATTAAATTAATAAATAAAGTCTAAAACTTTAACACCGGAAAAAAAAAACAGATTAATCCGAATGATTCTAAATGCTTACACCTTTCCCCGTACTAAGGGTAAGTGTAATTACTCGTGTGGGGTTAATTTAAACAACTAAGGGAACTAAGTGGATTTTTAATGCCCTAAGCAGACTGATTTTAATAATACTTACATAACTTTATTGAGACATAACATAACTTGGAATGTTATGCTAAATAAAAAGCTCAGATACATTATTGACTGAAAAAAAATGAATTTACTTTAGTTACTATCCTTAGTACAGTGTGACAATGTTTGCCGTGACAGAAAATTTAACCTTTACACCACCAGATTGTTAATATTTAATTTTTTCAGTAAACTAATGATTCCACGTGGGTTTTTCTTGCATAAGCTTATTTTCCACCAACAAACCTTTAATTTGCCTACACATTTCAGAAACTTCCCCCTCTACGCATTCATAAATAAAGGGGTTGCGCACACTTACCCGCTAAGTATAGTTACCCCACGTGACTCTAATAGTCATCTTGATTAATTTGAACACAGAAAACAGAAAAATAATTCGTGCCGCCTCGGCCGGGAATCGAACCCGGTTTCTTTTGGTTGCGCACCAAGGGCGCTTTCAGTTAAGCTATCTGAGACATTGTCCGTAACAATCTTTCAGTTTTATAATTTTTTGTTTAACACGATAGAAAAATACTTATTAAAATATACTCGATATAATTATTTATCAATAATTAAACTAATGCATAGAGTAATTACAAAAAAAAAGTCTCGAAAACTGTATTTTAATACTTGTGACGTTATAATTCAGCTAACTATGCACTTTTCCATGCAGATATCTCCGTCTAAAAATGTAGAAGAAAAATTCAGAGATGTAAAAATTTGCAAGAGCAAAACATTGTGAGGTCAAGATTAAATAAAGATACTGATATACCAACGCGATATTAAATACATGACATAGCATATGTCAGAGATCATTCTACATTATAATATTTTGAATAATATACATTAAATAATTTTCAAGTAAAATAAATAAATTATTATTTTGTTACACAAAATAATTTTTAACTCGACAAAATAATTATTTTCTCGATCCAAATATGATCATACAAAAAACTTGGACTATTTTTTTGTTTGGTACAAAAATAAAATATTTTTTCTCTATTAAATTTACCTTCAAAAATTGAATCTAATTAAATATTTTCTAGCAATAATTAAAATTGAAATTTTAAAAGCTATTTTTTCGATATAATTTTGCTAAATAAAATTTTTTACATCGGTATCATATGTTTATTTTGTCTATTAAGACCACGTGTAACAATATAGCTTGCGCAACATCTTAGCTTCCCATTATTATCGCAAAAATATTTAATATTAAAATCAAAATATCGCTAAAAATAGTAATTTATCTTAAATAGTAATTAGTATAATTTAATTTCAAATAATAATAATTTTGACACATTTATTATTTAAATATAAAGTTACTTCCGTCTTAAAGTTCCAGTGTTGTTGTATATCTAAATATAAAATTTTTGAGGTCGATAGGTTACTCTGTCATAAGTCACAAGATATTAATAATATAATGTATATTTCATTTCATTGTTCTCAGCCTCGAGATAATGGAGGAAAGTTCATCTCGAAGTATCTATTTATTAATATTTTATTATTCTTTTTAAATTTGCAGTTTCTATTTCAAATAGAGAACTCGCTCTAATTTTAAACATTATTAATTCTCCGACAGAAAATTTTAGATTATTACCCGAGTCAAAATTTAAGTCGTAGATTCAATGTATTGAACGTTTAAAAGGTCAGTTTTAACGAATTGGACGTAAAAAATATAGATTCAAAATTTTCAAAGAAGAATAAATTCAACTGTTTTAAAAAAAAATATATGATCCATCGTAAAAATCAAAAGTTACAAGGATCGTAATTCACATACTCAAAATTATCTTTCTAGTTGATCATTTGGCGTTTGATAGACTCTTTTTAAGGAGGTTCGAGTGAATCTAATGTAAAAAATAATTTCCAACTTTGAGCTTTGAAATTAAGTATACGTATAAATGAATACCTAATTTATCTAATCCCAAAATTTAAAAAAGATTCACCGTTTTAGTTACTTAGATATTAAATTTTAAAAATCACATATTTTATCTCCTTATACACGGGCTGTTATGGCGGACAAACGTTTTGTCGAGACTTTAATTATTTTTTTCAATATTAACCTCCCAACTTTAACGGATAAAAAACTATACACAAGAAACTTGGATTATTGCAAAATATAAAAACAATTTAATAATAATACATTACCGATATAATTTTTGAAATATTTAAAGTTCAATTTTATGTTTGTAACTGGTTTATCGTCAGCCATTTATTCGAATAAAAATTTGACAACATCGCGTCAACAGCTGAGAAAAAACAAAAGGATAGAAATATAGTTACAGAGAGAGAAATGGTTAACTCACACACTCATCTACGTCTCAGGTTATGGGTATAATCAAGCTTGCTATTGCCAAATCTGTTTATTTATTTCGGCAAGTAATAAATACCAAAGTCATTTTATTACTTTGCTTTATTAAATAAGTAAAAATCATCAATTATTAAATTGTTTAAATTATTTTAAATCAAAATAAAGAATTCTTACGAATATTGGGAAGACTAAAATTAAAAAAAAATTTTAACATTATTTTGACTCATTAGTTACGCTCGAACTTCCTTAACGTCCAATACGTTGAATCTACGATTCAAATTTTAAATCGGGACTATTAAGTAGATATTGAGAATTAATAATTTTTTTTTCATTGTGTAGTTTAAGAATTAATTTTTTTTAATAAATTTCGAAAATTTTAAAATTTTTAATCGTTTAAAAATATATTTAATACCTAAAGCTACTATTTTTGCCATAATTTCAAAAAAAGAATTAATAATTCATCAAATTTTTGTTATTACGGCGTAAATATTGGCTGTATAAAAAAATTTCTTAAATAAAAGGTGTTAAAATTTTTATTTTATTAAAAAAATGTCTGTTATAATTTTTTCTTAATTAAAACCAATAAAAAAAGGCGCAATTTACAAGTTAAGATTTTTGTAATTAAAGAAAATTTGAGTCATTTATTATTATAAATTTTAATTATAAAATTATGATAAAAATATTGGTCATATAAAAAAATTAAATTTTCCACAAATTTTTAAGATCTTTTTTAAATTTTGGATTTATTAATAAAAAAATTTGAAAATTTTTAGGCTTACTTCTGATTTAAAGCATCTGAAATTCTCTCTTACCTAAATATTTTTTATAGTATTGAAAAATTCCTCGAAAAAATTGAAACAAAAAAATTGGCAGAATAAAAAAGAATATTTTTTTGATTAATTAATAAAAAAAATAACACTTTATCGTTTTATTATCGAGATATAATAATTAAAAAATTTTTTCTGGTCAATTTAATACAGTAAATATTATTAAAAATTTCTTGTCTTGAATTTTGTCGTCTTGGTTCGATACAAAATATTTTTCATCCAAATTTTCTCAAAAATTAACAATTTTTGTTATTAAATTGAATTTTTTTCTCAACAAAAAAAACAATTTTAATGTCAAATATTTTATTTTAATTTTTTATAAAAAAAAAAATTTATTAAATTTCCAACAATTTAAATTTTTGTTAAAAAAATATATTTTTCTTAGAATTTTTTTTTGTTTTAAAAATTTAATTTTTAACTTTATTCTTAAAACTTACAAAGTATTGAACCAATAAATACAATATCTGAAATTTATATAATATATATCACCATTAATTACAAAAATAAAAATTATTTTGTTGACTGGTAAGATTATTATTTAAATAATTTCAATTAAATAGTTTCCACGCATTATATTCTCTCTCAATACAAATCCCCGGCCTTTATCTTAATATTGTAAACCTTGTAATGTTGTTTATTAAGATTTAACGCTAAAAGATAAAAGTTATTAATCAATAATAATTATTCTATTAGGAAATAATTTTATTATCGTTTTTTTCGCACAAGATTTAAACACTAAAATTTCATTTATTTATTATATCTTTAATCATTAAAGATTGTATTCCCCTTTTATTGTATTTATTACTTTTTCGTAATATTTATTGATATATTAATCCTTCAATTAAAAAAATATAGAATTTTAAATAATTTATTTAACTATTGTAAATATTTAAAAAAATGTTTTAAATTTTTAAATAGTTGCATCAGAAATAGTTGCGTTAGATCTTTGATATCGCGCTTTAATATTAAATTACGATAAAAGTCGAGTTCACCCGAACTTGCACGTGTCTGACATTGAAAAAAAAAAAAAAAAAAAATTTTTTTTTTTTTTTATGTTAATTTTTGTTAAAATTATTATTATTAATTTAAGAAAATTAAATTGTCTGACTTAAAGAAATTTTTATAAATTTTTTATTGAAAAAAATTATTTTTAACAAAATTAATTAAAAACCAAATTTGAAAAATTTTAAGTTCAATTTTTTTTAATGATTTAATTAATTACAAATTATCAAAATTTTGATAATTTTAGTATAATTAATTAATTATAATTAAATTAGACAAAATCGTAAAATTTTTATAAAATTTTTTTATTAAAAAAAATTATTTTTAAAAAATTAAAAAAAAATAAAATTTGAAGTAATTTTTTTTAATAATAATTTTTAATGATTTAATTAATTAAAAATTGTCAAATTTTTAATAATTTTAGTATAATTAATTAATTAAAATTAAATTAGCTTACATCGGAAATTTTTTATATTTTTTTTTGTCAAAAAAAAATTAAATTTTAATTATTATAATATTTAAACTCAAAAAAATTAATCCTAATTAATTTTTATTTGTTAAATTAAAAAATAATTAATTAAAAATAATTTTAAAATTGTAAATTAAAATAATTTTCAAGTTTAAAATAAATATTTTGAATTTTATGAATTATATGCGTAAAAATGGCGATTGTAAATAATAAACCGCATAATTTCATAAAATAAAATTAAATTAATCAATATAATAAAACAAATGACTTTTTGTATAACTTTATGAACTGATTAGCACGTGCGGAAGCTAATAAGTAGTTTACAAAGTAAATAAATAATTAAATATGAGATTACAAATAAATTATTTAAAAATATAACATTGTTTCGACACATTACATGTTTTGGTGCAATTACTAATAATTTTTATTGGAGTAAATTCCGCGAATTATCAGTAACATGTGATATTCATACAAACTACATAATGTACAAGTGTTTTGCGCAATATGGCGAAGATATAGTACAGGAAAAAATTAAAAAATTTTTCTTTTTCAATTTTACATTTGTAAAAATCTTTAGATAGGTTTTTTATCATTAGGGTTTAAATTTATTAAGAATATAATTGAGTTTTTGAATTATGGAAAAGATACACTTATCATTTATCAGAGCTGAATTTATTTAGAAGATATTTTTGGTAGTTTTGCTGATGAAATATTTTAGAATAATTACAATCTTGTTGGATAGAAGATTGATTAATATTTTTTATTTTTAAAATATCTTCAGCATTTATTTATAAGTGTAATATATTTTATTTAAAAAATTTTTAATTTTTATTGAAGAATTTTTATTCTGTTTAAAATATTAATGGAAAATTTTTTATATTTTTTTCATTTATTTTTTTAACACAAAAAAAAAATTTTTAATAATAATAATAATAAAGTAAAAAACAATTTTAAAGAAGAAATAAAAATAAAAATCATTTCTAATTATGTTTTTATTATTATTATCATTTTAATGAATTTTTTAAATTATTATTTAACTAAAATTTTATTATCTTATTATTTAATTGAAAATAAAAATTTAATTCTTTGTAATTATAAAATTATTTTTATTTATTTTATTTAAGTATTACAAATAAATTATTTATTTATTAAATAAAGATTACAACTTAATGACGTCGTAAAATATTAAAATTGTTTAAAAATATTTTATTGATTAAATTTTATAAAACTGACGAAAACTAATACTTTTTAAATTTTACTAACTCAATATTAATCGATTAATGTCATTCCAAGTAAAATGACTCGATGAAAATTATAGCTACGTTACAAATTACTGATTACTATAGTGATTAGTTACAAATGCGCATTACTTCAATTTAGATTTCCAAAGAATAGTGTGAGTTTGTGTAATATTTTTTAAAAAAATTTATTAATGGGTGATTCAGTTTCCTGCGTTCAAAAACAAAACAATATTATTGATTTTTTTGCCCAGAAACTATTAAAGGTATTAATATTAAATTTATTTTTTTTTTTATTTTTTATATTAACCAACAACGGATGAACCGAGTTCATCGAAAACACTAAAACTTTTCCAAAAATGTAAAAAAAAATTGATCTTTTATGTTCATTCGGTAAATTGTAGTTTTATATTATTATTTTTAAAAATTATCTTTAATTAACTAGAATGAAATTTGGTCAATAACGTTCAAGTTTAACCAAAAGATATCTTTTGCATAACGGAGGTAAACGACCTCTCTATCGACAATGCTTCTTTTGAAAGACAAGTTAATCTTAAAATTATGTTAACTCGTATTTTTAGTGGATAAATTGATTAATTTTATAAATTATTGAGGATTTATTGATTCTTTGGAAGAATTCTAGAAATATTTAATCGGTATTTTAAATCACGGTAAAATTCAGATGTTTTATCTAAAAAATTCATCCTTACAAAATTTCTTAAATATGTGATGAATTAATCTATATTATTAAAATAATATTAAAAAAAATTTTGTGTCCAGGATAGTCATATTTAGGCTGCATTCAAAAATGCTCCCTAATCTCTCGATACATAATTAAGAAATGACCTTGTCTTGTATCTTGTGAAATATTTATATTTTTAAAGATATAAGCTCATCCCGACATTACACTCATCGAGACCTTTAATTTGAGTACTCACATTAATTTTTCATATATTTCATATATTTATATATATTATATATATATATATATATATATATATATATATATATATATATATATATATATATATATATATATGTATATATATTAAATATATAAAAAGTACCATGTACGTACTTACATGAAAGGTCTTAATGAGTGTAACATCGAAATGAGTTTATATCTTAAAAAATATCACTAATTAAGAAATTACATTGTATCTTGTCAATGAATGATATTTTTAAAAATATAAGCTCGCCTTGATATTACACTCATTGAGACCTTTCATTTGAGTACCCACATCAATTTTTCATATATTTATATATATATATATATATATATATATATATATATATATATATATATATATAAGTATATATGAAAAATATATCAAAAATGCATGTGGGTACTCATATGAAAGCTCTTGATGAATGTAACATCGTGATGAGCTTATATCTTTAAAAACGTCAATATTTAAAAAAGTACAGTACAATTTAACAAAAATCATTATTTAAAACGCAAAATTTTATTTATTTATAGTTCACAAGTCACAGCAGTTACATAGTGACTGCAAGGTTACTAGTTTTTAATTAACGGCAATTAAATAAATAAACAGCTAACAATGTATCTTGTGAACTATTGAAATTTTTAAAAATATAAGCTCACTCCGTCATTACACTCATCGAGACCTTTCATTTGAGTACCCACATCAATTTTTCACATATTTTACATATTTATATATATTATATATATGTATATATGACAAATATATCACAAATGCATGTGGGTACTCAAATGAAAGCTCTCGATGAGCGTAACATCAGGATGAGCTTATATCTTTAAAATATATATTATATAATTAAAAAATGACCTTATATCTTATGAAATATTGACATTTTTAAAGATATAAGCTCATCCTTACATTAAACTGATCGAGATCTTTCATTTGAGTATCCACATCGATTTTTCATATATTTTATATATTTATATATATTACATATATGTATATATAAAAAATGCATGTGGATACTCAAATGAAAGCTCTTGATGAATGTAACATCAAGATGAGCTTATATCTTAAAAATATATGATATATATATATATATATATATATATATATATATATATATATATATATATATATATATATATATATATATATATGTATATATGAAAAATATATAAAAAATGTATGTGGGTACTCAAACGAAAGCTCTTGATGAGTATAACATCAGGATGAGCTTATATCTTTAAAATGTCAATATTTAAGAAAATACAGTGCAATTTACCAAACGTCAACCAAATTTGCATTTTTATTTTTTTATAATTTATTTATTACAAAAATAATAAAATTGAAAAAAAAATTCATAAAGTACTTACTCACTTCTATCATCAAATAATTGGCGGGAAAAAAGTCACGTGACCCATTCGTGTTTCCGAAAGCGCCCGAACCGGAGGGAGTCGGTAAGTAGTCCGAGGTTATAAATAGCTGGCATAAGCTGGCAGCGAGTCTCTTACATCTAAAACGTTGGCACAGTGAATTCATTGGTGAATACTTTGTTAGCCTTGTCGGTGGGTCAAATAGTGTCTCGCTCATCAGTTAACTTAAAGTTTAAATTAAACAGGCATAAATTAAAGTGTTTAACATTATTAACAAAAAAAATAAATAATTTAATAATTCAAAAAAATTTACCAAGTGCTGACAGTAATAACGTGTATAATTATTACCAAAGTAACTTTTTAAATCAAACTCGACTCGTGTTACTTGCTAGAAAAGGCAACGATAAAATAACAAAAATGCCGGAAACTACACCATCACATCATGTCAATGGATATGCCAATGGACACGCTCCACCAGAGCTACAACAAGCTGGCTCTTTTCTATTCACATCCGAGTCTGTTGGCGAAGGACATCCTGGTGAGTTTTTATTGTTGTTTATTTCATCATCTTTTTATTACTCGCTAGTATTCTCCCCTAATTTTTGAGTACGCCATCATTACATCCTCGTGCCGCCATCGCGTCTAATCTCCTGCGCATGCTTTTCTTATTAAGTTAACTACTTTTTTTATTTTTATTCTAAATTCAGATTCTAATTTTAATTCTCTATTTTATTTACACTTTTTTTATTATTTTATTTTTGTTAATTAATTTAATTTTTTTATTTTATTAATTGCACGTGGTGAGAGTAAATTATTTTTTTTCCGGTCGCTAATCACCGCCATGTGCTCGCTTCTTCCGGTTTGGCTAGTAAAAAATTAAATTTTGAATTAATTTTATTAAATAAATTTGACTTTTTTTTTTTTTTGCAGATAAAATGTGCGATCAAATTAGTGACGCTATTCTTGATGCACATTTGAGACAAGATCCCGACGCTAAAGTAGCCTGTGGTAAGTTTTTTTTTTTTTTTTTAATAAGAATAATCCTTGGATCATTTATTTTTAATGAAAATTAATTTATCAGATATTTGATAGTTTTAATAATTTTTTCAAACAAATAAATTGGAGCGAAAAAAAATTGACATGTAAACATTAAAAAGAATAAAAAATGCTATTTTGCATTAAATAAAAGAATAAAAAATGCTCTGTTGTGAACCATAATAAATTAAAATTTTGCTTTATTAAATGATCAATTGGACTGTACTTTCTTAAATATTGACGATTTTAAAGATATAAGCTCATCTTGATGTTACACTCATCGAGAGCTTTCATTTGAGTACTCACATGCATTTTTGATATATTTTTCATATATACATATATGTATTATATATAAATATGTAAAATATATGAAAAATTAATGTGGGTATTCTAATGAAAGGTCTTGATGAGCGTAATGTCAAGATGAGCTTATATGTTTAAAAATGACAATAGTTCACGAAATATAAGGTAATTTCTTCATTACTGATATTTTTAAAGATATAAGCTCATCCCGATGTTACATTCATTAAGAGCTTTCATTTGAATACCCACATGCATTTTTTATATATTTTTCATATATACATTTATGTAATATATATAAATATATGAAATATATAAAAAATTGATGTGGGTACTCTAATGAAAGGTCTTGATGAATGTAAGGTCGGGGTGAGCTTATATCTTTAAAAATGTCAATAGTTTACGAGATACCAGGTCAGCTCTTAATTACTGACATTTTTAAAGATATAAGCTCATCCCGATGTTACATTCATTAAGAGCTTTTATTTGAGTAGCCACATGCATTTTTGATATATTTTTCATATATACATATGTGTATTATACATAAATATATGAAAAATTGATGTGGGTATTCTAATGAAAGATCTTGCTGAGCGTAATGTCAAGATGAGCTTATATCTTTAAAAATGACAATAGTTCACGAAATATAAGGTAATTTCTTAATTACAGACATTTTTAAAGATATAAGCTCATTTCGATGTTAGATTCATCAAGAGCTTTCATTTGAATACCCACATGCATTTTTTATATATTTTTCATGTATACATATATGAAATATATATGAATATATAAAATATATGAAAAATTGATGTGGGTATTCTAATAAAAAGTGTTGATGAGCGTAATGTCAAGATGAGCTTATATCTTTAAAAATGTCAATAGTTCACGATATACGAAGTCATTTCTTTATTACTGACATTTTTGAAGATATAAGCTCATCCCGATGTTACTTTCATTAAGAGCTTTCATTTGAGTACCAACATGCATTTTTGATATGTTTTTCATATATACATTATGTACATATATGTAATATATATAAATATATGAAATATAAAAAAAATTGATGTGGGTACTCAAATGAAAGGTCTTGATGAGTGTAATGTCGGAGTGATCTTATATCTTTAAAAATGTCAATAGTTCACAAGATAAAAGGTCATTTTTTAATTATGTATCAACTATCCTGGAAACAAAATTTTTCTTATTCTCTGAATAATATAGATTAAGTGTATAAATAAATATAATTATTTGTTTTGTAGAAACTGTGACCAAGACTGGTATGATACTTTTGTGCGGTGAAATAACATCTAAGGCTGTCGTTGACTACCAGAAAATTGTAAGAGACACCGTGAATCACATTGGCTATGACGATTCTTCAAAAGGTAAATAATTATTTTTTATATCAAATTTCATTATTTTAATTTATATTTATCAATCTTTAGAACGAAAAAGGCTCTTTGTTTTATTTTATTACAAATTACTTGATTTCAATTTTAAAAGGAATCCTTGTTGATATTAACTGTATATAATTTAAATATTATATTACTCCAAATTAGAAATTTTATCAAATTTACATAATTTTTTTTTTTTTTTTTTTTTTTCATAATATTTATTTATTACTAATGTTTTCTAATCAGACACTTGCTCAATTATTCAGTTAATTAATGTGATAAATTAATATTAAAAAAAATCAAAGATGCTTAAAATTTTTTTTTTTTTTTTATTAAAATTTCAAATTAATAAATTTTATTTATTTTTAAAAGAAAAATTTTAATTATTTATAAAATTAACATAGTATTATCTTATCATTTTTAAAACAAGGAAACAATATTTTCCATTAGCTATTAACAACTATTAATTTCAAGTTCTAATTTAAAAAAATTACTTCAATAATATTCAACAAAAAAAAAAAAAATATAACTTAATATGTTAATAAAATAATTTTTTTTTTTTTTCAATTTAAAATATTAAAAAAAAAATTTTTTTTTCAATTAATTTTTCGTACTAAAATAAATAAATAAATATTAATAAAAAAAAAATACTCTGTATAAATATCCCATAACTTTTTAGCATTAAAAAAAGTATTTATAGGTATTATGTCATTCAATGATGTTTTATAATAGTATTTGCTACTCTTGAGTGCCATGATGTTAATAAATAATCCTGAGAATGACATAAAAAAAATTTCCGTACTGGTTAAAATTAATATTAATAATCTAAGAAGAAGTAATAATAAATAAAATGAATATTAAAGAAGAAAAAAAAAAGAATTTTATAACGTAAGAATATAAATTGGGTGGTGGCAGGATTTGATTGGCGTACGTTGAACCTTTTGGTGGCGATCGAACAGCAATCACCAAATATCGCAGATGGGGTTCATGTGGACAGGGAAGAGAAGGACTTGGGTGCCGGTGATCAGGTACATAATCCATTCTCAGCCTGTGCCACAGAGCAAAAATATGTTTCACAGAAAAAAATATATATTATAAATAATAATGATAATTTCATATTGGAAAATTGATTGATGGGTGATAATTGGAATTGTGTGGATGTGATCAAGATAATTAAAATTATATTGAAGGAATTATAATTAAAATCGTCTCATGGATTATCAATGGACACATTTAACAGCATCATTTAATTGGGGCTCTCATTTACTGAAAAAAAAAAAATCATGCGCTGAAAACTAATATATAACCTGCTAAATAATAATTTTATTTTTTAGCATTGAATATTTAAAAAATAAATATGTTTTTTTTTATTAATAATTACACTGAGAAAACAGTTGGTAGATTTATTTAAAATAAAAATACAAATTAAATATTAAGGAGGTTCGAGCGAATTTAATGTAAAAAATAATTTCCAAAATAATTTGGAGCTTTGAAATTAAGTATAGGGGAACCTGGGGCACGAAGGCCCCCCTCAAAAATTAGGTAAAAATTATTTTTTTCAATTTCACTCAAGTTATGACCTCTATCTGAACAAAAACAGTTTCACTGTAAAAAAAAATCGCGCCAAGTCCACATTCATAGAACTATTAAGAAAAAAAAATTTGTTTTTTTCTTTACAAAAAGATATAAAATAAAAAAATTAAAAAATCCAAGTAACCGATTTTATTGTTTATGATTTTCGGAAATTAAAAAAAATTTTGTTGTAAATTTAAAAATTAAAAAAAAAATTTCAGAACGTATTTAGTGTACGCGGTTGCAAAATATTTTACTTTAAATGAAATTCGTAAAATCTATTTACTAGACTTTAAAAAAATTGAAATACACAATGTACGTTCCAAAAATTTTTTTAAAATTTTTAAATTTACAACAAAATTTTTTTTAATTTCCGAAAATCATAAACAATCATATCGGTTAGGGTAAATGTACCAGTAGTTGACCGATTAAGGATTTTTAGCATTTCAATTGATCGTAATTTAATTATTATAAGGTAAAAGACCCAATACCGGAACGACGAAGGGTACATGACTGGTTTTTATTACTTAGAAAATATTCAAATGGTTCATTAGTAATAATAATTCATCCAATCATATAGAATAAACATGTAGTTACACGAAAATAATTAAATTTATCAATTTTGTCGAATTTAATATTAAAAAAAACATGTTTTTTGAAAAAGTCTAAAAGACCCAGTATCGGAACACCTTAAATGCCTAATCCCAATACCGGAATACGGTTGACCCAATACCGGAACGATAAATAAAACTAATTTTTTTAATCTAAAGAGTTCGGTTTTCGTAAGCTGGATTAATTAAATAATTAATTAACAAATCATAATACTTTATGTGAATTTTTCTGAATTTATAAAACTTTTTTATAAAATGTTATCTTCGACTTAACTTTCGGCATCCTACTACTACCTATAAAAAATTAAGCAGTTAATTCAGAACTCAAATGACATTTATGCATAGTGAAACTAACAATAATTATTTAATATTAAAAAATCAAATAAATTTTTTCTAAAAATCCAAAAAAAAAATAAACGATTCGAGGTTATACTTGACGACACTTATGTAAAAAAGAAAATTTCAAAACAGAAATTTGTTTTTATTCTTCAAGTTAAAATTTACGAATATTTGAAACAATTTTTATAATAAAATTACTTTTTGTATTAAATGTTATTTCACAAAAACTTTTGTTGTTGTGCTTGATGTAAACAATCAACGTAGTACATATCGTAAATGTCAACAAATAATATCAATATGGCTGACTGTTCCGATACTGGGTATTAGCTCATTTCGGGTGTACCAATAGACGAACAGTAAATTTTAAATAACAATAGGGTCTATTTTGTATTATCAATTAATTGCATCGAATTCTTAGTATTTGTATTAATACATAAAAAAAAATTTTAGTGAAAAGTATTTCCATTAGGTTTCTATGAGCTTTTAAGATCATCGAGTGATTTCTTAGCAAAACCATTAAGAGACCTTGATAAGTCAGAAATCTAAGACTATTGACATCATTAACTTTTTTTTTTCAATATTTCCAATATAATTTAAAGTTTCATTCATATTTTATTATGTAAAAAAAAGATTGAGGTTTCTAATAAAGAAAAGTTTGTTTAATTTGATTGAGTACGAGATAAAATATAAAATAAAAAAAAAAAATCGTTCCGGTATTGGGTCTTTTACCTTACGCTAAAAAAAAAAATTTAAGTTTATTTAAACTTTAAATATTCAAGTTTTTGATATGAGATGTTATTTAATCGAATTATTCATAAAATTACATATAAATTCACATTTAAATGCAGGTAAGATAAAAACACCAGTAGTTGACCGGCTTGATCCAGTAAATTGACCGGAGTGTTCCAGTAGTTGACCGATTATCAAACATTGGTTATTTTGTAAATTTTAATTAGTTTTTTATCTTTAATGTATAATGTTTTTATGCTTATTTATTTAAATTAGATTTATATTGTTAGTAAACAAAATTCGTTTAGTTTAGAACAAAACTAATAATAATAAAAAAGTAACAGATTATAGTAAATTAAACTTCGATTCAATAATGACAAAAGCATAGTATATTACACACCTAGGGAAGTAAAGTAAGAAATGTCTTAGATCACATGTAATTGTTGGCCGAGGCGAAGCCGAGGTCAACAAACATGTGATCTGAGGCTTTCTTATTTACTTCCCGTGGAGTGTATACTATTTTTACTGCTCGACGAAGGCAGGAAGCGGCACTTTCGTTTAGCGCAGCGGGCCGAAAGTTGACGCTTTCTGCCCGTCGAGCAAAATAGTATATTACACCCCTTGGGAAGGAAAATAAGAAAAGCCTCAGATCACATGTAATTGTTGGCCGAGGCGAAGCCGAGGTCAACAAACATGTGATCTGAGGTTTTCTTTTTTACTTCCCAAGGGCTGTATAATATTTTTTTGTCCGAGGAAGGAGGAAAGCGGCAACTTTGTTTAGCGCAGTGAGACCAAAGTTGCCACTTTTCGCCCAGAGGGCAAAAAAAATATTTTTCTGCCCTCCGGCCGGAAAGTGGCAACTTTCTGGCCGCTGCGCTAAACAAAGTTGCCACATTCCGGCTACGTCGAGCAGAAAAATAGTATACACACCTTGGCCAGTAAATAAGAAAGCCTCAGATCACATGTTTGTCAACCTCGGCTTCGCCTCGGCCAACAATTACATGTGATCTGAGATTTTTCTTATTTTACTGGCCTAGGTATGTAATATACTATTTTTCATATAACCTGCATTGAAAATGTGAGTTTCAATGCCTCTTGAGCCAACCAAAACTAGACAATTTCAGACCAATGCGACTGTGCCGGGCAGGTATCAATTATTTCTTCCCGGCGGACAGAAAATGACGATTTTCTGTCCGCGAGGTGAAGTTGCAGCTTTATTTTCAATCCTATCAATTGTTTGTTTATTTTATACCTTTATAATGGTCATTCTAACCGTTATCTGTATTGACATATCATAATTCTGTTATTAAGCATAAATAAGAATGATAAAAGAAAACTTGTCAATTTACGAATAATGTTTGGTAAAAAATAAACTATTACTTTCTACTTTATTATAAGTTTCATAATAAAATGGTATTTTCGCTGTTCGTCTGAAACTATCTAGTTCTGGTTGGCTCCAGACATTGAAACTAGCATTTTTAATGCAACTTATATGAAAAATATATGAGCGAAGCTCGGGCAGGCAACTTCACTCTGGTCTGAAATCGTTTTGTTTCATCCCTAGTCACACAATATACTATTTTTGAGACACACGTATGCAATTATTAAAAATAATAACTATTATTTAAAATAAACTATTAATTACTATAAATGTATGCCTATATATTTCTAATATCAACAAAAAAATTCATATTTAAACTTGTTACACTGATAGAAGGATTTGTTTATATTTAATGATGTTTGTTAATATCATAGGGTTTAATAAATATTTATTAACAGTTTATAAATTATTTATTAAATACGATTTATTAACTGTTAATAAATATTCATTAATGTTTAATGAATATTTGTTAACTTTTAACAAATATTTATTTAAAATCAAAAGCAAAAATAGCAATTTTCTTTTGACACTTTTTATAACCCTACAGCTGGAATACATGATAATAATTCAATTCACTAAATAAATTAACCTTTCTATTATTTTAAAATATAAAAGATATGTTACGGTAAACGTTATTATAAAATAATATAATTAATGTAAATAATTTGTAAAGATGATTTTTGTTTATAAGCAATCTTCATAACATATGACATTGCAAGCGAAACACAAATTCACTCAACAAAATATTTATTAACTGTTAATAAATATTGGTTAAATATAAATAAATACTTATTAACTATTAATAAATGTACTCTTTTCTTCTAAATAAATTAAATTATTAATAGCTAATAAATCCTTCTATCAGTGTACAAATTTAAACTTGACTCAACAATCATCTTATTTGAAACGGATTAAACAATAAGCATAAATACTTCTTTATTACTAATAATGTAATAATTATAAATTATTTTAAATAACAACGTTTTTGCTTCATGTTGATTTTTTTTCTGTGAGTTCTCGGCGATACTCAAAATTCGTAAGAATCGTGGTTTTCCCTCGACGACGTTTTCTGGGAAGAAAATCTCTAGATTTTGATGGTAATAGCTTTAATAAAAAAAAATTTTTTCTATATGATTTTTTGGGGAGGGGGCCGTCGTGCCCCAGAAAAAAAAAAAATTTTTTTTTTTTTTTCGATTTTTTGCAAAATTTCGACTGTTTCGTTCGAAATAGATGGAAAATAAATGAATTTGATGGTTAAAAGCCACAAAAAGGAAAAATCGGCTTAAGAGGGCCGTCGTGCCCCAGGCTCCCCTACGTATAAATAAATACGTAATTTATCTAATCCCAAAATTTAAAAAAGATTCACCGTTTTAGTTACTTAGATATTAAATTTTAAAAATCACATATTTTATCTCCTTATACACGGGCTGTTATGGCGGACAAACGTTTTGTCGAGACTTTAATTATTTTTTTCAATATTAACCTCCCAACTTTAACGGATAAAAAACTATACACAAGAAACTTGGATTATTGCAAAATATAAAAACAATTTAATAATAATACATTACCGATATAATTTTTGAAATATTTAAAGTTCAATTTTATGTTTGTAACTGGTTTATCGTCAGCCATTTATTCGAATAAAGATTTGACAACATCGCGTCAACAGCTGAGAAAAAACAAAAGGATAGACATATAGTTACAGAGAGAGAAATGTTTAATTCACACACTCATCCACGTCTCAGGTTATGGGTATAATCAAGCTTGTTATTGCCAAATCTGTTTATTTATTCCGGCAAGTAATAAATACCAAAGTCATTTTATTACTTTGCTTTATTAAATAAGTAAAAATCATCAATTATTAAATTGTTTAAATTATTTTAGATTAAAATAAAGAATTTTTACGAATATTGGGAAGACTAAAATTTAAAAAAAATTTTAACATTATTTTGACTCATTAGTTACGCTCGAACTTCCTTAAGGAATATGGATCAAATCTACTTTGTATTGGTTTATTTCATTTGATTAGCCTGTTTATTTAATTAAAATACGATTTTTTAATAGTTGGGTAATTCTCTGTAAGGACGTCTTAAATCTGTACAAAATTGTCCGACCAAATTATTTTTGATTTTATTAGAAAAAAATTAACAAGGGCTACAAAACTATCAGCTTAAACATAATAAATAAAAAGCCGATTTAATTTTTGCTTTTTTGATATTTGAGTGTCTTTTGCCATATAACATCACAGGGGACTGTTTGCCAGGGGACTGTTTTTTTTTTATCAAATTGAGAAAAATCAAGCAAACTATTTCAATGCATTCAACTTTTCAAGTTCTCAATTAATGTTTACATTAATTAGAATAATATTAAGTCTTCTCGATCGAATTTTATAAATAAATTATAAATAAAAATAGTTGCCAGGGGACTGAGTTTTGAAGTGGCCCAGACACATATTTCCAGCACAAACGGTGCTTTGACACTAAATAAAATGCCGATAAAGCGCTAACAGCCCTATGGTTATTAACTCAAGGCTAGTTAGATCCTTATAAACTTTACAAAAGGTAAAATAACACGGTGGATTTTTTTTTTTGGCTTTGAACTTCTGGCAGGGGACTGTTCTTAAAATGCCTGGGACAAACTTTGGTTTAATGAATTTAATGAAAAAAATTAATTTTCGGTACTTTTTATTGAAGAAGATTGTTAGTTAACTAATTAAGTTTATAAACATTATGGACCAAATTATATATTACGGACGAATAACTTAAAATTTAATCTTAAAGTTTTAATTTTGGGAATGGGACAGCCC
This sequence comes from Cotesia glomerata, assembly GCF_020080835.1. Lineage (NCBI taxonomy): Eukaryota > Metazoa > Arthropoda > Insecta > Hymenoptera > Braconidae > Cotesia > Cotesia glomerata. The sequence goes on along the minus strand of NC_058161.1, from coordinate 19,997,981 downwards.
AGGGGACTGTTATTTCGATGGTTTACCAATTTATAGCAAAAAAACCAAAATTTATTTCATTTTAGTTTTCAATGCTCCAAATAGAAATGTTGTTTTACTTTCGTAATAAATTTTTTTTAGTAACTAAATAACAATTTTTCTAATAAAAAAATACCTGGGACAGCGAAAAACATCCTTACAGAGAATCACCCATATAACTATTTAATTAAAATAAATAAACTGAATAAACCATATCTTTGTCGCAAATAAATTTATTTGTGCAAAATATTGGGTGGTATTTAAATAACATTTATTTATAATAAAATTATTAATTTGAATTAACTATTCTCTCAGTGTAACAGTTGGGTTGATATTTAAATTATTCAACAGGTTTTGACTATAAAACTTGCAACGTCTTGTTGGCAATAGATGCACAATCGCCGGATATCGCTGCGGGAGTACACATTAATCGTAACGACGAAGAAGTTGGTGCAGGCGATCAGGTCAATTATTAATTAATTAGTAGTTTTTGAGTTATTCTCTCTCTTTTTTCTGTGTAGATACTTTCGTCGATTTGTTATTTTTATTTAATAAATTTATTTATTCAATAAATTTATTTATTTAATAAATTTGTTTATTTAATAAATTTATTTATGTAATAAATTTATTTATGTAATAAATTTATTTATTTAATAAATTTATTATTTAATCGCACTTATGGTTTATATTTTATGGTTTCTTGCAACACTATTTATTAAAAAGGTATTATTTATTTATTAAGTTTGGAATTTTTAATTATTAATTAATTATTTTTTTCTTAACATGGTGGTTCACAAAAAAGGGATTGCATGATCTGGTTTATTTTATTTTGCTCTGTAAAAAAGGCACATTTAAGCACGTTTTTTTTTTTTTGCTTATAAATTTTTATTATATATTATTTTTATTTTTATTTTTTTTTTTTTTTTTAATTTTGAATTTATATTTTAATAATAATAAATTGGGTTTTTTTTTTTTTTTTTTAATACAGGGACTGATGTTTGGCTATGCAACCGATGAGACTGAAGAGTGTATGCCACTTACTGTAGTTTTGGCCCACAGATTGAATCAAAAAATTGCTGAATTAAGACGAAGTGGAGAGCTTTGGTGGGCTCGCCCTGATTCTAAAACACAAGTAAGTTTAATTTAAAAATAGAAAAAAATTAAGTTTTAAAGTTTTAATACAAAATTTTGACAAATATTTAAAAACAAAATACTCAATTTTCCATTAAAAAAACAATAATATTAATCTATATTATTAAGAGAATAGACAGAATTAAGAAATGACCTTGTATCTTATGAACTATTAACATTTTTAAAGATATAAGCTCATCTTTACATTATACTTATCGAGACCTTTCATTTGAGTACCCACATCAATTTTTCATATATTTTATATATTTATATATATTATATATACGTGTGTATGAGAAATATAAAAAATGCATGTGGGTACTCAAATGAAAGCTCTTAACAAATGTAATATCTAGATGAGCTTATATCTTGAAAAATATCAATAATTAAGAAATGACCTTGTATCTTGTAAACTATTGACTTTTTCAAAGATATAAGCTCATCCTGACATTACACTCATCGAGACCTTTCATTTAAGTACCCACATCAATTTTTGATATATTTCATATATTAATATATATCACATATATGTATATATGTTTATATGAGAAATATATCAAAAATGCATGTGGGTACTCAAATGAAAGCTCCTGATAAAGGTAACATCGAGATGAGTTTATATTTAAAAAAATATCAATCATTAAGAAATTACATTATATCTTGTTAATAAATGATATTTTTAAAAATATGAGCTCATCCTTACATTACACTCATCGATACCTTTCATTTGAGTACCCACATCAATTTTTCATATATTTATATATATCATATATATTATAACCCAAAATTTTCAAGGGGGGTATACGGGAACTTAACTAAACTTAATTCTAAAAATAAAATCTGGATTATACTTCGTTATCTTTCCGATTCTTGGTCTCTAGTCTCGATAAAATAGGGCGCCAGGTAATTTTTAATCACTAGAATTACCAAACTAGTGAACACGGAACGTAAAGAATTTTTATTCGCTAGGAATTCTCAAACTAGCTAAACTTAAACGCAAACTCAAACAATATCAGAACTCAAACTTAAACTTAAACGTAATTAGATAATTTTTATTCGCTAGAAATTATCAAACTAGCTAAAACGTAAACTAAATCGAAAATACAGAAAACTTAACAAAATAAAGACCAAAAATCAGAAGGACAACGGAATACCTCGGGGTCGCTCAGTGTGCTGGTTTGTGGAGAGAGGGGGTGGTTCGGTTAGAGAGGATCCATAATTGTAATAATTTTATACGCAACACTAAAAATTTATCATTAAAACAAAATCGGTATTTATTCAGTAAACCGTAAACTTAATTAACAAACTTAATCTCAAATCCATATAAAATTACTAGAACGATATAGCTAACAATATCAACGCTATAGCCAAGTTACAGTACCTTATTCTTATAAAATAAAACAAATAAATAAATAAATCTTAATGACTCGAATAACAATCTCAATTAAATCTATCAACAAAACTCTAAATTCTTTATAATACAAAAGTTTACTATAAACGAGACTATCCGATATCTCAAGACCAAAAACTAAATTATTAACGCTCAAATTACAATAAATAAACTAAAATCATATCTGATATAAACAATGCCGATGCTGAGTAACTTTTTATACCAACTTAAATAAACCTCATAACTATATTCATTTCTGTAACGTAAACTAAAATGCAAGAGACTAAACTCTTAACCTGTAGCTGCAATAATACGCACATCCGATCACTTGAAGTGATCAGAGGCGACTCTCCAACTCGACTGTCCTCTACGAGGTCTAAGACTCAACTCTCCTTAACAAAATCTAAAATCCAACTAACTTTAACAAAATCGAAAACTCAAGTATTCTTAAACATGACTCACTCCCAACTAAAATTTCTATATTCAATTAATCCCCATAAACATTTTAATCTCTAAATCAAACAATTGAGGCTCGGAGTACGGATATTCCTTTAGTGGATGCTCTCCGGGAACTGACTACTGCTGGGATCGAAACCAAAAACGTAACTCAAAACGTAACTTAAACTCAAAATTAAAATATCAAAAACGTAACTTAAACGTAACAAAAACTTAACGAAAAACGTAAACGTAAACGTAACTCAAACTGATCCCATATGCTTTCGTCATGTTCCTCTACATCAGAGCGCTGGCATCTCAAACAGACCTAGGCATTCCACCTGGAAGTCTCAAAGGGTTAGACTGGCGTCTAGCATCAAACGAAACCGGGTGACTTATAGTCCCGCTCCACGGTAACGCTGATTTACCCACATACTCTGCAGCCTCAAAACTCAAAACTTAAAATTCGAAACTCAAAACTCAAAATTCAAAACCCACAAACTCAAAATAACTCAATAAAACCCATAAATAACTCGACCTCTATATTTTTCAAAAACTTGACTCTAAAACTGACTCTAATTTCAAAAATCCCAAAAGCTTGACTGTAACTGTAACTCTCTAAATTCACACTAAAACTGTAGCTCCTCGTTACTCGGCATCTACACTCGGACTCTACTCACTAAAGACTCGCTAAGAACTCGGACTCTCCTCACTGAAGGTTCGCTAAAGACTCACTTTTAATCCTCTGAATTATTTTCTATAAAATTTTGGCCTTGGAATATCGACTTAAAATCACAAAAAATCCGTTGACGCTAGTGACGTTCATTTTAAATAGACCCTGGTCGAAAAAATAACGTCACAATATGTATATATGAAAAATATATCAAAAATGTATGTGGGTACTCAAATGAAAGCTCTTGATGAGTGTTTCATCGGGATGAGCTTACATCTTTAAAAATGTCAATAGTTAAGAAATTATAGTGTAATAAAATTCATTATTCACTAAAGCAGAATTTTCTTCATTTATAATTCACAAGTCACAGCAGTCACGTAGTGACTGCAAGATTGCTAATTTATTATTAATAAATAATAATTTTAACTTTGTTTAAAAAAAATTTTTTTAATTAGTATTTAACAACTATGATGTTTGTTTATTTGCTACTATTGAATGCCATGATAGTAAAAATAATCTGAGTCCTCTAGACAAAATTTTCATTTATAATTTATAAGAATAAGAATTTATTACTAATGTGATTTTTAAATTATTTTTTTCAGGTGACCTGCGAGTACATAATGGAAGATGGTGCATGTGTGCCAATTCGGGTTCACACAATCGTTGTATCAGTTCAACACAGCGAAAAAATAACACTTGATGAATTACGTAGAATCGTTATGAGCGACGTTATCAAGAAAGTAATCCCCTCTAAATACCTTGATGAGAAAACTGTTTTCCATGTAAATCCTTGCGGTAATTTCATCATTGGTGGACCACAGGTATATCATTAAGACCAATTAATTAATTAAATAATTAGTAGTTACAATTTTTATTAAATTAATTAACAGTAAAAAATTAAAAATGTTATTTTATAATCAATTTTTTTTTTTGTCAAAAATATTTTTATAAAAAAAAATTGTTAAAAATTAACAATTGATTTATATTGCATATAAAATTTTTTTTTTTTTTTTTACTAATTATTGTCATTCAATGATGTTTTATATTAGTATTTGCTACTCTTGAGTGCCATGATGTGAAAAAATAATCCTGAGAATGACAATTTGTAAAGAAATTTTAATTAAAATTTGTAAAAAAAATTAAATTTTAATAAAATTTTTTTATCATTTTCAGAGTGATGCTGGTCTCACTGGCAGAAAAATAATAGTCGACACTTACGGAGGGTGGGGTGCTCACGGCGGTGGTGCTTTTTCAGGAAAAGACTTTACCAAAGTCGACAGATCAGCAGCATACGCTGCAAGATGGGTTGCTAAGTCACTTGTTAAAGCTGGACTCTGCAGGCGTTGCCTTGTACAAGTATCTTACGCGATTGGTGTCGCAGAACCTCTTTCTATTACTGTTTTTGACTATGGAACCTCTAAATTGGGGCAAAATGAACTCTTGGGAATTATTAATAAAAACTTTGATCTTCGACCTGGTAAAATAGTAAAGTAAGTATAGAAGAAAAAAAAATTTCTAGATACATAATTAAGAAATGACCTTGTCTCTTGTGAATTATTGACATTTTTAAAGATATAAGCTCACCTCGATATTACACTCATTGAGACCTTTCATTTAAGTACCCACATCAATTTTTCATATATTTGTATATATTATATATATATATGTATATATGAAAAATATATCAAAAATGTATGTGGGTACTCATATGAAAGCTCTTGATGAGTGTAACATTGGGATGAGCTTATATCTTTAAAAATGTCAATAATTAAGAAATAACCTTGTATCTTGTGAACTATTAACATTTTTGAAGATATAAGCTCACCCCGATGTTACACTTGTCGAGAGCTTTCATTTGAGTACCCACATCAATTTTTCATATATTTTATATATTTATATGTATTATATATATGTATATATGAAAAATATATCAAAATTGCAAGTGGGTATTTAAATGAAAGCTCTTGATGAGTGTAACATCGAAATGAGCTTATATCTTTAAAAATGTCAATAATGAAGAACTGACATTGCTATCTTGTGAATTATTGACATTTTCAAAGATATAAGCTCATCCTGACAATACATTCATCGAGAGCTTTTATTTGAGTACCCACATCAATTTTTCATATCTTTCATATATTTATATATATTAATATATCAAAAATGTATGTGGGTACTCAAATGAAAGGTCTTGATGAGTGTAACATCGGGATGAGCTTTTGTCTTTAAAAATGTCAATAATTAAGAAATTACCTTATATCTTGAGAACTATTGACATTTTCAAATTATAAGGTCACCCCGATGTTACACTCATCGAGACCTTTCATTTGAGTACCCACGTCAATTTTTCATATATTTTATATATTTATATATATTGTATACATGTATATATAAAAAATATATTAAAAATGCATGTGGGTACTCAAATGAAAGGTCTCAATGAGTGTAATGTCAGGATGAGCTTATATCTTTAAAAATGTCAATATTTAAGAAAGTTCAGCGCAATTTAACAAAAGTCATTATTTAATAAAGCAAAATTTTATTTATGTATAATTCACAAATCACGGTAGTCACATAGTGACTGCAAGGTTGCTAGTAATTTAATTATTTTACTAATTAATTATTTTTTTTTTTTTTTCAGAGAATTGAACTTACGTCATCCAATTTATCAACAGACTAGTACGTACGGTCATTTCGGTCGTGATGGTTTCTCTTGGGAGCAACCCAAAACATTAATTATTGATTGATGAGAGACATAATATTAACTAAAATAAAATAAACAAAATAAAATTAATTAAATAAGGGAGAAAAAGATTTAAGAGTAAAGTTAATTAATTAATGTAAAAAATATTTACTATACTTGACTTAAAAGAAAAAAAAAAAACAATTAATTTTATAGTAAATATTCTTTAAATTACTTTTACCAAGAATTGAAATTATTATTTTTTCATAAAGTTAGTTTTAAAATAAAAATATTCATCCGGTGAATGACAAAAAAAAATAATTTTTTATATATTAATTTTATTTTTTTGCATTAGAGTTAATTTGGAAAAAAAAAATAATGAATTGTATAAATAGAAAGAAAAATTTCTCCAAACTTTTTAAATCCATGTTTTTATTTAATAAATGAAGTGTATGTCTATGTAAATATAAAGAATAAATTTAAACTATATCATTACTGTCAATTTCATCTCATCTAACTGAATAATATTTGAGCGATAGTGAATAAAAATGAAAAAAAATTAAATAATTGTAGACAAAGGCTTGAGATGAAAAAATAAATGTGAATGTGTGAGATTTGTTTTTTTTTTATTTGTATACCGAAAAAAAAAAATTATTAAGTTATGAAAAATTCATATTATTTTATTAAAATTATTATGAAATAAGAATTATAATATCCACCCCCATAATTTTCCTGAAAAACAATCACCCCCAGAATGATCGCTTCATTTTTTATTACAAAAAAAAAAATACTAGGTGACTTTTGTTAAATTGCACTGTATTTTTTTAACTATTGACATTTTTAAAGATATAAGCTCATCCTGATGTTACACTCATCAATAGCTTTCATTTGAGTACCCACATGCATTTTTGATATATTTTTCATATATACATATATATGAATATATAAAATATATGAAAAATTGATGTGGGTACTCAAATGAAAGGTCTTGATGAGTGTAACATCAGGATGAGCTTATATCTTTAAAAATGTCAATAGTTTACAAGATAAAAGGTCATTTCTTAATTATGTATCTAGAGATAGAAAATTTTCGAATGCAGCCTATATACTTATCATAAATAAATATGGATTCTTATAATTTTTATTTTATAATAATTTTAATGAAAAAATACGAATTGTTTATAACTTAAAAATTTTCTTCCGTAATTATAAAAATATATAGATTTTTTTTAATATTTAAATTGAATATTAAAAGCCCAAATTCAATTAAAAAATTGTTTTTTTAATAAAAATTAACTGCACAATACAGAGGCTTAAAAAAATAAATAAATGCAAAAGAATAAAATATTTTTAAATATAAAAAATTAATCCTCGAAATTATTTATTATTAAATTATTGTTAAAAAATTTTTTTAAGACATACTCTAGTGATTATGTGCATAACGAAATAAATAATAGATAATATACTTAACATGGTACATCCATCAATTTGTCAATTTATAAATCATCCTTAAATGTTTTACTTAATATTTACTATATAAATATATATATGTGTATGTGTGTGTGGGAGAGAGAGATCGATTGAATGAACTAAATAGTTTAAAGAAAAATTTATATATAATTAAAATTAAAAAATAAATAATTGCTATGAGTAAAACTAATTGGGATGATTAATTAAAAATTAATTAGAATTATTAATTAAATGTAGTATCAATTATAATTATATTGTAATTAAATAAAATATGTATAATAATTGAAAATAATTTTTTGGATTAAAAATTATTTTTTATTTTTTTTTAATTTAAAAAAAAAATTAACTTTTTATTTTCTTAATTAAAAAATAAATTTTTTTTTATGAAAAAAAAAAAAAAAATTTAAGGTTCAAAAAAATATATCAAGTAATATTAGACAATATTTTTATTTTAAAAACTACAATAACTAAACAGTTATTCTACATTAATTAATATCATAAACTTAATTAATTAATTAACATAAAAAAAATTATTTATAAATTTAAATCAAAATAAAAAAAAATTTTTTGTCAAAAATTATTATCTGAAATAATCCCAATCTATTTTAAAAAATAATTTTCAACCTAGATTATTTTTTTTTTGCAGTAATAAAATAAAAAAATTTAGAATTTAATTAAGCTCACCCTTAATTTTATACATTGTAATTTACAAACTGATCAAAAAATATTCATTATAATTTATAATAATTATTATAACTAGTGTGAATTATACAATTTTTTTTTTTTATATTTTATAAATTTTCATACTCTAATAATATTTCCTTAAATAATACATTATAATTTAGGGCTTAAATTTTTGTCTTAATTTTAAAATAATTAATAATAAAAATATTGGTCCTAAAAAAAAATAGAATTTAAAAAAAAAAAAAAAATTTGAAAAAATTTTTTTTATAATAGAATTTTGAAAAAATTTTTTTTATAAAATAAAATTTCGAAAAAATATTTTTTTTTATTTTTTTTATAAGACCAATATTTTTGTCGCAATATCAAAAATTTAAGGTACTTATTTTAAAATCAAGCCAAAAATTTTGGCTCATAATAATAAACATAATTATAACCAGCGTATATTATTATTATTAGTGAATAATAAAATTAAAGATATTATGTTCAATATTATATTATATTATATTAGTGAAAATATTACATTTTTTTGGGCGCATGAATACGACTGTGTCTCAACAGTGAGCTTTTGTCAGTGAAAGATTTTTCGCATTCAACACACTTGTAAGTTCTTCCAGTGTGAGTGACCAAGTGCCGACTGAGACCAGAGGCATGGCAGAAGGCTTTCGGACAAAGTTGACAGTGGTGCAATTGAATGTCATTGGGGTCAAGTTTTTGGTGACGACGCATGTGAACTCTCAAGGCCTCACGTTGAGTGAAGCTCTTGTCGCAGTCCTGACACTGGAAGGGTTTTTGTCCCGAGTGGGTCATCAAGTGCCGGAGCAAAATTTCTTTTTGGGCAAAAGCACGATGACAAATATTGCACCCGAAAGGCTTCTCACCTGTAAACAAAACAAAATAAGTTAGAATATTAATGAAATATAAATAATAGACTTGGTAGCGTGTCAATTTATGAGGGTATTCTGGTCTAGAAATTTTAAAAAATTCATTTTCTCCATCTGTAGATACATAATTATGAAATGACCTTGTATCCCGTAAACTAATGACATTTTTAGAGATATAAGCTCATTCCGATGTTACACTCATCGAGACCTTTCATTTGAGTACCCACATCAATTTTTCATATATACATATATATATATATATATGTAACATCAAGATGAGCTTACATATTTAAAAACGTCAATATTTAAGAAATTATCTTGTATCTTGAGAAGTATTAACATTTTTCAGGATATAAGTTCATCCTGACATTATATTCATCAAGAGCTTTCATTTGAGTACCCACATCAATTTTTCATATATTTTATATATTTATATATATATCACAAATATCATATATATAAAATATATGAAAAATGCCATGTGGGTACTCAAATGAGAGCTCTTGATCAGTGTAATATCAGGATGAGCTTACATCTTTAAAAATATCAATAATTGAGAAATGACCTTGTATCTTGAGAACTATTCACATTTTTAAAGATATAAGCTCATCCCGATGTTACACCCATCGAGACCTTTCATTTGAGTACCCATATCAATTTTTCATATATTTATATATATTACATATATGTAAATATGAAAAATATATCAAAAATGCATGTGGGTACTCAAATGAAAGCTCTTGATGATGTTAACATTAATACGAGCTTACATCTTTAAAAATATCAATAATTAAAAAATGACTTTATATCTTGAGAACTATTGACATTTTTGAAGATATAAGCTCACTCTGATATTACACTTATCGAGACCTTTCATTTGAGTACCCACATGCATTTTTCATATATTTATATATATCATATATATGTATATATGAAAAATATATCAAAAATACATGTGGGTACTCAAATGAAAGCTCTTGACGAGCATAACATCAGGATGAGCTTATATCTTTAAAATTCCTATTATATATCAAAATGCTTTCTTAAAAAGTAAATAATTTACCAGTATGCGTGCGCTCATGTCTAATCAGCGCAGACCGAGTAGGGAACCATTTTTCGCAAGCTTGGCAGGTGAATCCTCTCTGAGTAGAGTGAACAGATTGATGGCTCTTGAGCATTATTCTTCTAGTAAATGCTTTGGGGCACTTGTCGCACTTGAAGACCTTCAATTCTTCATTTGCGTCGACCATAGACTCTTCAACAGGCTGCAGCTTCATGGACTCAGTCTGTCCAGCGCTGTGACTGGTCACCTCCATCATATAAACATTCTTCCTGTCAGCGTTAGCAATGGCTCGTTGGACCTCATCAGCTTCTTCATCGGACTCGTGCTCTTGCTTGATGCGAGTCGCGCGAATAGTACACCGAGCCTTGGCGGCTTTCTCTTCCGAGGGCACCAGGGTGATGTTCGACGGACCCTCAGAGATGCTTTCCTCGGCCTCCATATTTTCAGCGCCCATTCCCAAGATGTAGCCTCCTACTAACTCCTCTTCTGTTACTTCTATCGGGTCACCGTCGATCTCCGTCACGTCTCCCTTGGTTGATACCAAGTCCGCGAGAAGTTGCTTAACTTGCCGCGACTTTCCTGAGCCTATGTCTCCTACTGAGTCTTCTACTCTTTCCTGGGCCTCTAATTCATCCTCCGAGCCTGTTAATTTTTGGATCAATTTCATATGCTTGCGCAGTTTTGTGTCAGCTGCTTCGCATTTTTTTTTGAACTGGTAGGACTTTTCCAGTTGGTATTTGCACGGGTGGCAAATCATGTTTGGCAGGCCGTCTTCTTCATAAACCTGAAAAAATAAATATTTTTTTAATATATAATTAAGAAATGACCTTGTATCTTGAGAACTATTGACATTTTTAAAGATATAAGCTCATCCTGATGTTACACTTATCGAGACCTTTCATTTGAGTACCCACATCAATTTTTCATAAATTTATATATATATAATATATATTACATATATGTATATATGAAAAATATATCAAAAATGCATGTGGGTACTCAAATGAAAGCTCTAGATGAGTGTAACATCTGAATGAGTTTATTTTTTTAATATTTAGGTTATATATATTACGAAATTAAGAAATGGCTTTATATCTTGTGAACTATTGACATTTTTAAAGATATAAGCTCACATTTACATTACACTTATTGAGACCTTTCATTTGAATACCCACATTAATTTTTCATATATTTTATATATTTATATATATTACATACATGTATAAATATAAAATATATCAAAAATGCCTTGTGGGTACTCAAATGAAAGCTCTTGATAAGTGTAACATTATGACGAGTTTATATCTTTAAAAATATCATAAGTTGTTAAAATACAATATAATTTCTTAATTATTGACATTTTTGAAGATATAAGCTTATCCTTAACATCACACTCATCAAGACCTTTCATTTGAGTACCCACATCAATTTTTCATATATTTCATATATTTTATATATTTATATATATTATATATATGTATATATGAAAAATATATCAAAAATGCCTTGTGGATACTCAAATGAAAGCTCTTGATAAGTGTAACATTATGACGAGTTTATATCTTTAAAAATATCATAAGTTGATAAAATACAATATAATTTCTTAATTATTGACATTTTTGAAGATATAAGCTTATCCTTAACATCACACTCATCAAGACCTTTCATTTGAGTACCCACATCAATTTTTCATATATTTTATATATTTATATATATTATATATATGTATATATGAAAAATATATCAAAAATGCCTTGTGGATACTCAAATGAAAGCTCTTGATAAGTGTAACATTATGACGAGTTTATATCTTTAAAAATATCATAAGTTGATAAAATACAATATAATTTTTTAATTATTGACATTTTTGAAGATATAAGCTTATCCTTAACATCACACTCATCAAGACCTTTCATTTGAGTACCCACATCAATTTTTTATATATTACATATATGTATACATGAAAAATATATCAAAAATGCATGTGGGTACTCAAATAAAAGCTCTTGATAAGAATAACATCAGGATGAGCTTATATCTTTAAAAACTCCAATATTTAAGAAAGTACATTGCAATTTAACCGTCATTATTCAATACCGCAAAATTTTATTTATTTATACTTCATAAATCACTGCAGTCACGTAGTGACTGCTATGTTGAAGTACTTTAAATAAAAATTTATCAAATTTTTAATAAAAAAATTGACATTTTTTAATTTCAAAAGATAAACGGTTAAATAATATCAAAATAAAATACATTATACAAGTCGATAACTCGGTAAAGACGGTAGTTCATAGTCATATAATAACAGCCAAGTTTCAACGTGAAATACATATACATAACAGCAGCGAGTACAGATCTCATAGCGTAACAAAATTTACAGTATTATTAATCTAGACGGTAGGTAGGACGGTAGGTAGGATAAAGTGAGAGCTCTGTGCTCGAAAAGTAAAGACTCAGTGCAGCAGCATAGCAAGTCGATATCCCAACAATATACCTTGTCCAAGTCTCAGTAGCGTACTCGGGAACGGGGTAGGGCGCAATCAAGTCGAGATAAAATAGGTTCCTATTTTTAATAAATTTTTTAAATAAAAATAAACAAAAACTATCAAATAATTTTTTTTTAACAAAAAAAAAATTAGTAAAAATAAAAAAAAAATTTTTTTTTTATAAAACAAAAATTACAAGTAAAAAAATTTTTTGTCAAATTTAAAAAAAAAAAATTTTTTTCTTTTTAAAATCAGCTGATTTAATTTTAAATAAAATGACAATAATTTTTTTCAATGAAAAAAAATATAATCAGACATTTAAAAAAAGAATTTTTTGTTTTTAATAAAAAAAAATTACACGTAAAAAAATTTTTTGTCAAATTAAAAAAAAAAAAAAAAAAAATTTTTTTTAAATCAGCTGATTTATACTTCAAATAATTTATTTTAAAAATCTACCTCAAGATTTATACAAGCCATAATACGGAGTGGCATAGGAACGGCGTCATCATCGTAAATCGGCACCATCTCTTCCTCTTTGGCCAAGCACAGTCGGCACAGCTCGTTTACGTGAATAATAACATTACTTGGGCTATCACCCTTCTTTCTGCTGTATGTTTTCATTTTATTATCTTTTGTATTTTATTTTTTATTTAATTATTAAATCACCACTTTTTAAACTTTATTATTTTTATTATTTATTTATTTATTTATTTATTAGGATATATTAACGAGATGTTTAGTAACAGTAACACTGTGCACTGCAGCTCCAACCTCCAACTCGGTCACAACGGAATCTATAATGGCAGCCGTAGTGGCCACTTTAACGTTCACAATATGGCGGAGCGTCGTTCTCCTTCTTTGTCAGAATTTATAAGACCGAGAGAGAGCGCTGCGAGAGGCAACAACGATCCCGCGGAAATAACGTGGCAACATGGTCGATACTAGCGTCTCTATCGGAAATGTCGATAATAGCGAGAATATTATGCTTAATTTCCGAGTTTTTTCTTTTTTTTTCTTTATTGCCCGGCTGGAAAAATTTTAAAGTTTAGGTAAGGTAATATGTTAATAATAAAATTGTTTTTTTTTTATTTTTATTTTGGGGTTTTATATACTAGGGAGTAATTTAATAGTTTTTTTTTTTTAGGTATTTTCGAGTGGACTGAAAGAATAAATTAGGAATAATTTTTATTACTGGAAATTTAAAAATTGTCAAAGGTAAGAATTTATGATATTAGAGTATAAGTAGCGTTACTTGGTAATTTTTTAAAAAATAAAATAGAAATCAAGTTAGCCGACACAACAAATTTTGATTTTTTTTTTAATTAAAAATCATAATGATAAAGTTAGCCGACGTTTTTGATTTTTTGATTTTTGTTTCAATAATTAAATTATAACAAAAAAATATTTTTAAAAAATTGCACTTTCAGTTTTTCAAGTTTTTTAAGAATGAAATTTTTATTTTTTTATAATAATTTTTTCAATATCAAAAAAATTCTAAAGATTTTTAGATATCGGCTAACTTAATTTTCATTTAAAAATTAGAACTAAGAAACTATTTTCAAAAAATTCCACGTATACTTCGTAAAATTTTATACATGTGAAAATTTTTGTTTTAATTTTTAAAAAATTATTTTTCAACAAAATAAATTATATAAATCTTTAAATGTCGGCTAATTTAATTTTCATAACTTGCAGTCACTATACGTAACTGCCTTGGCTTATAAGCATAATATATAAAAATTTTGCTTTATTAAATAGTGACTTTTGGAAAATTCTACTGTATTTTCTTAAATATTGACATTTTTAAAGATATAAGCTCATCTCGATGTTATACTCATCGAGAGCTTTCATTTGAGTACCCACATGAATTTTTGATATATTTTTCATATTTACATATATGTAATATATATAAATATATGAAAAATTAATGTGGGTACTTAAATGAAAGGTCTTAATGAGCGTAAGATCAGAATGAGTTTATATGTTTAAAAATGTCAATAATTGAGAAATTTTATAGTATTTTATCAACTTATGATATTGTAATTATCAACTTATGATATTTCAAAAAATATAAACTCATCGGGATGTTACAATCATCAAAAGCTTTCATTTGAATACCCACTTGCATTTTTGATATATTTTTCATATTTACATATATGTAATATATATAAATATATGAAAAATTAATGTGGGTACTTAAATGAAAGCTCTTAATGAGCGTAACATCAGGATGAGTTTATATCTTTGAAAATGTCAATAATTGAAAAATTACATCGTTTCTTATCAACTTATGATATTGTAAATACCAACTTATGATATTTATAAAAATATATACTTATCGGGATGTTACACTCATCAAGAGCTTTCATTTGAGTACCCACATGCATTTTTGATATATTTTTCATACATACATATATGTAATATATATAAATATATGAAAAATTGATGTGGGTACTCAAATAAAAGGTCTCGATAAGTGTAACATCAGGATGAGTTTATATTTTTAAAAATCTCAATAATTGAGAAATTATATTGTATTTTATCCACTTATGATATTTTTTAATATATAAGCTCATCATGGTGTTACACTCATCAAGAGCTTTCATTTGAGTACCCACATGAATTTTTGATATATTTTTCATATTTACATATATGTAATATATATAAATATATGAAAAATTGATGTGGGTATAAAAATGAAAGCTCTTAATGAGCGTAAGATCAGAATGAGTTTATATGTTTAAAAATGTCAATAATTGAGAAATTTTATAGTATTTTATCAACTTATGATATTGTAATTATCAACTTATGATATTTCTAAAAATATAAACTCATCGGGATGTTACACTCATCAAAAGCTTTCATTTGAATACCCACTTGCATTTTTGATATATTTTTCATACATACATTTATGTAATATATATAAATATATGAAAAATTGATGTGGGTACTCAAATGAAAGGTCTCGATAAATGTAACATAAGGATGAGCTTATATCTTCAAAAATATCATAAGATGACAAGATACAACGTCATTTCTTAATCAATTACATTTTTAACTAATAAATATTTACTAGCAACCTTGCAGTTACTATATGACTGCCGTGACTTGTCAACTATAATAAATAAAAATTGGCTTTAATAAATAATGATTTTTGTTAATTTGCACTGTACTTTCTTAAATATTGACTTTTATAAAGATATAAGCTCATTCCGATGTTACAATCATCAAGAGCTTTCATTTGAGTACCAACATGCATTTTTCATATATTTCGCATATATACATAAATATAATATATATTTTAAAGATATAAGCTCATCCCGATGTTACACTCATCAAGAGCTTATATTTGAGTACCCACATGCATTTTGATATATTTTTCATGTATACATATATGTAAAATATATAAATATATGAAAAATTGATGTGGGTACTCAAATGCAAGGTCTCGATGAGTGTAATATCGGGGTGAGCTTATATCTTTAAAAATGTCAATAGTTCACAAGATACAAGGTCATTTCTTAATTATGTATCCTAGAGACAAAATTTTTATACTCTGAAAAATTATTTCTAAAAATTTGGATTTTTCATTTTTTACAAATTCTATTTGTTAATTTTTTTTTATTGTGATTAATTTGTTTGAAAATGATTAAAATTGTCAAATATATGATTAATTAATTTATGACATTAAAGTGAGCAGTCATTTGACTACTTTTTAATTTTTTTTATCAAATAAATTTGATCTGAAGATTTTTGAGTGTTTGGCCCAGAGATATATTTATATGAATGATAAATACATGAACCAAAAATATTTTCCAAGTATACATATATCGTACACTCCGTAGCCAAAATTCGTGTACCCCAAGGAGACAACGAATAGTAATTTTCTATTTTCTCTCCCTGATACTATACTTTAACCAGTCGGATGCAGACTATTGATCTATTAACTCAAAGATTTTTTACAATAAATCTCATGCATTTTAAAACGTAAGTAAATAAAAAAGTGATTTTACGATTCTTATAAGTGAAAATTTAATTTTTAAAAATGAAGAATAATTGACTCTTATACTATTTTGGTAAGTTAATACTTAAGTATGTAGTTTTTGATTTTTATAAATAATTAATGACTTATACATTACTTATACTGAATTTGTGTTATATCTGTTGGTTCAGGACCGTTGATTTCACATATTTTGCCCTCAGTAGAAACTCTTAACGAATTCTGTCCGATTCTGGCGGTGATCTATTTGTTATTTTGTTTCCTGATCTACTTAGGAGTCTATTATTTTCATCGTAAGAAAGAGGAATGTGACTTTATTACAGAAAGGTAAGTCATTTAGTATAACTATAAGCTGAAAAATATTTTTCTCATACCAAAAGATGAGAAAAATATTTTATAAACTTTAAAAAAAAAATTTTTGAAAATTATATGTAAACTGGTGAACTATTGACAATTTCAAAGATATATGCTCATCCTTAGATTACACTCATCGAGACCTTTAATTTGAGTACCCACATCAATTTTTCATATATTTTATATATTTATATATATATTATATATATGGGGGCGTCCATAAATTACGTGAGGCATTTTTGAGAATTTTTTAACCCCCCCTCCCCCCTTGATAAGATTTCGTAAGATTTTCCTCAACTCCCTCCCCCCTCTCCTAATCTCACGCGAGATTATTCAAAATTTATGTTTTGGCTGTAAACGGGTTGGATTATTGAGAAAAAAAGTGCCATTCGGCTACACCCGACATGGATAGGTAGATTTCTTGTCTGAATATTGAAAAAAACACGTTATTAAAAGGCCGTAATGTCCTAAAATTCATTTTTTATTATATTTTTGCAAATAACGATATGAGACTGACTACAGCAAATAGATATTTAAAGACATCTACCTAAAAAAGAGGATTGTTTACATATAAAAGTCATTTGATGATAAAAGCTAAAAATTTAATTTATTATTGATTTTTTGAATTTTCTCAACTACGAAATAAATTGAAAAAAGTATTAAAAGTCGACGAACAATAGTTTAAATTGAAGATAATTAAACATATTATGACAAAATTGTATTAAAATTACGACATGAGACCGGCTACCACCGATAGATTTCTAAAGAAATCTATACCTAAAAAATTAGTGAATCCTATCGATCAATAATCAAATTAAACAATCGAGCGCTACTTTGCTGCTCTACAGGGTTCAGACGAATACGACAAACACTATTGTGTCAAATTTGGCCATATTTTATTATAGAAATACTTTTTCACGCAATTTTACACTGTTTTCTGCTAGAGAAAAAATTACGTGATATTTGTTAAGATCCCCCCCTTCCCCCTAAGTGAGATTTGGTAAGATTTAGCATGATCCACTCCCCCCCTAGAACACCTCACGTAATTAATGGACGCCCCCCTATTAAAAAATTTTATATTAATTTAATGAAATAAAACTACGAATTTAGATCAAATTATTTTTTCAGTGTAATTTATTTTATTTTTATTTTTTTTCTATTTTAGAATCAAGTACTACTTACGGGAGCAAAATCGTCCAAAAATAATAACATTGTGTTCTTACCAAAAATATTTAAATTTCTCAAGCATTATAAAGAAGCTGAAAATTAAATTGAAGAAATGTCATAATCACAGTTTGAAATACTCCTGCTACTTAAGATACTTTTTTATTATTATGTTAACGCTAGGTTTCGGGATCCTAAGTGCAACAATAAGCTACTATATTATTTTTTTCGATTCGTCAAGGTTTACACTAGAAGAAGTTATTGAGTACAAAATAAGATTTAATGAAATATTTCTTACGTTGTGGGGGTCTTTAATTGCTGTATTTCTTTATTATATTCATTATAATAGCTTTAATATCGATTATAATAGAAAAGTAAATAATTTTACTAACTATAATTTCAATTCTCATAGATTTCTTGCAAAAGCTCAAAATAATCTTATTGTATCAGATAATTTTCGTCATTTTATTATTTTACTCCTTAGAAAATTATACGAATTTTTAGATGAGATTTTTTGGGTATCAAAAGTGGCAAGAGATATTCCATTTATAATTATTAATTTATTTTTATCATTATTGCCTTTTAATATTTGGTTAATATTAACCAGGTAATTAAACTGGCTTATATTGACTATACTAAAAAAAAATGTATAGCATTTAATTATAAAAATATTTAATTTCTTTAAATAAACTTTATTGAGTAAAATGTTTCTTAATGAAATTAAAAATAAAAATTTCTTGATTAAGTAAATTTTCTATATTGTTACAAAATATCAATTATAAAGATAATTAAAATTATTTTCTCGACAATTTTAAATCGTCATATCATTTTTTAATAAATAAATTTTCTCCGAAAAATTATTACTAAAAAATTGCATTTTTTATCTTTTCAATTTTCTAAATGTCAATTTTTTTTTTATGGGTGTTTATCTGTAAGGATGTTTTTCGCTGTCCCAGGTATTTTTTTATTAGAAAAATTGTTATTTAGTTACTAAAAAAAATTTATTACGAAAGTAAAACAACATTTCTATTTGGAGCATTGAAAACTAAAATGAAATAAATTTTGGTTTTTTTGCTATAAATTGGTAAACCACCGAAATAATAGTCCCCTGGGCTGTCCCATTCCCAAAATTAAAACTTCAAGATTAAATTTTAAGTTATTCGTCCGTAATATATAATTTGGTCCATAATGTTTATAAGCTTAATTAGTTAACTAACAATCTTCTTCAATAAAAAGTACCGAAAATTAATTTGTTTCATTAAATTCATTAAACCAAAGTTTGTCCCTGGCGTTTTAAGAACAGTCCCCTGCCAGAAGTTCAAAGCCAAAAAAAAAAATCCACCGTGTTATTTTACCTTTTGTAAAGTTTATAAGGATCTAACTAGCCTTGAGTTAATATAACCATAGGGCTGTTAGCGCTTTATCGGCATTTTATTTAGTGTCAAAGCACCGTTTGTGCTGGAAATATGTGTCTGGGCCACTTCAAAACTCAGTCTCCTGGCAACTATTTTTATTTATAATTTATTTATAAAATTCGATCGAGAAGACTTAATATTATTCTAATTAATGTATACATTCATTGATAACTTGAAAAGTTAAATGCATTGAAATAGTTTGCTTGATTTTTCTCAATTTGATAAAAAAAAAAAAAAGTCCCCTGGCAGTCAGTCCCCTGTCATGTTATATGGCAAAAGACACACAAGTATTTTATAATTTATAAAATTATAATTATTCTTATAAAAATAATCACATTATTCTCACCGATAGTCGATTTATGATGATAAGTATTTAGGCTGCATTCGAAAATTATTCATCACTAGATATCTTGGAAACTATTGATATTTTCAAAGATATAAGCTCATCTTGATGTTACACTCATTGAGACCTTTCCTTTGAGTACCCACATCAATTTTTCATAGATATATATATATATATTAGGGTGTGCCAAAATGTAACTTTCGTGGAGAACCTTTTAAAATTGGAATTTTAAGTTCCACTTTTAACAGCAGCTGTGTTTGGGCATTTCTTGAGATATTTCGGAGTGAGAGGATTCATTTGATTATTTATAGGATTTTTAACAGGAGATATAATTGGGCACTTCCGGCCAAATTTTGAATTTTCACCGGAAATGCCTAAACTAAGCTTCTGTTAAAAAATTCTATGAAAATCAAAAACTTCGTCTCACCCCAAAATATCTCAGGGAATACCCAAACACAGCCGCTGTTAAAAGCGGAACTCAAAATTCCAATTTTAAAAGGTTCTCCACGGGAGTTACATTTTGGCACACCCTAATATATATATATATATGTATATATTAAAAATATATCAAAAATGCATGTGGGTACTCAAATGAAAGCTCTTGATGAATGTAACATCGGGATAAGCTTATATCGTTAAAAATGTCAATAGTTAAGAAATAACCTTGTCTAATATATAAAATTCTCGTGTCACAATGTTCGTTCCCATACTCCTCCGAAACGGCTTGACCGATTCTCATGAAATTTTTTATGCATATTCAGTAAGCCTGAGAATCGGCTACTATCTATTTTTCTAACCTCTAAGTGATAAGGGGTGTTCACCCCAAAATTTTTTTTTTTTTAATTTTTTTATTATGTAGCATCAAAAAATACATACAACTCTAAATTTTCACTTTTTTATCACCAACCCTTGCTTTTTAATAGTCATTTTCATAATTTTATCATTTTCTATCCCGCTCGATAACATCAATTATTATCACTTGGTAAGTTATCCCCTCCATGTGTCTACCGGTGTCACTTCTCACCCTGTAAACAGCACGGAGTAGGGATGTTACCTCTACAGTTTTCGGCTATTATTAGTGTATATTAGGGGTGAGCGATGTTAGCAAAAAAAATCGACATCGGACTATCGATTTTCGAAATTTTTCACCATCGAACCATCGATGTTTTGACAAAAACATCGAAACATCGATTGTAGACATCGATGTTGAAAATGCGCGCGAAAATTCGAAAAAATTATACTTATAACCAAATTTGGTGTAAAAAGAAAAAATTTTTAATTATTTTAATTATTATTGCCCGTACACCCTCAAAATTTTCACTAAAATCAAAAAAACCCTAAATAAGGCAAAAAATTTCGAAAAATTGCAGCCACAGCGATGAATAAAATTTTGCGGACCTAGATCAAGCATGATTTTTATATATTTCAATTCACTGAATCTGAATTTGAACGTTAATTAGCCCGTTGAGCCGTCAAAATTTGAAAAAATAACAAAAAACTAAAAAAATTGACAATAAATCATGAAAAATGGAAATTATCAGAATATAAAAATTTTTTGGATTCAAATTGAGTATGATTAAAATTCAAAAAAATCTCAAAAACCAAAAAAATCGGGAAAATTAAAGTTATAAATAAGAGAAAAAAATCTATTAAACATTATGTAGGTCATTTAAAGATTAAAAAAATTCAATACAATCGAACGACAGTTTGAAATTCCAAAATATCGTTATTTCGTTATTTTTGAATTCTAAGATCATATTCCAGCTATGAAAATGCACTTGCAAGTCATTAACAATTGTGTTTAATAGATTTTTTTTCCCATATTTATAACTGTAATTTTTACGATTTTTTTTTGGTATTTTCAGATTTTTTTTTTAATTTTTAGCGCGCGCTAAATAATTTCTAGTAGAAATTTATTTCGATGTCGATGGTTCATTATTCTACATCGACCATCGATGTTTCGATTCCAAAAAAAATCGACTAAAAAAATCGACGTTTCCCGGAAAAAACATCGATAGTCGAAACATCGATGTATATCGCCCATCCCTAGTGTATATGCTTCAAGCGTAGTAGTTAAACATTTTTACTATCTCAGTGTAACTCTCATATCAAATATATTCTCGAGTAACTTTATTATTTATTTAATTATAACTAATATTATTAAATATAATTAATTATTAATAACTAATAAAATTATTAATTTTGAGTGTAAATCGCACGATCAGTTAATTAAGTGACTTACATAACCTCTAAAATACTCAACACGTGTCACGAGTTCCTGCAAACAACGGCTATTGAGTTGTAAGTATAAATTATTTTTTACGTTTATTATAAAATCAAAAATTATTCTTTCTTATTTATAACGAAAATATTGTTGGGAATGGTGAAAAACGAATTCGGTGAAAGTTAGATTTTTATTACAATTGGGAAATTTTTTTTGTGTTTACTTATAAGAGCTCTAACTTCGACAGAATTTTTTTTTTCACTATTTCTAACAATATGTATTTTCGATATAATTAAGAAACATACAATTTTTCGCTTTCGTGAAACTATCTAATTTTTACATGTATATTTAATGTAATCAAAGATAAAATAAATGATTAATATAATAATTAAATAATTCAATCAGTTCTATTCATGTGTGTTTTGTAATGTACAGTGAACAATGCCAACAAAACGCAAAGGGGCCAATTTGAGCCGTGATACAAATAAATCTAGAAGCATTCGAAATAAAAGAGCCCAAAGAACCGAAGAACAAGTTCAGGAAGAAAATACTGGAGCGCGTGTGAGAATGGCGCAATTGCGTCAAGAACAATCAGACGATACACGAGCTGAACGCAATGAAGTCATGAGATTAGAACAACGACAATCACACCGTTTTACTGTCAATAGACGCAGAGCGAATGACCAACAACGCCAACAGGCACATCGAGCATTTGTAGCTACATCATTTCTGCGTCTAGCATTTCAGTATGAGCCCGATATTGAATATTATGCTCATTCAAAAGTAGTAATTGGTGCTAAAAAAAATTTATTAACATTTTTTGTTGCAAATTAAATTCTCTACAACTTTGGTCCAGTAACTTTTTGTCGTAGAACTATAAATAAAAAAGTTATAGGTGAAAATGTTCAGAAATTCGAAAAAAAAATTTATATTTTTCGATATAACTTTTTTTTTTATCATTTTACGAAAAAATGATCTCAGACCATTTTTGTTGATCGTTTTTTAAGGAACAACTTTTATTAGCAACATTTTTTCATTAAGTCAATAGCTAAGGTTTTACAGCGCTCCGAAGTGAGTACTATTTTTCAGTACTCTTAACTATACATATATCCGTTATTTTTTTTTTTTTTTTTAATTTTGTTATTATAATTTTTTTAATTATGAATAATTAATTATTGACTCTTTTCCACTCTATTACAGAATTTTACAATTATTGATTTTTAAAATAATTTTAAATTTGATGGCCGTTTCCGAGAATACTGTTCAGGTAGAAAATACCCAAGCGACCATTAGGGAACAAAAGAACATCTGCCTGCTATTATTATTATTATTTCTAACCTCTCTTACTATAAGAATAGCTGATAATATTGTGTTCAAGTTGTCGTTCAACTTATACCTTTTAGTTGTGCTACATATTTTGGTACGTGCGGATGTATTTTATTTTGTTTTTAATTGTGACGACGATTTCGAATGATTTTAGATACAATTTTAACTTCAGTGAAAACTATTTTTTTTTTGACTAGTATTTAGACTTTTTAAGCGTGCTTTTTATATTATTTCATCATGAGTGATTGTTTTATTTGTAAAAAACCTTTAGATGAAAATAAAATAAGAACTGTGAAGGCAAAAGGTGTAAAAACTTTACTAGACCGAGCTATAGCAAAAAATGATGAGGTTAATGAACAATTTTTACGAACTGTTTCGGAAGTTACTTTACATGTTGCGTGTTATTGTTATTACGTGGACAATCGAACCGATAATGTTGTTCGTCGTCGCAGCAGCAGCTCCAGTAGTTTATCGTCAGTTTCAGAAGCTCCAGAGCCAGACTTTGATTTTAAGAACAATTGCTTCATCTGTGCCAAAGCAGTTCAGGATCCAAGTAATTCGCGTACAAGCCGACAACCGCGAGTTTGTATTGTACGTAATGAGAGTACAAAAACAAGTATTATGGACCTTATAAACCAACGTTCCGATGAGGTTGCAATGGACATTACTAATCGCATAGCTAATATTCCCAGCTTAGTGGCAGTTGGAGCAAGGTATCATAACAACTGCAGCAAGCAATTGTATTCCAAAAAATGGTCGGTCACAAATAAAAAAGATGAACGTAAAAATAATATTGACGCAGCAATGGCGGATGTTTTTTCTTACTTGCATGAAAATAGTGAAGAGTGTCAATTCTTCATGACGGATTTAATGAAATCGATTACAGGAGAGTACATTCCCCAGAAGCGTACAATTATTGAACGATTGAAAGCAAAGTACAAAGACGAAATTGTATTTTTTAACGAATCCGGTCACGATTGTATAGTCTGTTTTAAAGGGTTCATTTATAAAATTATATCAAACAAACCGCCTTCTCATAAGAAAAATGATGTTCGTGAAGAGAGATTGCAAATAGTTAGAGATGCAGCTGCTATTATTTTAGAAGATATTCGTTCACAGTATTACGAGACAAAGGAGTATCCACCTTCTGATAGTTTTCTGAAGGATGTTAATACTCTGATTCCCGAAACTTTATCAGTTTTATTAAAAGGAATTATTTGCCAATCAAAACGCAAGTCACTAAATGCAGCGGAAAGAAAGTGCGCATCAATTGCTCATTCAATCATTGCAGCAACTCGACCTGCTTCATTTATTTCTCCTCTGCTACTTGGAGTAGGATCTTTCCTGTATAAAAAATATGGCTCCAGTAATCTTATTGATGTTCTTTCATCGTTAGGATTCTCCGCATCCTATAATGCCATTTCATTATTCGAAGATTCTTGTGCTTTTCGTCCGGCGCGTAATATCTTACCACATGCTTTTTTTCAGTTTGTTTTTGACAATGCTGATTTTAATTGCAATACAATCGATGGTAAAAATACCTTCCA
This sequence comes from Cotesia glomerata, assembly GCF_020080835.1. NCBI lineage: Eukaryota > Metazoa > Arthropoda > Insecta > Hymenoptera > Braconidae > Cotesia > Cotesia glomerata. The sequence continues at coordinate 19,972,691 of NC_058161.1, read as the reverse complement.
TGCGATGGGTGGTATTCAATGCGTTACACCTTACGACAGTATCGAAACTGATACTAGTTTACCACGAGTATCCAAAAAAATACCAGCTTCAATTAAATCTACGCTTGGGTTAATTCCTCTTGCATCCTACTCAAAAGGCAAAACCGTTGGTCTGAGTAAAATAAATGTTTCAGTAATTGAAAAGGCCACACAATCGACCAAACAAATTGTTCCTACACCTTGTGATTTTATGTGGCTGTATGGTAAGTGGTCATGCACTGTGAATATCAGCGGATGGAACGGATTTATGATTGAAGCTACTGCTGAAAAACCTTTTCAAAGAAGTAGAATTATATGTTTGCCATTTATAAACGCTCCGCCATCAGATTACGATACAATTTTAACATCACTTCTGTTTTCTATTGAAAAATGTAAAGCTTCCAATCAAAATACATGCATTGTGACATTTGATCAACCGCTATATTGGAAGGCTCGAGACATTACAGCTGCTGCTGATCCTAATACCGATCTATCGAAGGTCGTAGTTCGATTAGGTGGGTTCCATTTGCTCATGTCGTTCATAGGTTCGATTGGATATATCATGTCTGGTAGTGGACTCGAAGATATTTTCAAATTAATTTATGCTGAGAACTGTGTTCAGCACATAATGTCTGGACATGCGTATGGTAGGGCTGTACGTGCTCATTTGCTAGTGCATTTATCAGTAACAAAAATAGTTATGGATTCGATAGAATTTACCGAAGAAGAACGAGATTTTTTGGATGATAATAGTACTGATATTGATAGAACAAGAATTTTTGAAGCTATACATAATCCTCTATTCCAACAAATAACAACCAAATTTGAGGAGGCTTTAAGCATGCTGGAAAGTAAAGGACCAACGGCAAAATTATGGATTCAATATTATAGATTGGTCACTCTTGTGAAACATTTCATAGAGGCAGAACGTTCCGGAAATTGGTCTTTGCATCTGAAGACTATCAGAAACATGCTCCCGATTTTCCACTCAAGTGGGCATTTCTTGTATGCCAAGTCGAGTCATCTATATTTGCAAGATATGCTGAATCTTGAGAAAACAATGACTCCCGAAGAATTTCACTCTTTCACAGCTTTAGGCTATTTTACTATTAGACGAACAGATAAATTTTGGAGTGGCATCATGTCTGATCAAACAATTGAACAGACTCTTATGAGAATGTTTAAATCATCTGGAGGATTAACACACGGTCGTGGTATTACTGAGAGTACGCTGGCATCGTGGACCCTTGGAATGATACGTCTACAAGATGTTTGTGAGCAAATAACAGAATACTGCAACCTTTCAATGGATACTTCAGAACAACATATTGATTACCGAGATTCACGCATACAACGTGACAACGAAGATCTTGAAAAAATTGATAATTGGTTCGCAACTCATGTCTTTACCCTAGATCGCTCTGAATTAATTTGCATTGCTGACGGTATAGTTGCTTCAGAGAATATTAATTGTCAACGGGCCTTTGAGATAGGAGAAGATTTGATTACTAATATCACAGGATCTGATTTTCAACGGCTATCATTTCAGCGTAAAAATAAGGTTCTTCCTTTCAGCGCTATGACAAGTACAATTGAAGTTGATAAATCTCGTGTCGTCATAAATCCATTACTCTTATTTCAACGAATGTGCATTTCAAGAGAAACAATCGGTGATGTCAAAGAATACTTAGGGTATGAATTAGCACCTTTCCCATTGTCATTATTTGCGGAGGATGGCATGAGAAAAGGTACTAAGTCGTCTTTGTTTAATGCCTTTACACCGGTGGAACGATCCTCTAACACCAGCGCCAGGAGTCATTTTGTCATTGACGGTGGTTTTCTTTTACATAAAGTAGTTTGGGATCGAAATTCATCCTTCAATGATATAACTACTAAATATGTCAAATATGTACAAGAACACTTTGGGCTCTCTGCAAGCATTGTGTTTGACGGTTACTCGGATGACCCTGATATTGCAGGAACAAAGTCTTGGGAGCGTTTGCGCCGCACGAAAAAACACCAGTCGACAGAAGTAATATTTAACAAGAACACTATACCGACGTTATCACAAGAGAAATTTCTTGGTAATGAGAAGAACAAATCTAACTTTATTATACTTCTTAAAACTGCATTCTCGGAAAAAGGTTTCACTGTTGACCAAGCAGAATCAGATGCAGACACTCTTATCGTTCGCTCTGCTCTTGCTGCATCTCCATTATTCGATACCGTTACTATTGTAGCTGAAGATATTGACATACTGATATTGCTCACAGCACTTGGTAGAGAACAAGCAAATGTATTTTTTTTGAAACCATCAAAAGGACTAACAGCAGAACAATTATATTGTGCGTCAGGTTTTATTTACGGAGATGTCATTGCGGACAACTTGCTGTTTCTTCATGCTTTTTCAGGATGTGACACAACTTCAGCTCCTTACAATATCGGTAAAATGAAATTTTTGAAAACCCTGGAAAAACATTTAGAGTTTGCAAGTGGAACGGCTTTGTTTCTCAACAAGAGAGTTGACCCTGCTTTACTCATTGTAATTGGTGAACGTTTTTTTATCTCTTTATACGGTGGTAATAAAGATGATAATTCTCTTGATAGCCTAAGATACAAACAATTCACCAAGGCAGTGACAAAAAGTACATTTAACTTATCTTCACTTCCTCCAACACAAGACACAGCTCGCTTTCATACTTTACGAGTCTACCATCAGGTCCAGTCGTGGCTTGGTAATTACATTGATCCTGAAGACTGGGGCTGGAAAAAAAGTGGAAAATTATTGATGCCAGTGCAGAGTTCTAAACCTCCAGCACACCCTGAGCTTCTAAAATTGATCTTTTGCAAATGCAAAGGAAACTGCGGAGCGATGTGTGGATGTCGAAAAGCAGGGCTAAAATGTTCTGCAGTGTGCTTCCATTGTTCTGGAGAGACTTGCAGCAACGTAATGGAGCTCTCAGAATTAATAAATGAAAATGACTTTGACGATGAACCGCCGACATTAACACCCCTTCCTTCTCCAGTTCCCCCACTGATATTTAATTCAGGAAGCCGATCAGATGCTGAGCCGCAGCCTGGTCCATCGAAAAGACTGAGGACGGAGTAGTTCAAATTTAGAAAATCATCGTGGATTATGCCTATTGGGGATACCACGTAAAAAAAAACGCGCCTCTAGACTCTACCTCGTGGGTGGTGGGGAAAAGAGTCAATAATTAATTATTCATAATTAAAAAAATTATAATAACAAAATTAAAAAAAAAAAAAAATAACGGATATATGTATAGTTAAGAGTACTGAAAAATAGTACTCACTTCGGAGCGCTGTAAAACCTTAGCTATTGACTTAATGAAAAAATGTTGCTAATAAAAGTTGTTCCTTAAAAAACGATCAACAAAAATGGTCTGAGATCATTTTTTCGTAAAATGATAAAAAAAAAAGTTATATCGAAAAATATAAATTTTTTTTTCGAATTTCTGAACATTTTCACCTATAACTTTTTTATTTATAGTTCTACGACAAAAAGTTACTGGACCAAAGTTGTAGAGAATTTAATTTGCAACAAAAAATGTTAATAAATTTTTTTTATCAAAAAAATAGTTTAAGAGATATTCCGTAAAAACCATTTCAACCCCTATTTTCAAGATGGCGGCCGTGGGACAAGGGTGGCGACCCCACAAACTTGGTTTTAGCTTTACACTGACCCCCCCTACACATCAAAAAAATAAAATTGCGTCCTCTAAAAAACGCAACCCCAAATGTAACTTTTCAATGGACTATAAAAAATTTCATGAGAATGAACATTGTGACACGAGAATTTTATATATTAGATTAGATTAGATATTAAAAATATATCAAAAATGCATGTGGGTACTCAAATGAAAGCTCTTGATGAGTGTAACATCGGGATGAGCTTATATCTTTAAAAATGTCAATAGTTAAGAAATAACCTTGTGTCTTGTGAATTATTGACATTCTTAAAGATATAAGCTTATCCTAACATTACACTCATTGAGACCTTTCATTTGAGTACCTACATCAATTTTTCATATATTTTATATAATTATATATATCATATATATGTATGTATAATAAATATATCAAAAATGCATGTGGGTACTTAAATGAAAGCTCTTGATGAGTGTAACACCAAGATGAACTTATATCTTTAAAAACTTCAATATTCAAGAAATTACAGTGAAATTTAACAAAAGTCATTATTTAATATAGCAAAATTTTATTTATTTATACTTCACAAATCACATAGCGCAAGTTCGCTACTCAAATATAAAAATCTTAATTTTATTTATTAATCGCTTTGTTGATTTATTATTTTTAATTATTATGTTAACGATATAATTTTTTTTTTTTCAAGAAAATGTTAGATAAGTTAAATTAAATAAAAAATTATTTTAACCACACAATTAACATTTCTAATTTTTTTTTCAAATTATAAGAATAAATATTTTCAAGAGAATTTTGTAATTATTTGTATCATTTTTAATTGAAAAATCTTTCATATAATTTATGAAATTATAATTACCCTTAGAAAAATAAAATGAACTTGAATATTAATACCAAAAAAAAATTTTTTTTTTTTTTTTTTTTTTTTTTTTCAATTCTGAGGTATCATAAGAAGCAGCAAAATTAAAAAAAAACTCACTTTGAAAAATAAAATAATAATTAAACTAATTAAAAAAAAAAAATACTTTTTGTACGTTTATAAAAATAATTTGCTTGTAAAAGAATGAAAATTATTTTAAATATTAATATTCAAACATATTACAGTAAATCTAAAACGCTATTTACATTTTACAGAGTTAGTTTTTTTTATTATTAAAAAATATTAATCATCTGTGATGTATTCTAGTTATAAATATGATCAAAATTTTAGCCTTAATTTTAAAATAGATAATTCAAATTTTTTAAAATTAAGGCAAAAAAATTAGTTCTAAAAAAACTTTTTGGAACAAAAATATTTCAAAATTTAATTTTATAAAAAAATGTTTATGATTTTTCAAAAAAATTAATATTTTTGTTGTAATTCCAAAATTAAAGTTCAAATTTTATTTTTTAATAATTATAAATTTTACTTTTAAAGACATTTTTTTATAAAATTAAATTTTGAACAACTTTGGTGAAAAAAAATTTTTTATAAGACCAAAATTATTTCTAAAAAATTAAAAATTTGAATAATAAATTAAAAATTACAATTTTTAATTAAAAATTGTGATTTTTAGTTAAAAATTGTGATTTTTAATTAAAAATTGTAATTTTTGGCAAAAATTTCGACTTTAATAATAATATTATCTAACTAAATTGCCGCATGAATACGACTGTGTCTCAACAGAGAGCTTTTGTCAGTGAAAGATTTTTCGCATTCAATACACTTGTAAGTTCTTCCAGTGTGAGTGACCAAGTGCCGACTGAGACCAGAGGCATAGCAGAAGGCTTTCGGACAAAGTTGACAGTGGTGCAGTTGAATGTCATTAGGGTCAAGTTTTTGGTGACGACGCATGTGAACTCTCAAAGCCTCACGTTGAGTGAAGCTCTTGTCGCAGTCCTGACACTGGTAAGGTTTTTGTCCCGAGTGGGTCATCAAGTGTCGGAGCAAAATTTCTTTTTGGGCAAAAGCACGATTACAAATATTGCACCCGAAAGGCTTCTCACCTGTAAACAAAACAAAATAAGTTAGAATTTTAATGAAATATTAATAATAGACTTGGTAGCGTGTCAATTTAAGGGGTAATTCTGGTCTAGAAATTTTGGAATATTCATTCTCTCTATCTCTAGATACATAATTAAGAAATGATCTTGTATCATGTAAACTATTGACATTTTTAAAGATATAAGCTCACCCCGACATTACACTCATCGAGACCTTTTATTTAAGTACCCACATGCAGTTTTGATATATTTTTTATATATACATATATATAATATATATAAATATATGAAGTATATGAAAAATTGAAGTGGGTACTCAAATAAAAGCTCTTGATGAGTGTAATATCGGGATGAGCTTATATCGTTTGAAATATCATCAGTAGAAAAAATACGAAGTAATTTCTTAATTATTGACATTTTTTAAGATATAAGCTCACCCCGACATTACACTCATCGAGACCTTTCATTTGAGTACCCACATCAATTTTTCATATATTTTATATATTCATATATATTATATATATGTACATATCGAAAATACATCAAAAATTCATGTGGGTACTCAAATAAAAGCTCTTGATAAGCGTAACATCGGTATGAGCTTATATCTTTAAAAATATCAATAATTAAAAAATTACCTTGTATCTTTCGAACTACTGACATTTTTAAAGATATAAGTTCATATCAACACTATATTCATCGAGACCTTTCATTTGAGTACCCACATTAATTTTTCATATATTCTATATATATTTATATATATATATATATATATATATGTATATATGAAAAATATATCAAAAATGCATGTGGGTACTTAAATGAAAACTCTTGATCAGCGGAACAACGGAATGAGCTTATATCTTTAAATATTTCAGTAATTAAAAAATGACCTTGGATCTTGTGAACTATTGACATTTTTGAAAATATAAGCTCATCCTGACGTTACACTCATCGAGACCTTTCATTTGAGTACCCACATCAATTTTTCATATATTTTATATATTTGTATATGTTATATATATGTATATATGAAAAATATATTAAAAATGCATGTGGGTACTCAAATGAAAGCTCTTGATGAGCGTAACATCAGGATGAGCTTATATCTTTAAAATTCATATTATATATATGAAAAATATATCAAAAATGCATGTAGACCAGAATACTTTCTTAAAAAATAAATAATTTACCAGTATGCGTGCGCTCATGTCTGATCAACGCGGACCGAGTAGGGAACCATTTGTCGCAAGCTGGACAGGTGAATCCTCTCTGAGTAGAGTGAACAGTTTGATGGCTCTTGAGCATTATTCGTCTGGTAAATGCTTTGGGACACTGGTCGCACTTGAAGACCTTCAATTCTCCATTCTCACTCACAGTGGTCTCTTCAAGCGGTTCTAATCTTCCTGATGCTTTCGCACCACCCTCCTCAGACACCTCCATGGTGTAAACGTAATTATTCCCGTCCCAAGTACTTCCATCCGCTAAATTATAGTCACTGATTATGTCTGTTAAATCAGATGACGCTCTTGTCATGCTTTCTTCGCGTTTCATCTCTACTAATTTAAAATTATAAATGTCTTCAGAATTTTGTTTTTTTGCTGTTGATGCTTCGCTGGTAAGCGATGATACTTTCTGCTGATCTTCTTGAGAGAGTTGTTGTTTAATTGGAAGTGATTTTTCAGTCACTGGGGTCTCGGGAGACTCATCGGTGTTATCTTCACTTTCGGCGTGTAAATCTGCGATTATTTGCTTGTGATTGTTCAATTTTTTGTGAGCGTCATGACATTTCTTTCGGAATCGATAGGATTGGTCCAAGTTGTCTTTACATGTCTGACATAGTTTGCTTGGTAATCCATCACCTCTATAAACCTAAAAAAAAAAAAATTAGATTTAAAATTTTTATAATAAATAAAATTATCAAGATTTTTGTGTCGAGTAATTTAATCTATATAATTGAGAGAATAAGAAAAGTGTGCACAGGATAATCATATGATAAAATCGTTTTTTTTTTAGTGAAATTTAGTGTCATTGTAACGGTCTTGATTTTAATTTATGCCTTTTCAAGCTTTCATATTAATCTAAAGTATTTAGGCTGCATTAGAAAATATCTCTAGATTCATAATTAAGAAATGACCTTGTATCTTGAGAACTATTGTCATTTTCAAAGATATAAGCTCATCTTGATGTTACACTCATCGAGACCTTTTATTTGAGTACCCACATCAATTTTTTATATATTTTATATAATTATATATATTATATATATGTATATATGAAAAATATATCAAAAATGCATGTGGGTACTAAAATGAAAGCTCTTGATGAGTGTAACATCAGGATGAGCTTATATCTTTACAAATATCAATAATTAAGAAATGACCTTGTATCTGGTGAACTATTTACATTTTTAAGGATATAAGCTCATCTTGATGTTACACTCATCGAGACATTTCATTCAAGTACCCACATCAATTTTTCATATATTTTATATATTTATATATATTATATATATGTACATATAAAAAATATATCAAAAATTCATGTGAGTATTCAAATGATAGCTTTTGATAAGTGTAACATCAGGATGAGCTTATATCTTTAAAAATGTCAATAATTAAGAAATGACCTTGTATCTGGTGAACTATCAACATTTTTAAAGATATAAACTCATCTTGATGTTACACTCATCAAGACCTCTCATTTGAATACCCACATCAATTTGTCATATAATTTATATATTTATATATATATATGTATGTATATATGAAAAATATATAAAAAATGCATGCGGGTACTCAAATGAAAGCTCTTGATAAGTCTAACATCGGGATGAGCTTATATCTTTACAAATATCAATAATTAAGAAATGACCTTGTATCTGGTGAACTATTTACATTTTTAAGGATATAAGCTCATCTTGATGTTACACTCATCGAGACCTTTCATTCGAGTACCCACATCAATTTTTCATATATTTTATATATTTATATATATTATATATATGTACATATAAAAAATATATCAAAAATTCATGTGAGTATTCAAATGATAGCTTTTGATAAGTGTAACATCAGGATGAGCTTATATCTTTAAAAATGTCAATAATTAAGAAATGACCTTGTATCTGGTGAACTATCAACATTTTTAAAGATATAAACTCATCTTGATGTTACACTCATCAAGACCTCTCATTTGAATACCCACATCAATTTGTCATATAATTTATATATTTATATATATATGTATGTATATATGAAAAATATATCAAAAATGCATGTGGGTACTAAAATGAAAGCTCTTGATGAGTGTAACATCAGGATGAGCTTATATCTTTACAAATATCAATAATTAAGAAATGACCTTGTATCTGGTGAACTATTTACATTTTTAAGGATATAAGCTCATCTTGATGTTACACTCATCGAGACCTTTCATTCGAGTACCCACATCAATTTTTCATATATTTTATATATTTATATATATTATATATATGTACATATAAAAAATATATCAAAAATTCATGTGAGTATTCAAATGATAGCTTTTGATAAGTGTAACATCAGGATGAGCTTATATCTTTAAAAATGTCAATAATTAAGAAATGACCTTGTATCTGGTGAACTATCAACATTTTTAAAGATATAAACTCATCTTGATGTTACACTCATCAAGACCTCTCATTTGAATACCCACATCAATTTGTCATATAATTTATATATTTATATATATATGTATGTATATATGAAAAATATATAAAAAATGCATGCGGGTACTCAAATGAAAGCTCTTGATAAGTCTAACATCGGGATGAGCTTATATCTTTAAAAATGTCAATAGTTAAGAAAGTACAGTGCAATTTAACAAGAGTCGTAATTTTATAAATCAAAATTTCATTTGTTTATAGTTTACAAATCACGGCAGTCACGTAGTGACTGCAAGCTTGCTAGTGATATATAAATTAAATTATTTCCTTTAGATTTATATTTTTTAAGTACAAACTTCCTTGAATATAGAAAACAAAATTAAGAATTAAAATTGTAATTTTCCGTATAAAAATAAAAAAATTAATAATTAAAGTCCTTCAAATTCAAAATTTAAAAGATTGCTAGTTTTTTTTTTAAATAAATTTTTCATTAAAAAAAATGTTCTAGATGCCTTACTAAATGATTATAAAAAATTCCACATGTAATTTTTTTAAACCTTGTACATATAAAATTTTTTTCTTTCAATTTTTCTAATAATAAAATTTTTTTTTTTAGCTATTTGAATCTTCATAAAATTATCAAATATTTCTTAAATTTATTTATCATACACGAGAAATAAAATCCAGCAGATAAACTAGAGTTCTCTGCTTTTCTCTCTAACCTCAAAAATAAATAAATCAATAATAAAATAAAATAAAAGGGAATAATAATCATAATCATATTTTCTAATTTTACAAATTAAAATAAAAAAATTAAAAATTAATTACCTCTAAATTAACGCAAGCCATTAATTTAACAGGAATAGGAACGTCATCATTATGTCCATCGTGAATCGGCACCATTGTTTTCTTTCTAGCCAAGCACAGTCGGCACAATTCGTTTAAATAAATAATTGTTTGTTCTGAATTATCGCCATTATCTTTCTCAGGAGTCTTCATTGTTAATTTTTATTTTTTAATTTGTACTTTATTAATTATGTGCTGATTCAATTTTTTTATTAAAAAAAAATGATGAACTCTGCAAATTACAAGCAACGCACTACACTGTTATTCGGTCACGTGGGAATCTATAATGGCGCCAAGGCGCCATATTTTATATATACCTATATTATATATGCTGAAGATAATCTATAGTATGTATTAATAAAATTTTTATATATAGTTAATGTAATTGTAAGTTAAATATTCTAGAAGTTTCTGCGCTGTGTTTCGCGATTTTAATCAATTAAAATTAAAATAAATATTTAATGTCTATATCAGTAATTTGCAACGCTGCAAGTAATAAGTTTATGAATTTTTTTAATATTTTTCTTTTTAAATTAATAAACATCTGTCATATTTTTTTATTAAAATTTAATTAATAAAAATATTATAAAATTTTTTAAAAGAATTTATTTGAAATTAATTTAAGAAAAATTTTCAGATGTTTGTTAATTTTATTTTAATTATTATTTATAATTTTTTATAATATTTTATTTTATCCAAATTATATTTATATATTTTTTTAGTTTCTGAATTTTATTATTAAACATTATATATTTTATTTAATCCAAATAGTTTCAAAATTTTATGAGATAAAAAAGTTCACATGTGTCAAGTGTTTAACCTCATATATATATATATATATATATATATATATATATATATATATATATATATATATATATATATATATATATATATATATATATATATAGAATAATAATAAAATTAGCCGACTAAAAAATTCCACTTATCAGAAATTAAAAATAATTTTTTTTAATTTAAAAACTAAATTTTGGAGATATAAGTTTTTATAATTGAATTTTTAGAAGCAACCTTGGAGTTACTACGTGAATGCTGAGACTTCTGAACTATAAAAAATTAAAATTTTTATTAAATAATGAGTGTTAAATTGCACTGTACTTTCTTAAATATTGTCATTTTTAAAGATATAAGCTCATCCTGATGTTACACTCATCAAGAGCTATTATTTGAGTACCCACATGAATTTTTGATATATTTTTCATACATACATATATATAATATATATGAATATATAAAATATATGAGAAATTGATGTGGGTACTCAAATGAAAGGTCTTGATGAGTGTAATGTTAGGATGAGCTTATATCTTTAAAAATGTCAATAGTTCACAAGATACAAGGTCATTTCTTAATTATGGACATTTTTAAAGATATAAGCTCATCTTGATGTTACACTCATCAAAAGCTTTCATTTGAGTACCCACATGCATTTTTGATATATTTTTCATATATACATATATATGAAGATATAAAATATATGAAAAATTGATGTGGGTACTCAAATGAAAGGTCTCGATGAGTGTAACATCGGGATGAGCTTATATCTTTAAAAATGTCAATAGTTCACAAGATACAAGGTCATTTCTTAATTATGGACATTTTTAAAGATATAAGCTCATCCTGATGTTACACTCATCAAAAGCTTTCATTTGAGTACCCACATGCATTTTTGATATATTTTTCATATATACATATATGTAAATATATAAAATATGTGAATAATTGATGTGGGTACTCAAATGGAAGGTCTTGATGAGTGTAACATCGGGATGAGCTTATATCTTCAAAAATGTCAATAGTTCACAAGATAAAAGGTCATTTCTTAATTATGTATCTAGAGATAAAGAATTTTTCAAGTTATGATTTTTCATTTAATTAATTCCTTTGGACCTGATTTAAACAATGACGGATGTGAATATAAAACAAGATATGAAACAAATATAAATAATGCTGTGAAGCGGGAAAGAATAGGAGTTACGGTAATTATTACGTGAAGCGTTCCACATTCACGTAACAGGATATTGGTAGGAAAGGATTGAGAAAGGAATGTGGAGAGGATCATCTTAATGTGAGTTTATAGAATATGTGAGAAAAAATTATTAGATAGCTCGGACTAGGATTCGAACCCAGAACCTTCCGAAGACATGTCGGCTACTCTACCATTTGAGCTATCCGGTCTATACTAAATTTCCTTTCGCTTATTCTATATACATTAAGCCACACCGTTCATCTTACGGCAAGCATTTTTACAAATATAAATAATGCTGTGAAGCGGGAAAGAATAGGAGTTTACATTTACCGATGATTTTATTATTATTATTATTCTAATAAAATTTTTTTTTTTCAGGTATAACTACAAGAAATTTATTCAAAACCAGCTCGCGCTTCCTAAAGATGTCTACCGAAGCATTTAAAACCCACGAAGTACTTCCGGACGTAATTAAGACTCTTCCTTCATCAATCCTACAAGTTACTTACGCTAACAATGTAACAGTTGACCTGGGGAACGAGCTAACTCCTACTAAAGTTAAGGACCCGCCGACTGTCCACTGGGACGCTGACTCTGGCTCATTTTACACCCTATGCATGACCGGTGAATAATCTAATCATTATTCCTATAATAATAATTAAATATAATAAACAAAAAATAAAATTCCAGATCCTGACGCTCCAAGTCGCAAACAACCAACCTACCGCGAGTGGCACCACTGGTTAGTCGGGAACATTCCCGGTAATGATGTGTCAAAAGGGGAGGTTCTTTCGGAGTACATCGGTTCCGGGCCGCCCCAAGGAACAGACCTCCATCGCTACGTGTTCCTGGTCTACAAGCAGCCCCAAAAGCTTTCCTTCGAAGAGCAGCGCCTCACGAACCGCAGCGGCGACAATCGCGCCAAATTTTCCGTCAGTAAGTTCGCGGAGAAATACAACCTTGGCGCTCCAATCGCCGGGAACTTCTACCAGGCCGCTTACGATGACTATGTTCCAATTCTTTACAAACAATTGGGCGACTAATTTTTTTCTGGAACAAAATATTAATTAAAAATTAATATTAATAATAATTATTAAAATTTTATATTTATATTATAAATATAAATTTATAATACAATAAAAGGCAAGTTTGATACGAAGAAAAAAATTGTTCTTTTTTTTTTTTTTTCTCGAGTACTAATTTTAATTATTAATAATTAAATTAATTACCTGGTATTATTTTAAAAGCGGTATCGATAAAAACCCAGTGTTTTGTTGGGTCATTTGTTGTTTCCTCTTGATACAATCAATGATACGTTCTAGTCATGTTATTTTGTTTAACAAGAGTCTTGTTAAAGAGAAGCTATTTACGCTGCGAGTATGATCAAATTATTAACAAGTAAGTTTTTTTTTATATTTTTAGTTTTTGAAATTTTTAAGGTTATGGGCCCAGATAATTAATTTTTTTTAAATTGAATTTATTTTTACTGCATTGATGCTAAAAATCAATGTATTTTTGATAAAAAATATTTGCAATAATATTGTAGTAAAATTTAAATTAAAAATGTCTTTGTACTAAAATTGATGAATTTTACTGCATTGCCTCTAAAAATCAATGTAACTTTTTTTAAGTATTTTAAGGCATTTTATTGGTTAATAATAATGGTATAAGTAATTAAAAATTGTTTTTTTTTGGGGGAAAAACGACAATTTTGAGCTGCAATGACACTCAAAATCAATGCACTTATATTTATCGTCGATATCTCCGGATCTACTGCCCAGGACAGATATTTGTAATTTTTATGAGTCTGGGCCCATAACCTGTTAGTCGTTTAATATTTTTTTAATCTAAAAAACCGATAAAATTAGTCGCTATTGGAGTAATTGGAGTTGTTACTGGGGATGTAAATTCCGCGTTTTGGGATGCAGAGATCGTTCCCGATCTTTTGGATACTCCACCAACAGATGAGTTAGAAGTGAGTACTAAAAAAAAATTTTTTAGTAATTAAAAAAAAAACCTTCTATTTTAATGATGTAATTATCCAGGTTATTTACCCAGGAGAAAAAAAAGTTTCTTTAGGTGAAAAATTGACGCCGACTGAGGCCAAAGATCCTCCAGAAATTCATTACAAACATGAAGAAGGAACATTTTATACGCTAATTATGTCAGGTAATTATTTAGCTTTTGTTAAATTGTACCGTACTTTCTTAACTATTGACATTTTTAAAGATATAAGCTGATTCCGATGTCACACTCATCAAGAGCTTTCATTTGAGTACCCACATGCATTTTTGATATATTTTCCATATATACATATATATAATATATATAAATATATAAAATATATGAAAAATTGATGTGGGTACTCAAATGAAAGGTCTTGATGAGTGTAACGTCAAGGTGAGCTTATATCTTTAAAAATGTCAATAATTCTCAAAATACAAGGTCATTTCTTAAATATTGACGTTTTTAAAGATATAAGCTCATCCTGATGTTACACTCATCAAGAGCTTTCATTTGAGTAGCCACTTGCATTTTTGATGTATTTTTCATATATACATATATATAATATATATAAATATATAAAATCTATGAAAAATTGATGTGGGTACTCAAATGAAAGGTCTCGATGGGTATAACACTAGGGTGAGCTTTTATCTTTAAAAATGTCAACAGTTCACAAGATACAAGGTTATTTCTTAATTATTGGCATTTTTAAAGATATAAGCTCATCTTGATGTTACACTTATCAAGCGCTTTCATTTGAGTACCCACATGCATTTTTGATATATTTTTCATATATACATATATATAATATATATAAATATAAAATATATGAAAAATTGATGTGGGTACTCAAATGAAAGGTCTTAATGAGTGTAACGTTAAGGTGAGCTTATATCTTTAAAAATGTCCATAATTCTCAAGATACGAGGTCATTTCTTAATTTAGACAAAATTTTTCTTATTCATGTAATAATACAATTACAGATCCCGACATACCCAGCCGCAGTAACCCGACAATGCCGGAATTCTTCCACTGGACAGTAGTGAACATCCCAGAAGACAAAATATCTCAAGGAGAGGTCGTAGTCGGGTACTTAGGCCCCGGACCCCCTAAAGACTCCGGGTTCCATCGGTACATACTCGTGGTTTATAAACAGCCGAAGAAACTCACTTTCGACGAACAGCGTATCTCCGAAACTGAAGCAATTGGCCGACCAAACCAGTCTATGAAGAAGTTTGCTAATAAATATCAACTTGGTGCTCCAATCGCTGGGAGTTTTTACGAAGCCGCTTACGACGATTATGTTCCGCTGCTTTACAAAAAAATTGGGCTTTAATCAACAATTATTTATTATTACTAGCAACCTTCCAGTCACTATGTGACTGCCGTGACTTGTGAACTATAAATTAATAAAATTTTGCTTTATTAAATAATTACTTTTGTTTAATTGCACTGTACTTTTCTAAATATTGGAGTTTTTAAAGATATAAATTCATCCCGATGTTACAATCATCAAGAGCTTTCATTTGAGTAGACACATGCTTTTTTGATATATTTTTCATATATACATATATATAATATAAATAAATATATAAAATATATGAAAAATTGATGTGAGTACTCAAATTAAAGGTCTCGATTAGTGTAATGTCGGGATGAGCTTATATCTTTAAAAATGTCAATAACTTACAAGATACAAGGTCATTTGTTAATTATTTACATTTTTAAAGAAATAAGCTGATCCCGATGTTACACTCATCAAAAGCTGTCATTTGAGTACCCACATGCATTTTTGATATATTTTTCATATATACATATATATAAATATATAAAATATATGAAAAATTGATGTAGGTACTCAAATGAAAGGTCTCAATGAGTGTAACACCAAGATGAGCTTATATCTTTAAAAATGTCACTAGTTGACAAGATAGCAATGTCATTTATTAATTATTGACATTTTTAAAGATATAAGCTCATCCTGATGTTACACTCATCAAATGCTTTCATTTGAATACCCACTTGAACTTTTGATATATTTTTCATATATAAATATATATAGTGTATATGAATATATGAAAAATTGATGTGGTTACTCAAATGAAAGCTCTTGATGAGTGTAACACCAAGATGAGCTTATATCTTTAAAAATGTCAATAGTTTACAAGATACAAGGTCATTTCTTAATTTTGTATCTTTTCGAATGCAGCCTAAATATTTATCATATTAATAATTCTTAGGTTTGGTAAAAAATAAAAAATAATTAAGACAATATTTATACTTTATTCTTCTTTAAATTCGATTCAACATAAGCCGAAACTAGCTTCTTTAATTAAACTAATAATAATAACTTATCAATTGTATCAAATTCACATAAAATATATAATTAATATAATTTGCACATTTTTAGTAAACTTCCAGCATTTCTCATTCAAATTTCCATTCTTTTTGCTAGCTTACTTATCTTTTCATTCCTATCAAACATCCCACACAATTATATTAAATAATAATAATAATATTAATAATAATAATAATAATCATAATAATAATAATGAATGATATTTATACAAGTTGGGATGCCTGCCCTCTATAAAAAAAATACTTTATATTTCTACTCCTTAGGCCTCTGTCTCTCAATAACTAATTATCGAAAAAAAAAAAAAAAAAACTGTCGATAAAAAATTATAAAATAATAATAATAAACAATAATATTGATAATAATAATTATGGTTATAATTAATTATCAAAAGACTAGGCTATTGCATTTTCGACTCCGAAACATACTTCTTTTCCACGCGAGATTTTTTATTTAGCAGATTCATTTTTTGTTTTTAATTTTGTTGTACAAATTTTTTTTTATTTATTTATCACAATTTTTTTTAAGTTTGAAATTTTTTTCTATTATTATTATGGGTACCTGAAAAAAAAATTAGTAATGTTTTTTTAACTACAAATTTTTTTACTGCATTGACACTCAAATTAAAAACAATTTTGTAGCTACATTGACTCTTAAAATCAATGCAGTAAGTCTTATCAATTGTCTAGTTAATATGACATCAAATCAAATTTTTTTTGAGCTAAAAAATACATTTTGCTACGACATTGACACTAAAAGTCAATGCAGTAAATATTGTCAATTCTTTATTTATTTAATGGCATCAAATTGTAAATTTTGTTTTTTTTCGTAACTAAAAAATGACATTTGCTACTGCATTGACTTTCGATATCAAAGTACTTGGCATTACTGTTAAAAATCAATGCAGTAAATATTGTCAATTCTTTATGAAGAAAGTCAATTTTTTATTTAAAGACATTAAACTGTAAATCTTGTTTTTTAACTTAAAAAATGAAAGATTGTTACTGCATTGACTCTCGATATCAAAACAGTCTGCATTGGCACAATCAAAATACTTTGTAATTGTCAATTTGCAATTCACAAAAATTGCCACTAAATTTTTGTTTTTAGCTTAAAAATGACATTTTTACGGCATTGACTCTCAATATTAAGGCCTTCGGAATTGACGCTCGAAACCAATGCAGAAAATATTTTCAATTCTGTATTTATTTAATGACACTAAATTGTGTTTTTTCAACTAAAGAATGAAATTTTGTTACTACATTGACTTTCGAAATAAATACAGTCATATTTTTTTATCAAAATAATTATAATATCCTTATTATTTCTGTTAAAAATTTTAAAAATAATAAAAATGACATTTTTGACTGTATTGGCTTTCGATATCAATGTAGTCGATATTGTGGCTTAAAATCAATGCAGAAAACATTGTCAATACTCAATTTATTTAATGAAACTAATTAATAATTTTTCTCAACTGAAAATGAAATTTTGTTACTGCATTGACTCTTAAATTCAAAGCAGTCTGCATTGACGTTCAAAATCAAAACAATTAATTTTCTATACTATTAAATTCAATTATAATAATTTAAGAAATCCACAAAAATGTCATTTTTACTGCATTGTCACTTGAAATCAATGCAGTTATATTTTTGATCAAAATAATAAAAAGTGACATTTTGACTACATTGGATATCTATATAAATGTAGTCGGAATTGACGCTCAAAATCAATACAGTTTGTTGTCAATTCTTTGTTTATTTAATTATAATTCTTATTTTTATTTAAAAAATGAAATTTTGTTACACATTGCCTCTTAAATTCAAAACATTCTGCATTGACGCTCAAAATTAAAATAATCAATTTTCTATACCATTAAATTTATATATAAATTTAAAAAATTCATTTTTTACGACATTGACATTCAAAATGAATGAAGACATATTTTCGATCAAAATAATAATAATATCCTTACTTTTTTTTCTAACGTTCAAAAATAATAAAAAATTTTGACTGCATTGACTTTCGAAATTAATACACTTATATTTTCATCAATATCTCCGAATCTACTTGACCGATTTATCTGAAATTTTGATATGTATTCCTCCAGACCTCGAAACAATTATAAAAAAAATGAAAATAATAATAATAATGATAATGAGTCTGCTAGTGAAATAAAAAAAAACCCGCCCCAAATCTCAAATATGTACACAAAATAAAATAAAAATAAAATAAAAATTTTGCACTTTTAGAACCCGAGTCTCTTGAGGTTACCCCTGTTAAGCCCGACGCGTTTTTCACCTTGCCAGCTCTTGCTTTTACTACGGAACCTTCGGAGGTCTTCCTCGTGGTCGGGGTGAGTCATGGGTCTGTAGCCCTGGGGAGTGCAGAGCTCCATCTGGGCGCGGTAGAACTGCTGGTACCCGCCGTGAAGAAGATAGATCTCCGGGTAGTGCAGAGCGGGGTAGTGCTCTTTGTTCAATTTTCGGTCGATGTTCCGGAGGAACCTGGAGAGGTTAGGACCTCGCTCCCAGGAGAACTCACAGTGGAACACTAGGATGCTGCGACGGTCACTATCTGGTTGGATTTCTGGACGTTCTTGTAAGGGTTTCATCAGGTACTCTTCGATTAGGTCTTTTGTGTATAAGTTTAGAGCACCTTCGATGTGGCCTGCTTCGTATTCGTAAGGATACCTTTAATATAAAAAAAATTTATTATTATCATTATTATTATTATTATTATTATTATTATTCATTATTATTCATCATCATCATCATCATCATCATCATCATCATCACCATCATCATCATCATTATTATTATAATTATAATTATAATTATTATTATTATTATTCATAATTATTATTATTCAGCATCAGCATCATCATCATCATCATCATCATCATCATCATCATCATTATTATTATTATTATTATTATTATTATTATTTATTATTATTATTATTCATCATTATTATTATTAATCATCATTATTCATCATCATCATCATCATCATAATTATTATTATTATTATTATTATTATTCATTATTTTCAGGTCTAAGTATTACAAATTTCTAAGGACCAAAATCAGGATATAGTAGACCAAATAATTTATGTTTTTTCTTTTTATTTATTTCAATTTATCAGCAAATTGAATTTATTTTTTAGTAAGGTAAAAGCCCCAGTATATGATCATGTACATATAGGTATACAAATACATGGAGTGATCATATACTGGTACATGATCATATATTGGGGCTTTGACCTTAAATTGAAATAAATAAAAAGAAAAAAAAAACATAAATTATTTGGTCTACTATATCCTGATTTTGGTCCTTAGAAATTATTGTTATTATTATTATTAATAAGTGGCTTTAGTCAAAAAAATATATTAAAATTTTAACTAAATTAAGTCAGTAGATCCTGAGATATTGTTCAAAAAGAAGTGAATTTATTTTAGAGTGTCAATGCAGTCATAAAAAGTGTTGTTTATAAAACAAGTGAATTTTTAATTTTGATTCAATTTTCAGTTTCTAATTAAACATTTTCATTTGAACTAATGTATAAAAAATACTATTAACCTTGCAGTCACTACGTGACTGCTGTGACTTGTGAGCTAGTAAAAATTAAAATTTTGCTTTATAAAATAATTACTGTTGTTAGATTGCACTGTACTTTCTAAAATATTGATATTTTTAAAGACATAAGCTCATCCCGATGTTATACTTAACAAGAGCTTCCATTTGAGTACCCACTTGCATTTTTGATATATTTTTCATATATAAATATATATAGTATATATAAATATATGAAAAATTGATGTGGGTACTCAAATGAAAGGTCTCGATGAGTGTAATGTCAGAGTGAGTTTATATCTTAAAAAATGTCAATAGCTGACAAGATAGCAATGTAAGTTCTTAATTATTGATATTTTTAAAGATATAAGCTCATCCTGATGTTCCACTCAAGAGCTTTCATTGGAGTACCCACATGTATTTTTGATATATTTTCCATACATGCATATATAATATATATAAATATATAAAATATATGAGAAATTGATGTGGGTACTCAAATGAAAGGTCTCGATGAGAGTAACATTAAGATGAGCTTATATCGTTAAAAATGACAATATTTCACAAAATACAAGGTCATTTCTTAATTATTGACATTTTTAAAGATTAAAGCTCATCCCAAAGTTAGACTCATCAAGAGCTTTCATTTGAATACCCACATGCATTTTTGATATATTTTTCATATATACGTATATAATATATATAAATATATAAAATATATGAAAAATTGATGTGAGTACTCAAACGAAAGGTCTCAATGAGTGTAACATTAGGATGACCTTATATTTTTAATAATGTCAATATTTTACGAGATATAATGCCATTTCTTAATTATTAACAATTTTAAAGATTTAAGCTCATCCCAAAGTTACACTCATCAAGAGCTTTTATTTGAGTACCCACATGCATTTTTGATATATTTTTCATACATACATGTGTATAAATATATAAATATATAAAATATATGAAAAATTGATGTGGGTACTCAAACGAAAGGTCTCGATGAATGTAACATCAGGATGAGCTTATATTTTAAAAAATGTAAGTATTTCACAAAATACAAGGTAATTTCTTAATTATTGACATTTTTAAAGATATAAGCTCATCCTGATATAACACTCATCAAGAGCTTTCATTTGAGTACCCACATCAATTTTTCATATATTTTATATATTTATATATATATTAGAAATATGTATATATGAAAAATATATCAAAAATGCATGTGGGTAATCAAATGAAAGGTCTTGAGGAGTGTAACATCAGGATGAGCTTATATCCTTAAAAATGTCAATATTTCACAAGATACAAGCAGAGATAGAGCATAAATAAATTGAAATTACCTGCAGTCAACAATCTTATAGCTGGCGACTCTTTCATTAAACTCTCCCTTGATAAGTCTAGCTAGAGTCTCAGCAGTGATAGACTTCAAATCCTCATGATGACCTTCAGCCAAAGGCAAAATACAAGTCTTGGAAAAGTCTCCAGTAAGATCAGCATCAGTGGTGCTTCTATGAATAGCAGACTTGATATGCGCATGAGCTTCAGGCTCCGAGAAGGACCTCTGGAGGGCAGCCTTCCGTTCAGAATTCTCCGAAATTTCCTTGAGGCTGGAGGTCTTTTTAGTCCGCTTGACCAGGACGGGACTGGAGTCCGAGGGCGGTTCCGGACGCTTGAAACTTCTTACTGGAGCTGGAACTCTTGAGTCTGGAGAATCAGCGAACAAAGCCCGAGGCTTGTCCTGGTACTTGAGCTTGGAGGTCGATGAGGTGGCAGTCGGCGACCTGAAGAGACAAGACCTGACCTTGGATAATGGCGGAGTATCGTGCTCGGGGCTAGTCGCCTGGAGGGACAACGACCGACGGACTCCTGGAGGGCGGGGACGAGATTCTGGAGTCGTTGCGTCGCACTCCATCGGTTTCTCGAAAATCGCTCCGGAGATTAACGTGCTCAAGTCGTTGGGCATCGATCCGTTTGAGTCCAGGAAGTTGTCCAGGTCAATCAGCTCGTTGAACCCGTCGTCCATCGACTCCAGCTCCGGGTCGGCTGATAAACGTCGTCGGAGACTCGAAACTGGCCGACGGTGCGGAGAAGAACGAATTGGAGACTGCTGCGGACTTCTGTCCATTGAAATTCGACGAGGAGCCACTCCATGGGGTTCTAAGAACCGGAAGGTGGATAAAGATTCTGATGAGGCTCCATATCCGCTGTCTTGGCTGTTTGGGTCGTAGTCTTCCAGGGGAGAGCGAAGGCTATGCAGCCTTGACTTCTGGAAGAGGAAAAATCCGTGGTGATATTGTGAATAAGAATTTTTTTTTGGAGTAGCGCCTGAGATATGGCACTGCATTGATTATAAGTGTCAATGTCGGTGATTTTATTTAATAAAATCATGTAAGGATTTAAAGTACAAAAAAAATTTTTAAAAAAAGAAGAAGAAGAGATATTTCACTGCATTGATTATAAATGTCAATGTAAATTTGTAGGAGTTTCTGAATTTGTTGATTATTTTATAATTATGTAAAATATTAAAAAATCAAATTTTTTTAGTAATTAGGAGCCGAGATATGGCACTGCATTGATTATAAATGGACTCTGTTATGCAATAGTGTGTTAAGTTCATAGGATTTCCATAGCACTTAACACATTAATGCATAACAGTGTCCAAATGTCAATGTAATTTTGTGGTTATTAATTATTTTGTAATAATGTAAAATATTAGAAAATAAATTTTTTAGCCATTAGGAGCCAGAAATTTTCACTGTATTGATTTTGAGTATCAATGTAAATTTATAGTAGTTATTTAAGTTGTTAATTATTTTGAAATGATATGGAATTTTCAAGAATTAAATTTTTTAGTCATTAGGAGCTGAGATATGGCACTGCATTGATTATAAATGTCAATGTAATTTTGTAGTAATTAATTAATTTGATAATTATTTTGTAATCATGGAGAATATTCAAAGATGAACTTTTGAGTATTTAGAAGTTGAAATATGAAACTGTATTGATTAAGAGTGTCAATGTAAATTTGTAGGAGTTCTTTAAATTAATTATTTTGTAATGGTGCTAAATATTTGAGAATTTAATTTTTTTAAGTCATTAGGAGCAAAGATATGGCAGTGCATTTATTGTGAGTGTCAATGTAATTTTGTAGTAATTAATTAATTTGTAAATTATTATGTAATCATGGAGAATATTCAAAAATAATTTTTTTAGTAATTAGGAGCCGAAATATGGCACTGCATTGATTATGAGTGGCAATGTAAATTCGTAATAGTTATTTAATTTGTTAATTGTTTTGTAATAATGTAAAATATTTAAGAATAAAAAAATTTTTCCAACCAATAGGAGCTGAGATATGGCACTGCATTGATTATGAATGTCAATGTAAATTTGTATTAGTTACTCAATTTGTTAATTATTCCGCAATGATGTGATTCAAAAATACATTTTTTTTAGTCGTTAGGAGGCAAAATATGGCACTGAATTGATTATAAATGTCAATGTTAATGAATTTTATTTAATAAAATCTTGTTAGTATCTAAAGTACAAAAGAAAAATTGTTTTTTTCAAAGAGAAAATTTATTAATTATTTTTTAATGATGTAAAATATTAAAAAATAAATATTTTTTAGTCATTAGGAGCTCAGATAATGCAATGCATTGATTATGAGTGTCAATGTAGGTGAATTTATTTAATAAGAATCTTGTTAGGATTTTAAGTACAGAATAAAATTTTTTTTTTCTAAGAAAAACGGAAGATATTTTTCAGTGCATTGATTACGAGTGTCGATGTAACTTTGTAATAGTTATTTAATTTGTTAATTATTTTTTAATGATGTAAAATATCCAAGAATAAATTTTTTTAGCCATTAGGAGCCGAGACATTTTCACTGCATTGATTATGAGTGTCAATGTAAATTTGTAATAGTTATTTAATTTGTTAATTATATTGTAATAATGTTAAATTTTAAAAAATTACATTTTTTAGTTACTAGAAACCGATATATGACGCTGCGTTGATTATGAGTATCAATACAGTAAACATTGATTATTAATGTCAATGTAGTAAACATTCATTATTAATTTCAATGTAGTAAATATTGATTTTAAATTTTAATGTAGATAACATTGATTAAAAATGTTAATGCAATAAATATTGAAAATTAATGTCAATGCAGTAAAATTTACTTTTTAATTTTACTAAAAATTAACTAAATTATTATTATTGTTTCAAATTTGTTTAACTTTTTATTTTTATCTAAAAAAAATGTTCTTTTCACTTTTATTTCATTTTTATAAAATATTTTAGTTACAAATTTTTAAATATTTAAAAAACTTTTTCAAAAATTCCCGCGCTTTTTGAAAAAAAAATTTTACCGCCAATAAAATTTAAAATTTAATAAAATCAATTTAAAAGTTTATTTAATAAATAAAATAATAAATGAGTGTTACCTTAAGAGGACTCTTCATACTACTAAGCGGACTACAGATGGCGCCACCATTCTCCTTGTTGTCGATAGACAAACACGAGAACTCCGGGCTGGAGACCCGTCTGGAGGTCATGGTTGCCGAGCGACGAGACTTCAAACGCGATTTCATTGCACCTTCCGGCGTCCCTTTTATTTTGAAGACATTTTTGAACAGCCTAAAATTCAAAAATAACTTCAGTCAGCCATTTTTTATTTTCACTATTTACACTTTTAAATTAGACGCCAAAAAAGGCACCTCCATTTTTTAGCTAACCTCCAATTTTATTCACTTTTATAAATTTCACCGAGTTTTGTTTATTAATATTTATAATTACACTGAAATTTTACAAATTTTAAGTTAATTTACAATTTTTATAAAATATTTATTTAATATTTACAATTTTTTTGACACTTTTAATTCATAAATTTGTAAAATAAGCGTGGGAATAAAATCAAAGCCCGCGTTTTTTACTTTCGGAGCATTTTTGTAATTTTTTTGAGTTTTAAAAGAATTTTTTTTGGCTTTTTACACTTTTTAAATTAAGTTTGTTAATTTAGACACTTAAAATTGAGTTTTTTTTATTTTTGGGAGTAAAAAAGGTAATTTTTGTAAAATTTGGAAAAGTTTTAGGAGTATACTCGCCAAGATATGGCGCGTAACTGATCATGATGAGCTCATTATTATTTTATTAATCGCAAATGAGTTTTGGTTGGAAGTTTTGGCGCTAGATGACAGCATGGTTCATTTTTTTTAATTTGTAAGAATTATTTTTGTTGATATTAATTTTTTTTTGTGAAAAAAAAATTTTTGAGTAAATTTGAAAAAATTATGAAAATTTTTTGAAGAAATTTTGGAAATTTTATTTTCGGAAAAATTTAGAAAAAATTTTTGAGAAAATAAACAATTTATTTTTTTTTGAAAATTGGAAAATATTTTTGGAATTTTCATCAATTTTTACCTCAAAAAATATTAATAAAAACTAATCTAGATTTTTTTTATAACTTTATTATTAAAATAAAGAATTTTTTGAGTTTTCAAACGTTTGAAGTCATTTAAATGCAAAATTTAGAAGAATTAAAAATATAAAATGAAATTTTAAGTAATTTTCATGGAAAAAATGAATTTTTATGCGCTTCGATCTTTTTTTTAGTAAAATTCTAAAAGAAAGTTTTAAGATTTCTCAATTTTTCAAAAATTTGAAGAAATTTTAGAAAGTATCAAGTGTTTTTTATACAAGTCAAAAATCTTTTGCATAAAAAATGAAATTAAAAAAAATCAAGCTATAAATTTATATATTTTAAAAAATATTTAATAGACTTTATAGTTATTCTCATTAAAAAAAATCAAGAATTAAAAAATCTCTCCCTTTTTATCACGATTTTAAAACTTTTTTTGTCTAAACTTGAAAAATCACATAATTTTCCGCGAAGAAAAACAAATTAAAAGTAATTTTAACAAAAAATATTAAAAATATCTTAATTTTCTCGATTTCTTTTTTACACTAAACTCCAACAATTCAATTTTTGATCATCAAAAAATGGAATTTTCCAGTCGACATAATAAAAAACAATCTAAAAGATTTAAAATTTAATAATTTTTCCAAAATTTCAATCTTAAAAAAAGTACGGAATGAATTTCGATATAAAAACATTAAAAATTTTTTTATTTTCTCCGTTTTTTCATGAAAAACTCGAAAAATTCAATTTTTATCATCAAAAATTGAATTTTTCCGTCAACTTAATAAAAAACTATCCAAAAGATTAAAAATTCCATAATTTTTCCAAAATTTAAACCTTGAAAAAAGTTCGCAATTAATTTCGATATAAAAACCTTAAAAATTTCTTAATTTTCTCTCCTTTTTCATACTTAACTCAAAAAATTCAAGTTTTCAACATCCAAAAAATTGAATTTTTCCGTCAAAATAGTAAACAGCAATCCAAAAGATTTTAAATTCTATAATTTTTCTAAAATTTCAATCTTAAAAAAAGTTCGGAATGAATTTCGATGTAAAAACATTGAAATTTTTCAATTTTCTCTATTTTTTCTAACTGAACTCAAAAAATTCAATTTTTTACCATCAAAAAATGGAATTTTTCCTTTGACATAATAAAAAACTATCCAAAAAGTTAAAATTCCATAATTTTCCCAAAATGTCAATCTTGAAAAAAAAATCGGAGTGAATTTCAATATAAAAACCTTCAAAATTTTTTAATTATCTCTATTTTTTCAGACTTGACTCATAAAATTCAATTTTTATCATTAAAAATTTGATTTTTCTATCAACATAATAAAAAACAATCCAAAAGATTTAAAAATTCCATAATTTTTCCAAAATTTCATCTTAAAAAAAAGTTCGGAATGAATTTCGATATAAAAACCTTAAAAAATATATATCAAATTCATACCTTGTGCACTGATAAACTTCACAAGAATCCGTAACAGTTTCCCACAACATTTTCCGAACGCACGTGCTCACTTGGACAATCAATATCCAAAAACTAACCGGTTAAAATCCAAAATTTGACTTTTTATACCATTAAAATTAATATTAACATCAATATTAATGATTAATATTAATAATTATCAATTATTAAGACACATTTGAATACAAATTTAAAATAGGGCTACAAATTAAGATACGTGACCTACACCAATAACGCTAAAGACTGAAACAAGAACAACTACAGGGAGCTCTTTACTCGATCACCACTCGCGGAGAAGTGACGTAAAACCTAGTGGAGAGCGGTTATATAGACTCTGGGCTTCGCGAGTGGGGATCGCTAGTGAGCCAATAATCACCCGGGTGAAGTCCCGCGTAAACGCAGATCCACTGCGCACTCTTTGAGCCTCTTCGGGATATTGTACACGTTCGAGCGGTTAGAAGCGCAGTAGGGGGCAGCGTGGAGTAGGGGCTTAAAATACGCACTTTGGTGTGTATATATATATGTATATATTTATAAACATATATATATGAACCAGACGGACAAGACACCCTTTTAAATGGTTATTATTATTATTTTTAAAATAGATCGCGAAGTTTTAAGTTTAAAGGTCTTTAATTATTCATTTCAATATTTTTTTAAGGAAAATTATACTTTTAATTCTTAATTTTGTTTTCCAGAAATAATTTTAATTTTATATTAATAGAAGTTTGTACTTGAAAAATATAAATTTAATTTATATGTTACTAGTAAGGCAGTCACTTCGTGACTGCCGTGACCTGTAATAACTGTAATAAATAAAATTTTGGGTTATTAAATAAGGAATTTTGTTAAATTGCACTGTACTTTCTTAAATATTGGAGTTTTTGAAGATATAAGCTCATCCTGATGTTATCCTTATCAAGAGCTTTCATTTGAGTACCCACATGCATTTTTAATATATTTTTCATATATACATGTATATATATATATATATATATATATATATATATATATATATATATATATATATATATATATATATATAATATATATTTTAAAGATATAAGCTCATCCTGATATTAGACGAGTCAAGAGCTTTCATTTGAGTACCCACTTGCATTTTTGATATATTTTTCATATGTACATATATATAATATATATTTTAAAGATATAAGCTCATCCTGATATTAGACGAGTCAAGAGTTTTCATTTGAGTACCCACATGCATTTTTAATATATTTTTCATCTATACATATATATAATATATATTTTAAAGATATAAGCTCATCCTGATATTAGACGAGTCAAGAGCTTTCATTTGAGTACCCACTTGCATTTTTGATATATTTTTCATATGTACATATATATAATATATATAATTATATAAATATATGAAAAATTGATGTGGGTACTCAAATGAAAGGTCTCGATGGGTGTAACATCAGGATGAGGTTATATCTTTAAAAATGTGAATAGTTCACAAGATACAAGATAATTTCTTAATTATTGACATTTTTAAAGATATAAGCTCATTTCGGTGTTACACTCATCAAGAGCTTTCATTTGAGTACCCACTTGCATTTTTTATATATATTTTATACATACATATATATAATATGTATAAATATATAAAATATATGAAAAATTGATGTGGGTACTCAAATGAAAGGTCTCGATGAGTGTAATGTCAAGATGAGCTTATATCTTCAAAAATGTCAATAGTTTACAAGATACAAGATAATTTCTTAATTATTGATATTTTTAAAGATATAAACTCATTTCGGTGTTACGCTCATCAAGAGCTTTCATTTAAGTACCCACATGCATTTTCGATATATTTTTCATATATACATATATGATATATATAAATATATAAAATATATGAAAAATAGATGGGGGTACTCAAATGAAAGGTTTCGATGAGTGTAACATCAGGATGAGCTTATATCTTAAAAAATGTCAATAATTCGCTAGATATAAGACCATTTTTAAGAATTTATTATTATTATTGAGTGTGTAAAATTTGAAAATTCTGGATAATTAAATTTAAAAAAAAAAACTAACAATTAAAAATTATGAATTTCTTTTTGTATAAAATTAACAATTTTACAAAAATTGGTATGAAATTAAAAGTAAAATTGATAATTAATTTTTTGGGGTGTAAAAATTCAAAATTTTAGATCATTTAATTAATTAAAAAAAAACTATCAATTATTTTGTTCATAAAATTAACAATTCTACAAAAATTGATGTAAAATTGAAAGTAAAATTGATAATTAGTTATTTTGTGTATAAAAATTGAAAATTTTAGATAATTCAATTTAAAAAAACTATTAATTAAAAATGATTAATTATTTTGTTTATAAAATTAAATATTTTACAATAATTGGGGTAAAATAAAAAGTTTTTAAATATTTGGTGTTAATTAATCTAAAATTAGCAATCAAAAATTAAAACTTTCTTCTAGCTATTAAAATCATCGTTTCAATTCAATAAATAAATATAAATATAAATTTATAAATAAATAAATATAAATCTAAAAGACAAATTTAATCCTCATAATTCGTTAATTAATCCGCTAATCTGTTAACAAGAGCTCAATAATAAATAAAATAAAAATGATTAACGGCCTTTAACAGGTACCCTAAAGATTATTCTCAGGTTTTTTTTTATCCATCCTTACAAGGAGATTCTTTCTATACATCCGATATGTATGTTTGTCTTGTAAAGGGAACCACCACCGCATACCTCGGGGGTCTTATTATATATAATATAACAGCAAATTCTCAAAAGAATCTAAGGACCAAGGGCTAAAAAAGTACCTTGCTCTTGCCTTCGGTTTCCTTCGGCTCACAATACCGAATTCACCTGATCAATCACTAAAAACTACTTTTGTACTTTCCGATTTTTCTCCACTTTAATTGTAATTTATTTTACAATTTTTATAATTAAAGTAGATTTTAATTTTTCGGAAAATATTTAGAGTATAATATAGAGTTATAAATACACCAAGTACCTGGCCCTAGTTATAAATAATGAGTTTAAGCTGACAATAGGATCAAAATTGATAATTTGTGAGTTAGAAGGTGAAGTGTACTCAAGAATAGGTACTTTAGGACTCAGGTCTGAAAAATACCTTATTTTAGAATAAATGAAGAAATAATGGTAAGTATATAGCAATTTTAGACAATAGAAAATGCTGGACATAATTTTAAATACTTTTCGACGTCTAGCAAGTGCAAATTGTCCGTATATATAAATATACAAAATATATATTGTCACAAAACCAAACGACAAGAAATTGTAGAAATAGTATTGAAGAATATGTACAACGTCCACTTCTAATTTACACTAAGAAGTATATACATGTATGTGTAAGAAAAATGAAGTGGATATATTATTATTATTATTTTCATTGTTGCTTTATAATGTACAGCTCCGAAGGTAAATTTTTAGATACAAACACTAAATAGCTAGACATATATTTAGTGTCCAAAATTGAAGGAAATTTAAAGCTTCTTTAAGATTTACAAGCTAATTTGTGTTTTTTTTTAAATTATTTATGGGGAGTATATAACCGTTCTATATATATATATATGTATTTAGGTGTATACACGGAGAAAAAAATTTTGCTATAGGAACTCTATAGTAGTTAGTTAGTTGTAAAAAGTTCCAGTAGGTTAACGTATTCTTATTCGCTATGAGTGTGACTGCAGCGCCAGTCAAAATATGAACTACGGGAGGCTGTCAGAGTATGTTTTTATACGTATGTCAATAGCAAGAAACATAAAAATAAATAAATTTTATAAATAATTGTAAAAAAAAAAGTTATAAAAAATATGTGACAATTTTATACACCGATAGAAGGATTTGTTTGTTAATGAATATTTTTTAACTGTTAGCAAATATTTATTTAAAATCAAAAGCAAAAATAGCATTTTCTTTTGACACTTTTTATAATCCTATAGCTGGAATACATGATAATAATTCAATTCACTAAATAAATTAACCTTTTTAATATTTATAAATACAAAAGATAATTATGAGCTATGATAGAATTCGGTATTTTACAATAAACGTTATTATAATGTAATATAATTAATACAAATAATTTATAAAAATGATTTTTGTTTATAAGAAATCTTCATATCATATGATATTACAAGCAAAACAAATTCACTCAACAAAATATTTATTAACTGTTAATAAATATTCGTTAACTATTAATAAATAGTTATTAACTATTAATAAATGTACTTTCCTACCAAATAAATATTTATTGAATGTTAAAAAATATTTATTAAAGTTTAATAAATTAAATAATTGTCTTCAAATAAATTAAATTATTAATAGTTAATAAATCCTTTTATCAGTGTAATAATTGCAGTTTTGTTTTTTAGTTAAACGAATCAACAACAAGTACGTATAATGATAAAAAATAAAAAAGAATGCAGTAAATATTTCTGCTGGTATTTTTTAAGACACAACAACTCTGGTGTCTCATTTTTTTTTTAATTTATTAAAATTAAAACAAAATAAATACTTCCACGTGTACTTGCTTATAATTTTAGGAATAATAGCCTCCCGTAACTCCGAAAGTAACCACTGCGAACGCTTCAGTCGATTTCATTTCCCCTACCACGGCTTCACTCACAGCGAATAGTAACAATACCGTTTGGCTCCTGCAACTCTACATCGTTGAGCTCTGAGAGCTAAACGTTATTTACCTCTCACAACTCTACAGGATCGTTCTGAGACTATAACAAATTTTTGGAAGTCTGCTTAATAATTTTTTTTTTTACGATTTAGCATTGATAATTTAATAAATACATGCGGCGGAATGAATTTATATTGCCAAAAATAATTGTATATGACAAATAAGAATAGTATTATAATAGAAATAAAATAATAATAGAACTTATATTACAAATAAAAATTATTTGTAAAATAAAAATATGGTCCTATTCTTTCCCGCTTCACAGCATTATTTATATTTGTAAAAATGCTTGCCGTAAGATGGACGGTGTGGCTTAATGTATATAGAATAAGCGAAAGGAAATTTAGTATAGACCGGATAGCTCAAATGGTAAAGTAGCCGACATGTCTTCAGAAGGTTCTGGGTTCGAATCCCAGTCCGAGCTATCTAATAATTTTTTCTCGCATATTCTATAAACTCACATTAAGATGATCCTCTCCACATCCCTTTCTCAATCCTTTCCTACCAATATCCTGTTACGTGAATGTGGAACGCTTCACGTAATAATTACCGTAACTCCTATTCTTTCCCGCTTCACAGCATTATTTATATTTGTAAAAATATAAAAATTTAAATATTTTTTCTTGTAGAATTATTATGACTTTAAATTAAGTTATTTGTTTGTATTAAATAATATATTTGGATTTTATAACATTTGAAATTAAATCTAATTGTAAACTTTTAATTAGTTAAGTAATCTTGTAACCTATGTAAACCAATGTAATTTAAATATTGATGGCTTTGAGGGAGCTTAGGTTCCAGAGCCAAATAAATTTTTTATCTATCTATCTATCTATCTATGGTCGTCACAAAATTATCTTATTTTCTTAATTATATCAATAAATATTGGACATAAAATCACTACCGTATATGCACAAGAAAAGATAAATAAACGAAAACAAATTTTATTTAGTGTTAAATGGGGTCTTTTTAATGAATTCCGATAACTTATTACTTATCACAATATATTCAACTAATAAATTAAATTAACAGTCACTGCAAATGAACCTTGAAAAACCATAAATACAAAACTGTTCTAACGAAATTCAATTTGACAAAAAAAAAACCTATTTCCTTAAATAAATAAACTGAGAACTTAATTGTCCTCATATATTTTTAATAATATGGATTAGTAACAAAATAATTCTGTTTGTCATTTTAAAAGGTTATGAAATATGTCAGCGCACTCCACTACTGAGCAACGTAGAGCGCTCCCAACTATACCGTTTGGCTCTGAGAACAATCCCGTAGAGCTCTGAGAGCTCAACAACAATGAGTTATCAGAATTAATAATATTTTGTTACTGTAACTCTACAACGAAAAGTAAACTGTGTATAGTTGTGGTAACTCTACAGTTACGTTACCAGAACGAAATTTTTTTTTCCGTGTAGGAAGTTTTGAATACTACTATAGATGTTTTTAATTTATTTAATTGAACTAAAGAATATTTATTTAAAAATTGTAATTATCTATATTTTTAAGAGAATAAGAAAATTTAAGTCAATTTATTATAATAATTATTTAGGCTGCATTTGATACATAATTAATAAATAACCTTGTATCGTGTGAAATATTGACATTTTTAAAGATATAAGCTCATTCCGATGTTACACTCATCGAGACCTTTCATTTGAGTACCCATATCAATTTTTCATATATTTTATATATTTATGTATATTATATATGAAAAATATTTCAAATATGCATGTGGGTACTGAAATTTGGAGTAATTCCAAAAAAACACTTTTTTTGGTTTTCTTTCGTTCATGATATTTCTTGAACGAATTGACCAATTTTGACCGGCTTGACAGTGATCAACGTAATTTTTTCATGCTAATAGCTGATTAGTTTTTTAAATTGATCAGTGCAGCCGTTTAAAAGTTATTCCAAAAAATGTCGGAGTTATATTAAAAAAACACTTGTTTCCAAATATTTTATCGAGGATATCTCTCGAATCAATCAACCGATTTCTACGTTTTTAGCGGCGATCGACGCGGTTTTTTAAGCTCTGAAATTATTCTATATCATCAAAAACGATCCGAGAAAAAATGATGAAGTTATGTCAAAAAAACACTTTTTTCGGTTTTCTTTCGTTCACGATATCTCTCGAACGAATCAACCGATTTTGATCGTATTAGCGACGATCGGCGTGGTTTTTCAAACTTAAGGGCGGATTAGTTTCTGAAGTTGATCGATAAAGCCGTTTAAAAGTTATTCCAAAAAAACCACTTTCAAAAAAAATTTTTTTCTCTTTTTTTTTAGATTTTTTAAAATTTCTCAAAATCTATGGGTCCGAATCGGTTCAAATTCACAGGAAATCTAAGTTTGAGGGAACTCTTTAGAACGCCGTTTAGTAGACTCCGATCGGTTTAGTCGTTCAAAAGTTATAAGCGAGTCACACACACACACACAAACACACACACACACACACACACACACACACACACACACACACACACACACACACACACACACACACACATACAGACATAGTGACAACATTGTGAGGGTGGTCAGGGAAGCTTCCTATGACCTCAAAACGTCGAGATCTGATGAAAACTCGATTTTTGCAAAACGGGGTGAAGACAATAACTTCCCGATTTTTGAAAATCTTCGATTTTCTTAGCGGGAAGTTAAAAATTTGACTCAAAATTACCAATCAAAAATTTTTCCAACCAAACTCAACTTTTCAAAACTAATCAATAATAATTTTTTGACGTTTATTAATCCAAACGTTAACTAAAAATCCATCTGCGCTTACTTCTTATTTTTGAACACTACAAACATAAATGTGTACATAAATGGCACGAGGATAAAATATTAAAGTTTACCCCCGAAGATTTCACCCTTGGCCAGTCTCACCCTCGTTATGCAACACCACACAACACACCGGGTCTTAAAATTCAGTTATTTCAGGCTTCACTTTCACGATATTGATTTTGAGTCTTCAAATTCAAAATTTACAATCAATATTTGTTTTTTTTTAACATAAACTGACATTTACATCATAAATTTTCCATAAATTTAATTTTTCCCCCAAAAACTTTCTCGTGCGAAAGTTTGGGCGTAAGTTCAAAAATTTGAAAAAAAAGTAGCCAACCCTTTGGGGTAAAAAGTCTATTTATAATGGTGTTAAAATTTATCAAGTGTCAATATTTGATCTTTGATGTGAGAATGGAAATTCCACGTCTGGCTATTTAATGACGAAATAAAAAAAAAGAAGCCTTGATCCTTCAGGTACAAAAGGTAATCCTTGAGAAAATAAAAAACGTGTAGCTTGTCTATAAAGGTTTTCTTTCGGCTCGTTTTAAATCTATGACTCAACATTTCCCTTTCCCTTGTTTCATTAATATTATTTTTTATTCTTCTGTAAACTATTTTTTTTTAGCTTAGGATTTGGACTTGGAATTTTTGAGGTAGGTGCTAAAAGGAGAAATTAATTCACACCCTTTAAGTCAATCTTAGAAGAATTTGGAGAAAATTTTGGTGTGTACTTGTCAAAAATTGGAGTTTTGATTTTTATGAAAATATTTTTGTAAGATTAATTTGTGAAAGTTGTTCAGAAAATTTTGGTGTGCAAAATTTTGAATTAGAAGCTTTAGATAATTTGGTGTGCATTAAAATTTTTTTAATTGATTCTAGAAAATTTGGTGTGCAAAATTTGAAGTTACAAATTTTGAATTGTTTGGTGTGTAAAATAAAAAATTATATTTAATTTGGTTTGCAAATTTTTTTTATGAGAAATTCTAGATGATTTGGTGTGCATAAAAATTTTTTTACTCAATTTTTACAATTTGGTGTGCAAGATAAACAATATTAAATTCTAGAGAATTTGGTGTGCAAAATTTGTAATTACAAATTTTGAATAGTTAGGTGTGTAAAATAAAAATTTTTATATAATTTGGTGTGTAAATTTTTTATATTTAAAGTTATAGACAATTTGGTGTGCATTAAACAATTTTAATTTCCGAATTATGATTTTAAATTCTAGACAATTGGGTGTGCATAAAAATATTTTGACTTAATTCTAACAATTTGGTGTGCAAAATTTTAAATTAAATATTTTGAATAGTTTGGTGTGCAAAATTGTTTTATTAAAAGTTATAGATAATTTGGTGTGCATAAAACAATTGTAATTCCCAAATTATGATTTTAAATTCTAGATAATTGGGTGTGTAATTTTTATTATTAAAAATTCTAAATGATTTGGTGTGTAAAATAAAAAATTATATTTAATTTGGTGTGCAAAATTTTCTTTAAGAAATTCTAGATGATTTGGTGTGCATAAAAATTTTTTTACTTAATTCTTACAATTTGATGTGTAAAATTTTAAATTACAAATTTTTAATGATTTGGTATGCAAAATTGTTTTATTAAAAGTTATAGATGATTTGGTGTGGCACTAAACACTTGTAATTCCCAAGTTAAAATTTTAAATTCTAGACAATTGGGTGTGTAATTATTATTATTAAAAATTCTAAATGATTTTGTATGTAAAATAAAAAATTATATTCAATTTGGTGTGTAAAATTGTTTTATTAAAAGTTATAGATGATTCGGTGTGGACTAAGCAATTATAATTTCCAAGTTATAATTTTAAATTCTAGACAATTGGGTGTGTAAATTTTATTATTAAAAATTCTAAATGATGAGGTGTGTAAAATAAAAAATTCTATTTAATTTGGTGTGCAAAATTTTTTACAAGAAATTTTAGACAATTTGGTGTGCATAAAAATTTTTTTACTTAATTTTTACAATTTGGTGTGCATTAAGCAATTTTAATTCCTAGGTTATGATTTTAAATTCTAGAAAATTTGGTGTGCAAATTTTTTTATTAATAATTTAATGTGCAAAATTTTCTAAAGTTATAATTAAAATTCCCAACAATTTATCGTAAAAAAATTTCTTATCCATATTAATATAATTCTGATTCTTATTATCGAACTGGGTATATATTTGATGTTGAAAAGAATAACTTGCGAAAATTAAAACGGTGTACCCTGAAGTTGGGAGAGCGGTGAACAACCTAGTCCCAGAACAGACTCTCTCTTCTCTTACACAATAATAATAATAAGTAATACACGTTAGATGTAGACTTAGAGAGTGTGAGATATGTGATGTCTGATGTCTGATGTGAGGAGATGCATCTGCGGCGGCTGCGTAACGAAATAATGGCAAAAACTACCACTGTATGCTGTGTATGTTATAACGTCGAACTTGAACGGTCGGGGTTGCTTCTTAAATGTCGTCATACCAATGTGAAACAGCAATAGGGTGAGATTTTTACCCAAGGTACAAGGTACAAGGTACAAGGTACATACAAGGCATATCCCGTAGGATCGCAGGAAGGTGTCCCGCTTACGTTTTCGTTTTCGTGAGGAACAGATGATGATGATGATCCCGTTTAGGAACTTCCGAAGAGAAGACAACATATGTGTGTGTATAATAGAATAGAATAGGACTTATCCCGGGGTCATTGAATTCCAAGTTAAAAACCAGTAACACTTTTTGCTCTCCTTTTTATTTAAAAAGTTCTCTTGGGACGATTCGCCAAGATTAACAACGATAACTACCGAAATGTTCAAGAGATCGGTGTGAATTTTTTGAGACGTATTTTGTGGGTAGATACGGTGGTCCAGTTTAAAATTTTATTAAATTGGTCGATTGATTTTAGAAACTAAATGTATTAATTTAGTACCAAATCATTTAGAATTTTTAATAATAAAAATTGCACACCCAATTGTCTAGAATTTAAAATCACAACTTAGGAATTTAAATTTTTTAATGCACACCAAATCATCTATCATTTTTAATAAAACAATTTTGCACGCCAAACTATTAAAAATTTGTAATTTAAAATTTCGCACACCAAATTGTAAGAATTAAGTAAAAAAATTTTTATACACACCAAATCGTCTAGAATTTCTTATAGAAAATTTTGTACACCAAATTAAATAGAATTTTTTATTTTACACACCAAATCATTTAGAATTTTTAATAATAAAAATTACACACTCAATTGTCTAGAATTTAAAATCATAACTTGGGAATTAAAATTGTTTAGTGTACACCAAATCATCTAGAACTTTTAATAATACAATTTTGCACATCAAACCATCAAGAAATATTATTAGAAAACTTTGCACACCAAAATATCTAAAATTTTTGATTTTACACCAAACTATTTAGAATTTATAATAAAAAAAATTTGCACACCAAATTCTCAAGACTTTAAATTCATAACCTGGCAATTATACTTATTAAGTGCACACCATTTCATCCATAATATTTAAAAATAAAATTTTGTACACCAAAAGTCTAGAATTATAAATAGTAACTTAATATTTTTCTACTAAATCCCAAATTATGCATACCAAATACTCTAGAATTTCTCATGATCAATTTTTCACACCAAATTATCCCAAACTAAAAATTTAGCACACCATAAATCCCAAATTTCTTCATCTGTTCTCCTAAAAAAGGGCAAAATTTAAAATAAAAAAAAGTATAAACGGTTTGTTGGAGTAAAAAAGCATGAAAAGGGTTGAAGAAAAGGAATATTCCCCACGGCCATGACATCGTGGGGGTTGTGCAAAAATATATTCCGGTAAAAACATAAAAGAGAGTTCTACCCTTACCTCCTTTAACTCTCACACATACACAAACACACATATCCATATATTTGGCACGTACCAAAAAGATTCAACAACCAGCATGTATATATCAGCACACATGCACCCTTGATTCGTTGTATTGTGAATAAGAGGGCCGCAGATGGTCATATATAATATATAATACATAATATATGAAATAACGAGTACATAGTAGGGGATAGGGGAGCTTATTGTGGGTATCTGGTGTGGCGCGTGCCCCACGTCTTACTTCTTACTCTCAATGGTGTGTGTGGTGTGCATGGTGTGCATCAGAGACCCCATGTGCGATTTCGATTTCATCCACTTCGGAATACTCATATATGTTTGTCTGTGTAAACACAACCGTATGCGCATCATATGTGTGCATGCACATGCACACCAGGAAGGCACATGTGATATAAGGTAGATAAAGACGGACTGACAGAATTATTCACATTAACATACTTTATGTTAGGGTAGAGGGTTATTTCACTCGCGCTCTTATTTCACATTCAGTGCAATGCGCAGGTATTTCCCGCGCACAAGTTTATGTGTTGGTGTGTATGGTGTTTATTGCAGGTATTTGGCTATCTACAGGTACTTAAAATTTTTATGGGTCCATTTTTTGGGAGGTTAATTAATTAAGGATGGATTGGATGAGTTATTTGGGAAAGAAAGTAGATATTAATAATTTTAAAAGATTTGGTGTGCATTTTTTAATTCTAGATAATTTGGAGGGGGAAAAAGTTTATAGATTTTTTTTTAAGTTCAAAGGGCAGAAATAAAAAGTTTAGATAGTTTGGTGTGCAACATTTGATATTCTAGAGAAATTGGTGTGTAAAATAATTAATTTAAAACTCTAGATGATTTGGTGTGCAATAAATTTAGAACAAAAAGCTCTAGAAAATTAAGGGTGTAAATTGATAATTAAAAATTCTAGAAAATTTGGTGTAAAAAATGATCATTTATAAATTTTAGATGAAAAATGAAAAATTATAGAAATTTATGGTGTGAAGTTAATTATTAACAATCCTAGATGATTTTGGGTGTCAAATAAAAAAATTATAGAGAATTTAGGGTGTAAAGTTGATCATTAAAAATTTTAGATGATTTTGGGTGTAAAATTAATAACTCTAGACAATTATGTAAGTCTTAAGTTTGCATTAAAAAAGCTCTAGAAAATTTGGTGTATTTCGTGAACAATTTAAAATTTTAGAAAGTTTAGGGTGTAAAGTTAATTATTAAAAGTTTTAGATAATTTTGGGTGTAAAATTAACAATTCTAGATAATTATGTAAGTAATAAGTTTGTAATAAAAAAGCTCTAGAAAATTTAAGATATAAATTAATAATTAAAAATTCTAGAGAATTTGGTGTAAAAAGTGAACTATTATAAATTTTGGCTCGATTTTTTGGGGTGTTAATTAATTAGCGATGGATTGGATGAGTTTTTTTTGGTAAAAAAGTAGTGATTAACACTTTTAGGGAATTTGGTGTACATTTTTAAATTATAGAGACTTTAGAGGGGGAAAACGTCTACAGATTTTGTTTTTAAAAAGTTTAAACGGCAGAAATAAGAAGTATAGATAGTTTGTGTGCATATTTTAATATTCTAGAGAAATAAGTGTTTAAAATAATTAATTAAAAATTTTAGATGATTTGGTGTGTATTTGGTGTGCAATAAATTTAGAACAAAATCTCTAGAAAATTTAGGGTGTAAATTAAAAATTAAAAATTCTATAAAATTTGTTGTAAAAATAAAAAATTATAGAGAATTCATGGTGTAAAGTTATTTGTTAATAATCCTAGATGATTTTGGATGTAAAATAAAAATCGATATAAAATCTAGAATTCAAAATTAAGAATTTAAAATTTAAAATAATTTGGAGTCTAAAATTAATAAAAATCTATAAAATTAAATAATATAAAATCTCTAGTACCAATAAAAACAATTAATTCAGTAAATCAACATAAATTAAGGTGTTTAATATTCACAGACCTCGAGTGAATGACCCGCAAATTCATCGAATTCTCGACCGGTTATTTATTGCATACCCAAAACAAATATTTAATTTATTCTACATCAATAGACTCTTCTTATGTAACCAGAGACTATTCCCGTTATAAAAAAAAAAAAAAAATACAGTTGGCGGGAAAATAAATCGATAACACCGTAAATTGTCTGTATAAAATAAATGCAACGTAAAATAAAAATGCGTGTCAAATTGATGAGTCTAACGTCTGGTTAGGTATTTTTACGATTACCTTAGCAAGGTACGTTGACTTATTTTTGGCATCTACATGCACACCCTCCTTGTAGACCTCAGTGCAGACAGTAGGGGACGGGGTCACAATTTCAGAGTAAGTTGGACCCCAAAGGACTGCTGAAGATTCAGATTCAGCTGTCGAGTTTAACTTTATCGGACCCCAGTGTATTTTTACCGAGAGAATAAAAATAAAATGAGTATCAACTGGGGTGTGCATTTAACTACGTGGTGATTTTCTTCGCGGCGTAATTGTTACTTCAAGAGGGTGTGTATTCTTACATTGACAGTCGGACTAATGTTTTTTCACCCCCGGGCCTCCATAAGAGGGAAATGGAAATGGAAAATACATGATTTTTCGTAAGAGGTGTGCATGTCACCTGGGCCATAAG
The DNA here is from genome assembly GCF_020080835.1 of Cotesia glomerata. Lineage (NCBI taxonomy): Eukaryota > Metazoa > Arthropoda > Insecta > Hymenoptera > Braconidae > Cotesia > Cotesia glomerata. Next base: position 19,931,650 of record NC_058161.1, on the reverse strand, counting down.
TAAGATTGACTGTCTTTTAATACCGAGATCATCTGTCGCGACATCATCACATGTCCCATGTCCTACCGCAATTTTTTAATACACACTGTTAAATTTTTATTTGGCTTTTGTATTATGTATTTTGGGGAGGAAAATTTATTGTAATTGCTGTAATTACGAGGGAAAATTTTATTTACGACACAGATGGTAAGCAAGTCGGTTAGTTTTTAATATTAAATTTTAGTGATATTTAATTTTCTAGATCTTTTAGTTATGCAAACCCTCAATTTTCTAGAATTTTTGGTTCTTATTTTATTGCACACCAAATTTAAATCATCTAAACTTCTCAATTATAAATTTAAAGCACTGAAGTGTCTAGAGTTATTAATTGTACACACCAAATAACCTGGAACTGTTAATAATTAACTTTAAACCCTAAATTTTCTATAATTTTTTATTTTACACCCCAAATTATCTAAAATTTATAATTGTTTACTTTTTACACCAAATTCTCTAGAATTTTTAATTATTAATTTACACCCTCAATTTTCTAGAGCTATTTTTATTTCAAATTTATTACCTTTATAATTTTCTAGAATCATTAATTTAACACCCAAAATTATCTAGAATTCTTGATGAACTTTACACCCTAAATTTTCTAAAATTTTCCATTTTCCCACAAAATTATCTAAAATTTACAATTGTTCAATTTTAACACCAAATTTTCTAGAGTTTTTAATTAATTTACACCTTAAATTTTTTAGAGCTTTTTAACTTCCCGCTAAGAAAATTGAAAATTTTCAAAAATCGGGAAGTTATTGGTTTTACCCCGTTTTTCGAAAATCAAGTTTTCATCAGATCTCGACGTTTTGAGGTCCTAGGAAGCTTTCCTGATTATTCCCGCGAGGGTGTCACTACGTTTGTATGTATGTATGTGTGTGTGTAAGGGGAACGCAGCTCTGTAAGCACTTCGGTGGTAAACGTGCTTGTGGCGTTCCAGGCAGCTTCGGATGACAGCATTTCTTCTACTATTGACTCTGGTATAATTTTCTTGTTCAGGATCTTCTCTAACTCATCACGCTGTGGGTTAAAACGAGGGCACTCAAAGAAAACGTGCTCCGCATTTTCAGCAACTCTTGGGCAAGACAGACACTCTGGGGAATTATCGTGCTTAAAGCGATGAAGGTACTCTCGGAAACAGCCGTGTCCTGACAACATCTAGGTCAGATAGTAGTTGGCTTCGCCGTGATTCCGGTTAAGCCAAACGTCAATCCTTGGTATAAGTCGATGAGTCCATCTTCCCTTCTCCGCAGCATCCCATAGTTGTTGCCATCTTGCTATACTATGTTGTCGCTCTTCAGTTCTCAGTTCTTCAGCGCTCACTGTAGATGACCTCTTTCGGTGATATAGGTTCCGTCTTTCCTCAGCTAGGACTCTAAGAGGCAGAGTTCCAGAAATGACGCACACTGCCTCCTCGGATATTGTGCGGAAGGCGCTTGCAACTCTCAGTGCACTTAATCGGTAGACCGGTCCGGCTTTCCTCCATGATTCTTGGGTCTCCAGCGCGTCTGCCCAAACGGATATTCCATATGTGAGCACTGATGTGACTACTGACGACAGCAATAGTCTCCTGCTCTGCTTCGGGCCTCCAACATTCGGCATCAGTCTTGATAGACTAGTTACCACCGCTGATGCTTTAGCACTTACGTGTTCGACCTGTTGCTTAAAGTTCAGTCGGGCATCCAGCGTCACCCCCAGATATCGGATAAATGGTTGCGATGCGATCTCCTGCTCGCCGACATTCAGCTTGATGTTTTCTACGATCTTTCTGCTGGTGATGAGCACAGCTTCAGTTTTGTGCTTGGCTAACTCCAACTTCATCATCTCCATCCATAGGTTAATCCGGCTAAATGTGATATCGAAAGCCAGATTGATCTCTTCCAAGTGTTTCGCGACAATCACTACCGCTACATCATCGGCATATGCAACAAGTTTCACCTCTGATGGTAATGCAACTCTCAGGAGACCATCATACATGATGTTCCACAGCAAAGGACCTAAAACCGAGCCCTGTGGCACTCCTCCGCTTATTTTGTACTCCCTTGAACCGTTTTTCGTGTCATATTTGAGGACTCTGTCTGTAAAGTAGTTTGCTACCATTCTGCGCAGGTATCCTGGCACTTCTTTATCTTCGAGAGCTCGCATGATGCAGTCCCAGTTAGCGGAATTAAAGTCATTTTTGATGTCCAAGGCAGCCACCAAACACCCTAAGTTTTCTAAAATTTTCCATTTTAAAGACATAATTATCTAAAATTTATAATTGTTCACTTTTTACACCAAATTTTTTAGAATTTGTAATGATTCATTTACACCTTAAATTTTCTAAAGGTTTTTTATTTTAAACTTATTACTTATATAATTTGCTAGAATTATTAATTTTACACCCAAAATTATCTAGGATTGTTAATAATGAACTTTATACCCTAAATTTTCTAAAATTTTCCATTTTATACTCATAATTATTTTAAATTTATAATTGTTCACTTTTTACACCTAATTTTCTAGAATTTTTAACTATTAATTTACACCCTAAATTTTTTAGAGCTTTTTTATTGCAAAATAACTACCCATATAATTTTCTACAACACTTAATTTTACACTTAAAATCATCTAGAATTTTTAATAACTAATTTTACACCCTAAATTTTCTATAATTTTTTAGTTTACACCAAAAATGACCTAAAATTTATAATTATTCACTTTTTACACCAAAGTTTCTAGAATTTTTAATTATCAATCTACACCCTAAATTTTCTATTATTGCAAATTTATACAAACATAATTTTCTAAAATAATTAACATTACACCCAAAATCATCTAGTATTATTAATAATTAACTTTACACCCTAAATTTTCTATAATTTGTTATTTTACACCCAAAATCGTCTAGGATTGTTAATAATTACCTTTAAACTCTTAATTCTTAATAATTAACTTTACACCCAAAATTATCTAGAATTTATACTTCTTCACTTTTTACACCAAATTTTCTAGATTTTCTATTGTTGAAAACTTATACACACATAATTTTCTAGAATAATTGAAATTACACCCAAAATCATCTAGAATTGTTAATAATTAGTTTTACACCCAAAATTATCTATAATTTTTTTATTTTACACCCAAAATAATTGTTAACTTATTTAGAGTTATTAATTTTACGCCCAAAATTATTAATTATTAATTTTGTACACCAAAAATCATTGAAAATCATTATAGCTGCACATAAATAAATAATTAATTTTTAAAAATTTTAACTAAAAATATCCCTAATTATTTTGACTTTGAAACTAAAACTACCAAGTTTAAATTCTCTAAAATACGTTTAAACTTCTTCAAGTCAGGTCAAAAACCATAAAAATATAAACTTAGTGCTTCCAAGAAAAAAGTAGGTAAATAGGTAAATTTAAATATGGGTGCAGTTAATCTCATTAGGTTATTATCGGCAAACTACTGTGACGGCAATACGCCAGTAAGGCAGCACGAGTACAATAGAACAAAATAATGCGTAAGTAACGAAACTAATACCCAACAAACTCTCCGCTGTTTAGTTTTGAAGCCCAAAATTAAGAGCGGTACTTGCACTGACAATGATCAGGTAGACTCAGGAGACATCTATTAACTAATACACTCTCAAGAAAACAAGCCTAAAGTCGCGATGAATAATTTTGGGAATTCCCAAAATTATTTTTAAAGGCACTTAGTGTTATTTTATGTCTTTCGACTCAATTGTGGAAATATGAGGGCTGTAAATTAATACTTTTTTCGCAAACTGAGTAAACAAGCAGTAAATAATTTTTTCTAAAGAAATTTATCGAGGTTGTTTCTCTCAGCTTATTCAAATTTACGACTTTTCTTCATAAGTTTGCTTTCTACAGAGATATTCATCGGTAAGCGATGAGTTGTCAGTTAAAATGTATTTTTAACTTTTTATCCTAAATTTTGGCTAAAATCTCAAAAATATGGAAAAATTGACAAATACCTTTTTAATAGAAAATTAAATTTCCTATGAAAAAGGTCTCGTATTATTTTTTCTCCTATCTCTAATCCTTTAGCTACAATTTAAATTCTCAAATCAATTATTTTTTAAAATAATTGAGACTGAAAAAAATGACAATAATGATAACTAGCAACTTTGCAGTCACTATGTGACTGCCGTGACTTGTGAACTATAAATTAATAAAATTTTGCTTTATTAAATAATGACTGTTGTTAAATTGCACTGTACTTTTTTAACTATTGACGTTTTCAAAAATATAAGCCCATCCTGATATTACACTCATCAAGAGCTTTTATTTGAGTACCCACATGCATTTTGGATATATTTTTCATATATACATATATATGATATATATTTTAAAGATATAAGCTCATCCCGATGTTACACTCATCAAGAGCTTTCATTTGAGTATCCACTTGCATTTTTTATATATTTTTCATATATACATATATGTAATATATATAAATATATAAAATATATAAAAAATTGATGTGGGTATTCAAATGAAAGGTCTCGATGAGTGTAATGCCAAGATGAGCTTATATCTTAAAAAATGTCAATAGTTCTCAAGATACAAGGTCATTTATTAATTGTTGATATTTTTAAGGATGTAAGCTCATCCCGATGTTACACTCATCAAGAGCTTTCATTTGAGTACCCACATGCATTTTTGATTTATTTTTCATATATTTATATATGTAATATATATAAATATATAAAATATATGAAAAATTGATGTGGGTACTCAAATGAAAGGTCTCTATGAGTGTAATGCCAAGATGAGCTTATATCTTAAAAAATGTCAATAGTTCTCAAGATACAAGGTCATTTCTCAATTATGTATCTAGAAATGGCGAATGCAGCCTTTGGAATGAAACTAAATTTCACTAAAAAAAATCAATTTTATCATATGACTATCCTGGATACAAAATTTTTCTTATTCTGTTAATAATATAGAATAAATAAATATTTTTTTTAATTTTATAAAATCCCATCATAAATTATGTTCATCCTTGAGCGTAAATAATGGTGTCTTAAGATGCTAATTGAACAGTTTTAAGGTGAAATGGAAACGCTAATTACAACAAAATACATTTGTATTCAAATCTTTTGTCCGATTTTTTAAAAAGATTAGATCATATCTTGGCTCTTTAATATTAATCTCAAGTGACATCAATGCAAAATTTTCTTAGTTTTAAGACAGAAAAATGATTTTCTTTAAATAAATATAAAATTAAATCAAAGTACGATTTGAATTTTTGATAAAAGCACTTATATTAGGTTCGTTAACCAAGCGGTTGTTGAGTTGTAGAATTGATATAGATTGTTGTGTGGGGTATCAACGCCCCCATGGACTTCGACAACCGAAAGTGGGCAAAGCAAGTTATTGTTTAACATCAGCCTCATCGGGGTCATATACGGGTAAGCAGATGTTTTAATATCGTTGCACTATTACGAATAATGCCAATGGGGCTTACTTACATTCGACCAGAGTCGGCTCAAACTCGAGGATAGAAAAATAATCGATAACGACTTTTAGAAGGGCTGGTTTGTATTTCATATTTATATACAATACGCCAAACAATAATCGATTGTGACTCATGTCGTATCAAAGTTTGATGATAACTTGGAAAATAATTGACCCGATGGTCTGATTTTTTTTTTTTAATTAGTAAGATTTAAGTGTCATTAATTTAAGGTCGCTACAAAAAATCCTGATTTTTTTTTAATTGATAATATTACGTTAAACAATAAATGAATTTTTTGGACTGAATTGACACTCAAAATCAATGTAATATTTTTTTTAACTGTACTGTTAATTAATTTCAATAACATAGTACGAAAAATTAATTTAAAAGTGTCTTTAGAAAATGAATGACGTATTTCTTTTGCACTGCATTGACACTCAAAATCAGAATATTATTTTTTTAACTTAGTATTAATTAATTTTTGGGATTAATTTCAATGAGATGATATGAAAAATCAAATTGAAAGTGTCTTTAAACGATAAATAATGTTTTTGTACTGCATTGACACAAAATAAATGTAATATTTTTCAAACTGTACTATTAATTAATTTTTGGGATTAATTTCAGTGAAATAGTATGAAAAATCAATCTAAAAATGTTTTTAGACATAAAATTACGTTTTTTGCACTGCATTGACACTCAAAATTAGTGTAATATTTTTTTAACTGTACTATTAATTAATTTTTGTAATTAATTTCAATAACGCAGTACGAAAAATTAATTTAAAAGTGTCTTTAGAAAATAAATGACGTCTTTTGCACTGCATTGACACTCAAAATCAAAATATTATTTTTTTAACTTAGTATTAATTAATTTTTGGGATTAATTTCAATGAGATGATATGAAAAATCAAATTAAAAGTGTCTTTAAATGATAAATAATGTTTTTGTACTGCATTGACACTCAAAATAAATGTAATATTTTTCAAACTGTACTATTAATTAATTTTTGGGATAAATTTCGGTGAAATAGTATGAAAAATCAATATAAAAATGTCTTTAGACATAAAACTACGTTTTTTGCACTGCATTGACACTCAAAATTAGTGTTATATTTTTAAATTGTTCTGTTAATTAATTTTTGTGATTCTTTTCAATAACATAGCCTGAAAAATTAATCTAAAAGCGTCTTTAAACATAAAATTACGTTTTTTGCACTGCATTGACACTCAAAATCAATGTATTACTTTAAAACAGTACTAACAATTTATTTAAGACATTTTTCACAATAATTTAGCGTCAAAAGTCATTCTAAAATGTCTTTTTACGTTAAATGAGGTTTAAAACTGCATTGACACTGAAAATCATTGTATTATTTTTTTAATTGTACTATAAATTAATTTTGTGATTAATTTCAATGAAATTGCATGAAAAATCAAATTTAAAGTGTCTTTAGACTTTAAATAAGATTTCTGAACTATATTAACACTCAAAATCAATGTAATATTTTTTAAACTGTACTATCAATAAATTTTCGTAATTAATTTCAATAAAATAGTATAAACAATAAAATTATAAGTGTTTTTGACAATAAATGATCTTTTACTGCATTGACACCCAAAATCGATGTATTATTTTTTAAACTGTACAATCAATTGATTTTTGTAACTAATTTCAATAATAAAGCATGAAAAATCGAATTAAAAGTATCTTCAAACAATAAATCATGTTTTCGTACTGCATTGATACTCGAAACCAATGTAATATTTTTTAAACTTCACTATAAATTGATTTTTGTAACTAATTTCAATAATAAAGCGTGAATAATTCAATTACAATTTTATTTTTATTTCAAATTAAATTTTTTAACTTCATTGACACTCAACATCAATGCATAATTTTTTTAACTGTACTATAAATTGATTTATGAAATTAATTTCAATAATAAAGCATGAAAAATCAAATTTAAAATGCATATATACTTTAAATGAAATTTTCAAGCTACATTGACACTCAAAGTCAATGTATTCTTTCAAAACACTATTAAAAATTTATTTTAGACATTCTTTACAATAATATAGCGTCAAAAGTCATATTAAAAATACCTTTTAGCGTTAAATGAGATTTAAAATTGCATAGACACTTAAAATCAATGCATTATTTTTTAAACTATACAATCAATTGATTTTTGTGACTAATTTCAATAACAAAGCAGTAAAAATCACATTATGTTTTTTTTTTTTACTGTATATAAGATTTTTAAACTACATTGAAACTCAAAATTTATGTATTATTTTTTAAAAGTATTATTTAAAGTAAAAAAGAAATGTCTTATACTTTTGATCTTAAATTTTTGGTAAAATATCAAAAATATGAAAAAATTGGTAAGAATATTTTTGATAGAGAATAAAATTTTCTACAAAAAAGGTCTCTTAAAATTTTTCCTTTTCAATCCCGTGTAAAAAAAATTGTCTTAAAATTGTCGTTCGTTTAAGATCTTAAACGTAACACAAACCAAGACTCTTTTAAGACGCCAAAAAATAAAAATTTCGAGAGCGGATTTTTGAAATTTTGGTTCTCGAATTTGTTGTGAAAATTAATTTTTAGACATTTTTTAGACGATTTTACGACTTTCTAGCCGCAATATTTTTGAGTAAGATGTTTTTATATTTAATTTTAAATTGTTAAAAAATTATCATCCGACAATTTTAAGACTTTTTTTAGACGTTTCGTTTTAATGTTCCGGGGCTCTGTCGCTGTTAGCTCATCTTAAAATAGTCTCTAAATTTTTTTTTAAGATTTTTTTAAGACTAATTTAAGATCATTTTAAGACAATTTAAAGACGCTCCATAATAATTTTCCGGAGCTGTCATTGTGATATCTTAAAATAGCCTGGAAATTTTTTAATAATTTTTTTAAGATTTTTTCAAGACGGTTTTAAGATTTTTTTAAGACTAATTTAAGATCATTTTAAGACAATTTAAAGACGCTGCATAAATAATTTTCCGGAGCTGTTATTGTGATATCTTAAAATAGCCTGGAAATTTTTTAATAATTTTTTTAAGACTATTTTAAGATTTTTTCAAGACGGTTTTAAGATTTTTTTAAGACTAATTTAAGATCATTTTAAGACAATTTAAAGACGCTCCATAAATAATTTTCCGGAGCTATCATTGTGATATCTTAAAATAGCCTGGAAATTTTTTAATAATTTTTTTAAGACTTTTTAGTCTTAAAATTGTCGGATGATAATTTTTTAACAATTTTAAATTAAATTTAAAAACATCTTACTTAAATATATTGCGGTTAGAAAGTTGTAAAATCGTCTAAAAAATGTCTAAAAATTAATTTTCACAACAAATTCGAAAACCAAAATTTCAAAAATCTGCTCTTGGAATTTTTTTTGCGTCTTAAAAGAGTCTTAAAATAGTCTTGGTTTGTCTCACGTTTAAGATCTTAAACGAATGACAATTTTAAGACGATTTTATTTTACACGGGATCCTTAACTCAGAAATCATTTAAAAATTTCCAGCTGCCGCGCTTTGGGTTGTACCCTTAATTTTCCAACGTCCCTAACTCCGAAACTACTCGCCCGATTTTTCTACTTTTTTAAAAACTTATCTCAGAATACTGTCCCTTAGTTACCCCTAAAATTTTATCCCAAAATTCCTTCAATTACAATACTCCAAAAAAATCCCTATCTTTTTACTTACATTGAAGAAATTTGAGTAAATATGCAAAAAATGGTAACATATGCATGACGAAGCGTGCAATAACTTCCTTATGATGTGTATGACGGAATATAATTACACCGAAATACATATCGAGCGAGTTTATAACACGCAGAGCCTCGAGTAAGAATCTGTACATATACATTCACATATTTGAATTGAATCTCGCGCGGTGAATACGTAAAGAAGGATCAAAAAGAGTAAAAGGTAGTAAGCGAAATTATTTTTTCGAGATTTTTGTTCCCACGATCAAGTATTGCCTTTTTACGGCAATTACTTCTTGTCCTTAATTTTTTCCAAGTTAATTTTCTTCAAAAATTTCAACTAAAAAATTATAAAAAATTTTTCATGAAAAAAAAAACAGACCCTAAAATTTTTTTTCTTCCTTTAATAAAAATTTACCGACCGCAAAATTACATGCAATAAATTTTTAACTGAAAATTTTAGGTAATTGGTCAATTGAAAAAAATTTAAGGGAGCAATGGCCGCAATATTCATAAATATAAACATTGTTTACAAACACACAACAAAAGTGAACCTTGTATTGATGCGGTCGGTATATTTTTCTTGTTCGAGCCTTTTTTTATCTGTTGGTCCCTTTCTCGCGTTTGTAAAATCGCATGGGGTATAAAGAGGAATCCCCCGCATTTAAAGTCACGTTTCGTGGTTCATTTATTTTTTTGCGACGGCACTCCTTGGAACTTGTTATTATTGTGCTCAGTATTGTGTGTTATGTAGTAGTATTGGTACCGACCGTTGAGATTTAAATTCCCGCGCGTACTAAGTGGGGATGGGAGCGCCGACTCTTGGGAATCTCCGACGTGGCCGCCGAGGAGGTACTGACCAGTATTTCGCGTCTTTTTTCGGGTTGCTATATCTATTTTTTTTTTTTTTATTTTTGACGGTGGTTAAAGGCTTCGATTTTCATTTTCAAGGTCATTTGAAATGATAAGAGAATAGAGGAAAATTAATTACCTTTTTTGTGGAGAACAAAATTTCTGAGAAAAAAAGGTGTCTTATGAAATTCTAAGCTTAGAAATCTAGTTAAAAGTCCTAGAAGTTTAAAATTGGACTCACACGGAAAAAAGTAAACTATAATATTTACTTGGATTCCGGATAATTTTTATAGTTTCAAACAGTAAAGCGGACATCAGGGTGGCAAAAATATGAATATTACAGAACAATGTAGAAAGTATAAAAGCTACAATTTATAATTTAATATCCAAAATAAGTGATTAGTAGCTGTCACTATCCCGACTAGAAATTTCAGTGAGGCAGTGATTTGGCGCAAGTAAGGCATGCCGAATTCCAAACTTGCAGTAAGTGAGGCATTCAAACCAGGCCGAAGTTTGGGATGTAACGCAGTTGCGAGGCTCAGCCTAACTTTTGGCTTCCTGATTAGGTTGCAGTTTGGAAACCAAATTCGCAACGAAGAATCCAAATCTAATTCTTTCTTGATTTTTAGCTTTTTTATTATCAAGCGAAAATTAATAATAACAAATGCTTATTTTTTTATCTTCTTTTACTATTTTAAGTATAAATATTAAATTTAGGACTAAATTTTTTAAATATTTCATGAATAAAAAAAAAAACAAATTCTTTGTTGCTTTTATTTAATATTATTTTTATTATTTAATTTTATTTTTTCTGTAATTTTTTTTCGTTTTTTGGAGCGTTTTTTAATGTGAAGAGGTTTTTTTGATTGTTAGATTTGATAAGTCAAGGGGGAAGGAGATGATGGAGGAGTTAGATACACTAATCACACATAACACTTACCTTTACTTCACACTCGCCTTAATAGTAATTATAATTAGTAATTATTAATTATTAAAAATCGTACATGTCGAACGCGAGACTCGAACACGGTACCCGACGCACGAGGGCCCTATACCATACCGCGACGCTACGCCGATGATGAGCGACCTCTTACTTCAAGATACTTATAAGCACAACCAATGTTCGGCTTGCTAATATAATTTAAAACAAATAAGATTCGAATTGGGCTAGCCTAAGTTCGGAAAGCCAAGTTCGCTCCAAACTAGTAAAACTCAGGTTATCGTTACTTGAAACCAGTTCGGCGTTCCCATGATATATCAGACTTTAGGAATCCATGAAACTTTCCTAGTTACGTTCAAATATGGCAAGCCAAATATTTCGTTCTGCCTACCTTGGTTTTTATGAGGTACAACCTAGGCAAGCCTAAGTTAGGCAAGCCAAACTTGCCCCGAATTGGTTCTTCGGCATATGCCTCACTGAAATTTCTAGTCGGGTACATGAGACACCATGTTTATATGTACAATACACAAATACTCTCATAAATACACACTTTTATATATATAGAACTAAAAGGCTCAACCTTGGAAAGACTTAAAGCCAAATATCTTCTCCCACTCCGTTTTAGAGTACTTTGGCAAGAAACGCCGAAGTTCGTCAAACGTTTGGAATGCCTAACTCGCAGGAAATTATAAAATCCAAAGGTCTACGGAAGTTCGGTTTACCAAACTTAAAGGTAATTAGGGACATTTATGGCAAGCCAAACTTCGGCAAATCTTTGGTTATCGTTACCTCCAGCTAGTCAGGCATTCCAAAGGTTTGCCGAAGTTCGTCTTGCCATAGATGTCCCAAATTACATGCAAATTTGGCATGCCAATCTTCGTTTTGCCTAACGTGGATTTAAGAAGGCGTAAATTAGGCTTGCCTAAGTTAGGCAAGCCAAACTTGCCCCTCACTAATTCTTCGGCATTCCTCACTACAATTTCTAGTCGGGGAAGGGGGTCTCACTTTGGGAGAATTTAACATTTAAAACAGTAAAAATTATACTTTTAAAATATACATTTTACCAGTCCAAGCAAGTCAATAATTACAGTTTGATTTTTAACGTTGCGTTTAAAATTTAGCATTTTACTTTGTAAATATTGACGTTGCTTGCATTAGAAATTTACTAACTTTATTTTATACTTTTTACATATCATAAGATCATTTTTTAGATACGAAATGATAAATATCAAAGTTTGAATTGTTAATTATTATACTTAAACATTTTAGACATTTACATAGCGAATATTACTGTTTGAAATAATATTTTCTTCCATGTAAAGAGTAAATTGTAACGTTTAAATGGTAAATATTATAAAGTGAATAGTAAAATCACGATATTACTGTTTGAAATGGTAATTTTTAGCAGTTGATCATTACTTATTATAAATAGACTGTTATTTATTACAGTTTATCTTATGATTTTGTCAAATTTTGAATCCTAAACCAAGAAATTTAATTTAAAGTCCTAGAAGTTTACAAAGAAAGTAAAATTTCTTGACTGGAGAACAAAATTCTTGGCTCAAGAAAATTTGTCGGGTGCCTGAAGAAAGACCGAAGTTGTGTTGGCCGAAGTTAAAATTTTTCTTTAAATTCTATTCTTGGTGCAAGTCATTTTTCTTATCATAAATACTTGATACAATAAATTTTTATATTTGATAAAGATTTTTAGATACTTTAGGGAAGCAGCGCCACCTACTTCAGCTGAGAAAAAAATTTTCTCACCTTGAGAAAATTTTTCTCGAGAATATTTGATACCCATTTTATATTATTTTACCGTGCAATTATACATATTGAATAAAAGAAAATAATGAAATATTATTTGATTTTGCCTTTTGACATGTTAATCAATAAAAATATTTATGAAAATTAACTTCTATGTTTATATTTAATTTTTTTGGAGCAAGAGAGAAATTTTCTCAAGACAAGAAAATTAACTTCTATCAAGAACTAAATTTTTTGGAGCTTCGAGGCTGAATTTTCTCAAAATAACAACATTTTCTTGACTTAAATAAATTTTCTTGGATCAATATACGTATTTCTTAAAGCAAGAGAATTAATTTTGTTGAAATAAGTGAAATTTCTTGTCAAAAAAAAAATTTTCCGCTCAAGAAAATAAATAGGAAAAATATTTTCTTGGCTCAAGTGAATCTTTTTTTCTGTGCAGAAAAGAATTTCCTCAGTAGATTTTTTGCTTAAAAATTGGAAATTTTGACCTTTTTGATAAAGAATAAATTTTCCTATTAAAAAAGTCTCTTATAATTTTCGTATTTTCAATATTTACCCTAAAAATTACAATTAAAATTTTCCTGCTGCCGCGCTTTGAGTTTTACCTTTTATTTTCCAACGACTATAACTCAGAAACTACTCGCCCGATTTTCCTAATTTTTTTTTTGAACTTTTTCTAGAATAGTGTCCCTTAGGTCTCCACAAAATTTCATCCCAAAAATGCTACCTTAAAAATGACAGTAAATTAAAAATAAAAATTACATACACGCCTACGATAAATTTTTTTTATGGAGCCTTAAAAGGGTTAAGGTCTTTATATATGTATAAGTATAAGTATATGATGAAATAGTATGTTTGGATAAATGAAGAAAGGAAAAAAGAAAAAATATAATGTCTTGTTATTTTGGACTTTTTTCACTTTAGTCGTTACGTTTCATTCCCTCTTGGGTGGATTGAAACGATAGAAACATACAGGTAAAGGATAGCTTTAGCTGATGTGTATAATATACAAGCTGAGTGGAAGTAAAGGGCAAGCCACTCCGGCGGTCTGGCCTTTAAATTCCTTATGGTGTAAACAGAGGTACTCACCACTACACACACCTTCTCCTTTTGTAATTATTTAACCATACTATCTTTGTTGTATAATATAATAACTTTATGCTCTTTTTTATGTATTTAAATGTTAATAAAATTGATCTATTATTATTTAGCGCCGATGAATACTAACAGAGTCATTTTATTTATTTGTGATGTATATTATAATAATATAAGGGATATTTATGTGGTAGTGTTGAATTTTTAAATTAAATATGTTTGTAAATATCCCAAGAATTTTTTTTATTTTTTAGAAAAACTCAAATAAGATTCAAGTTTAATTTGGAATTTAAAAAAATTTTTATGGTAGTTTAAATAAAAGGAATTTTGAGGTGAAATTTTGTGGAAGCCTAGGGGACACTATTCGGGAAAAAGTTTTAAAAAAATCAGGAAAATCGGAGAAGTAGTTTCTAAGTTATAGTGATTGGAAAATAAAAGGTACAACTCAAAGCGCGGCAGCAGAAAATTTTAATTGCAATTTTTAGAATAAATATTAAAAATACGAAAATTATAAGAGACTTTTTTTGTAGGAAATTTAATTCTCTATCAAAAAGGTCATCACTTTTTCAAAATTTCCAATTTTTAAGCTTAAAATCAACTGAGAAAATTCTTTTGTGCTCAGAAAAAAAGGTTCAATTGAGCCAAGAAAATATTTTTTCTAATTATTTTCTTGAACAAGAAAACAAATTCATATCTTTAATTTATAAGTAAAAAATCGAGTCAGAAGCCCTAAAAAAATTTTATTTCCAATCGATAATAAAGATTAACTATCAATTATGTTTGATCCAATTTTAATTATTGATAATCATAAATTAAAAATAAACAGTTAATGATTATCACATAGAAAAAAAGGTTCACTTGAGTCAAAAAAATATTTTTCCTAATTATTTTTTTGAGCGAAAAAAAAATTTTTTTTTTATAAGAAATTTCACTTAAAATACGTTTCTTGATCCAACAAAATTTATTTAAGTCAAGAAAATCTTGTTGTTTTGAGAAAATTCAGCCTCGAAACTCCAAAAAATTTAGTTCTTGATAGAAGTTAATTTTCTTGTCTTGAGAAAATTTCTCTCTTGCTCCAAAAAATTAAATATAAAGATAGAAGTTAATTTTCATAAATATTTTTATTGATTAACATGTCAAATGGCAAGATCAAATAATATTTCATTTTTTTTTTTCATTCAATATGTATAATTGCACGGTAAAATAATATAAAATGGGTATCAAATATTCTCGAGTAAAATTTTCTCAAGGTGAGAAAATTTTTTTCTCAGCTGAAGTAGGTGGCGCTGCTTCCCTAAAGTATCTAAAAATCTTTATCAAATATAAAAATTTATTGTATCAAGTATTTATGATAAGAAAAAATGACTTGCACCAAGAATAGAATTTTTCGAAAAATTTTAACTTCGGCCAACACAACTTCGGTCTTCCTTCAGGCACCCGACAAATTTTCTTGAGCCAAGAATTTTGTTCTCCAGTCAAGAAATTTTACTTTCTTTGTAAACTTTAAATTAAATTTCTGGGTTTAGGATTGAAAATTTGACAAAATCATAATATACTCATCAATTTTCAAGAAATTTTTTTTTTTTTGTGTAGTTCTTAACAAAAAATCTACTTTTTAAACTCCAAAATCAAAATTCTAGGTTAAGGATCAAAGATACGAAATTAAATTTCCTACAAAAACAATCCTTATCATTTTTTCCTTATGTCCAACCTTTTATCCAGAATTTCAAGTTAAATTTTTAAAGATTCGCAAAGCCGAAAAACTGCAGAAATTTTTGTTAAATCCCAATTAATTTAAACGAAACTAGAAGGATTAAAATCTAAATCTTTCAGAGGATAATTAGAGATACTAAGAATATGCTAATTTTCTAAAATCAGGTCAATCTGTCCCATAGTTTAAATTTAATCACCAAAAAACTCCAAAAAAAACTTTATAGTATTATTTTTCCCCGACAATTAATCCTTAAAAATAGTAACCTTACCTGCCTCAACAACTCAAGCATGTAGCTACCCGGTGTAACCCACACGGTACCGACTTCCGTGAACTTTTTCCATACAATTACACCTGATGTAGTTCCCCGATAACCATATGCTATCATTTATTCATCCATATATCCTCCGTAACCCTAACCCTTAACTCAACACAAAAATTTCGAGTTTTAAGAACAAATATATTTAACAATAATTAAATAATAAATTTTGTCTTGATTTTTGGGTTCGGAGAAACTAAAGATAAAATCCCAGAAGGTTGTGTTGAGAAAAAAAAACATTTTAAGTTTTTACCTCCGTATTCGATCTGCACTCTTGAGATGAGCGCTTTGAGATTTTACCTCTGAGCTTGTGTTGTATGTGTGCGGAGATGTTAAGAATAAGGATAATAAGAAGAACAGAAAGAGAAGAAAGAAATTCCAACAGGAGACGGTTAATGTACCGCTACTACTGCGTTCTCGGTAACTCGTCATGGTTGACAATTTTGCTAATATATTAGTTAAGTCTATTTAAAAAAATTTGCTTAAATTTACGGATGTGTTGATTGCTAATTTGGGGTAGGATTTTTTAAGTGAATTTTTGTGGGGATATTAATGACACTATTTTAAGATAAATTTTGAAGAAATCGGAAAAATCGGGCAAGTAGTTGCGGAGTTATAGTCATTGGAAAATAAAAGGCATAACCCAAAGCGCGGCAGCAGGAAAATTTTGATTTATTTTTGATATTTTAGCTAAAATTTAAGATCAAAAATATAAAACAATTTTTTTTATTTAAAATAAAAATATTTAAAATTTTGAGTTAAATATTGACGATACAAAAAAATGATGTGACCTTTTTTTATAGAAAATTAAATTTTCTATAAAAAAGTCTCATAATTTTTTAATATTGTCAATATTAAGCTTAAAATTTAAATTCTAAGTTTCGATCAAAGATTTTTTAAATAATTCTTCGCCACAATTTCAATTCTCCTATCTAAAAATTTTTTTTTAATTTTTAAAAAATGTAATAATTAATTGTTTGATAATAACTTAATAAATGGTGAGATAGTTTTTTTTCTAAAAAAGATTATCTTTTTTTATCAACTGACAGTTTCTGTAATAGATAACAGTATCACAATTTTTATTTTATTTCTATATTTAGCCTTGTAACTATGAATTGAAAGGAAGTTTATCTGGTTATCAGTTTATGAATGAGTTTTGTGTCAATTGACATTTGTATCTATATATATCTGCAATACATAACTAAACGGTTAGATATTTTCGGATCAATAGTCGTTAAATCTCAAAATATGAAATATTATGATCCTCCAGAAGAAAAAATTTATAATTTTTATTTTAGTTACAAAAATTAATTATTTTTGATCTCAAATTTTGGCTTAAGTATCAAAAATACGGAAAAATTAATAATAATTTTTTCCTATCTCCAATCTTTAACCTTCAAACTTCAATTAAAATTTTACTAATCCTGCGCTTTGGGTAGTGTTAAAATTTGGTTTTTGAAAAATCTTTTACTATTCAAAAATTAATCAAAAAATTTCAAGAGAGCCTAAAATTCCCTATCCAACGACTACCCACACGCCTATATTTCCTCGTATGTGATCATATGATCATATATGACCATATGTGATCATATAATTATATGTGGTCATATGTCCATATGTGACCATAAGTGATCATATAATCATATGTGATCACATGATCATGTGACACATATGTGATCATGTAATCATATGATTATATGTCACATATGTGATCATGTAATCCTATGATTATATGTGACCATATGTGATCATATAATCACATGATTATATGTGACTATATGTGATCATATAATCACATGTGATAATATCATATGTCCATATGTGACCATATGGTCATATGTGATCGCATGACCATATGCTCATTTGTGATCACATGATCATATGTCACATATGTGATCATATGTGCAATATGTGACATATGTGATCATATTTGACATATGTGATCACATATATTCATTTATTGCGAATTAGGTCATGTGGGTATTCATTTTTTCAGAAATTTTCCCTAAAATCCAAAAATCTCCCTCTTAAGTTCTTAAATTAATTCCAATTCTCACAAATTGCAATTGTTACAAGAAAAATTATGCTCTAAAAAAAAGATTGATTGTAATGGATCAAAACGACGGTTAAAAATTGCGTAACTTCCTCTATATTACTCTCGGTGGTTCTTATTCTCATCATCATGATTTTTATCGTCGTCTTATTCTCAAGTCATTTATTATTATTTTTATTTCTCCCGATTCTCAATTCCAACATCCATCTCCACCTCCACCAGGACCACTATATATATACATGTATATATATATATATATATATATATATATATATATATATATATATATATATATATGTGTATATTTCTGCTGAGAAGGTTCTTCTCTTTCCTCAGAGAGTTTTATTTTTTAACCGTGATTTTTTTTTCTTCCCGTAACACACAAACGTAACAGCGAATTTGTGTGTGAGAGTGGCGCTGAGGTTCTGCCTCGCAACAGCAACGGTTTCTTCGCCGACGCCTAAACAACATATAACATAATATTATAACACGAGGAGGATCTTCTGGTTCAGCTACAGTCTCTTTGGTATCTCCTCTTCTTCCATTATCTTTATCCTTATTCTCAGTATTATTCTCACTAATACTAACCTAATGTAAGCCTGAACCATCGAGCACATAATGCTTGTCTTCTTTATCCTTCACTTGTTTTTCTCAACCTCAACCTCGCCCCCTACACCCCCTCCTCCTTCTTCTTTTTCTCCGTCGCCGTCATACCATACGGTCACGGTGTTTATGCCAATGCAGAGGACAAGAACTCCCAGAGCGATTTCTAATGTTATTATGTACTTGATGGATACTATATGGCATTGATGAATTTAATTGGAAAATATTATTATCTATATTATTAAAAGAATACGAAGAATTTTGTGTCCAAGATAGTCAGGTGATAAAATCGGTTTTTTGATAAATATTTAGGCTGCATTCGAAAATGCTCCATCTCTAGATACATAATTAAGAAATGACCCTGTATCTCGTGAAGTATTGACATATTTAAAGATATAAGCTCATCTTGATGTTACACATATCAAGACCTTTCATTTGAATACCCACATCAATTTTTCATATATTTTATATATTTATATATATCATATATATGTATATATGAAAAATATATCTAAAATGCAAGTGGGTACTCAAATGAAAGCTCTTGATGAGTGTAACATTGGGATGAGGTTATATCTTTAAAATATATATTATATATATTACATAATTAAGAAATCACCTTATATCTTGTTAACTATTGACATTTTTAAAGATATAAGCTCATCCTGACATTACACTTATCGAAACCTTTCATTTGAGTACTCACATCAATTTTTCATATATTTTATATATTTATATATATTATATATATGTATATATGAAAAATATATCAAAAATGCATGTAGGTATTCAAATGAAAGTTCTTGATGAGTGTAACCTTAAGATGAGCTTATATCTTTAAAAATGTCAATATTTAAGAAATTACCTGGTATCTTGTGAACTATTGACATTTTTAAAGATATAAGCTTATCCTGATGTTACACTTATCGAGACCTTTCATTTGAGTACTCACATCAATTTTTCATATATTTTATATATTTATATATATTATATATATGTATTTATGAAAAATATATCAAAAATGCATGTGGGTACTCAAATGAAAGCTCTTAATGAGTGTAACATCGGGATGAGCTTATATCTTAAAAAATGTCAATAGTTAAGAAAGTACAGTGCAATTTAACAAAATTCATGATTTAATAAAACAAAATTTTATTTATTTAGAATTCACAAGTTATGGCAGTCACATAGTGACTGCAAAGTTGCTAGTAATAATAATAATATGAATAATTTAGTGATTATTGAAATAAAAATTCCGATAATAATTAATTGAAATTGATAATTGTAATTAGGTTGATAGGCCGATAATTTAAAAGTGAAATGATAAAAGTGAAAATATAATTTCACTTTTACGATTAAAAAGGGTATCAATAAGCGCGTGTTGACATTTAATTTCAAGCAAAAAAGGACCAGCACCGAGCATTAACAATATAAGTATAAGAATATATGTAAGTAGTTGGATGTCTGCCTCAGTAGGTCCTTTTACGGGGGATCAAATTATTTTTATTTTGTTGGTGGTATTATTATTATTATTATCACAAGTATTTCATTGAATGGGATTTCACTTGAGCTTCTTTCACCTG
Source organism: Cotesia glomerata (assembly GCF_020080835.1). Classification (NCBI taxonomy): domain Eukaryota; kingdom Metazoa; phylum Arthropoda; class Insecta; order Hymenoptera; family Braconidae; genus Cotesia; species Cotesia glomerata. The sequence goes on along the minus strand of NC_058161.1, from coordinate 19,911,505 downwards.
TTTGCTTCCGGAATATGCTTTTATTTAACCTCATTCTTATTTATTTTTTGTTTTTACTTCCAATATTTCTATCATAATAATAATAATAATTATAAAATTTAAGACTGCATTGACATTTAAAATCAATGCAGTATTTATTAAATAAATAATATTGACTAATTTTAGTAATTATTATCACTAAAATAACATCAAAAGTTGAATTAAAAATTCTTTTACATAATAAATAATATTTTGCGGTAGCATTGACACTCAAAATCAAAATAGTATTTTTCTTATAAACACTAATGACAAGTATTTAGACTGCATTCGAAAATTCTCGATCTCTAGATAGATAATTAAGAAATGACCTTGTATCTTGTGAACTATTGACATTTTCAAAGATATAAGCTCACCATTACATTACACTCATCGAGACCTTTCATTTGAGTATCCACATCAATTTTTCATATATTTTATATATTTATATATATTACATATATGATAAATATAAAATATATCAAAAATGCCATGTGGGTATACAAATAAAAGCTCTTGATGAGTGTAACATCGGAATGAGCTTATATCTTTAAAATATATATTATATATATATTACATTATTAAGAAATGACCTTGTATCTTGTGAAATATTGACATTTTCAAAGATATAAGCTCACCATTACATTACACTCATCGAGACCTTTCATTTGAGTACCCACATCAATTTTTCATATATTTTATATATTTATATATATTACATATATGATAAATATAAAATATATCAAAAATGCCATGTGGGTATACAAATAAAAGCTCTTGATGAGTGTAACATCGGAATGAGCTTATATCTTTAAAATATATATTATATATATATTACATTATTAAGAAATGACCTTGTATCTTGTGAAATATTGACATTTTTAGTGATATAAGCTCATCTTGACATTACACTTATCGAGACCTTTCATTTGAGTACCTACATCAATTATTCATATATTTTATATATTTATATATATTACATATATGTAAAATATAAAATATATCAAAAATGCCATGTGGGTATTCAAATAAAAGCTCTTGATGAGTGTAACATCGGAATGAGCTTATATCTTTAAAATATACATTATATATATTACATAACTAAAAAATGACCTTGTATCTTGTGAATTATTGACATTTTCAACGATATAAGCTCATCCTGACATTACACTTATCGAGACCTTTCATTTGAGTACCCACATCAATTTTTCATATATTTTATATATTTATATATATAAATATATGAAAAATATATCAAAAATGAATGTGGGTACTTAAATAAAAGCTCTTGATGAGTGTAACATCAGGATGAGCTTATATCTTTACAAACTTCAATATTTAAGAAAATACAGTGCAATTTAACAAACGTAATTATTTAATAAAGCCGAATTATATTTATTTATAGTTCACAAGTCACGGCAGTCACATAGTGACTGCAAGGTTACTAGTTATCAATAATATTCATTATAACCCAATAATAAATATATAACAAGTGTTAACACAGAAATAATTTTCACACTTGACTTATACCAATCACCAACATTAATTCCAATGAAAACTTACTTAGACTCCAAAAAATAAACATGTTCAACGTCTGTTGAAAACTAAAACTCAAAGTGTCTCTAGTCTTCAGTCTGATTAATGATTCTTCAATTTTTTATTTTTTCTCATACATATATCCTTAAGAAAAAAAAATTTTCCTTTAAACAAATCCTAAGAAAACACTATCATTATCATTCTTTCAGATTTAGACATTTAAAAAAAAACTTTTGGATATTTTAATAAAATTTTTCAAAGCTTCTTCTTAAAGAAAATAAAAAAAAACCGTCGGTATTTTAACAGAAGAAAATTTTATTGAAAAATTTTCAATGACAAGAGAATTAACTTCGATAACAATAAAAGAGACAATTATTTGAATTTAAAAGAGTTTGGGTGCCGAAAAGGATTTTATTATTTATGTTTAAAATGTGTTTTCAGGAGGATGTTTTTTAAGTTAGATGGTAAATGTAGAGTATTAGGTATGGCCATGACCATGCACAGAAAATAAAACTGGTAAATTTTTCGATTCTGAGAAGCTAACAAGACGTCTAGTTCCTTTAAAGATCTTTAAACTGAACCGCTAGAATTTCTAGATCCTCACTTTATTATACATATATATTTTACAAGTTTTTTGTCGGTGGTGAAACAAATTTATGGTCAAATGGAAGTAACTATGGGAAATTATTAAAAATATTTTCATGTTTTTGACCTGCATTTTAAAGTATTCAATTATTTTTTATTGTAAGGGCCAATAACAATCTTTAAGATGAAGCCATCTTTGAATTTATGAAAAATTCGTTGGGTTACCGTTACGAGGACGGAATAGTTGGTAAATTGCGCTGTGGTTGTTCCAGTTTGATGCAATTTCTTTATTGTGGTTTTAAATATAATATTTTATTTATTAAAATTTTTTTAAATTGAATTTTAGGTACTAATTTTTTATTATTAATTACAGAGCTTGCAAAAAGTGAGATTTTGTAGGGACCTAAAGGGAACTATTTTAAAATAATTTTTTGATAAAGTAAAAAATTTGGTCGAGTAGTTTTGGAGTTACAGTCATTGGAAAAATTACAAGAGACCTTTTTTATTGAAAATTTAATTTTCTAGAAAAAAATTCTTATTAATTTTTCAAAATTTTAGTCAAAAATTAAGTAAAAAGTCCTAGAAAAATTTTTTTAAGAATATTCTAATGAAAAATTTAGTTTTTAAAGTTTAAATTCACAATTTTGGGTTTATAAAATTATTTGAGACCTTTTTTGTAGGAAATTTAATTATCTACAACAAAAGTCATCGGTTTTTTCATATCTTTTATTTTTAAGTCAAAAATCGGGTCAGAAGCCTTAAAAAAATTTTATTTCCAATCAATAATAAAAATTAACTATCAATTATTGTTGATCCAATTTTAATTATTCATAATTATAAATTAAAAATAAACTGTTAATGTTTATCAATTAAAAATCAATATTAAAAAAATTACTAAAAAGCTAAATAAAAATAAAATTGAATAATTCCGCGGATTTTCTCACGGATTTTTTTTATACTAATAAATAACTCAGTCTATTCAAATCCGACACTAGAATATTCCAACAACAAGTCATATTTTATAATTCATAATTTATAAACCTGTTTACATCCCAACTAATTTCTGGGTTCATTATTGAAATTTCATTCTCTGCACAGAAAAAAAGGTTCATTTGAGCCAAGAAAATATTTTTCCTAATTATTTTCTTAAGCGAAAAAAAAATTTTTTTTGACACAAGAAATTTCATTTATTCCAACAAAATTAATTCTCTTGCTTTAAGAAATACGTATCTTGATCCAAGAAAATTTATTTAAGAACATGTGGGACAGAGAATATTTAAATTTTGGACAAAATACTGAGACACGCTTTTTGACCAAGTAATTTTTGAACAAAAAATCATTAAACTTGGCAGGAGTATGTTAATAATAATCCTTCGTAAATTGATCCTTCTATTTTTAAATTTAATCATTGAAAAAAAATAACAAAATGATAAATAAGTAGGTAGAATTCGCGCGTAAAACTGCCTTATCTCCGGGCCCATCATATATTCAAGTAAATAAACTTTACTATAAAGAAATTACTCATAAACTTACAACCAATATAATCTTTAAGATTGATTGAATTTTTTGGTTAATCTTTACTTTAGTTTAGATTACTTATAAGACAGAATTATTAAAATGCAACTAGGTTTGAATAGAAAACTAATTATCAACAAAAAATTTCATTTACTATAGTAAATAAACTATAATTTAATTTTTTTGAACAGTGTTGGGAGTATTGACAGTCAGCCTGATAATCTTCAGTGCATTTTATGTGTTTCAAATAAACAATCTGACATATTCAATTGGCATTTGTTATCACTAGTCCAAACTGAATTACTGACAACAGACTGAATGTCTCTTAAGTCAAGAAAATTACATGCTCTTAAGTCAAGAAAATCTTGTTGTTTTGAGAAAATTCAGCCTCGAAGCTCCAAAAAATTTAGTTTTTGATAGAAGTTAATTTTCTTGTCTTGAGAAAATTTCTCTCTTGCTCCAAAAAATTAAATATAAAGATAGAAGTTAATTTTCATAAATATTTTTATTGATTAACATGTCAAAAGGCAAAATCAAATAATATTTCATTATTTTCTTTTCATTCAATATGTATAATTGCACGGTAAAATAATATAAAATGGGTATCAAATATTCTCGAGAAAAATTTTCTCAAGGTGAGAAAATTTTTTTCTCAGCTGAAGTAGGTGGCGCTGCTTCCCTAAAGTATCTAAAAATCTTTATCAAATATAAAAATTTATTGTATCAAGTATTTATGATAAGAAAAAATGACTTGCACCAAGAATAGAATTTAAAGAAAAATTTTATCTTCGGCCAACACAACTTCGGTCTTCCTTCAGGCACCCGACAAATTTTCTTGAGCCAAGAATTTTGTTCTCCAGCCAAGAAATTTTTCTTTCTGTGTACTTCTTAAAAAAAAAAACAGAGATACAAAAAAATAATAAGAAAACTTTGTAGGAAATTAAATTTTCTACATTGAAGGCCCCAATCAATTTTTCGATATTTTAGCCAGAATTTAAATCAACCCTAATAAAATATTTACAAGTTTTTCCCTATTTATCTTGAAGATTTTGCATTTGTATAAAAAGAAAAAAAATAATTTTGCTTCAATATAAGTTCAACCGAGTAATATCATAATGAGTTTGAAATATAATAAACGGTCTGGAGCGGACAGGATAAAAAATGCGAGTTTTCTGTTTGAGAAACCCTGGAGCTGGGGATTTGTTCGCCATCCAGGCAAGAATCTTCGGACCGGTTTTGGTTCTTCGGTGCTTCAGAGAGACAGACCTCCTCTGAATAACTCTCCAGAAGAAACGAAAGATATATATCAGCCAAAAGACGAAGGGCATCAAAGTTATAGTTACAGTTGGCACATTAAATCCTAGGTCCACAATCCAGGAGAGTTTTTCAGAAAAGCATTCACGCCCCGGCCCTCCCTTGATGGTTAAATAACAATAAATACCCTCAATTATAGATTTTAGCCACCCACACTGTCTGAAAATATCGGATACAAAATTTGCTACGATAGTTGTCAGTTGGTGAAAGAAAATTTCATCAGTTCAATTTCTAGGGAATTTTATTTGAGCTCGGAGCAATGATGATAAATTTCGCACCTTCAAAGGCGTATCCGTGTCTAAATTAAGGTGAAGAAAATAAAAAAGGAGAAAGAGGAAGAAGGAAAAAAAAGGCCCTGTCATTAGAAATTACTATGTTGAACCCAGAAATTAGTTGGGATGTAAACAGGTTTATAAATTATGAATTATAAAATATGATTTGTTGTTGGAATATTCTAGTGTCAGATTTAAATAGGGTGAGTTATTTATTAGGATAAAGAAAATACGTGAGAAAATTTTATTTTTACTTAGCTTTTTAGTAATTTTATTAATATTGATTTTTAATTGATAATCATCAGCTGTTTATTTTTAATATATAATTATTAATAACTAGCAACCTTGCAGTCACTATGTGACTGCCGTTACTTGTGAACTATAAATAAATCAAATTTTGCTTTATTAAATAATGACTTTTGTGAAATTACACTGTACTTTCTTAACTATTGAAGTTTTTAAAGATATAAGCTCATCCCGATGTTGAACTCATCAAGAGCTTTCATTTGAGTACCCACATGCATTTTTGATATATTTTTCATATATACATATATATAATATATGAATACATGAAATATATGAAAAATTGATGTGGGTACTCAAATGAAAGGTCTCGATGAGTGTAATATCGAGGTGAGCTTATATCTTTAAAAATATCATTAGTTGACGAAATAATAATGACAGTTCTTAATTATTGACATTTTTAAAGATATAAGCTCATCCCGATGTTACACTCATCGAGAGCTTTCATTTGAGTACTCACATGCATTTTTGATATATTTTTCATATATACATCTATATATAATATATATAAATATATGAAAAATTGATATGGGTACTTAAATGAAAGGTCTCGATGAGTGTAACATTGGGATGAGCTTATATCTTTAAAAATGTCAATAGTTGACAAGATACAAGGTCATTTCTCAATTATGTATCTAGAAATAGAGCATTTTCGAATGAAGCCTAAATACTTATCATCATAAATTGACTGATATGAAACCATAAAAACCCATTTCATCATATAAATACACTTGCTACAAAGTTTTGCATTTTCTCTTAATAATATAGATTTGAATTGGATTAACAATAATTGATAGTTAATTTTTATTATTGATTGGAAATAAAATATTTTTTAGGGCTTCTGACCCGATTTTCGACTTAAAAATTAAAGATATGAAAAAATTAATAAGAACTTTTTTTGTAGATAATTAAATTTCCTACAAAAAAAATCCTAAATAATTTTTTAAACCCAAAATTTTGAATTTAAACTTTAAAAACTAAATTTTTTATTAGAATATTCCGAAAAAAAATTTTTTAGGAATTTTTACTCAATTTCTGACTAAAATTTTGAAAATTTTGAAAAATTAGCAAGAATCTTCATTGTGAAAAATTAAATATCCAATAAAAAAGGTCTCTTTAAATTTTCCCCTATCTCTTTTCCTTCTGCCAGAATCTCACACAATCTCTCCCACCACTAAAATTGGCGGGAATATAAACAAACCGGCCATTTTTAAATCCCTCTCATCCCAGCAGAGATTTAAAGACCCCGCACGTTTCTTCCCAAGGTTCTTCCATCTCGCTCGCTCCCTTAAAGATATAATACCGGGGCTTGTTGTCAAGGCTCCCATTACATACAACACGCACATATTTTTGTTGTGCTCCCGCCAGTGAGCACTCCGAGAATTCCAGCTCAAGATCCCAAGGTTTAGCGTTTAAACTTTATCTCAACGCTCCCACACTCTTCAAAAGATAACCATAAGATCGCCAAAATCCATCAAAGCTCCAACTTTTTCCACACGGAAAAAAGTAAACTGTAATAAATAACAGTCGATTTATAATAAGTAATGATCAACTGCTAAAAATTACCATTTCAAATAGTAAAGTTGTAATTTTACTATTCACTTTATAATATTTAAAATATATTTAAAAGTATAATTTTTACTGTTTCAAATGTTAAATTCTCCCAGAGTGAGACCCCCTTCTCTTTCATCTGAGTTCCCCTTCTCCTCATAATATCGACTATATATTGAAATGGCAATTTTTACTGTTTGAAACTGTAATTTTTTAAGATAAGAGAGTCGTTATTTACTATAGTGACAGCTACTAATCACTTATTTTGAATATTAAATTAGAAATTGTGGCTTTTATATTTTCTACATTAAGTTCTGTAATAATTATATTTTTGCCACCCCGATGTCCGCTTTATTGTTTAAACCTATAAAAATTAACCGAAATTCGAGTGAATATTACAGTTTACTTTTTTCCGTGCACGGAAGAAAGTAAACTGTACTAAATAACAGTCGGTTTATAATAAGTAATGATCAACTGCTAAAAATTACCATTTCAAACAGTAAAATCGTGATTTTACTATTCACTTTATAATATTTACCATTTAAACGTTACAATTTACTCTTTACATGGAATAAAATACTATTTCAAACAGTAATATTCGCTATGTGAATGTCTAAAATGTTTAAGTATAATAATTAAGAATTCAGACTTTGATATTTATCATTTCGTACCTAAAAAATGATCGCAATGATATGTAAAAAGTATAAAATAAATTTAGTCAATTTCTAATACAAGCAAAGTCAATATTTACAAAGTAAAATGGTAAATTTTAAACGCAACGCTAAAAATCAAACTGTAATTATTGACTTGCTTGGACTGGTAAAATGTATATTTTAAAAGTATAATTTTTACTGTTTATAATGTTAAATTCTCCCAGAGTGAGACCCCCTTCTCTTTCATCTGAGTTCCCCTTCTCCTCATAATATCGACTATATATTGAAATGGCAATTTTTACTGTTTGAAACTGTAATTTTTTAAGATAAAAGAGTTGTTATTTACTATAGTGACAGCTACTAATCACTTATTTTGAATATTAAATTATAAATTATGGCTTTTCTACTTTCCACATTAAGTTCTGTATAATATTTATATTTTTGCCATCCTGATGTCCGCTTTACTTTTTGAAACAATAAAAATTAACCGGAATCCGAGTGAATATCACAGTTTATATTTTTCCGTGAAATAAAAATTTTCCATTGATGGCAATCTTCTAAAATGACATTTTAAAGTGTTGCAAATCATTGTAAACTTTTGAGAATTTGCTTTTGAACTTGAAAACTTTTAAGTTTAAAGGCGGAATGTGTTCCAATTACGACATCTCTCTCTTGACATAAAAAACGAGCTGTCATTTTCCTTTTAAGAAAAATGAAGAAAAGCCGTCTGACCAATTCGGAATTTTTGAGTTTTTAGTTTGCGATTGGGATCATTCGGACAAAAGCTTAGAAATTTTTTATTCGAGTATAATATAATAACAGAATAGCATGGAATAAAATGAGAATAGCGTGTGGGAAGACTAACTGGCATTATAATACGGTTGTACCTGTTGTAGAGTCTATACAAGTTTAAAACCTCAACGCTACCTGCAGACACAGAATAGATCTTTCTTATATGCTGCTCTTAGATTCTTAATGTCGATGTGAAAGCACACAACAACCCACAGAGGATGGTGGATTTTAAATTCTCTACATTGCTAGATTTTAAGTTGTTGATTTTGTACTTGAATTTCATTCAAGACTCGCTTCAGAGTTCTATAGTACCTGTTAAATGCCCACCCTCTTATTTTGAAGCATCCTGCTTGCAAAATTGATGATATTCATCATTGATAGGATCAAACTGCTTTAATATATGATAACAGAGAAGAAAGTTGGAAATTTGTTGAAGAATTTTGAAGATTTCATCAAATATTTAGTATAAAGAAGGATATTTTTCTCGAGAAAGGTGTTATTAAATAAAGGTGATAGATGAGAGGTGATCTGGCGGTTTTTGGTGGGAATTACACGGCAAATGTGTGTGGAAAAGGCATTAAATTTTCGGGGAAAAGAGTACTTTGTGAATGGAGCATTAATCGATTTGGTTAGAATTATTGAGCTAGTGTATTAGGGGATGGGTGAGAATAATTTATAAATGGTTAGTAGATTGAATTGAGAGTTCGGAGAGGTAATATAGAAGTTAAAGAAAGTTTAGAGATATTTTAGAGTGATTATGAGTTGTTGATGGGTTTTTTTAAAAGGTAGTTTTTTGCGGTAGGTAATGAGTTTAGGGATTTTTTTAGAATTGGTGATATTCATGATGATATTCATCATGATATTGATATTTATGATGATATTGATATCTTGATGATATTCACGATATTCATCATGATTTATAAGATAGATGATATTTACTATGTTACATGATATTAATGATGATATTCATCAAGAAATTTTTTTTGGTAATAATATTCATCATGATTTTTTATACTGATGATGATATTCATCATATAATTGACATTTGTACCGATATTCACTATGTATCATGATATTGATAGTGATATTAATATATTCATCATGTTTCATGATATTGATAGTGATATTCATAACGGAATTGACATTGATAACGATATTCATAATTTATCATGATATTTATAGTGATATTTATTATGTAATTGTTGTTAAAAACAATATTTATTATGAATCATGATATTGATGATGATATTCATCATGAAATTAATATTGACGATGATATTTCTCATGTATCATGACATTGACAATCATATTTATCATAAAATTATCGTTAACAATAATATTCATCAAGATTTATGATGATATTCATCATATAATTGATATTTATACTGATATTCACCATGTTTTATGACATTGATAAAGATATTCATCATGTTTCATCGTACTGATAGTGATATTCATTATGGAATTGATATTGATAACGATATTCATCATGAATCATGATACTTATAGTGATATTTACCATGTAATTGTTATTAAAAAACAATATTCATTACAAATCATGATATTGATGATGATATTAATCATATAATTGATATTTATACTGCTAGTCACCATGTTTCATGATTTTACTAAAGATATTCATCATGTATTATGATATTAATAGTGATATTCATCATGAAACTAATTATGGTAATAATATTAATCATTATTTATGATATTCATCATGTTTCATGACATTAATAAAGATATTCATCATGTTTCATGGCATTAATAAAGATATTCATCATGTATTATGATATTAACAATAATATTCATCATGATTTATGATATTCACCATATGATTGACATTAAGACTGATATTCATCATATTTTATGACATTAATAAAGATATTCATCATGCATCATGATATTAATAATTATATTCATCATGAAATTTTTTTTTGGTAATAATATTCATGATTTACAATATTAATGATGATATTCATCGTAAAAAATTATCGTTTATATTATTTACTATGTTCAATGACATTAATAAAGATATTCATCATGATTTATCTTATTGATATTATTATTATTATTTATTGTTTTAAAGCCATAGAGTCGTAGCTCCTTGTAGCCCTTTAAAATACATTACAATGAATGTAAATTAACAAAAGTAGTGTATTACAGATATTATTAATACATTATAATAAATACATCAATACATCACTCCATTATCAGATAAAAAATATTTCATTAGAAAAATATTCATCATAATATCGACATTATCATCAATATTCATTATAAACTCGTCCTTGATACCTATATTCATCCCTTTTCTTCCATCAAAAAAATTTTTTTTCTACCATAAGAATCCTCTTTGACCCCCCATCAATTCCATTACATGCCTCTTTAAAATTACCACCTTGCATTACCAAAAAATCTACTTCTTTAACTTTTATTCCAAGGCTCCTATACACTCCAAATAATGAATCAGCAAAAATCTTAAAAATAACACCAACAATTTCCGATAGTGTTATCGGCTATCATGTTCCCTGATAACAGAAATCCCAACCGAACTGTTATGAAATAAAATAAAACCACTCATACATATGCCACGTTGGTTAGTTTCTTATTTTAATGAATTCTAGCCGGTCAAGTAGCCCCGCATTCTTCTCACACACCAACACGCAATACATAACATACATCTTGTTGTTGATACCCCACCGATCTTTCTAGTGCGTCTGTAGTGAATGAATGTGCCCGAGGATTTGGAGGGATCCCCGATCAGCTGATCCGGCGGTTTGTTTTGGCGGGACCAAGTTTAGGCGCGAACCTCAACAAATCTATAGGATATGTTTGTAGCTTAAAGATCGGACTTAGCAACAAGCAACAAGACTTGTGCTCTGTTGATGTGGAACCCGACCGACCAGCTCGGAGAATAAGAATAAGAGGAAGATGAGGATATGGATGACGAAGACAAAAAGCCTCCAAGCCTGTCCCACACATTAGAAATATAAAGGGACTTTGTAGATGTTCCGACGTTCTTCCGAGAATCTTTCTATCATTTGCATTCACCAGGGACCTGGAGAGTATCCTGGACTTAGCATCAACATCACATACTCATTCTGCTTTAAGTAATGTAATGTTTTTCTATTTATTGCTATTACATTTATGTTGACGTTTTACCTCTTTCTTTAGCACAAGCAGGATTCTAAGCAGCTATTTGTTCTAGGATACTTGATGGTCATTCACGCCTTAATACATTACAGTAATACATTACAGAAATTTAATGAGTTATTTGAACTATTCAACGATAACCAATCGCTCGAAGGAATTGAAATTAGCTTATGATAATTAGGTGTTTTTTTTTTTTTGGGAAATTGGTTTGAGTTATAGGAAAAATTTTAGAGATTTTTTGAAGGAAATTTAATTTTAAATTAGATTTTGGAATCTTACTTTTTGGGAAAATGGATGGAGTTGCAGGAAAAGTGAAGAGAGATTATAGAAATTAATTTAATGAAAATTTATAAGGTGGTATTTTATAGTAGTTTGCATTTTTGGAGCCATTTTTTGGAGAATTGGTTGGAGTTATAGGAAAAGTGAAGAGATTTTTTGAAGGAAATTTGATTTTAAACAAAAGGTCTTTTAGAAAAATGCGATAAAGTGCATTGTTTAGAAGATATAGAAGATTTTGTAAATTGAGTTGATGAAAATTGATAAGGTGGTATTTTTTAGTAGTTTAAATTTTTGGAGTCATTTTTTGGGAAAATGGCTGGAGTTGTAGGAAAGTAAAGAGAGATTTTTTGAAGAAAATTTAATTTTGAACAAAAAAGGTTCTTTGAAAAATTGCGGTAAATTGCGTAGCTTGGAAAATATTGAGGAATTTAGGAATTGGTTTGATAAAAATTGATAAGGTAGTATTTGTTAGTAGTTTGAATTTTTGAAGTCTCATTTTTTTTATTTTTGGAGAAATGGTTAAGGTTACAGGAAAAGTAGAAAGATTTTTCGAAGGAAATTTAATTTTAAACGAAAAAGGTATTTTGGGAAAAAACGATAGAATTCATAGTTTGGAAAATATTGAAGAATTTAGGAATTGGTTTGATAAAAATTTATAAGGTAGTATTTGTTAGTAGTTTGAATTTTTGAAGTCTCATTTTTTTTATTTTTGGAGAAATGGTTAAGGTTACAGGAAAAGTAGAGAGATTTTTCGAAGAAAATTTAATTTTAAACGAAAAAGGAATTTTGGGAAAAAACGATAGAATTCATAGTTTGGAAAATATTGAAGAATTTAGGAATTGGTTTGATAAAAATTGATAAATTGATAAAGAGGTATTTTTTAGTAGTTTTAATTTTTGGAATCTCATTTTTTTAATTTTTTGGGAAAATGGGTGGAGTTATAGGAAAAGTGAAGAGATTTTTTGAAGGAAATTTAATTTTGAATAAAAAAGGTCTTTTAGAAAAATGCAATAAAGTACATTGTTTAGAAGATATAGAAGATTTTGGAATCTCATTTTTTGGATTTTTTGAGGAAATAGTTAAGGTTACAGAAAAAGTAGAAAGATTTTTTGAAGGAAATTTAATTTTAAACAAAAAAGGTCTTTTAAAAAAGTGCATTGTTTAGAAAATATAGAAGATTTTTCAAATTAACTTAATGAAAATTGAATAAGTGGTATTTTTTGGTAGTTTGAATTTTTGGAATCTCATTTTTTGGATTTTTTGGGAAAATGGTTAAGGTTACAGGAAAATTGAAGAGATTTTCGCAAGAAAATTTAATTTTGAACAAAAAAGGTATTCTGGAGAAATGCGATAAAGTGTATTGTTTAGAAGATATAGAAGATTTTGTAAATTAATTTAATAAAAATTGATAAAGTGGTATTTTTTAGGTTTAAAATTTTGGAATCTATTTTTTTGGATTTTTTGAGAAAATGGTTAAGGTTACAGGAAAAGTAAAAAGATTTTCTGAAGAAAATTTGATTTTGAATAAAAAAGGTCTTTTAGAATTCAATAAAAATTGATAAAGTGGTGTTTTATTGATTTACATTTTCCAAATTTTATTTTCTATTATATCTTCTAAACAATATACTTTATCGCAAAACTTCATAAGACCTTTTTTCTTCAAAATATATTTCCTTCAAAAAATCTTTCTTCACTTTTCTAGTAACTCTATTTATTTTTCCAAAAAATAACTCCAAAAATTTAAATTCCAAAAAAAACCACCTTCTTATCAATTTTTATCAAACCAATTCCTCAATATCTTTCAAACCACGCATTCTATCTCTGAAATCTCTAATTTTCTCGTTACTTCACCCATTTTTCCGCAAAATAAAAAAACCATCCTTTATTAAAAAGTTGATGTGACATTTTCATTGTTGTCGCTTTTCGTTGCTACACGGAAAAAAGAAAAATAAAAAAATTACATAATATAATGTAACGTGGCGCTCCGTGATGAAAACTGGAAAAATTATAGTTTTAGATTGTAATTATTACAGATTTTGAAAGAATTACATTGTAAAATGTAGGGTAAATACCCCAATAGATGGACGGTTAAGCAAACTCTCGTATTCTATTAAAAAAATAATATAGGAATATACAGATAAGTTGTGATAAAGTAAATTATATTTATGTAAAAATATATAATTAACCAGGATTAAATAAGTAAAACTTCGTAAGACTTTATAGTAATTAATAAAAAAGAAAAATGTAAGAAAAAGTCCAAAACCCCAGTAGATGGACAAAATCTCCAGTAGATGGACACTACTTACAAGCGATATTTTCGATTCATGATTTATATCAGAAATAATTAATTTATTAATTTTTTCTACTAAAAAATAAAGCTTGATAAAATTAAAGAGAAAAGGTCATAAATCGGATGGTAATTTTCAAAATACATCATAAAGTAATTTTATTAATTTTGAATACGTGATGCTTTCTCATGTAAAGTAACATATAAAATATATTAATATAAAGAATACTAATAATTAATAAATTATCAATATAAATTTATAAAACACAACGTTAAAAACGTTATGTTGTCTTCTTCTTCCTTTTAATAGGTATACCTATATGTTCTCTTTTGCTTTTAAATTTCCTTCTCTCAATTTTCTCTTTTATTCAGCGTTTTCTTTTTTCTCTTCAATTTCTTCAATAATCATAATAATACTTTCATTTCCAGTACATGTATGTTTGCTATAATCTTTACTCTTTTTCTCACATTGATCCACCAATAAAATTAAAAAAAAAAAATAAGAAAATTCATCATATAAACTCAATGTCCATCTATTGGATAAAGGTTAGAAAAGTGTCACCAATAGATGGACACTAAATTCTATTATTTCTTTTCGATTTTATCATTCAAATATATTTCTAGCTTTTTTAGTGAAATATAAGCGTAATTATATGTACAAATCTTACTTTTTTTATTATTTTTAATAATAATAACAAATAATGTCCACCAGCTATCTGTCACACGCTTACTAGTGGCGGCGCTCTCGGAGCAAAACCTCGAGACGTCCAATTTAAATAATTTTTTTAAACTAATATTATAAATAAAAGGTTAAAAAAAAATTACTTTTCGCTCTCAGAACTATTTGTAGACATAAAAAAATATAACGACTTAAGATTTTTGTTCTTAAAACTAATGTAATTACTTCTAGATATAATATATGTCCATCTATTGGGGTATTTACCCTAAATACTACGTTGAAAGCTCTGAAAATTAACATTCAAAGTTTAAATTTAAAAAAATGTTATTTCGAATTGTAATTTTTCTAGTTTTTAATACGACGGGACACTTATTACTATTTATAATGTAATTTTTTTTTTTTTTTTTTTTTTTTTCCGTGTATGGTAACTGACCACTTTGGCAACAGTTAAATATTAATGAGTAAAATTAATAAAAATATTGATTCATTAAATTATCGATAATAAACAATTTAACAAAAGCACGTTTAATTTTCTATTAGAGATAAAATGAAACATCCGAAATTTCCTCTTTCGCAATTCCTAAAAAATTTAAAGACCCGAACCATCAAATCTCTAATTCGGCGTAGAATTTAAAGCCCCGTCTTTAGAGACCGGACCTTTAAATCTAAAAAACATATGGTGTCTTAGTCATCAACATCGAAGACCTCAAAGTAAAAGAAAACTTCGTGTCCAATGAAGAGAAATCGTTTTTATTATTTACTTTTCGATGGTGCAGCCCCTTCAGAAAAATTTTTAAAAAATTATCTTCATTCTTTGAAGAAATTGGGCCTTTTTTTGAGTATCAAGCAGCGCGAACAGGCTTTAGTCACTTTCGGAGAAGTTTAACCATCTGAATAAGCGCTATCTTTGTTTGTAACTTTCATCAAACATTTTAAAATTAACTTCCACTTCAATTTCTTTCCCTCTGATCAAAATCTTATTCTACAACACATTAGTCTTAGTCCTGGTGGTAGGTCTTGTTCTTAGATTTTTAAAATTACATCTTTAAGTGCCGTGGAATGCGTGAGAAGAGAAAATAAAATGAGCCATCTAACAAGGGGATAATTTCAGATCATGATTTTTAGGCGCCGCTTTAAAATCTTCAAGATCATTATGCAGCAAAAAAAGATATCAATTATTAAAATTCTTCTTATCATTCTGTTAATAATTAACAAGGTAAATATTTTACCCCAAGCTTTGTTTCGGTCGAACAATCACTTGTTAGTTCACAGTCTTATCTTTGAAGGTCAGAAAATATTTTTCCGTTGGTCTTATCTTAAATTATTCCAACAGCCGGTTGTAAAATTTAAGATTTAATAGCGTTAATTTACATGATTTTGTAATTGTTTGTTTAAAAGGAAATTATTGGACATTTTTGGATGAAATTTTGTGGGAACTTAGGGGACACTAGTTTAAGATATGTTATTGAGAAATAAAAAATTCGGTCGAATAGTTTCGGAGTTATAGTCTGTGGAAAATTAAGGGTACAACTCAAAGCGCGAGCAGAAAGTTTAAATTGCAATTTTGGGGTCAGGAAATTCAATTTTCTATCAAAAATGGTTCGCATAAATTTTTCCGTATTTTTGATTGATATTTTACAGATTGTAATTTAATTATTATCAATATTGTAGAAGTTTCAACATTTAGAAAAATTAATTTTGAGTTTTAAAAGTATAATTTTGAAAAAAAATTAAAATTGCACGATTAGTTATATGAAAAATTATCATTTTAGTGTGTTCCGTCATTCAAAATTATTCAATTTTTATCGATTATAGTAAAAAAAGTAATAAAATACAAATGTTAGACTAAACATTAGTTGAAAAATAAGAAAAAATCATTATATTCCATATTTTAACACTTAAATAAAGTGATTCAAAGTTCCTGAAAGTTAATTTCAAGAAAAACCAAAAATTACACCTTATTTTCTCCAAAAAATGATAATTTTGGCGCGTATTGTCTCTCAAAATCAAGCAGTTCAATTTTTGGCCATTTTAAGGAGATCCAAGTACCCTCCTAGTGTTAAGAATGTCTATAAAAAAATAATACGTAGAAATACTTTTGTTATCTTAAAATTAATTTTTAAATTAATTAATAACATTTTTGAGGAAATTTCCGATAAATTTACTCATTAAATAATTATTAACATTTAATTGACTAATAAAAAATATAGCACTCTGAATTACCGGTATACACTTGACAACACGAAAAGAGTGTCCCTAAACATAAAATTTATTTATGTTTACTGTCTAACTAAAATGACTAAGATGTTCTAGCATTTAAGATAGTTCCAGCATGAAATCACTTTTCGACAGATTCGGCTGAAATTTTTTTTACGTGTTCAGAATAGCTTTATTTATAAATTCCTAAAATTTCATAATTTTTGACCGTTTAGATCGCGAGATATTTAAAGTCAAAGTTGGCGATTTTGAGGGTCATGTTCCATTTAAAGTATGTAAAATGTCCGGTCTCTCCAACTATTTTTTATTATATAAAAAAATTCTCTCGACAGAATTGGAAAAAAAATTAGGAGAGTGTTGAAAAATGTTTTTAGAATAAGTTAAAAAAATAAAAATTTCACCTCACCGTTTTGTTATCGAGATATAATAATTAGAAGAAATAATTTTCGATCTGTTTCTAACCTGCTCATTGAACAATTTACAGCGATTCGGCAACGCCGTACGCAACGCTCCCTGAAATAGTGTAGCATAAAAAGCGGGAAATTCAAATCTTTCACGGTTTTCAAGAGCAACGTTGCCAGATCACTAGACTAACAATATGTAATTGTATGTGTGAACGTCTGTGTGCCGAGGCTTTTAAATTTTTGTCCATAGTAAATGCTCTGACTATACTATACCACGCTGGAACTACGTTAAAAAACCGCGGTTACTTATGCTTTGAGTAACTGCGCAAGCGGTGTTGCCAAGTCAAATACAAGATTTTAAACAACGCAAGTGTCCGAGTGATTTTTCATAAAAAATATAAAATATCTCCGTAATACCTTCGGAAAGCTACTTTTTTTATTGTTTTAATCTTTAGCTTATTATTTTTTCAATCAAATTCAATGAAAATAAAATTTTTTTAAAATCGTTAATAGCATTAAATTCTTAACCGAATACACGGTTGGTGGAATCTCCATTTTACATGTTAAAATTACAATTATAAACATAATTATTTGATTAAATATCTCGGAAACCTACTGTTTTTTAATTTTTAACTTCCCGCTATGAAAATTGTAAATTTTCAAAAATCGGGAAGTTATTGTTTTCACCCCGTTTTTCGAAAATCGAGTTTTCATCAGATCTCGACGTTTTGAGGTCCTAGGAAGCTTTCCTGACTATTTCCGCGGTGACGTCACCGTGTCTGTATGTGTGTGTGTGTGTGTGTGTGTGTGTGTGTGTGTGTGTGTGTGTGTGTGTGTGTGTGTGTGTGTGTGTGTGTGTGTGTGTGTGTGTGTGTGTGTGTGTGTGTGTGTGTGTGTGTGTGTGAGTGTGAGTGTGTGTATGTAAATCTCGCATAAATTTTGAACGGATCATCCGATTCGATAGAAATAAGCGGCGTTCTGAAGAGTTCTTTTGTCCCTAGAATTCTGAAACTAATTTTTAGAATTTGAGTCGATCGATTTTGAGAAATCTCAAAAATAAAATTTCCAAAAATTCGTTTTTTTGAAATATCTTTTAAACGGCTAAACCAATCAATTCCAAAAACTAATGAGCTCTTAACCTCAAAAAACCACGTCGATTGCCACCAGCCCGGTCAAAATTGGTTGATTTGTTCGTCAGATATCGTTGTCGAAAAAATTGAAAAAAATGTTTTTTTCAGAATTTCTATGAAATTTTCAGTCTGACCAGTTTACGTTTAAAGATTTTTTAAAGAACTCAAAAAACTGCGTTGAATATCGTAAACCGCGAGAAAATTGGTTAATTCATTCAAAAGTTATTGCGGTTTGAAAATTCAAAAAATAGTGTTCTATAAAACCTCCATTAGCCTTTTGAGCTCTTCGAGCTCAAAAGCACAGAACAGCGATTTATTTGAGCTCGGAGAGCTCAAACATACGAAAATTATATTTTTGAGCTCGAAGAGCTTAAAAAATAAGTGAATTGTTGAGCACTTAGGTATGGAGGTAGCGGGAAGTTGCTGGGATGGCCTTTAGGGTCAACCGTTTTCCTAATTTTTTTATTAATTATCAGTAGATTGAATTTACAAATTTTTAGGAAGTTTTATAAATTTGACTACTTCGCGTGGATCTTCTTAAGACTTTCGAGTCTTTTTTTAGACAAAAATTACTAATTCTAGTTTGATAAAAAAGAATAAATGTTGATGAAAAATCATTATTTTCATTTTTTAAATAATTTAAATCTTTCATTTTATTTATTTGAAATTATTAAAAGATAATTTTGAGAAGAAGCCAAAATTTCATCTTTTTTTTTTTTTTCCAAAAAACAACAATTTAGGCACCTTAGCTTAATTTTTACCCCTTTTTACACGCTTTATATTAGCTTCACTTGTATGTCAGTTTGTCAGTATGTCAGTAACTCTCCGTGGGTAATCTGCGCGCCTGCGGCCTTCCTTGGTTCTGGTAGCCGTTTCTCAGGCTCGCTCTCCGAAATCGAACTCTGATTCCCCGTATTTATAATATTTATAAATAATTATTTTTTTATTAGCTTCACTTGTATGTCAGTATGTCAGTATGTCAGTATGTAACTCTCCGTGGGTAATTTGCGCGCCTGAATATTTTTGATAATCAACAAATAATAGTTTAAAAACTAAAAATCACGCTTTTATAAATAAACCAAACTAAAAGTAAAAATAAATAATAGTTTAAAAACTAAAACACGCTTTTTATAGAAAACCAAACTAAAAAATAGAAAATAAATTTAAATTAAGAATAGTGTTAAAAATTTCAATAAATATAAATTAATAATAGTGTAAATAAAAAAATGTATTTTATTTTAAAAAGCGTGGGTGCTTTTTAAGATATTATCAAAATGATAATCACTCTACTCATATCTGTCAATAAAATATTTATAACTATTGACATCATGCACCTCACGCTTTTTTTAAAATAAAATACATTTTTTTTATTTACACTATTATTAATTTATATTTATTGAAATTTTTAACACTATTCTTAATTTAAATTTATTTTCTATTTTTTAGTTTGGTTTTCTATAAAAAGCGTGTTTTTAGTTTTTTTAAACTATTATTTATTGTCTCTCAATTACCTCAAAATTACCAAAACAACGACCAGTGTATTAAAACACCACCAAAAAGCGAATCAATCTCATTCAAGCTAGACCAATTTTGAGGAATTTGGGTACCTGTGCGACAATAAACTCCCTCAAGTGAGTGGCAAAGTTGTGTGTGACAAAAAATAATAGTTGGAATGTAGCTGGTAGGAAAGGAAAGAAGAGAGGCTAGATTATAAATAAAAACGTGCGATTCATCCCCAAAAAAGCTTCCCATGAATGAATATCATCCCTTATTTCTCATTGAATTCGGCGGCTTGGCACGAGTTGAAGATAAAAAGAATAAAATTGAATCTGATGGTTGGTCTGTTGATTATTGTCCTCTGAAGAATGAAAATATAATATCGACGGAAACCTTACGGGGATTTTGTCGGTGGATTTCACTGGCGCCGCTCAACCTTCTATTCACAATATAAGTATTTATCTTCAATAGAATAATGAAAAATGTTCTTCTGGTTCCTGGAAAGTTACTGTTTGCCTCGCGAATAAAGACTTCATGTGTGCAACGGATGTCGACGTATAAGGAGCAAAGTGGCTAATATGGTTAAGCTTCTTCTATTTCTTCGCTCAAGAACTTGTATTTGTTGATCTCAGGTGAATTGATGATCAATGCTTGGTATGTTGTCAGTTAAAGGGCACGCTTTTGAGCCTGTCAATCGGCAATTTTCGGATTATAATAGCCGGTAGGTTGATCCGCGAAGGAATTTGGGTTCGTTTTACTCTCTAAATTTTTTACTTTGCATAACAATTTTTTTTTTAGTATGTTACATATTTATTTTCCTACATATAACATAGTAAAATTAATTAGTGCCTAAACTAAAAATTAACACGAGCGCTACTAAAACTTTTCAATAGATTAACATGAAAATTTATTTATTTTTGTTTTAACTAAATTTTATCTGGAGCAAGATAAAATTTTTCAAGATCATAGAATGTGTTTATTGATTACGGTGATTTTGTTTGTCCTTTTATTAACTTTGTGTGTTTGTCAAAATAATTGAGAGTCTTTTGACCGAGAATGTAAAGCTACAACAATACTTTGTTATAAAATTAGATTATAAATAATATTTAATGGTGAGGGTCACCGATCCAGCTACTAACCATTTAAAATGCTACTTAACCAAGAAGGATCGGTAAGTATTTGGCTTTAACTTCGGTCTGTTGGCTCGAGGACATACTATATATTAACCTACAACGGTCTTATAGACAAAACTAATAGGACCGAGTGCTGTGTGATAAGTCTTAGCTTCCTCTTACACTTTTACTATGGGACATTTTTAAATTTAATATCTACCATGGTAATTTATAAATAACATACATCGAACTAAGTAATATATTGTTGAATTTACTATCATAATCTAGTAAAAATAATTGACAATGCTAATAATTTTTTCTCTTCTTGTTAGTTAAATTTTTCAGGTATATTAAAGAGGATTTATAATTTAGTCCTAATAATTGTTAATTTAGAATTGAAATTAAATTTTTTCGAGCATATAGTATTGAGGACTGTTTTATTATGCTTATGCCCCAGCGATACAAAGCACCCATACTAAAATTTTTATTCTGAACTTGAAGAATTTACTGGGTGGATTATGTAGAACTCACTTGCTGCGATAGAATTTAGGGTATTTGTCCGATTTCTGAGTCTGAGGGAGGATCAGGGTGTTTGGTGAGAAAAAGACCACACATGGGACCGGGGGGAATTTTCTGTCGTCGCGTCAACATACGGCTCTTAAGTAAACTTCGAGCATATGTAGAGACGCTTTTCTTGAGAAACTACTCGTTAAAATATGGTCAATGTGGTTGGAGTCGGATTTTTAATGGAAGTACTGAAAATAATGCCAAGAAGTCGCTCGGCTATAAATGTCATTGATTTCTGATGGTTGCCAGGGTTACTTTGAAATTGTTGAGCTTCAAAGTTTAAAATTCTGGGAGTTGGGAAATAAAGAGAGGCTTTGATGTTGTTGATGGCTTTTTCGTGGAACTAGGGAAATTGAAGTTGTCATTTTGGGTTTTGGTTTTGCTGGGGAAGATAAAAAGGTTGAAGTGGACAAAGAAACTGTTTTTTTGGTGAAGCAGTTTTGAGTTTATAAAGATTGCTGTAATGACTAGAAAGATATAAAATAGGTTTTGATGGTTGGTAGCGAACAAATGGGAATTTTTGGATGAAATTTCGTATAGATTAAAATTCGATTTACAAATTTTCAGTTAAATATTGAAATTTCATACAATTTTAATTAAAAAAATAAAATTAATACTTGATTAATCACCTTTAACAATATACTAGCAACCTTGCAGTCGCTATGTAACTGCCGTAACTTGAGAAATATAAATAAATAAAAGTTTGCTCAATTAAATAATGACTTTTCTTAAATTCCACTGTACTTCCTTAAATATTGACATTTTTAAAGATATAAGCTCATCCCGATGTTACACTCATCAAGAGCTTTCATTTGAGTACCCACATGAATTTTTGATATATTTTTCATATATACATATATATAATACATATTTTAAAGATATAAGCTCATCCCAATGTTAAACTCATCAAGAGCTTTCATTTGAGTACCCACATGCATTTTTGATATATTTTTCATATATACATATATATATATATATATATATATATATATATATATATATATATATATATATATACATATATATATAAATACATGAAAAGTTGATGTGGGTACTCAAATGAAAGGTCTCGATGAGTGTAATATCGGGATGAGCTTATATCTTTGAAAATATCATTAGTTGACAAGATAGCCATATGTCAGTTCTTAATTATTGACATTTTTAAAGATATAAGCTCATCCCGATGCTACACTTATCAAGAGCTTTCATTTGAGTACCTACATGCATTTTTGATATATTTTTCATATATACATATATATAATACATATTTTGAAGATATAAGCTCATCCCAATGTTACACTCATCAAGAGCTTTCATTTTAGTACCTACATGCATTTTTGATATATTTTTCATACATACATATATAATATATATATATATATATATATATATATATATATATATATATATATATATATATATATATATATATATAAATATATAAAATATATGAAAAATTGATGTGGGTACTTAAATGAAAGGTTTCGATGAGTGTAATGTCAGGATGAGCTTATATCTTTAAAAATGTCAATAGTTCAAAAGATACAAGGTCATACTTGCCACAAAATTTTGCTTCCTCTCTTCATAATATAGATTTGCAAGTTTAAATTTATACCGAGCTGTAAAATATTCTCAGGACTATCCGTTACAGTTATTCTTAAGGTTATTATAATACCAGTAACAAATAAGTTAAAGAACAATAGAGCCTAGACCAACACAAAAAAATGCAGCGTCAACTTTAGTTATCATAAAGCGAAAGGTACTAAAAAAAACCCTGGGGTATAATGCGGATACTTAAAAGCTTAATCGAACAAAGAAATATGACTGACCACAACATAAAAAATAAAAAATTTCATTTCATTCTAAAACTATACAACATTAACAATATTTACTGAAAATCATGAGCCTTGATAACATCCCGGGGTGTTTTGTTAGAAATTTATTTAAAGACTTTGAGGAAGATGAAGATGGAGCATAACTTTGTGTTTCTCTGGCGAGACACTTTACGTTCCAAATAAAAGTGAGACCACCAACGGAAATGACCGGAGCTGGACTGGTGGACAATAATGAAAGAACTTTGAGTGAAAGCCACAAAATTTTCGAGTACAAGTGTTATGTTGGACAAAGTCAACTTTTGTTCGCAATTGAGGATTCTTCTCAAAAGAACCTTTTTGGTATGAGAAAATAGTTATTTATATTGACGAAGGGTTGATTCGGTATCCGGGCGAGGTTAATGCGCCTTTTGATTTTGATTTAAATGTACTTCCTGTCTGAAGATTCACAGAGAGAATTTTAGATTATTTTTATTATGGAAGCTGTAAAAAAGATTGCTTTAAAGGTAATAACTGTTATTGTGTCATTTTTAGCGGTTTATAAATTTTGCGTTGACGTATATTATTAAAAGTGATTAATAAAAGAGTGATTTTATTTGTTTTTAATAAAATTGTAAGAAATTTCAATGTTTAACTTTTAATTTTTGAATCGAAGAGAAAAAAGCGAAGAGAAAATTTTTTTTTGACACAAGAAATTTTACTTATCCTAACAAAATTAATTTTCTTGCTTTAAGAAATACGTATCTTGATCCAAGAAAATTTATTTAAGTCAAGAAAATCTTGTTGTGAAGAGAAAATTCAGCCTCGAGGTCCAAAAAATTAAGTTCTTGATAGAAGTTAATTTTCTTGTCTTGAGAAAATTTCTCTCTTGCTCCAAAAAATTAAATATAAAGATAGAAGTTAATTTTCATTAATATTTTCATTGATTAGCATGTCAAATGGGAAGATCAAATAATATTTCATCATTTTTTTTTCATTAAATATGTATAATTGCACGCTAAAATCCTTTATTAAAAAGTTGATGTGACGTTTTCATTATTGTCGCTTTTCGTTGCTATGGTGACCTTTTTTGGCAATGGTTATCATAGCAACGATTACCATGGCAACGGTTAAACATTAACGAGTAAAATTTGTAAAAATATTGATTAATTAAATTGTCGATAATAAACATTTTGTTACATTTTAGAACGTATTTAGTGTGCGTGGTTGCAAAATATTTTACTTTTAATGAAATTCGTAAAATCTATTTACTAGGACTTTAAAAAAATTGAAATACACAATGACGCACACCAAGTACGTTCTAAAATTTTTTTTTTAATTTTTAAATTTACAATAAAATTTTTTTTAATTTCCGAAAATCATAAACAATCATATCGGTTACTTGGATTTTTTAATTTTTTTATTTTGTATGTTTTTGTAAAGAAAAAAAAATTTTTTTTTTTCCTAATAGTCTTATGAACGTGGACTTGGCGCGACTTTTTTACAGTGAAACTGTTTTTGTTCGGATTTTAGTATTTTTTGTAATTATAATGAAAATTTACAATTGATAACAACTTAAATCTCGTGTTGACTGCATTTTTTACTGCAAACTATCCCCTTGAAGCTACAGTTTATGTAGATGTAATTCCAGTGCACCCTGGCGGCCATAGATGCAAGCTATGAATCACTTTTTTTTACTGTAGTTGCGTGTCTATAGGAAGGATTACTACACATTTTTATTTTATCTAGTCTGTGGCGCTGATATTCCCCATCGAAAAAAAGTCAGGATCTGAATTCGTGAGCGAGCTATAGTATGTGCTAAAAAAATTTAATAATTTCAAGTGAATAAATTGTTATAAGTGAATATAATTAATTAATACGGTAAATTAAATTATTAATTACTCTTATAATTAACAAATTAGGTCAAAAAAGTACCGCAGAATTAAATAAAATTTCGCGACTCCAAAAAACCGTTCTGCTTACAGTAAACACAGTCGGTAGACTGGCGCTCCGTTTACAACGGGAGTTTTGAATGGTTTTTGAACGGAACTTGGCGCCAGATTCTACCGAATCTGTGGATATGTCAAAACGTATTGCGATCATAAAGAAACGTTTCCTTGCTACGGCGAAACGGATCGTGATTATCACGATCCACGACGCCTTCAGCGCCGCCACGCATAACCAAGTCTGAAACTCTTACGAGTAGATTTGTTTACAATTTTGTTGATGAAATAGTGATAATTACATAAATTAGTTAATTAATATCAACAGTGATATGGATGATTGGGTTGTTGATAAATTACTGGAGTGGAATCTTGAAAAACTTGTGTCGATTTTTGAAGGCTATAGTAAAGAAATAAATCTTCCTGTGTTAACTGTGTTAATGTCGTGTCCGTGGTTATTGTATATAATTCTATTGCGTTGATAAGAAGAAACAATGTACATTATATATTGTATTAAATAAATAAAATTCTTGTTTTCATAAAAGATTAAAAGTCTTTTTTAGCATAAATGATTTGATCCCATACTATTTTATACAAAAAAATATAATTGTATGGAGTACGTTCAGTAATAAAGGAGTAAAAATTCCATTAAAAAATTTTTCTCTTATGATAAAAATATTTGCCTCTTTTAAATGAATATTTCGATAATACAAATTTCTAGGCTAATAATATTTATAAAAATAAAAAAAAAAGTTATATAAGATAAAGTCCAACTGCTGTAAGTCATTATTTAAAAATTTTTAAACCTAACCCAATTCTTGACTGTCATAATCTACACAAAAATTTTAAACTAATCAAGCTACAATAGGAATTTTTATTTATGTTAATAACAATAATATACCAAAAAACTAAAAAAACAATAATCTGCAATAAAATATAATTAACATTTAATTAAAGACAACTTAATCATCTATAAACCATAGCAATAATAGACACTCGATATCCGAATCCATGTGGATCGTGATAATCACGATCCACTAGATCGGGCATATGCACATCTCAAGTATAGTCATACGAAGATCGTGATCATCACTATACTGTATCGTGAAAATAGCAATACTTTTTTCTCCGTGTGGGAGAATTTAACATTTGAAACAGTAAAAATTATACTTTTAAAATATACATTTTACCAGTGCAAGCAAGTCAATAATTACAGTTTGATTTTTAGCGTTGCGTTTAAAATTTACCATTTTACTTTGTAAATATTGACGTTGCTTGCATTAGAAATTTACTATTTTCTTCCATGTAGAGTAAATTGCAACGTTTAAATCGTAAATATTATAAAGTGAATAGTAAAATCACGATTTTACTGTTTGAAATGGTAATTTTTAGCAGTTGATCATTACTTATTATAAACCGACTGTTATTTGTTACAGCTTACTTTTTTCCGTGTATAATTTTCATTCCGACCAAAAGTTTTTTCTAACTTTTGATCCCAAATTTTGGCTAAAATATCAAAAAATTGGTAAGAACCTTTTTGACAAAATATAAAATTCCCTATAAAAAAAAGGTTTCCTATAATTTTTCAATATTTAACCCAGAAATCTCAATTTAAATTTCCTGTCCGCGCTTTGGGTTGTACCCTAAGCTTTCTAACGACTATAACTCATAAACTATTCGACCGATTGCTTTGATTTCTTCAAAACATCAGAATAGTATCCCCAAGGACTCGACAAAAAACCAGCTCAAAAATGGCACCCCCACCCTTCTGTGAGAACCATTAACCTTCTCGTCTCTCAACAGCCGAGTGTATCAATAAGAAGCGTGTATTTATCAAATAAAAATAGCTTATAAGTAAGAGATCACTCGGATTTCCTACTTCCCACACGGTGAAACGTACGTTATCTTAAATTTAGCGGAAACATCCTAAATCATAACGACCATCGCATTCCAAGAAAATTCACGTTATTTCCCACGTCGTAGGTGGCTCATAAAAAGTTCTGAGACATCCATCACGTGAATTAAGAAGAATATCGAAAAAAAAAGCGGATATATCGGGTCTGCTCTTTGTGTCTCGTGCCTTTACAATAAACACAAACTATGGGAGTTCATCTTAAGAGTGCGTGCCACG
Source organism: Cotesia glomerata (assembly GCF_020080835.1). NCBI lineage: Eukaryota > Metazoa > Arthropoda > Insecta > Hymenoptera > Braconidae > Cotesia > Cotesia glomerata. The sequence goes on along the minus strand of NC_058161.1, from coordinate 19,883,753 downwards.
ATGCCTTTCTACATCCCTTGTAAATATATACACATCATATGTAGACTAAAATACCCTTTACCTTACTTGCCTTTTCATAAATATATATATATATATAAAGGGTAAAGTAGACACAGACCGCTTTTATGTTAAACACTCACCGATTTTTACTTTTGTGAGAATATAAACCACCGATCATTCTTCTTCACTTCACATTTATGTACATATATGTCTTATATGTGTCATATAAAAACATTCCGACGACCTAGTCTTCCAATACTACTCTTTCATTCAATACTATTTTCATTCATGGAATTCCGATCTAACACGTGTTCATCTGTGTACATGTCAGGGATTTTCTGTAACGGCTTTCCTGAATTTAAACACTCTAATTCAAGTGTCGCCACTGAGAAAACAGTTTGTTTGGCTCAAATGCGCAGATTTATTTGAAATAAATTAAAAATATGTATTTAATGTTAACAAATTTCTTCCATTCAAATATATATTACTTTGAATCAAATACTACTTCGTTTTGGTTTATTTAACTGAATCGACTCATTTATTTCATTCAAATAAAGATTTGTTAACTATTAACAAATCTCACTTTAAGTAAATTACGCTTGGTGCCGCTGCGGTCGCCACTGTTATTTCTCGACGTGATTTGTAAAAAGTAAATAATGAGAATTAACTCATTTTACAAATGTGTTTGTATAATTTTTATAGAAATAAATAAAATAAAAATATATATATATATAATAGACATTAATAATTATGATGCTGAAGTTAGCAGACATCTGTCAATTTTTTAAATTTTTATTACAGATCAACGATAAAAAACATATTTAAAAAAAAAATTTGCACTTGCAATTTTTTTTAATTTTTAGACCTGGAATTTTTTAATTAAAATTTTATTACTATAAAAGTCCTAAAAATTGACAGATGTCTGTTAATTTATGAAAATTAAGTTAGCCGACATCTAAAAATTTTTAGAATTTTTTTTATTGAAAAAATTGTTACAAAAGAAATTTTTTATTAAAAAACTTCGTTCGTAAAAAACTTGAAAAATTATAAATGCAATTTTTAAAAAATCTTTTCTAGTTCAAATTTAATAAATAAATAAAAAAATTAAAAATTAAAAACGTTGACTAACTTTAGTATTATTGTTAATTACATTATAATTAATAATTCCAAAAGAAGTGCCCATTTAACCCCAAACGTTCGATATGTCTACTTTTACTACTTTCCTAACCTAAAACTAAAAATCATTGCTTTGAGTATATTCAAACATACCATTTATTTATAGTTAAAAAATCTGATTTGGTTGAAACATATCATTGTTAGCACCTAAGAAATATTTGTTAACTATAAACAAATCTGAATTTCATTCAAATATACTGTAACTTTGTCTCAAATAAATCAATTTATTTGTATCAAATAAATATTTCTTGTGATATTTAAATAAGAGATTTATTTATAATTAACGAGCCTCATTTCATTTAAATGAACTGTTTTCTCAGTGCGGGTGTCGGAAATTTTTGTAAATTAGAATTTTGGAAAATTTGACTATTTAAAGAAGGGTTTACATTTTTTCTCTCTCTCGCCCTCTAAAGTATCTCTGTCATACTTGTACAACTTATGGAATCTTAAAACGCATTTTATGCATAAATAAATGAAAATTTTCTAAAAAAGCGCTTCGCTCTTCGATAGATAATTAAATTATCTATCGAAGAGCGAAGCGTTTTTTTCAAAATTTTATCTCATTCATGAACAAAACTCGTTTGAAAATCAAATATCAACCGCTCTTAAAGATAAAATCCTTTTTTATTGAGAATCGAATTTCCTATAAAAAAAAAAAGGTCTTCTGTCATTTTTTTATACCTTCTATATTTAGCTCACAATTTTAATTATTTTTATTACAATTAAAAAAAGTTATTTTTGACTTTTAATCCCAAATTTTGGCTAAAATATTAAATATAGAAAAATTGACGACCTTTTTGATAGAAAATTAAATTTCCTACAACAAAAGTTTCTTATGATTTTTAACTTTCCGCTAAGAAAATCGAAGATTTTCAAAATTCGGGAAGTTATTGGTTTCACTCCGTTTTGCGAAAATTGAGTTTTCATCATATCTCGACGTTTTAAGGTCACAGGAAGCTTCCCTGACTATTCCCGCGATGGTGTCCATGCGACTGTATGTGTGTGTGTGTGTGTGTGTGTAAACTTCTTATAACTTTTGAACGGCTTGACCGATCAGATCGAAATAGGTGGCGATCCAAAGAGTATCATTGCCATTAATTTTTGTGAAGATTTGAATCAATTCGGTTCGCTAGATTTTGAGAAATCTCAAAAATAAAATTTTCAAAAAATCGTTTTTTTGGAATAACTTCTAAACGGTTGCACCGATCAATTCTAAAAACTATTCCGCTCTTAAGCTTGAAAAACCACGTCGATTGCCACCAGTCTCGTCAAAATCGGTTGATTCGTTCGAGAGTTATCGAAAACGAAAAATTTCAAAAAAAGTGTTTTTTTGGAATTAATTCGGAATTCCTTGTTCGATCCATTTAAACTTAAAAATCCGTTATGAGGTTTCAAAAACTGCGTCGAATGCCACCAACCGCGTAAAAATCGGTTTATTCAGTCAAAAGTTATTGCCGTTTGAAAACTCAAAAAATAGTGTTTTATCAAACTTCTATCAGACTTTTGAGCTCGAATAGTTCAAAAGCATAAAAAAGTTATCTCTTTGAGCTCAGAGATCTCAAAATAACACAGAAATTGTACTTTTGAGCTCAAAGAGCTCAAAAACAAAATAAGTGAAATGTTGAGCGTTTTTTTTATATTCAATCCCTGATCCAGAAATTACAATTTAAACTTCCGAGTCCGCGGAATTAATGATTTTTCAATTCCTTTGATTGCTATTTAGCTCAAAATTTGTATTTTTTTTAACTTCTTTCTGTTAATTTCTCTTACAATTGTTGCAAAAAAAAATTTTAAATTCCTTTAATGGCCAAAAGTTGAATAACATTGATTTAAAGTGACGATACACTTCAAAGTTATCATTTTTCATCGAATCAAAGTTAGAAATTTGATTCTTTATCAAAATTATCTTCCAGTAATTAAAAATCAATTTTTTGAAGGGTTAAATCTTCTAAAATATTAAGTAAAACTAGCAACTTTACAGTCACTATATGACTGCCGTGACTTGTGAACTATAAATAAATATAATTCGGCTTTATTAAATAATTACGTTTGTTAAATTGCACTGTATTTTCTTAAATATTGAAGTTTATAAAGATATAAGCTCATCCTGATGTTACACTCATCAAGAGCTTTTATTTAAGTATCCACATGCATTTTTGATATATTTTTCATATATTTATTTATATAAATATATAAAATATATGAAAAATTGATGTGGGTACTCAAATGAAAGGTCTTGATGAGTGTAAGATCGGGATGCGCTTATATCTTTAAAAATGTTAATATTTCACAAGATTCAAGGTCATTTCTTAATTACATAACATATATAATATATATTTTAAAGATATAAGCTCATCCTGGTATTACACTCATCAAGAGCTTTCATTTGAGTACCCACATGCATTTTTGATATATTTTGCGTACATACATATATATATAGTATATATAAATATATGAAATATATGAAAAATTGATGTGGGTACTCAAATTAAAGGTCTCGATGAGTGTAACATCAGGATGAGCTTATATCTTTAAAAATGTCAATAATTAAGAACTGACATTTCTATCTTGTCAACTATTAACTAAATATCTTTAAAAATTTTTAAAGATATAAGCTCACCTCGATGTTACACTCATCGAGACCTTTTATTTGATTACCCACATCAATTTTTCATATATTTTATATATATATATATATATATATATATATATATATATATATATATATATATATATATATATATATATATATATATATATATATGAAAAATATATCAAAAATTCATGTGGGTACTTAAATGGAAGCTCTTGATGAGTGTAACATCGGGATGAGCTTATATCTTTAAAATTGCCAACATTTAAGAAAGTACAGTGCAATTTAACAAAAGCCATTATTTAATAAAGCAAAATTGTATTATTATCCTGAACAATAAATTAATCATAACTTTAAATTGATTTTTTTGTGAAAATAATAAGAGACAAAAAACTCTTTTATCATTTTTCCATGTCTCCACTCCTTGGCTCATAAATCTGTAAACAAAAGTTTTACACAATCTGTGCCTAATAAAAAATCACGAGTATTTTTAACTAAAAATCTCTACCAGCATAATTACGATTTTTTATATCAGATAAATCCACTTGACACATTTCTCACCAGATACCATCAAACTCAATAAAAATTCCCGATAGTAAATACATCAACAATTGTTAACAATATAAACTACGCCCGTAAAAATATAGACTATCAAAAAGCAGCACGCGATCCTACAAAATAAAAATTATTGAGTCTTCCTCGAAGCATTCAGCTTTAAAGTTAAAGAATAAAATTAAAGTTAGCGTTCATTCACAGAAAGGACCAACAAAAAGCCCTCCAGGATACATAAATCGAGCGATAAAAAATCTGGCAGCCCATCAAAGAATAATCGTTTCCATCTTAGGGCTAATTGTCCAATAAAAGAACAAACTGGAGCGATTCATAACTTGTAAAAAATCTTACAAGACACGGGACGTCATTTCGTACAATGTGCAATTGAATGATTGTAGCACCTGGTTGGAAAATATTCTCCTATTCGCTTGTAATAATTTCCACTTGCCGGGAGGTCCAGGGCTCAGGTTTTGTGTTATTTTTTCTCCGGCAGGTCGTAAAAGATCCTCGGATTGGAATAGTATGGAAAAATATCGGTTTTTCTATTTAATTTTCGTTCTTTGGTGTCCAAGTGTTTTGTAAACTTGCCGGCTATTCCGGAATACGTGTCTTCAAATATAAATGTAATAGAATCCCTTTTGTGGGCATCATTCGCGCTTTGTCTACTTTTAAAGGTCCCTTTTTTCCTTCCAATGGTAGGTTTGTAAATTCCTTCGAGGTTTCAACGGACTCAAGGTTTTTATTGATTCAAAATTTTTTACGGAATTTCGTTTATGTTAGAAAGGGAAAAAAGTTATTTAATTTTTATTAAAAGTCATCTATATTATTAAGAGAATAAGAAAAATTTTGTTTTCAGGATAGTCATATGATAAAATCGGTTTTTTTAGTGAAATTTAGTGTCATTAAAAAGGTTATGACTTGAATTTGTGCCTTTTCAAGGTTTCATTTCATTCTCACTTATAGTCAATTTATTATGGCAAATATTTAGGTTGTATTCGAAAATACACTATGTCTAGATACATAAGTTAGAAATGACCTTGTATCTTGGGAACTATTGACATTTTTAAAGATATAAGCTCATCTTGATGTTACACTCATCAAGACCTTTCATTTGAGTACCTACATCAATTTTTCATATATTTTATATATTTATATATATTATATATATGTATATATGAAAAATATATCAAAAATACAAGTGGGTACTCAAATAAAAGCTCTTGATGAGTGTAACATTGGGATGAGCTTATATCTTAAAAAATATCAGTAATTAAGAAATGACCTTGTATATTGTGAACTAATGACATTTTTAAAGATATAAGCTCATTCCGACATTACACTAATCGAGACCTTTTATTTGAGTACCCACATCAATTTTTCATATATTTATATTTAATACATATAACAAAGTCATTATTTAATAAAGCAAAATTTTATTTTTTTTTCTATAGCAAAAATTCTGAATTCTAACCTAAAAATCAGCTCGTAATTTTTTACAATATAAATTCAAATAATAAACCATATATAATTCAATATTTAAATAAAAAAATAATTCAACCATAAAATAACACTGATTTTTATTTTTTCGTTAAATTGCTATTAAAATTTGCGGTTTTGTTGGCGTAAAACCAATTTTTAACGAGGATGCGGTCCAGACACGCACAATAATAAAATCTACCATCAATATCATCATCATTCGTGTGAATAATAAACCAATAATAATAGTAATAATAATAATTTCCGGCGAATTAAATAAAACATGATCAGCAGATTCTATTCCGGCACGAGCTGCTGAAATAGTTTTCGGTTCCTCATGAATAAAAAGTGACTTGAGGCGTGACAAAAAGGCTCAAACTTTAACTAAAAATCCGACTAAACAACGTGAAAATCGCACAGAGTATCGAAACTAATTCAGATCACACGGAGCTTTTATGTGGCTACAAGGTACAAAGGACATCCGCGGGGTACATCTATCCACTGAGGACCTTTTATACTTTTTTATTTTCATTTTTTATTATTATATATTATATATTAGACTTCTCTTCTTTTCTCAGCCCGGCGTCTTGGACGCACTATTTCCGTTCAGTTGTACGACAAGCAGAAAACGTTTTAAAGTTCTAGGAATCGCTTTAGAGCTCACAGGTCTCTGCCGTTAAATAGTTGAGACTTAAATCACTTCCATTAATTATCGACCATTAATTATCGATATTATTAAGAGAAAAAACAAAATTTTGTGGCTCTAGATACATGATTAAGAAATGACCTTGTATCTCGTGAGCTATTGACATTTTTAAAGATATAAGTTCACCATGATATTACACTCATCGAGACCTTTCATTTGAGTACCCACATCAATTTTTTATATATTTTATATATTTATATATATTACATATATGTATGTATGAAAAATATATCAAAAATGCATGTGACTACTCAAATGAAAGCTCTTGATGAGTGTAACATCGGGATGAGCTTATATCTTTAAAATATATATTATATATATTACATAATTAAGAAATGACCTTGTATCTCGTGAACTATTGATATTTTTAGAGATATAAGCTCATCCCGATGTTATACTCATCAAGACCTTTCATTTGAGTACCCATATCTATTTTTCATATATTTTATATATTTATATATATATTACATATATGTATATATGAAAAATATATCAAAAATGCATGTGGGTACTCAAATGAAAGCTCTTGATGAGTGTAACACCAGGATGAGTTTATATTTTTTAAAACTCCAATATTTAAGAAAGTACAGTGCAATTTAACAAAAGTCATTATTTAATAAAGCAAAATTTTATTTATTTATAGTTCACTAGTCTCGGCAGTCACATAGTGACTGCACGATTGCTTATAATTCATATTTTACATTAAAGTACTTGTAAATTCCTAAATTATCCAGATTTTTTCATAACTTATTTTTAAATAGTGCCTCCAAGGTCTCTTCAAAAAACCAGCCTCAAATTCTTAATCAAAATTTTAAAGCTTACAAATTTTAATAACTTTTTAAAACGGAGGCGCAATTACTATAAATTATTGTTACTATTATTGTCAGAAAAAAAATTTTCAAACTCACCCATTGTCGTCTGCATCCTCCCCCAGACCTGAAAAAAAAAAGAAACAATATTTGATTAGTTATTCATCCAAAAAAACAACCCTATCATAAATTTACTCCGCACCCCAAACTATTGTATTATTATTATTGCTATTAAATCAAACGATCCGGCAGTAGTTGTTACCATCTATGACTTATCAAGCTGATAAAACTGAATGAATCATCAACCATCTGCCGCAAATTCAAAAACTTGTACAATAAAATTAATTTGACCCAAAATTTTGAAAAAACTACAAAAATTTGGACATTATAAAAAAGTTACCGCTATCTTTTCTCCTGGTAGTGGTCGGGGGTCCAAGACACGATTTTTCGATCCGAAGAAAAATAAAAAGGAAGGAACTGCTGCTGAGGAAAAATTTGAACAATCCATTGGCCGTTCTAAGAAAATGCAATTGAAAATAGCCCGAGATTTAACTTGAAGGTTAAAATTATTTCTAGCCGAGATTTGATCCGAAGTCTGCAAGGACTCATTCACTAAATTTAAAAGTCCAGGGAACCCGCTGGGAAATTTTATCCGGATATCTATACTATAGATCTCCCTGCATGTGGACGCCATGTGCGGACCAGGACCAAAATTTGAACTTGGACTGGGCTGGGTTTCACTTTGTTTGATTTTATGTTAATTATTATCGACGCCACTTGTTACTTCTAGGTCTTTGGTCTTTAGGCCAACACCTTTCAGATGAAGATAAACAAGGACTGTCTTTATGACAGTATTTGAGGGTGTTTTTTAAAAGGAACTGACTAATTTCTGTCGTGAAAGTTGAGAGTTCTTGGAAGGTGGTCGAAAGTTGATAAAGAAAGGAAGTTTTGATAGTTTTTGGTCATCCAAATTTCATTATTTTTGAGTACTTTGGTAAGATTTTTGCGATGCATTAATTTTAAGTGCCACGCAGAAAAAAATTTTGTTAAGATAACCTAAGATGTGTTATGGTAACAAATGAAATTATATGTTAAAATAACAAAATTGAGGTTATAACAAGTTATTGATATGTTATAACAACAAAACAGTTTTGTTACTATAGCAAAATCTTTAAGTTGATTCGACAAAATACTTTAGTTGGTATAACAATTTTTTTTGTTGAAACAGCGAAATTATTCTATTAAAATAACAAAGAGAATTTGTTGGAGTAACAAAAACAATTTGTTGAAGTAATAGAGAGAATTTGTAATAATAACAATAAGAATTTGTTGGAATAACATATAAATTTGTTACAGTAAATTTTATAAGAATACATTTAAAAATATGCTATAATCAGCTATATAGCTGATTTGGAAAATATTTCGGCAACAAATTAGTTTTGTTATTGCAACAAAATCACTTTGTAACAGGAACAAAATCATTTTGTTGCAATAACAAAGTCACTTTGTGACAGCAACAAAATGATTTTGTTAGAGCGAAAAATTGATTTTGTAATTTAACAAACTGGTTTGTTAGTACAACTTGAAACATTTTGTTAATGCAACTAATGGATTTGTTGCTATAACTACACTCATTTATTACCACAACATATTTTTTAGTTATCCCGTCTTTTGTTATTTCAACAAAATTGTTTTATGCGTATGTTAATGCAGTTTAAAGTACGCTATTTTGTCGTTATAATTGTCAGGATTGTTAGAAGGCTTCAGCCTTAAAAACATATCAAAATTTGAATAAAATTGGTCGAATAAACCCTGAAATATAGATTACAATGTAAGTGCATTGATTTTAAGTGTCAATGCAGTTTAAAATAAGTCATTTAGTGTATAATAGTATTTTTAGTTACTTTTTGAGCCAACTTTGGTAACAATTGGAACTAAAATTGATTTAGAGGGTATTTTATGAAAATATTACATTGATTTTTAATGTCACTGCAGTTAAAAATAGGCTGTTTTGATGTTATTATTGTTAGGAGGCTTCAGTTTTATAAACATCAAAATTTGAACAATATTGGCTGATTTGGCCTTGAAATATTGATGAAAATGTTAAAGTACATTGATTTTGGGTGTCGGTGCAGTTTAAAATAAGTCATTTATTGTATAATGGTATTTTTAGTTACTTTTTCGAGCAATTTTAGTTACAATTTTAGAACAAAAATTAATTTATAATGCTTTTTATCGAAATTTTACATTGATTTTTAAGGTCAAAAACGTCATTTTTGTACAGAAACATATTTTATTAAACTTCTACCCCGTTATTATTGTGAATTATGGCCAATATTAAATTATTTGACTAATTTTACCAATAATGTATTGATTTTGGGTATAAATGTAGCAAAAGTGTGATTTTTAGGACAATGTATTTTAGATTTAGTTTTTAATTATAAAATAGCAAGAGTTCTTAATGAAATTAATTAGTAGTAGAGATTCAAAAGTTAATGCATTGATTTTAAGTATCAATGCAGTTTAAAATAACTCATTTATTGTAGAATAGTCTTTTTTTGTTACGTTTTGAGTCAATTTTAGCAACAATTCGGTCTCAATCGGATTAAGAATGATTTTTTTTTAAATATCACATCGATTTTGAACGTTAATGCAGTACAAAAATGTCATTTTTAGTGCAAAGACATGTTTTTGGAACAAAGGCACTTTAAATATAACTTATAACGCTATATTAATGACAATTATCATTAAAATTACCTTATTTTTAACTAATTAGACAAATATGCATCGATTTTGAACATCAATGCAGTACGAAAACATCATTTTTGTAGCCTATTATTATTGTAAATTAACACTAATATTAAATTCTTTTACTAATTTTAACAATAATGCATTGATTTCGAACGTCAATACAACATAAAAATGTAATTTATAAAGCCATTTTCAATTTTTAAAATATTATTGGCAATTATGGTTAACACTAATTGATTTTATTGGTTTAAAAAATATTACATTGATTTTTAATGTCTATGCAGTATAAAATTTTCATTTTTAGAGCAAAGGAACTTTTAATCTATCATATAACGCTATATTGTTGACAATTATCACAACAATTACCTTATTTTATTAATTAGACAATTATGAATTAGTTTTGAACATCAATGCAGTCCAAAAAAAATTTTTTTTGCAATTATTTTAATAATGCATTGATTTTGAGTGTCAATATAGTATAAAAATGTAATTTATAAAGTCATTTTCAATTTTTGAAACAATATTGACAATTATGGCTTATTAATTAATTTTACTGGTTTAAAAAATAATACATTGTATTATTAATTGATTTTTAATGTCAACCCAGAGTAAAAAATTATTTTTTTTTTAATAAAATTAAAATCTTCTGTTATAGTAACAGAAAAAAATACCAAAAAATTATAATTTTTTTTCCAAATTTTCAAAAAGAAACCGACTTTTGTTATCTAAAAAAGAACTTCCAAGGAAATGATGAAAAGCCACTTCAAAAAGGACAACTTCGATAATCATTCCATGATAAACTACATACCTCAAAAAGTTTAACTTGACAAAAAGCGAAGAGGATAAATTGAAGACGAATCATTAGCATGAAAATAAAAAGACTATTTTTTGACTCTAAAGATAGAAAGCGACTTCTAGAAAAGGTCTTTTTGGATATTGACAGAGAAAGAAATTGATTTCGTACGGTGTTCCATGCTTTTTAGGCTAATCATGGGGCTTGTAACCCATAAAGGAGCTTGGCAAGAACAAATTACTTTATTGAAAAATGTCTATTCAAAAATTGATCCACTTCTAGTGATCATGTGACAAATTTTTTGAATTTGGTCATTTTTGTTTATAATTTTTTTTTTTTATATGGAGCAAAAGATGCACGACATATGTTCTCGCTGATGAGAGGAGAAAAAAAGTAGAGAGACGTGGGAAGTAAACACGAGATCACATGACTAATTAACTAACCGCAGCTTGCTAGTCGCTCTAACCCTCTGTTTTACTCACTGTAAATTATAAATAACGGTTATAGCTGCTCTAGATTCTTAATGTTTTCAACAGTCAACGGCTGGAAGTGTTATGATGCATACGCGAGACATATGAGACGCTTATAAACATTTAATGTCAAGATCAAACAAAAACATCCTTGAAAAGTTACTCTTAAGATGGTTTTTTTTTATTTGAACTGAGATTGTAGCTAAAAAATTGAAAATAAGCGAAAGGTAATAAGAACCTTTTTTTGTGAAGAGTTTAATTTTCTGAAAAAAGGTTTCTTATCATTTTTTCTTGAATATTTAATCCAAAATTTTGATTTTTAACGTTGATTAGATTGTTTTGAAAAAATTTTTGAAGACTTGATACTCGATTTTTGACTGCACAGAAAGAAAAATTTCTTGACTGGAGAACAAAATTCTTGGCTCAAGAAAATTTGTCGGGTGCCTGAAGGAAGACCCAAGTTGTGTTGGCCGAAGATAAAATTTTTCTTTAAATTCTACTCTTGGTGAAAGTCATTTTTTCTTATCATAAATACTTGATACAATAAATTTTTATATTTGATAAAGATTTTTAGATACTTTAGGGAAGCAGCGCCACCTACTTCAGCTGAGAAAAAAATTTTCTCACCGTGAGAAAATTTTTCTCGAGAATATTTAATACCCATTTTATATTATTTTACCGTGCAATTATACATATTGAATGAAAAAAAAAAAATGAAATATTATTTGATCTTGTCATTTGACATGTTAACCAATAAAAATATTTATGAAAATTAACTTCTATCTTTATACTTAATTTTTTGGAGCAAGAGAGAAATTTTCTCAAGACAAGAAAATTAACTTCTATCAAGAACTAAATTTTTTGGTGCTCGAGGCTGAATTTTCTCAAAACAAGATTTTTTTGACTTAAATAAATTTTCTTTGATCAAGATACGTATTTTTTAAAGCAAGAGAATTAATTTTGTTGGAATAAGTGAAGTTTCTTGTGTCAAAAAAAATTTTTTTTTTCGCTCAAGAAAATAATTAGGAAGAAAAATATTTTCTTGGCTCAAGTGGATTTTTTTTTATGTATAATTATAAATTTTTAATTTTTTAAACCAATTAAAAAAAAATTGAATTGCTTCAGATTTAAATGAAAAGACGGTTTTGATTTTCAGTTTGTCAATAATTTAGGGTAGTCTAAACTGTTGAACTTTAATTTAATGTATAATGCGTTAGAAAATAGGAGAAACGCCGAGTTAATTGGGTGGAAACAAAATGTGAAGCACATGCCACTGATAACCGTGCTTTTAACTCTACTTTTCACGGCGGGTGCGTTAACATCCTGCGGAAGTACTAAGTACTCTAGATTCTGTGTTATGATTTAATGGACTAAATATAGAAATCTCAGACAGACAAAGAGATTATTTTTGGTAAGTTACTAAGGGTAATAGATCGTTTAACGTCGATAATTACCCGAGATCTTAAGATTTTTCGGGATAAAGTCTTGAAGCACGGACACTCTGGACCCAACTTTATCAACGATTTTCATCGACTGTCGGTAATATGGAAGGAAATCTTCGATTTTTTAAGGATAATGCATTCATGGTCAAGAAACTTATTCTCTACTTTAGGTAGGGGTCCTAGGGGACACTATTTCACGATTTAAAAAAAAAAAACAGACCAATCGATCGATTAGTTTCTGAGTTATAGTCATTGCAAAATTAAGGTACACCCCAAAGCGCGGCAGCAGGAAATTTAAATTGCAATTTTCGGGACAAATATAAAATATGAAAAAAATATAAGAAACCTTTTTTGTAGGAAATTTTATCCTTTGTCAAAAGATCCTGATAAATTTTCCTGTTTTCTAAATTTTACCCAAAATTTAAGGTCAAAAATCAAAACATCATTTTTCTAGCCAAAATGAAAATAATTAAAATTTAATTTTAATACTGTGAGTTATATATTGAAAATTTTGAAAAATCATAAGAAATCTTTTTTGTAGATAATTGATTAAAAAAAAATTTTTTTTTTTAATGTTATTAAATTTTCGGATCAGAAAAAATAGGTTCACTTGAGCCAAGAAAATATTTTTCCTAATTATTTTCTTGAGCAAAAAAAAAATTTTATTGACACAAGGAATTTCACTTATTCCAACAAAATTAATTCTCTTGCTTTAAGAAATACGTATCTTGATCCAAGAAAATTTATTTAGGTCAAGAAAATCTTGTTGTTTTGAGAAAATTCAGCCTCGTAGCTCCAAAAAATTTAGTTCTTGATAGAAGTTAATTTTCTTGTCTTGAGAAAATTTCTCTCTTGCTCCAAAAAATTAAATATAAAGATAGAAGTAAATTTTCATTAATATTTTTATTGATTAACATGTCAAATGGCAAGACCAAATAATATTTCATTATTTTTTTTCATTCAATATGTATAATTACACGGTAAAATAATATAAAATGAGTATCAAATATTCTCGAGAAAAATTTTCTCAAGGTGAAAAAATTTTTTTCTCAGCCGAAGTAGGTGGCGTTGCTTCCCTAAAGTATCTAAAAATCTTGATCAAATATAAAAATTTATTGTATCAAGTATTTATGATAAGAAAAAATTACTTCCACCAAGAATAGAATTTCTTGAAAAATTTTAGCTTCGGCCAACACAACTTCGGTCTTCCTTCAAGCACCCGACAAATTTTCTTGAGCCAAGAATTTTGTTCTCCAGTCAAGAAATTTTTCTTTCTGTGTAAATAGTTAGACATTAAAATTTTAAATTGATTTTTTGAGGTAATAATAAGAGACGGAAATTTAGCCCAAAAATCTCAATTAAAATTACTCCGAAACTAGTCGTCCGATTTTTCTACTTCTTTCATAAATTTTCATAAAATAGTGTCATAAAGGTCTCTACAAAAAATCAGCCGTGAAAATTCTCTCTAACAAATATTAGCGTAAAAAATATTTTGCAAATAAAAATACATAAAAAAGAAAGAAAACAATAAACAAGAAATAAATGAAACGCCTTCAGCTGTGATTCCTTCCTCTATTTAGCCCTCGACCTTTTGCAGCAAACTTTCAACGTTCTTCGTCATCCTGTTGGGCACTAGATATAACACGCGACCTGGCTACGCCACACAGGGAAGCCTTATCTCTTTAAGTTTATATTTATGGATTAAATATACATACGCTTCCGGAATAAATGAAATTCATTCAACGACTTTGAAGAAAAAGTATAAGAAGAATAAAAATTCTAACGACTTATTGGCAATTGAAACTTTATCTAATATTCAATTCAATTTGCCCATTCAAAATTAAATTCAACATGCACAAAAGTATGCGTATTTATAACTAAGGATTCATTTGACCCCTCAAGAAGAGGGGAGACAACTTATAACATAACCAGTCTTGTTTCTCGTCAAATTTAACGACACGCGCCAACGGAAATCCTTCTGGGGATTCGTCCATCCTAAATATAAATTTTTGATGGATAAAATAAGTACTTAGAGGACATGAATGGTTATTTTAGAACGGAAGGATGGAAAATCCTCGAGATACGGAATAGTCGAGAGCAAGAACCTTTTAAATGTTGTCAATGTTTGTTGTTTTAGTTGTGTCACGTCGTATGTCTTTAAGTTCGAGAGTCCTTAACTTAACTTGTAGGAAATGATTTGGAATTAGTGTAAATTACTGTTTAGTATTATTGAACTTAAAATAGAGTACGTTATGCTCTGAAGGGTCTAATTATTAGGGAGAAAGTTTATAATTTATAGGGTGTTAGGATTCAGTTTTCAACGGATCGTTTTTAACGGAAGAATTATTGAGGGAAATTGGAAGAAATTTTAGATAAAATTGATTAATTGATGAAGAAAAATTAAATTTTTATGGTAATTATCGATATTTTGATGAATATCGTTATCAATTCTAATGTTATGATGGATATCATCATCAAAGTCAATATCACGATAAATATTTTCATCAATATCATGATGAATATCACCATAAATATCATCAACATCATGATGAATATCATGATGAATATCATCGTAAATATCATAGTGAATATCATCATCAATATCATGATGAATATTACCATAAATATCATTAATATCATGATGAATATCATCAATATCACGGTGAATATCCTTATCAGTATCAATATCATGGAAAATATCCCATCAATATCGTGATGAATATCATCATCAACATCATAGTGAATATCAGAATGAATATCAGGATGAACATCACCATCAATATTACGGTGAATATCATTATCAGTATCGTGGAAAATATCTTTATCAATATCAATGACATGATAAATATCATCAATAGCATGGTGAATATCACTATGAATATCATAATCATTATCATGGTGAATATAATCGTCAATATTATGGTGAATATCATTATCAATATCATGATGAATATCACCATAAATATCATCAATATCATGATGAATATCATCAGTATCATAATGAATATCATCAATATCATAGTAAATATCATTGTCAGTATCAATATCATGGAAAATATCCTCACCAATATCAATATCATCGTCAATATCATGAATTATAATATTATCTTAATCAATATTTATTTCATGATGAATATCATTACCAATGTTAATTAACATAATTAACATCATGATGAATATTAATGTCAGTAACAATTTTATGATGAATATCGTCATTAATAATACTTTTATGATAAATATCATGATGAATATCATTATCAATATTATCGCCAATTTTTCAAAAAAAATTTTTAAGAATCAAACCTTAAAAAAAAACAAAAATCAACTTTTCCAAATCTGTAAACCTCAAAATTTCCATAATTTACACTTTTCGCTTTTCTTTTCAGTGAAATCAAATCAAATTGATCTGTTTCTCAGCCTGTCTGTCAATCTTTGAATATAAGCTTAATTGAACCCTATCCTCTCTTCAGTGCGGAAGAAAAAGGAAAAGGGTTGAACTTATATTAGAAGTTAGAGCCGCAGGTAACTTCCTTTCAAAGGTCGTTGCACTGTTACTGTCCCTCATTCGGATATTACATTCGGATGTCGGATCAAATTGCTTTTAACGAATATGTAATTCATCTTTCCACAATATCGATACATTACATACTCTATATTATACCAAATAATATTATCAAAAATCAATTTTAATAATTAAAAATTGGAAAATGGCTGATTTATGACAAGTTGTATGTGAGTAATTGAAACAGTTAGATTACACATGACATGTAACACATGACATATGGGTAAATTTACCTCCACATTTTTATACAGTATATATGTATATACACATATGGATCGTAATAATATAACGTATGTAGTGTGTATGTAGTACTAAACTGTTGAAGAGAATATGAACCCTGCTACTGTCACTACCACCTGGCGCAGCTAGATATTCCAGTGCTCTGCACCCTACATTCTGCACCCTATCGAGTGTGCGTGAGTGCGACTCTGTGTTAGTATTAGTATGAGCATGTGCAGTCACCCCTCATCGACCAACACCAGAGTATTAAAGTACACATGATTCGAGTCAACCCCCTTGGACTTGGCTCGTGCCATCGCTATGCTTCTAAATTATATGTTTCATTATTTTTTTTTTTCATTTCTATTTCATCTATTTTTTTTTTTTTTCAAGGTGTTATTTTTGAAAATTTGGAACTTCAATTTTTATATTCTAGTTTAAATAGTAATTTTTTTTACTAAAATCATTATTACGACCAACCTTGCAGTCACTACGTGACTGCTGTGAATTGTGAACTATAAATAAATTAAATTTTGCTTTATTAAATAATGACTTTTGTTAAATTGCACTGTATTTTTTTAACTATTGACGTTTTTAAAGATACAAGCTCATCCTGATGTTACACTCATTGAGAGCTTTCATTTGAGTACCCACATGCATTTTTGATATATTTTTCATATATACATATATATAATATATATAAATATATAAAACATATGAAAAATTGATGTGGGTGCTCAAATGAAAGGTATCGATGAGTGTAACTTCAAGATGAGCTTATATCTTTAAAAATGTCAATAGCTCACAAGATAGCAATGTCAGTTCTTAATTTATTGACATTTTATAAGTTATAAGCTCATCCCGATGTTACTCTCATCAAGAGCTTTCATTTGAGTACCCACATGCATTTTCATATATTTTTCATATATACATATACATAATATATAAAATATATGAAAAATTGATGTGGATACTCAAATGAAAGGTCTCGATTAATGTAACATTGGTATGAGCTTATATCTTTAAAAATGTCAATTGTTCACAAGATAGCAATGTCATTTCTTAATTACTGACCTTTTTAAAGATATAAGCTCATCCCGATGTTACTCTCATCAAGAACTTTCATTTGAGTACCCACATGCATTTTTGATATATTTTTCATATATACATACATACATATATATATATATATATAATATGTATATATATATATATATATATATATATATATATATATATATATAAATATATATAAAATATATGAAAAATTGATGTGGTACTCAAATAAAAGGTCTCGGTGAGTGTAACATCAAGATGAGCATATATTTTTAAAACTGTCAATAGTTCACAAGATAAAAGGTCATTTCTTAATTATGTATCTAGAGATAGAGTATTTTCAAATGCAGCCTAAATACTTTATTTCTAAAAATTTGGATATTTTAGCCAAAATTTGGGATTAAATGTCAAAAATAACTTTTTTTAGCCAGAATAAAAATTGTATTTTAAAATTTTAAGTTAATATTATTATAATTATCTATAAGTCAATAAGTATCTAGATAAAAAAAATGATTAGACTAGATAAAAAAAATGATTAAAAAATGATTATGACTAGATAAAAAAAAATGATTAAATTATTCATAATATAATTAAAATTAAAAAATCCCGCGGTAGATTTAAATTTTCCGCGAAAACTCAAATATTGTAACGAATAAAAATAATAAAAAAATATTCAAAAAATGTAACAAAATTAAAACCCGATGGATTTTATCGTTACGCCGGGGTAGTTTTCACCTGTTTCGTTTCACTAATGAGCACGACTAACGACACATGGTCTCTATTTCCTTGCATGCATATACGTCCATTCTCTACTCGTCTTTTCCTACCTATAAATAAATATAAATATAAGAACAGTGCAACTATCATACAAACATACTACACCTTTTAACCTCGATGCAACGCTCTACGATGCGACCAACTGACTCCCGACGTAAACCTTTTCCATTTCCTTCATCTTCCACCTTCACTTTTACAACTACAACTCGTGGGTCAACGACACCATCTGCAGATGTCGAGATACTATCTGATCTATAATGATAGAAAATTTTTCCAACCCCAATTTATATCATGAATTTCCACCCTAGACTTTTATATTGCATTAATAATATGAATTTATAGTTATTTTTCCCTAAATTATAATCCGTAATTTCATTTTCATCCGTGATCCGTAGAATGATAGATTGATTTATCGATCGCGATATTGCTGAATCATAAATTTTCTGTTATTTATTAAATATAAATATAAATATAAATATGAATACAAAAACTGATGTAATGCGAGGGAGAATTTGTAGCGGTGGCACGTGCTCGTTAAGATACCTACTGTATGGTTTCATAAGTGTCAATGTCAATGACATTTACATTCGGTGCATCCTTATAGTTGTTTCTTTTTTTTTAAAGAAAGTAAGGCTTCTATCCTTAAGGAGATACAAGTATTCGCCTAGTGTAAAGAGTGCACGGAAGAAAGTAAACTGTAATAAATAACAGTCGATTTATAATAAGTAATGATCAACTGCTAAAAATTACCATTTCAAACAGTAAAATCATGATTTTACTATTTACTTTATAATATTTACTATTTAAACGTTACAATTTACTCTTTACATGGAAGAAAATACTATTTCAAACAGTAATATTTACTATGTAAATGTCTAAAATGTTTAAGTATAATAATTAAGAATTCAGACTTTGATATTTATCATTTCGTACCTAAAAAATGATCGCAATGATATGTAAAAAGTATAAAATAAATTTAGTCAATTTCTAATACAAGCAAAGTCAATATTTACAAAGTAAAATGGTAAATTTCAAACGCAACGCTAAAAATCAAACTGTAATTATTGACTTGCTTGGACTGGTAAAATATATATTTTAAAAGTATAATTTTTTACTGTTTGAAATGTTAAATTCTCCCAGAGTGAGACCCCCTTCTCTTTTATCTGAGTTCCCCTTCTCCTCATAATATGGACTATATATTGAAATGGCAATTTTTACTGTTTGAAACTGTAATTTTTTAAGATGAAAGAGTCGTTATTTACTATAGTGACAGCTACTAATCACTTATTTTGAATATTAAATTATAAATTGTGGCTTTTATACTTTCCACATTAAGTTCTGTAATATTTATATTTTTGCCACCCCGATGTCCGCTTTATTGTTTAAACCTATAAAAATTAACCGGAATTCGAGTGAATATTACAGTTTACTTTTTTCCGTGCACGGAAGAAAGTAAACTGTAATAAATAACAGTCAGTTTATAATAAGTAATGATCAACTGCTAAAAATTACCATTTCAAACAGTAAAATCGTGATTTTACTATTTACTTTATAATATTTACCATTTAAACGTTACAATTTACTCTTTACATGGAAGAAAATACTATTTCAAACAGTAATATTTACTATGTAAATGTCTAAAATGTTTAAGTATAATAATTAAGAATTCAGACTTTAATATTTGTCATTTCGTACCTAAAAAATGATCGCAATGATATGTAAAAAGTATAAAATAAATTTAGTCAATTTCTAATACAAGCAAAGTCAATATTTACAAAGTAAAATGGTAAATTTTAAACGCAACGCTAAAAATCAAACTGTAATTATTGACTTGCTTGGACTGGTAAAATGTATATTTTAATAGTATATTACACATCTAGGGCAGTAAAATAAGAAATGTCTCAGATCACATGTAATTGTTGGCCGAGGCGAAGCCGAGGTCAACAAACATGTGATCTGAGGCTTTCTTATTTACTTCCCGAGGAGTGTATACTATTTTTTTGTCCGACGAAGGCGGAAAGCGGCAACTTAGTTTAGCGCAGCGGGACGAAAGTTGCCACTTTCCGCCCGGAGGGCAAAAAAAGTATAATTTTTACTGTTTGAAATGTTAAATTCTCCCAGAGTGAGACCCCCTTCTCTTTCATCTAAGTTCCCCTTCTCCTCATAATATCGACTATATATTGAAATGTTTACTGTTTGAAACTGTAATTTTTTAAGATAAAAGAGCCGTTATTTACTATAGTGACAGCTACTAATCACTTATTTTGGATATTAAATTATAAATTGTGGCTTTTATACTTTCTACATTAAGTTCTGTAATATTTGTATTTTTGCCACCCCGATGTCCACTTTACTGTTTGAAACTATAAAAATTAACCGGAATCCGAGTGAATATAACAGTTTACTTTTTTCCGTGTATAAAAAAAATAATACGTAGAAATACTTTTGCTGTCTTAAAATTAATTTTTAAATTAATTAATAACATTTTTGAGGAAATTTCCGATAAATTTACTCATTAAATAATAATAAAAAATCTAATAAAAAATCTAGCAATCTGAATTACCGGTCTACACTTGGCAACACCAAAAGAGTGTCCCTAACCTTAAAATTTATTTCTGTTTACTGTCTAACTAAAATAACTAAGATGTTCTAGCATTTAAAAAAACCTTGTACACTTATGGTTTGGGTAACTAAGCAAGCGGTGTTGCCAAGTCAAATACAAGACTTTAAAGAACGCAAGTGTCCGAGTGATTTTTCATAAAAAATATAAAATATCTCCGTAATACGTTCAGAAAGCTACTTTTTTATCGTTTTAATCTTTAGCTTATTATTTTTACAATCAAATTCAATGAAAATAAATTTTTTTTCAAATCGCTAATTGCATTAGATTCTTAACCAAATACACGGCGGGTGGAATTTCCATTTTACATGTAAAAATTACAATTTTCCTAATTATTTAATTAAATATCCCGGAAACCTACTGTTTTTTAATATTATTATTAATTATTAGGCTACGTAGATTGAATTTACAAATTTTCAGGAAGTTTTAAAAATTTGATTACTTTACAGGATCTCCTTAAATTGATCTAAAATAATCGTCTTTAAAACTTTTTACTCAATTTTTGACTAAAGGTTTGGATATCAAAAAAATTTCAATAACCTTTTTGATAATAAATAAAATTCTCTACAAAAAAGATCTCTTGTAATTTTTATATTTTTAATCCTTGACCCAGAAATCAATTAAAATTTTCCTGCTACCGCGCTTTGAGTTGTACCTGCGATTTTCCAATGACTAAAACTTCGAAACTACTCGACCAATTTCTCTGATTTTTTAAAAACTTATTTTTAAATAGTGTCCCCCTAGCTTCGTACAAAATATCATCCCAAAAAATTAAATAATAATAATTCTTCCACTTGTATTAGAATAATTTTTTCAACGAAATTTGATCACCGGAGAAGTTTAAAAATCTACATAGAGAGTATGTAAATAACAATAAGCCCTTGATTTAAGTCGACTGTGGACTGTGGAACCAGTAGCATAGGGCTATTTCTTATTTTAGTCCATAGTCGACAATCTACCCCCTGTGTCTGAGCCGACCGATATATGTAAAGTAAAAAACGGGCAAGTTCGTTATACATTTACATTCACATACTCAACAAGTAGACACGCGTACGTGATTCATTCTTTTTCGTTTCATAATACTTAATACTTTACTATCTCTACACCCTACACCCTACACCCTACACTCTACACCCTGCATCCTACAGTTCCACCACACATTTTTCGACCCGAAAAATACCACATGACCTCACCCCCCACACACCCGACGAACAAGTCTCTCTTATTTTCAATAACCGTTACATTACATTATTAAAACTGCAATCTCCACCCGTTTAATTTTATATTTATTTATTGAACCATTATATATTCAGATAATCTGATTTAATTTTCTTATCTTCCATTACGATCCATAAGTATTAAATTAAATTATAAAAAAGGTCTCTTATCAATTTATTTATAATTTTAATCCTTAAACCCTAAATTTAATTTAAAGCCTCAGTAGTTTATAATTGTAAACAGAAAGAAAAATTTCTTGACTGGAGAACAAAATTCTTGGCTCAAGAAAATTTGTCGGGTGCCTGAAGGAAGACCGAAGTTGTGTTGGCCGAAGTAAAAATTTGTCAAGAAAGTCTATTCTTGGTGGAAGTCATTTTTTCTTATCATAAATACTTGACACAATAAATTTTTATATTTGATAAAGATTTTTAGATACTTTAGGGAAGCAGCGCCACTTACTTCGGCTGAGAAAAAAATTTTCTCACCTTGAGAAAATTTTTCTCGAGAATATTTGATACCCATTTTATATTATTTTACCGTGCAGTTATACATATTGAATGAAAAAAAATGATGAAATATTATTTGATCTAAAAATTATTCTTTAGCCCCCAAATTTGAATTGTAAGTTCCTGCTGCCGCGCTTTGGGTTGTACCTTTAATTTTCCAATGATTATAACTCCAAAACTATTTGTCCGATTTTTCTGTTTTTTTTTTTTTTTTTAACTTTTCCTAAAATAATGAACCCTAGCTCCCTAAAAAAAATCATTTTTAAATTGGGGCCCATAACCTGTTAAATTAACAATTTTATAAACAATTATCTCCACTGTAAAAAATGAATTTTTCTCCAAGTAAAAAATTCAAACAATCAGAATTAAAAAAAGTTTATTAGGAATTCGTCTTCTAACCGTTGAAAGGTTCTACATTTTATATTCTTTATATATAAAGCATAAAATGTTGTCGCGACCTGCCCTACGAGATATGCTAATAAATAAAAACCATCTCCCTTTTTGCAATCTCGTTTATAATTTTTTCAAACGAGAATTTCGCTTCTAACATGTTGAATTTCAAAGATATATTCTTAAAGAAAAAATTTGACATAATTAATATATAGTATAAAAATAAGTAAAAAACATATGTGTATATTAATAATATAGTATAATTAGTAGCACGTTTTTCTCATATCATTGATAGTCGCGCCCTGATGAGCACGAAACACCCGTTGGTTATTGCGGTAGTGCACGAGATACGCAAGATACTGCCATATGGCTTAATTATTAACTACAACTATAGCGCCGCTAAAAGCTAAAATGTCCACTAATTTTATATTTTATTTTATTCTTATAATACAGCAATATAATAAAAAATAAATATCCTTTTCTGTCATCACTCTAAACGTTAAATTCAATTGTAAGAAAAGTTAAACGGCGTTTTATGTTTTGTTTAATTTGTAAATACTTTAACCGCCAACGGATGAATTTTATTGTCATTTTAATTTTATATTTTTTTCATTTAATTTCTAAATTTTAGCCCTGAAAAAATTAAATTTCTTAAAAGTTTCAAAAAAAATCAGGAAAATCGGTCGAGTACACTGATAAAAGGATTTATTAACTATTAATAATTAATAATTTAATTTATTTGAAGACAATTTTTTAATTTATTTAATTTTAATAAATATTTTTTAACATTTAATAAATATTTATTTGGGAGGAAAGTACATTTATTAATAGTTAATAAGTATTTATTAACAGTTAATATATATTTTGTTGAGTGAATTTGCTTCGCTTGCAATGTCATATGATATGAAGATTGCTTATAAACAAAAATCATTTTTATAAATTATAGATACATAATTAAGAAATGACCTTGTATCTCGTTAACTATTGACATTTTTAAAGATATAAGCTCATCCCTACATTACACTCATCGAGACGTTTCATTTAAATATCCACATCAATTTTTCATATATTTTTTATATTTTTATATATTACATATATGTATATATGAAAAATATATCAAAAATGCAAGTGGGTACTCAATTGAAAGCTCCTGATGAGTGTAACAGCAGGATGAGCTTACATCTTCAAAAATATCAATAATTACGAAATGACCTTGTATCTTGTCAACTAATGACATTTTTAAAGATGTAAGCTCACTCCGATGTTGTTCTCATCAAGACCTTTCATTTGAGTATCCACATCAATTTTTCATATATTTGATATATTTACATATATTACATATATGTATATATGAAAAATATATCAAAAATGCATATGGGTACTTAAATGAAAGCTCTTAATGAGTGTAACATCAGGATGAGCTGATATCTTTAAGAATGTCAATAGTTAAGAACGTATCGTGCAATTTAACAAAAGTAATTATTTATTCAAGCAAAATTTTATTTATTTATATTTCACAAGTCACGGCAGTCACATAGTTACTGAAAAGTTGCTAGTTATAATTAGAGAAATAGTGGTGGAATATTTATTAGCAAACGGATTTTGCGTGAGGTAGTGGTATCGAGTAACTTGTGAAGCGAATCGATAAAAAGTACAATTGGCGACACGTTTTTACGGGAACGGTGATAGTAGACAGACGGGCTGGTTTTATTATTACTCTCTATATTCGGTGGAACGGTAATACAGTAGTAGACAGGGGGTTGCTCTTACATTCTATTCGGGAATATAAGCAAGGCCGGTCTTTAACGTGTGTAGTCTGTACATATGAGTATGAGCATGAGTACGAGGGGTGAGTCGCAGCCGGCACGCGCCCAACGAATTTTTCACCTAACGGATAGGATCTCTATATACAATATACATGTATAAATAAACTAGTCACTTTACATTTTATTCATACACATACCTCTATAATTATTTACACTTGACTGTTTAATATTCTATCAACTTTACATTTTTCTAATAAATTTTTAATTTCCTTTTTTATTTATTCTAATCGACTAAAAATGTGTTTTTTATCCTTACTTTTTGTATGGACCTAGGGTACGCTCTTTAAAGGTAAGTTTTTAAAAAATCCGGATAATAAGTCGAGTAGTTTCGGAGTTATAGTCATTGAAAAATAAAAGGTACAACCCAAAGCGCGGCAACAGGGAAAATTTAATTGAGATTTTTGGACTAAATGTTAAAAATTCGGAAAAATTATAAGAAATCTTTTCAGCCAGGATTTCTAGTCAAACGTTGAAACTCTATTATAATCCTGATAATTTCTAAAAATTTAGATATATTAATCAAAATTTTGGATGAAAATTCAAAACTAACTTTTTTTATTCGGAATGAAAATTTTATTTTAAAATTGTGAGTTAAAATTACTAGCAACCTTGCAGTCACTATGTGACTGACGTAACTTGTGATTTATAAATAAAAAAAATTTTGCTTTATCAAATAATGCTTTATCAAATGACTCTTGTAAAATTGCACTGTACTTTCTTAAATATTGACATTTTTAAAGATATAAGCTCATCTCGATGTTACACTTATCAAGAGCTTTCATTTGACTACCCACATCAATTTTTCATATATTTATATATTTATATTTATTATATATGTATGTATACAGGGTGTCCCAAAAGTCACGGACGCCATTGTAGCATCTGATGAAAAAAATAATTCTGAGACGAAAAGTCCTTAGCCATTTTTTAATTAACCGCATAGATAATTAATTATTAATTAAAAATAACGTCTCTTTATTTATTAGAGAGAGAGCGCCAGTGTCCAGTAAAGTATATGCCAAACAAAGACACAACTAACTGTATGACTAACTAGTTTCTATAGCTACGTAGTCACACATATTTACGTACACATTCACACGTGCAAGCGTCTTCGTTAGAACGCACTTGACTTGACACTAGTGCTCTCTCTCTAACGCATAAAAGGACATTATTTTAATTAATAATTAATTATCTATGCGTCTGATTAAAAATTGGCTAATGACTTTTCGTCTCAGAATTATTTTGTTTATCAGATGCTACAATGGCGTCCGTTACTTCTGGGACACTCTGTATATGAAAAATATATGAAAATGCATGTAGGTACTCAAATGAAAGCTCTTGATGAGTGTAATATCAGGATGAGCTTATATCTTTAAAAATATCAATAATTAAGAAATGACCTTGTATCTTATCAACGATTGATATTTTTAAAGATATAAGCTCATCTCGAAGTTACACTCATCAAGACCGTTCATTTGAGTACCTACATCAATTTTTCATATATTTTCTATATTTATATATTTCACAAATATCATATATATATATATATATATATATATATATATATATATATATATATATATATATATATGGCATATATATATATATATATATATATATATATATATATATATAAAATATATAAAAAATGCCATGTGGGTACTGAAATAAAAGGATGAGTGTACCATCGAAGTGAGTTTATATCTTAAAAATTGTCAAAAATAATGAAATTACCTTGTAAATTTTCATATATTTATATATATAATATATGAAAAATATATCAAAAATGCAAGTAGATACTCAAATGAAAGCTCTTGATGATTGTAACATCGGGATGAGCTTATATCTTTAAAATATATATTTTATATATATATAAATATGAAAAATATATCAAAAATGCTTGTGGAACGTGCAAAAAAAATTTTTTATAGTATGAATGGATAAATATATATTTACACAGAAAAAAAGGTTCACTTGAGCCAAAAAAATATTTTTCTTCCTAATTATTTTTTTAAGCGAAAATAAAATTTTCTTTTTATTACAAGAAATTGCACTTATTCCAACAAAATAAATTCTCTTGCTTTAAGAAATACGTATCTTGATCCAAGAAAATTTATTTAAGTCAAGAAAATCTTGTTGTTTTGAGAAAATTTAGCCTCTAGCTCCAAAAAATTTAGTTCTTGATAGAAGTTAATTTTCTTGTCTTGAGAAAATTTCTCTCTTGCTCCAAAAAATTAAGTATAAAGATAGAAGTTAATTTTCATAAATATTTTTATTGGTTAACATGTCAAATGGCAAGATCAAATAATATTTTATTTTTTTTCATTCAATATGTATAATTGCACGGTAAAATAATATAAAATGGGTATTAAATATTCTCGAGAAAAATTTTCTCAGTGAGAAAATTTTTTTCTCAGCTGAAGTAGGTGGCACTGCTTCTCTAAAGTATCTAAAAATCTTTATCTAATATAAAAATTTATTGTATCAAGTATTTATGATAATAAGAAAAAATGACTTGCACCAAGAATAGAATTTAGAAAAATTTTAATTTCGGCCAACACAACTTCGGTCTCCCTTCAGGCACCCGACAAATTTTCTTGAGCCAAGAATTTTGTTCTCCAGTCAAAAAATTTTTCTTTCTGTATTTTATAGTTCTGACAATTTCAAAAAATTTAGATCATTAATTTTTGTAAAATTTTTTAATACTCAAAATTTCGTCCGTATATTTTTATTCTCACGCCAAGCAGCGATTCAAAAAGTCCAAAAAAAAAAGCGATTGTCTTTAAAATTCTTGACGTTTTACTTAAAGAAAAAAAAACTATAACAAAACGGTATCCTTATTATTTATACTTCTCAAAAGGGTAATCCGCTATTTTATTGTATTCTTTTGTCGCCGTACCTGAAACAGATCTTTCTCTCTCTCTCTCTCTCTCTCTCCCTCTAAAGAATATTATTAGGGTTTGGGTCCATACACTGGTCCCAATAGTTTGCCGATTTAAAGGCCCAACCGGGGTATTTAAACTTTACAAAAAACGTTTTTTAAATTCCGAATTCTTCGACTGAAAAAAAAATATAAAAAATAATTAACATATCCTACATTATTATACCGGGTGTTATTAACAAAATGTCCGCATTGCTAACATGCAAATTAATATGAGATTTTTTTTTCTAAAACATAAATTGAAATTTTTTTTTTTTTTTTTAAAAGACGTTGAAAAATAATTTTGGAAGTTAATCAGACTGAGACGAAGTAGGGTGAAATTTTGAAAAAAGAGAGATTCGCTTGGCTGAATGAACTCATAGGTCTAACGGAAAAACGTATGGCGTAGGCAGAACTCGTAGCACGTGCCAGAATCTTGTTGAACATATTAAGGTGTGTAAAGAATGTATATTTATAATGTGCCTATGCACGGGTGGATGTTTATGAAAATGAAAATACACCTTATGGTGTCGTTTATTCACCTGTTCTTGTAAAAAACTATAACCGAGGGCGTTGACTTATCTATTATCTCGGGTAGTAGGTTTTTTATTACATTATTTGTTTCTTAATTTTTTTTTAATAACGAAATTATTATTATTATTAGCAACCTTGCAGTCACTATAAATAATTAAAATTTTGCTTTATTAAATAATGACTTTTGTTAAATTGCACTTTACTTTCTTAAATATTGACGTTTTTAAAGATATAAGCTCATTCCGATGTTACACTCATCAAGAGCTTTCATTTGAGTACCCACATGCATTTTTTATATATTTTTGATATATTCATATATATAATATATATTTTAAAGATATAAGCTCATACTGATGTTACACTCTTCGAGACCTTTTATTTGAGTACCCACATGCATTTTTGATATATTTTTCATATATACATATATGTAATATATCGCGTGACTAATGCAAAAAGGGCGCATAGCTACAGGTTAGTAGGGATCCATGCTAAAAGGGCGCATAAAAAAAAATTTTTTTGCCATTCTTCTTAAAATCACTCGAAACACAAAGATATGTAAAAAAAAAAATTCGAGCATCCTAAATCTAAAAGGGCGTAACTCAAGATATGCACCCTTTTAGCTTTTAGAAAAGTAGTGCCTAAAGCTAAAAGGGCGCATAAAAAAAATTTATGTTTTTGTATAAAATTTTGATAAATAGCTTCACAAGACATGAAATCAAAAAATTTAATAAATAAAAAAAAATTTCTTAACTACCGGTCCTTATACGATTGTAACTTTATATTTCTCTCTTAGACAAAGAAGAATTTTGAAAAAAAAAACACTCTGCTACGTAATAGATTTTTTAATTATCTATTTCATAGCAGAGCGTTTTTTTTCGAAATTCTCATTTGTTTAAAAGAAAAACTAATAAAAACTTAAACTTTTAAACTTGTTTAAAAGAAAAACTAATAAAACTGCAATAGTTTTATAATTATGAGTGCAACAAGGATAATACCGTTTCTTACAGTGAGTGCGACGCGAAAAAAAAGAGGAGATCGGCTGTTAAGTACTTAAACAATTTTGAAGAAATAATAATTTTAAACTATTTTTATACAAGCAATAGATAAATAAATTAATCGAAAACTAATGAGATTGAAATAATTTTCAAATAAAAAATAAATTACTACAATCACGCATATTTAGCAATTTTTTGAAAATATTTTTAATTGTAATTTTAAAAGAGTATATGTTTAGTTAGAATATGCCTCTCTCGTGTGACTCTACCGTTTTTTTTTTAATTTTTAGGCTAAAAATAAGCATTTTAGGACATACGCCCTGTTAGCTTTAGGAAATCGATGCTTCATTTTTAGGCGAAGAATATGTCAACCAGTTGATTGGTGATAAAAAAAAAAAAATTATGCGCCCTTTTACCTTTTGGCACGCGATATATAATATATATAAATATATAAAAAATTGATGTGGGTACTCAAATGAAAGGTCTCGATAAGTGTAACATCGGGATGAGCTTATATCTTTAAAAATGTCAATAGTTCACAAGATACAAGGTCAGTTCTTAACTATTGACAATTTTAAAGATATAAGCTCATCCTGATGTTACACTCATCAAAAGCTTTCATTTGAGTACCCACATGCATTTTTGATATATTTTTCATAAACACATATATATAAATAATATATATTTTAAAGATATAAGCCCATCCCGATATTACACTCACCGAGAGCTTTCATTTGAGTACCCACATGCATTTTTTATATATTTTTCATATATACATATATGTAATATATGTAAATATATCAAATATATGAAAAATTTATGTGGGTACTCAAATGAAAGGTCTTGATGAGTGTAACATCAGAATGAGCTTATATCTTAAAAAATGTCAATAGTTCTCAAGATACAAGGTCACTTCTTAATTATGTATGTAGAGATATTTGACATGGAGAAAATTTTAAAAATTTTAAAGGACAATTTTAAGTAACTTATAATCATTATTAAAAAATTGTTTCTAGAGTAAAAATAAAAATTCAATTTTCTACAAAAAAGGTTCCTTATTATTTTCCTTTATCTCTTACTCTTTAACGAGAATTGGGAATTAATAGATTTTTTTTTTTAATTAAAAATTTTAAATTATTTTCTATGTATCAATTAAAAGTCTATTTGATATGCTAGAAATTATAATAATTTATGAGTGAATTTGTCCGAGAAGTCGTGTCCAAGTGAGCCGACGATAAATCTCACGAGCCGATACTGAATTAAAAATGAAAGTCGGGCAAACGTCTAGTCCTTAGAATACAAAAGTAGTCCGACAGATAGGACTTGTTTCGTCAAAAACAAATTATTCAAAATGAGAATAATAAAAGTAAAATAGTCGATTTTTTATTCAACGGTGTACAATATAATAAGTCCCACCCGGTTCTTTTTATTATATTTAAAGCCCGTACTGGAATGGGAACATATTTTGACCAGTCAGTTGTCTTTCTTACCTTTGCTTTTACAATTGAGGGTTGGATTTAGACTAGGACCAAAACCAGGATCATTTTATGTTGTGACCACACCCCAATATATTTGTATATTACAATAATCTTCTTCTTCTACTTACTTCATACTCTACTTAATATTATGTACCGGACGTTTTTAAATATATTTCCATAAAATATTACCAACCTGAAGCTTGGACTAATTTATTTTTGATAATTATTACAGTCACTATATGACTGCCATGACTTGTTAAGTATAAATGAATGAAATTTTGCTTTATTATATTATGATTTTTGTTAAATTGCACGGTACTTTCTTAAATATTGACCTTTTTAAAAATATAAGCTCATCCCAATGTTACACTCATCAAGAGCTTTCATTTGAGTACCCACATGCATTTTTGATATATTTTTCATATATAGATATATATAAATATATAAATATATAAAATATTTGAAAAATTGATGTGGGTGCTCAAATGAAAGGTCTCGATGAGTGTAACATCAGGGTGAGCTTATATCGTTACAATTATCAATACTTCACAAGATACAAGGTCATTTCTTAATTTTGTAATCTATATAATATATATTTTGAAGATATAAGCTCATCCCGATGTTACACTCATCAAGAGCTTTCATTTGAGTACCCACATGCATTTTTGATATATTTTTCATATATACATATACATGCAATATATATAAATGTATAAAATACATAAAAAATTGATGTGGGTACTCAAATGAAAGGTCTTGATGAGTGTAACATCGGGATGAGCTTATATCTTCAAAAATGTCAATATTTCACATGATACAAGGCCATTTCTTAATTATGTAATATATATTTTAAAGATATAAGCTCATCCCTATGTTACACTCATCAAGAGCTTTCATTTGAGTACCCACATGACTTTTTGATATATTTTTCATATATACATATACATAAATATATAAATATATGAAATATATGAAAAATTGATGTGGGTACTCAAATGAAAGGTCTCGATGAGTGTAACATCGGGATGAGCTTATATTTTTAAAAACTTCAATATTTAAGACAGTACAGTGCAATTTAACAAAATTCATTTTCCCCTATCTTCAATCTTTGATCCAGAAATTGCAATTAAAATTTTCCGACCGCGCTTTGAGGTATACCCTCAACTTTCTAATGACTATAACTCCGAAACTACTCAACCAATTGTCTTCATTTTTTACATTTTAACGTAAAACAGTATCCCGAAGTTCCCTCGAAAATTTTATCTAAAAATTCCGATTCTAAATTTCACCCTCAATTATAATAATTATAATTCCCAAATTCTTTCAAACTTTTCTTGACCATTAGCCTAGTATTGTCCCTCTGACCCACAGAGACCTTTAAAAATCAAAGCCGAAAATTAATGAAAAGAAAATATCAACAGCTGATAGCAACTATAACGGTCGCGTTTAAAGAATAAGTGAATTCCGTTTCGGGGGTAGGTCAGTGCCCCAAAAGGGCACAGATTTTCGCTAACTTACGGGTCCCCGCCTCTACAGATGTTGCCACGAATATATATATATATATATATATATATATATATATATATATATATATATATATATATATATATATATATATATATATATATATATATATATATATATATATATATAGAGGTCTCTTTTCTCTCCATTCAACACATACTCGCGAAATATGCCGGGTATGGAAGTTTTACTGTCAAAAGGGGCTCGAAACCCCTCAGTCTTCAGTCTCGCTCTTAGTTCTTTCTCTTTTCTACCTACTTCCATTCATAATGAGGCAGGTGAGCACCTGGTCCATCTTAACCAGCACGAGCTACTTGCCTCTAGGTTAGGTAAAGATCCCAAAAGGTTCTCAGTCTATACTTTTTGAGTTTGTGCCTAATATAATAGGTAGTCTAGTCCTTACACTTTAAAATGAAAAGTTATGGACATTTGTATACTTAAGTGAATCTTTAATTTATAGTATCTGAATGTGTAAATTTGACGAGTGATTTTAAACCCTTGGAATATTTATTGAGGGAATTTTTTTAACCACTTAATCTTACGGTTGTCTTCTTTTGAAGTGGGAAGAATTTTTGAATTATGACAAGGGGAAAAAATGAAAATTTGAAATAGTTCGGGGTTGAGATTAAATTGTTTTATAATTGAAATTCTAAGAGAGAAAAATTTCTTGACTGGAGAACAAAATTTTTGGCTCAAGAAAATTTGTCGGGTGCCTGAAGGAAGACCGAAGTTGTGTTGGTCGAAGTTAAAATTTTTCTAAATTCTATTTTTGGTGGAAGTCATTTTTTCTTATCATAAATACTTGACACAATAAATTTTTACATTTGATAAAGATTTTTAGATACTTTAGGGAAGCAGCGCCACCTACTTCAGCTGAGAAAAAAATTTTCTCACCTTGAGAAAATTTTTCTCGAGAATATTTGATACCCATTTTATATTATTTTACCGTGCAATTATACATATTGAATGAAAAAAAATGATGAAATATTATTTGATCTTGCCATTAGACATGTTAATCAATAAAAATATTAATGAAAATTAACTTCTATCTTTATATTTAATTTTTTGGAGCAAGAGAGAAATTTTCTCAAGACAAGAAAATTAACTTCTATCTAGAATTAAATTTTTTGGAGCTTCGAGGCTGAATTTTCTCAAAACAACAAGATTTTATTTATTTAAATCAATTTTCTTAGATCAAGATACGTATTTCTTAAAGCAAGAGAATTAATGTTGTTAAAATAAGTGAAATTTCTTGTGTCAAAAAAAAAATTTTTTTTCGCTCAAGAAAATAATTAAGAAGAAAAATATTTTCTTCGCTCAAGTGAACTTTTTTTTCTGTACACAGAATGAAAAGTTTCTTGACTGGAGAAAAAAATTTTTGGCTCAAGAAAATTTGTCGGGTGCCTGAAGGAAGACCGAAGTTGTGTTGACCGAAGTTAAAATTTTTCTTTAAATTCTATTCTTGGTCGAAGTCATTTTTTCTTATTATCATAAATACTTGATACATAAATTTTTATATTTGATCAAGATTTTTAGATACTTTAGGGAAGCAGCGCCACCTACTTCAGCTGAGAAAAAAATTTTCTCACCTTGAGACAATTTTTCTCGAGAATATTTGATACCCATTTTATATTATTTTACCGTGCAATTATACATATTGAATGAAAAAAAATGATGAAATATTATTTGATCTTGCCAATTGACATGTTAATCAATAAAAATATTAATGAAAATTAATTTCTATCTTTCTATTTAATTTTTTGGAGCAAGAGAGAAATTTTCTCAAGACAAGAAAATTAACTTCTATCAAGAACTAAATTTTTTGGAGCTTCGAGGCTGAATTTTCTCAAAACAACAAGATTTTCTTGCCTTAAATGAATTTTTTTGGATCAAAATACGTATTTCTTCAAGAGAATTAATTTTATCGGAATAAGTGAAATTTCTTGCGTAAAAAAAGTTTTTTTTTCGCTCAAGAAAATAATTAGGAAAAAATATTTTCTTGGCTCAATCAACCTTTTTTTCTGTGTAGAGAAAATATTTAAAATATGACACCTTGGAAAATAAGCAATTTTTTAGTTGCAAAAAATACAAATTTGGAAAAAATGCGAAGTTGGGATAGAAATTGTTTTATAATTGTAATTGTGATGAAAGGTTTGGCGATAGAGAAAAATTGATGAGGACCTTTCTATAATGAAAGGTTTTTTATGATTTTTTTATATTTTTAATTTTTAAACTAAAATTTTGAATAGTACGTTTGATAAATAAAATTTTGATTGGAATTTTTCTTTAAAAAGTTATCGGCAAACTTTTTACACTATTTTTGGCTAAAAGGTCAGAGATAAGTGCAAATTGATAAATACCTTTTTTGAAGAGGAAAAAATTTCCTACCAAAAAGGTTTTTTTATGATTTTTTCCTATCTCTGATATTTAACCTACAATTTAAAGTTTCAACAGTACTTGGATCTCCTTAAATATTATTTAAGAAATAAGAAAGAAAAAAAAATTATTCGGATGGGTTACGTGCGTTAATATCCCCGGATAAAATATCCCCGCGATAAAATATCCCCGGACTAAATTCTTAAAAATATAAAAATTCATCAATAATAATTTGAAAATTAATCTTAACATTATTTTTTTAGTGTGTTTGTGTATTTATTCAAAATTAAACCAACAAAAACGCGGGGATATTTTGTCGCGGGGATATTTTGTCCGGGGATATTAACGTGTGTCACCATTTGAATGAATGAAGAAAAATGAGAACCACGGGGAGTATTGTCGGGTAGACGTATAAGAACCGAAGATTCAAGGACGGGGAATCCCCTATTAATTTAATACGCCTAACATTCATTTTGTTACGGTTACATTTTTTTCGGTTTCACACTTTTTATTTTTATAAATCAATATAATATTTTAAACGCTAATTAATCAAATGTTTTAAAAATGTTTACATTAAATTTAAATTAATATAATTTAATTAATTAAAATTCTTCCTAAATATAAAATTAAAAGTTTCAAAATCTAAATTCTGGATTAAATATTAAAGATACAAAAAAATGATGAGACCTTTTTTTGTAGTAAATTTAATCCTTTACAAACAGGTCCTTATAATTTTTTGCACGCCTCATAGCGCGAAGCGCGTGAGGTTGTGCTTTATACTCGACTCGTCAAGGTCAAGCAATTTTGTGATCTTTAAACGTCTCTATCACAACCATATTACACTTACCTATACAATAATATAAGTAGATGTACACGGAGAAAACACTTAAATTAAACTATCTTTTAAATTCTAAAATCATTTCATGTAGCTATTTTGAAAAAAAAAAAAACGTTTTGAAAAAAATTTTACGTGGACGTCCGGATGTCACCCCATTTTGGATGTACCAATGATTACTCCCGAACAAATTGATATTTCAAGACCGGACCTTTTTTATTAGTTTACGAATGCGATGAACTGGGTCCGTATTTCATATCAGTAGCCTAGTTTACGTATTTTTTTTTTAAATTGAATTTTTATTAAAATTTATTACGATATAACCGTACAAAGACAAACGAATTTTTCTTATTTGTCACGTGAAAACTATGGCGCCACTTGATAAAGCTAGATTTTTTTAGACTGCGTGCGCATATAACAAGAAAAAAGGGCGCTGATATTTAAAAAAAAAAAAAAATACTCTGTAAGAAATTACTTAATTATTATATTCTTTTTTTTTTATCAGTTACACAATTTATTTTTTCTTAAAAAATGAATGAGCGTTATGAGGCGTGCACTTTTGGATTTTCCAAACTTTTTTTTTAATTTTCAACTCTTTAGTCAAAAATTGAGTCACAAGTCTTAAAAAAATTTTTTTGGAGGAAGTATTAAAAAAAAAAACTTATTTTTTAAATTTAAAAATCAAATTTTTGGGCTAAATATAAAAAATACAAAATAAAATAATATAAATTTTTTTTTTGTAGAAAATTAAATTGTCTAAGAAAAAGTTTCGTATCTTTTTTTGTATCTTTGGTCCTTTGACACAAAAATAAAATAAAATAAAAAATTACTTACCTCTTTTACGGCTCGAAGTGTCACCAGCTAAAGAAGATTTTTGAAATTCCTCAACTATCAGCGTCATCGGCGACATAATTTTCGTTGGAGAATTAACGTCCTCGTTATCAACTTCTATTATTTTACACAGAATTTCACTGCTTCGATTATTACGCTTACTCATTGTTTGTTATTATTATTTTTTTTTTATAGTTTAGAGTATTGTTTTATGTTTCAAGTTTATAATCCACTGACCGTTTAAAGTTTATGAATTTAATTTATATTTATTATATTCACTTCTCACAATATTTTTCTTTTTTTTTTTTTAATCTGAAACAAAAAAATTATTTTCACTGGTATATAACTTATATTTATATTATAAGTAATTTATATTATAAGTCGATAATGAGCACTAATAAAACTATTATAACTCCTAAACTATTAAAGATAGTTCAATATTATAAAGACATTTTTTGTATAGGAAATTTTCTAAGCTATAATTTTTAATTCTTATGATTTTTATTAAAAATCATTATTTTAAAAGTTATAGTTATTTTAGTGTTACTAAAAAATTTTTTGATACTTTATTAAAAAATTCTTTTTTTAAATAATAATAATAATAATTATGATGATAATTTTTGAGTTTAATCAGCTGTCTACTACAGTTAAATTTATGTAAGAATTTTCGTTGATAATATACAAGTGTGTTTGTGAGAAGTTATGTGATAAAAATAATAATATTAAACGGTTTCATTCATATTATCTAAAGAATGATAAATATAAATATTAAAAATAAATACTGGCCACTCAAGAAGTTCAGTGATCATATATGTATATTATACGTAATAGATTTAATTTTTTTAAACATTAATTATGTAATTAACACTTGAAATTTTTTATTCTTATCTAAATATTTTTTGTTTAGATATTAAAATTAATTTTTTAATTATATATTATATACATTACATAATCAAGAAATGACTTTGTATTTTGTGAACTATTGACATTTTTTAAGATATAAGCTCATCGCGATATTACAGTCATCGAAACCTTTCATTTGAGTACCCACATCAATTTTTCATATATTTTATATATTTATATATATGTATATATGAAAAATATATTAAAAATTCATGTGGGTACTCAAATGAAAGCTCTTGATGAGTGTAACATCAGGATGAGCTTATATCTTTAAAATATATAATATATATATTACATAATTAAGAAATGATCTTGTATTTTGTGAAATATTGACATTTTTAACAATATTAGCTCATTCCGATGTTACACTCATCGAGTCCTTTTATTTGAGTACCCACATCAATTTTTCATATATTTTATTTAAATATATTACATATTATGTATATATAAAAAATATATCAAAAATGCATGCGGGTACTCAAATGAAAGCTCTTGATGAGTATAACATCAGGATGAACTTATATCTTTAAAAACGTCAATAGTTAAGAAAATACAGTGTAATTTAACAAAAGTCATTATTTAATAAACCAAAATTTTATTTATTTATAGTTCACAAGTCACGGCAGTCACGTAGTGACTGCAAGGTTGCTAGTTTAATATTAACAATATACTTCATTTAATTTTTTAATAAAAAATTTCTAAGTTTCAATTATTATAAATTATTTTTTAAGTTTAAAATTCTTAGAATTTATTATAAAATATATTATTTGCACTTTTTAATTAATTAAAAAAATTTTTTTTCTCAATTATAAAATCTTAAATTTTAATTTCAATAAAAAATAAGAAAACAAAAATTCCAAAAATTTCAAAGTATATAACATATGTATGTAAATATAAATATATAAAATTTATAATTGAATTGTTGACAAATTCTTACAATAGTAATAACTTAAAATATTTACTCACAAATAAAAATTTATAAATAATTTTCTAATATTTGACTAAATCAATAGATATATATATATATATATATAATTAAATATGTATATAACTTAAATATGACAGTTGGTCACTAATACACTTGTAAAATAATACATTGTCTAATTTAAAGTGTGCGAGGTTAAATACCTAAATATGTACTGTTATGTAGGTATACACATATATATATATATATATATATATATATATATATATATATATATTACATGTGCGACGATAAAATAAAACATGTGGCTTATATTAAGTTAAACTATGGCTTATTATATATTAGGTACTATCATACAAGTATATAATGCATGTGGAATATTTGTGAATGTGTGATGTAATAAGATGTGCGAAAGTTAGATGTATGTGCGCCAGAAAAAAAAAAAAAATGACTTTGTATGGGGGCATGCCACCCGGGTTAATAAATGATAATAATAATAATAAATATAATAATAAATGTTGGTATTTAACAGAGCATGAGGCATGAGGTCGAATGTGAATCAGACAACGACCGTTGACAAACCATTTCCTGTTGTATATACGCTTTTTTATGCTTTATTTATTTACTTTGGTAGTTTGATCAGTTATGCAATTTTTGTTATTATTATTATTATTATTATAATTGATATTAAATTTTATGAAATTATTATTAAATAATAACTTTTGAAAATTATTATTATTACTAGCCACTTTGCAGTTACTACGTGACTGCCGTGACTTGAGAACTATAAATAATTAAAATTTTGCATTATTAAATAATGATTTTTAATAAATTGCACTATACTTTTTTTCATATTGACGTTTTTAAAGATATAAGCTCATTCCGATGTTACACTCATCGAGACCTTTTATTTAAGTACCCACATCAATTTTTCATATATTTTATATATTTATATATATTATTATATAAATATATGAAAAATATATCAAAAATGCATGTGAGTACTCAAATAAAAGCTCTTGATCAGTGTAACATCGGGATTAGCTTATATCTTTAAAAATGTCGATAGTTCTCAAGATACAAGGTCATTTCTTAATTATTGACATTTTTAAAGATATAAGCTCATTCCGATGTTACACTCATCAAGAGCTTTTATATGAGTACCCACATGCATTTTTGATATATTTCTCATGTATACATATATATAATATATAAATATATGAAAAATTGATGTGAGTACTCAAATGAAAGGTCTAGATGAGTGTAACATCGAAATAAGCTTATATCTCTAAAAATATCGTTAGTTGACAAGATACAAGGTCAGTTCTTAATTATTGACAATTTTAAAGACATAAGCTCATGCTGATGTTACACTCATCAAGAGCTTCCATTTGAGTACCCACATGTATTTTTTATATATTTCTCATATATACATATATATATATATATATATATATATATATATATATATATATATATATATATATATATATATATATATATATATATATATATAATATATAAATATATGAAAAATTGATGTGAGTACTCAAATGAAAGGTCTCGATGAGTGTGACATCAGGATGAGCTTATATCTTTAAAAATGTTAATAGTTCTCAAGACACAAGGTCGTTTCTTAATTATTGACATTTTTAAAGATATAAGCTCATCTTGATGTTACAATCATCAAGAGCTTTCATTTGAGTACACACATGTATTTTTGATATATTTTTCATACATACATATATGTAATATATATAAAAATATATATAAAATATCTAAAAAATTGATGTGGGTACTCAAATGAAAGGTCTCAATGAAAGCAATGCCAGGATGAGCTTATATCGTTAAAAATGGTAATAGTTCTTAAGATACAAAGTCATTTCTTAATTATTGACATTTTTAAAGATATAAACTCATCCCGATGTTACGGTCATCAAGAGCTTTCATTTGAGTACCTACATAAATTTTTGATATATTTTTCATATATACATTTATATAAATATATAAAATATATGAAAAATTGATGTGGATACTCAAATGAAAGGTACCTTTGCAATGAGACTAAATTTCATTTTAAAAAACCGATTTTATTATGTGACTATCCTGGAAAGAAAATTTTTCTTATTCTCTTAATAATATAGATTATTATTATTATTATTATTATTATTTTTATTATTATTATAATTCTATAAAAATTAATAAAACTAAAATTCATTAAAAATTTTACTCCAAATTTTTCTAATCATTTCATCAATTATAAAAAATCAAAATTAAGTTCCCAATAAGATTAATTTTATTTATCACATTCAAACTTAGTTCTAATTTAAAAATTCCTTAAAAAAAAAAATAATAATAATATAAAAAGATATAAAGTATAAAATTTCCAACGGTCTTACTGATATTTAACACGACCTCTCTCATCTTCTCAATTTCTTATTGCCCCTCATCATATAATCCCCGCAAAATTTATACAATTAAGCCCTCATATCCTCTGCACTCTTAAACTCCCAAAAAAAAAAAAAAAAAAAATTACCTAACTTTTTAAATCCTTCATAAGTGCCAAATATTCACAAATTTCTAATCCCAAAAAAATATTACCAATAAAAAAACTTAGGATTTAAATAAAAAAAAAATCATCAAAATTTTCAATTAATTAATTAATAATATTTAAAAAATTTAATTTATTATTAAAAAAAAAAAATTATATTACAGTTAGCAGTCATTTGACCAATTTTTAACTTTTTTTTTGACAATTTTAAAAATTTTTTTTATCAAAGAAATTATCACAAAAAAATAAAATTTTAAAAAACTAAAAATGTAATTTTCCTCAAATATTTTTTTAGTTATAATTTAATTAATCTCAAAAAATAAAAAAATTTTAAAACGTCAGCTAGTATCATAAAAAATTGCATTTTTAATTTTTTAAAATTTCTGTCAATTTTTATGAAAATAAAATTAGCAGACATCTGACAATTTCAGAAATTTTTTTATTAATAAGATTACTACAAAAAAATTAAAAGAAAAAATTCCACATGTAGAAAATTTGAAAAACTATTCGTGCAATTTTTTTTAAATGTTTTTTTATTCTAATTCAATTATTGAAAATAAAATCAAAAAATTAAAAACGTCGGCTAACTTTAGTATTATCAATTTTTTTTTTTTTTTTCATAATGAAATTGTTAAAAAAATTCTTAAATCATCAATAATCTTTTAAATAAATTTTAATAGAAAAAAAAAACGATAAAAAAACTCCCACAAAAATACTAGATACATTTCCCGCCATTTTTCCCTCAATAATTTCTAACCCATTTATCAATATTTTTCTTCCAACAATTTACACAAATAATTACCAAAATCTTTATTGATAATTCATAAATTAATGACAACCACTAACACTCACTGACACTCACTCTACACACTATTTATCAGCTATCAACTGTCACTATTTAATTTAATGCTGTCACCTTACCTTGAAACACCATCCGGCCACCAGCAAGATAATCCTCTTATTATAAAATTAACCCAGGATTATTTTTCATTAGCCAGCTGAAAAATAAATCCTATTAATATAATCAATTAATAATAAATAATAAATAATAAATAACAAATAAAATTAATAAATTACTGATCAAATATCTTGACCAACATATCAGCTGTCACAATTAATTCAATCAAAATAAATAAATAAATAATTTATTTATTTATTAATAAATAATAAAAAACTTACTTGAGAAAAATAAAATAAACCTGGAACTCGAAACAAAGCAACGTCTGACCACGTCCAATCTCTGATAGCACATTCACTAGCAAATTATCAAATGGGCGGTATTAGCGAGACGATACTACAATTGTTCCGCACTAAATTCGTGAATTAAAATGACTTTCTTATTTTTACTACTGCGCAGGCGCGAAAATGATTTATTTATTTATTTAATAATTAATTAAGACTCAATAATTATTTATTTACTAATTTATTTAATTATTTTTCAGCAACTCGAGCTGTGTCCAGTAACGAGCACTTCTTAAATGATTGGTTTACTTTTTTCACTGTGGTGGCGCCACTAAGCGGTTCTTTTGAATTTTTATTAACTGGAAAATTTTAGCGGGAAAATTTTTTTTAAAATAATTTAATTATTTTTTTTTTTAATAATTTTTAGATTGTAATTAATTAATTGATAATTATTTTTGTATTTTGCTTAATTTATTAATTTATAATTATAAAATATTTTTTTTGCTCGACGGGCAGAAAGCGTCAACTTTCGGCCCGCTGCGCTAGACGAAATTGCCGCTTCCTGCCTTCGTCGAGCAAAAAAATAGTATACACTCCACGGGAAATAAATAAGAAAGCCTCAGATCACATGTTTGTTGACCTCGGCTTCGCCTCGGCCAACAATTACATGTGATCTGAGACATTTCTTACTTTACTTCCCTAGGTGTGTAATATACTATTAAAAAATTGCACTTATATTTTTTTAACTTTTTAATAAAATTTTTTTGTAATAATTCTTTATTAAAAAAAATCATAGAAATTTTTAAATTTATTTTTATAATTAATTGTAATTTAATTAATTAAAAATTTTTTTAATTTTTTTGGCGAGAAAAATATTAAATTTGATTTTTTTAAATAATTAAAATAATTATTTTTTTTTTTTAAATTGTAATTAATATTTTAAATTAAATTTTTCGCTTCAAATTGTAATATTTTGCTTAATTTATTAATTTATAATTATAAATTATTTTTAAAAAATTGCACATATTTTTTTAAATTTTGAATAAAAAAATTTTTTTTTTATTTTTTTTTAACAAAAAAAATCATAAAAATTTTTTAACTTTATTTTTATAATTGTAATTTAATTAATTAAAATTTTTTTGGCGGGAAAAATATAAAATTTTAATTTTGTAAATAACTTTTTTAAAATTGTTATTTTATTAGTTTAAAAAAATAATTATAGGTAATAACATTTATATACAAGTATATATATTTATTTATATATATATTTATTTTTTAATATTGATAAATGATAATTTTTATTACTTAATAAATAGTTTGTAAATTTATTGTGATATTGCTGAATATTGTGAGCGTATAAATACATTATTTATGATAAATAATTATTGATATTTATTTATAAAACTCATTATTAATAATTAGTCATGATAAAAATATATCATTAGTACTCTAGAATTTTTTTTTTTTAATTTAATTGGAGTCTTAATTTTTTGTTCGCATTTTTAAAATTTGTAAAATAAATTTAATTTTCTAATTTTTATTAAAATAATTTCAAGTGTTAAAAATAGTAATTAAATTTTTTATTTTTTTAAATTAAAAAATTAAATTTTAGAAAATTAAATTAAAATTAAATTTAATTTAATAGTAGTCTTAATTTTTTGTTCGCATTTTTAAAATTTGTAAAATAATTTATATTTTTTAATTTTTATTAAAATTTTTAATTAAATAATTTCAAGTGTTAAAAATACTAATTAAATTTTTTTTTTTTTTTTTAATTAAAAAATGAAATTAATATTTAATTTTTTTTTAAACTAAAAAAATAAATTTTAGAAAATTTATTTTTATAAAATTAAATTAATATTTAATTTAATTTAATATTCAAT
Source organism: Cotesia glomerata (assembly GCF_020080835.1). NCBI lineage: Eukaryota > Metazoa > Arthropoda > Insecta > Hymenoptera > Braconidae > Cotesia > Cotesia glomerata. The sequence goes on along the minus strand of NC_058161.1, from coordinate 19,839,874 downwards.
TTAATTTAATATTCAATTTAATTTATATTTTATTATCAAAAAATTTAATTTTTCTAATTTTTTTTTTAGATAATTATTTATTATATAAATTTAAAAATTAATTGAAGAAAAAAAATTTTTTTAGCATTTTTAACACTAAAAACATTCTGAATTTAATTTAAAAAAAAAAAATAAAATTTAATTTTTTTAAAGCCTCATTACACTTTTTTCCTCAAAAAACTAAAAAACATTTTTGTTCTCACAAGAATCACTGATAATCGTGGACCTTGAATTATTTTTCGACAACAATTGATTAGTCTTAACACTAGTCAATAATCCTTTAGGCTTCGGAGGCAACGGAGGCGGCCTGGACAGCTTCGTCGGAGACGTAGACGGAGAATCCATCACTCCCAAAGAAGATGTCGAGGTCGACGTGGACATAGGGGACATCGACGTGTTAGCGATAGAAGATAGTTCGATACTTTTGTCGATGATTGTTTTGTCAGCATCTTCCAAAGTCACGTCCAGGTTCAACGAACTGTCTAAGCTGGATTTGTTCGTTGAGATTGTTGATTGAAATTGTTCCTGTGGTGGAACTGATGGTTGATTGCGAGACTCATTTATCATCACTCGATTTGCTATCGAGCTGTCGATGAAATTTGATGGTGGGTGTTGAGTCTTTTCAGGTATCGAAACGTCGTTAAAGAATTTTGAACTTGAATTTTCGCAATTTGCTGATACTGTCAATCTAGCACGTCGTAATTTTTTGTCATCTTTGCTTTTACTGTTTTCTTTATCCTATAAAATAAAAAAAAAATAGTTTTATGGTTAAAATAAAAATATTGATAGTGATATTCATCATAATATTGATATTCATTATAATACTGCTATTATTAATGATATTCGTCATGATATTGACATTGTAAGTGATATTCATCATGATATTGCTATCAATATTCACCATAATGTTGATAACGATATTTATTATGATATTGATAGTGATATTCATCATGATATTGATATTATTCATAATCAGGGCCAGGACTTTCGCAGTTGTTTAAATGAGCATTCATATGTTTAACCTCAAATTTGAATAAAGAAAAAACGCCAACTTCCTGGCCCTGTTCATAATAGTGCTATTATTAATGATATTCATCATGATATTGATATTGATATTCATCATAACGTTGATAACTATATATTATTATATCGATAGTGATATTCATCATGATATTGTTATCGAATTCAGCGATATTTATTATGATATTGATAGTGATATTCATCATGATATTGATATTCCTTATAATAGTGCTATTATTAATGATATTCATCATGATATTGACATTGTAAATGATATTTACCATGATATTGATATTGATATTCATCATAATGTTGATAAAGATATATTATTATGATATTGATATTGATAGTGATATTCATCATGACATTGTTATCGGTATTCATCATAATATTGATAGTGATATTGCTATCGATATTCATCATGATATTGACGATATTTATTATGATATTGATAGTGGTATTTATCATGATAAGGACGATATTTAATATGATATTGGTAGTAATATTCATCATGATATTGACAACGATATTTATTATGATTTTGATATTGATATTCATCATCATATTAATGGTGATATTTATCATGATATTGCTATCGATGTTCATCAAAATGTTGATAACGATATTTATTATGATATTGATAGTGATATTCATCATAATATTACTATCAATGTTTATCATAGTATTAATAGTGATATTTATCATGATATTGACGATATATATTATGATATTGGTAGTGATATTCATCATGATATTGACAACGATATTTATTATTTTGATATTGATATTCATCATGATACTAATAGTGATATTTATCTTAATATTGTTATCGATATTCATCATGATATTGACAACGATATTTATGATGATATTGATAGTGATATTCATCATGATATTGTTATCGATATTTATCATAATATTGATAGTGATATTCATCATGATATTGTTATCGATATTCATCACAATATTGATAGTGATATTGCTATCGATACTCATCAAAATATTGATAGTGATATTAATTGATATTAACAGTGATATTCATCATGATGTTGTTAGTGATATTCATCATGATACTGATATTATTAAATTATTGACATAAATAATCATAATGATCTAAAAAATTATATTCATCATGACATCGATATCAATTATAAAATTGATGATATTTATCATGATATTCATCATGATTTGATGATATTCATCACACTAATGACATAGATAACAATATTATCAAATAACTATTCTAATAATTGAATAATTTGAATTTCAAATTAAAATAATTCCGTACTCATAAAATTATATCTAAATTTTTAAAACCAAAAAAATTAACCTTTAAAAAGTCAGGAAGTTCAAAATTTATCTCCGTTCCTCTTTGATCCTCTAAACGTGATCTTTGAGCTCTTTTCAATCCCTCGTATAATTCTAAGAAAATAAAAAATACATTAATAAAACCAATGAATCAAAATTTATACAATTACAAAAAAAAAAAATAAAAAATTTACCATCACCATCAAATCGTCCAGGTAATTGTAACTTAACACCATTCCGCCACTTAGCAATCAAAGGAGCATGTGACCTCGTAGTCTGTGTCATTTCTTCAGCGCAATCAGAATGACTTTTTTCGCTCAGATTGCTGCTTTTAGACTTAGACTTTTTCTTCCCCGACAGCGCCAAGTCTCGGGAGAAAAATTTATTCGATAAAATTGACGAACTTTCCGATCTTTGGTCCTCTGACTAAATTACAAAATTTATTATTAATAATTTAATTATTATTTTTAATATTAATTAAAAATACTTACTTTACAGGAACCTTCGCTTTGATATTTATTAGCACTTTTTCCAACTAATAATTCTTCAAATACTTTATTTGTAATTTCATCCAACGTTGTTTGTCCTTGAGGAATATTTTCTTGACATTTTAAAGCGTCTCGTTGAAAATCTGGAAAAAAAAATTAAAAAATTATATTTAAATTTAAAATTAAAAATTTTGAAAATTAAATTTAAATTTAAAATTAAAAAAATTTCAAATTTAAATTTCGCGCCAATAAAAAATTTCAAATTTTCAAAAAAAAATTAAATTTAAATTTAAAATAAGAAAAGTTAAAAATTAAATTTGAAACCAAAAAAATTAAAAATTGAATTTAAATTTGAAATAAAAAAAATTTTTAATTTAAAAAATCAAATTTATAAATTTAAAATTTAAAATTTGAATTTCGCGCCAATAATAAATTTCAAATTTAAATTTCGCGCCAAAATAATCTAGATGTCACTGCACATTTATTTTTAAATTACCTACTTATCATGCCCGCTAACTAAAAAAAATAGCGACGAGATTAATCTCCAGTTTTAATTTTTTTTTCTCAATAAAAATTAAACTACTGTGATTTAAACTATGAAACTTTACAAAATTATTCTTTTAGATAGTATTGACCGACTAAAAAAAAAATTTAGTAAATTAAAAAATTTTTAAAATTAAAAAATTTCACCTTCATTGTTAGACGTAAGAACTAGCCTCGCTGGAGCATTAATTGCTGGAATTTCCAGCGATATCGGGTGACCGTCACCCCAGATCGTTATTAACTCCAACTTGAACCCATACTTGTTCAACAATGGCCTCAGTACTTCTCTGAGAGTTCGTCCTTTGTGCGCAACCACTGTGATTATTCGCCGAGACGGTAAATCTACTTTTAATACTTTTGCAGGTACTACTTCGACTTCTTGGCCTGCTAACACCGATGACGAGTACTTGAGATTCATCAGCTGTAATTTACAATTTTTAATTAGTAATTATTTTTTTTTTAATTCTAATGCAGGTGCAGAATTAGAAAGCGAGTTTATTTAACATGCGTGCGTTAACACAAAGCCATGCAATTATTACAGTCCATTATTAATATTTATTTATTTTGGTGACTCGCGGGTTTATTTAATTAATTAATTATTGCAATCTTCTTTTTTCTTTCAGTGCTTAAAATTTTTGATTGCAGTGTTGGGCAATTATTTTTTAATTACTTAATTTAAAAAAAAAATTTTAAATATTTTAAACTAGCAACCTTGCAGTCACTACGTGACTGCCGTGAGTTGTGAACTATAAATAAATAAAATTTTGCTTTATTGAATAATGACTTTATTTAAATTGCACTGTACTTTCTTAACTATTGACATTTTTAGAAATTTAAGCTCATCGCGATGTTACACTCATCCAGAACTTTCATTTGAGTACCCACATGCATTTTTGATATATTTTTCATATATACATATATATATATATATATATATATATATATATATATATATATATATATATATATATATATATATATATATATAAATATATGAAAAATCGATGTGGGTACTCAAATGAAAGGTCTTGATGAGTGTAACATCAGGATGAGCTTATATCTTTAAAAATGTCAATAGTTCATAAAATACGAGGTCATTTATTAATTATTGACATTTTTAAAGATATAAGCTCATCCCGATGTTACACTCATGAAGAGCTTTTATTTGAGTAACCATATGCATTTTTGATATATTTTTCATATATACATATATGTAATATATATAAATACATAAAATATATGAAAAATTGATGAGGGTACTCAAATGAAAGGTCTCGATGAGCATAACATCAGGATGAGCTTATATATTTAAAAATGTCAATAGTTCTCAAGATAACAATTTCAATACTTAATTATTGACATTTTTAAAAATATAAGCTAATCCCGATGTTACACTCATCAAGAGCTTTCATTTGAGTACTCACATGAATTTTTGATATATTTTTCCTATCTATTATCTATTATATATATATATAGGAGATCCCTTTTTTGAACTCACTCATCACGAAATCTCAGAAACTATTAGGTCGATTGACTTGAAATTTGGTAGGAATATTCCTTTTGCCGAGTAGAGGTCAGCTAAGAACGGATTTTACGAAATTCCACCCACAAGGGGTCTTGCGGGGGAGTTAACAATAGAAAATTCCCATTTTTTTTATTAATTTATGTGTGTAGTCATTTGTTTTTTGTTTCCGTCAATAAAACAAAAGACGATCGTTTTTTCGTCATTCTTTTTTTTTTCTAGCTTATAAAGAAGTCGGAAAAATGTATAACATCAACTCTACGCTTTCAATGCTTCTCCATCCACACCATCCCACGCATCCACCCACGCACTCCCACACATCCACCCACGCACTCTCACGCATCCATCCATGCACTCCTACGCATCCACCCACGCATCCATCCACGCACTCTCACGCATCCATCCATGCACTTCTACGCATCCACCCACGCACTCTCACGCATCTATCCATGCACTCCTGCGCATCCATCCATGCACTCACCCACATTTATATATATATGAGATTTCCACGTATATAGTCACTCATCACGATATCTCTGGAACCATAAGACCTAGAGACTTGAAATTTGGTAGGAATATTCTTTTTACCGAGTAGAAGTCAGCTAAGAACGGATTTAACGAAATTCCACCCACAAATGGGGTTGCGGGGGCGTTAACAATCAGAAATTCCCATTTTTAAACTATAGCTCCTATCGACTCCAAATTTAGTAAGAATCTTCTGTAAGAGATCTAGAAATAATCTATGAACGAACTTTACGATATTACACCCCACAGAGGGTTGCGGGGGTGGGTATTAACAATAAAAATTTGTAATTTTCAAGCTATAGCTCCTACAGATTCCAAATTTTATAGAAAATTTCTGTAAGTGATGTAAAAATAATTTATGAACGAATTTTACGATATCATACCCCAAAGAGGATTGCGGGGGCGTTAACAATAAAAAATTCCCGTTTTCAAACTATAGCTCCAATAGACTCAAAAATGGGTAGGAATTTTCTGTTAGAGATGTAGAAATAATATAGGAACGAATTTTACGATAGCTCACCCCACAGGGGTTTGCGGGGGTGGGTATTTACAATTAAAATTTTTAATTTCAAAGCTATAGCTCCTATAGACTTCAAATTTGATAGGAGTCTTCTATATGTGATATAGAAATGATCTAAGAACGGATTTTACAACGAATCATCTCCAATAAGGATCGCGGGAGTGGGTGTTGACAATAAAAAATGTTTATTTCCAAAATATAGCTTCTGAAAACTCTAAATTCGGTAGAAATCTGTTATTTCTCCTGTAGAGATCATCTCAAAATGGATTTCAATAAAGTTTACTTCCGATAGGAATTGCGGGGGTGGGTGTTAAAATCTAAAATTTTAATTTCTAAACTGTAACTTCGACAGACTTCAAATTTGGTGGGAGTCTTCATGTATCATGTCAAGTTCAGCTAAGAATGAATTTTATCAAATTCCAATCCCAAAGGGACTGCGGAGGCGTTAACAATGAAAATCTTTCTTTTCAAAACAATAGTTTCTATGGACTCGAAGTTTTGTTGGAATATTTTATTTTTAATGTAAAAATCATTTCGAATAGGATCTTACGAAATTTCTCTCTCACATAAGAGTGCGGGAGTGATAGTTGTCAAAAAATTCATATTTTTCAAATATATTTCCTAGAGATATAAAATTCGATAGAATCTTAAGAGAAACAGGTAATTACAGGGATGGCCTCCAAGGTCAACGGATTAAAATATTTTCCTTTTTTAATAATTATATTTTCTTACCACAATCGTCTCTTTGGCAGCGGCGAAAAAGTCATTGTAAGGTTTCTAAAATTTAACTTTACATGTAGCTATATAGTCAACGGACTAAGTATTTTGCATACATTTTATTTTTGCTGATCACATAACCAATGAATTGTTCTTATTACGGGATCGCGGGAATGTAACAGATTAAAATGAAAACATTTTCTAATCACTTGAGATGTGGAAAAAAAATTTGGCTATTCATTTTAAGAGATTTCGTAAAATCAAAAATTAAAATCGTAAATCCAAAAATGATTATTCAGTTTTGGAGAAAGCCACGGGAATGTTATAGTGATTGCACATTGAAAGTTACAATGGATATTCGCTATAATTATGACATGGATAAAAGGTACAGGCCAATCCGATAGAATTTTGAATCTGTGCAAGTCAGAACAATACTCCAATTGAATTTCAAGTCTAGATCTGAAAATGCAATTCTATCAAGTGCCCAGCGGAGCGGGCGGGTAACAACTAGTATACATATATAATATATATAAATAGATAAAATATATGAAAAATTGATGTGGGTACTCAAATGAAAGGTCTCGATGAGCGTAACATCAGGATGAGCTTATATATTTAAAAATGTCAATAGTTCTCAAGATAACAATGTCAATACTTAATTATTGACATTTTTAAAAATATAAGCTCATCCCGATGTTGCACTCATCAAGAGCTTTCATTTGAGTACCCACATGCATTTTTGATATATTTTTCATATATTCATATATATAATAAATAATAATATAAATATATAAAATATATGAAAAATTGATGTGGGTACTCAAATGAAAGGTCTCGACGAATGTAACCTCAAGGTAAGCTTATATCTTTGAAAATGTCAATAGTTCACAAGATACAAGGTCATTTATTAATTATGTATCCAGAGGAATTATTTATTAAATTTAAAAATTAAAATTTTTTCGTCTTTAACAAAATATGCAAACAATTTCATCGATTGACAATAAATTTAACTATAAAATTAAATTAATCTAGTTCTAAGATATAAGCGCGGTTGATGCAACGAGCAATGAGTGTGTGCTAAAACACGAGTGCAGAAAAATTATTTTTACCGAATTAATATTGAAATAAATGTAATAAACACATTTTTAATTAATTTTGTACAAAATTAGTTAATTTTTTTTTTCGCCCAACGCTGATATTAAATATTTATTTGTTTATTTATTTAAAACTGACCTCGTCCGTGGCAAGTATGAGAACATCGTAATTGAGATATTTCAAGGCTCGCTTGTCTAGCAGACGTGTTATCACATCTTTAATAGTCTCGGTTTGACTTGTAGGGACTACTGTTGTAGATCCATCAGGTAAAATCACACGACACAGTCCCGTGCACTTGCTATGGGCCTCTTTTTTATCGTTCTGGCCATCGTATGACGCAACGGACTATAATTATTTATTTTAATTCACAAAAGCAAAAAAAAAAAAATACAAAAATTAGCAGACAGCTGGATAATTTTTAATTTTATTTAAAAAATAAAAATTAAATTATTTTTGTTTTTTTATGACAAAAAAAATAAAAATTTTCAGATGTCTGTTTTTTTTTCAGTATTATAAAACAAGACAATATTAAATAATAAAAAAAAACACTAAAACACACACAGTTAATAATTTAAAATTTTTAAAAATTTTTCATGAGCAAAATGCTAAAAAAAAATTAATTTTTTTAAATACTTACATGTTTGCTGAAAGATTGTCGTAGCGCCAGGTCCCAAGACGCTAATGAAGATCGACTGCTGGAAATCGATATATTGTCTTCATTATTGTTAATATTATTATTGTTGTTATTATTATTGATATTATGATTGGAGCTCTCGTCGCGTTTCATTGAAGAAAAACTTTTGTACATTGGCTCGACGCGGGTTGGTATTTTGTTGTACTCGCTTTCGCCCCTGTCTTTTGATTTGGACCTGAAAATTTCATTATTATCAATTTTTCATATATTTATATATATATATATATATATATATATATATATATATATATATATATATATATATATATTTATATATTTATTTATATATATTTATATATATATATATATATAAAGAATTTATATAATTAAGAAATGACCTTGTATCTTGCACATCAATTTTTCATATATCTATATATACTATATATATAAATATATGAAAAATATATCAAAAATGCATGTGGGTATTCAAATGAAAGCTTTTGATGAGTGTAACATCGGGATGAGCTTATATCTTCAAAATATACATTATATAATTAAGAAATGACCTTGTATCTTGTGAACTATTGACATTTTTAAAGATATAAGCTCATCCCGATTTTACACTCATCGCGATCTTTCATTTGAGTACCCACATCCATTTTTCATATATTTTATATATTTATATATATTACATATATGTATATATGAAAAATATATCAAAAATGCATGTGGGTATTCAAATGAAAGTTCTTGATGAGTGTAATATCAGGATGAGCTTACATTTTTAAAAATATCAATAATTAAGAAATGACCTTATATCTTGTGAAATATTGACATTTTTAAAGATATAAGCCCGTCCCGATGTTACATTAATCGAGACCTTTCATTTGAGTACCCACATCAATTTTTCATATATTTATATATACTATATATATGAATATATAAGAAATATATCAAAAATGCATGTGGGTACTTAAATGAAAGCTTTTGATTAGTGTAACTTCGAGATGAGCTTATATCTTTAAAAATGTCAATAGTTAAGAAAGTACAGTGCAATTTAACAAAAGTCATTGTTTAATCAAGTAAAATTTTATTACCTGTTTTTTCGATTCCAAGGTAAAATAGACTTCCTACGTCTGTCCTCCGCATCCGAGTGGCTTTTTTTTAATTTTACACTCGGGGAATTGGTGAGAGATAAATCACAGTCTTCGGTACTTACAACGCTACTTCCAGTCTCTAAACAATTACGATATAAATCAGATCGCAGGAATCGTGGGTATGAATCGAATTTCATTAAATTGAATACTTGTTTTTGCGCCTAAGAAAATAAAATAATAAAATGATATTAAACAAAATAAAAATAAAAATTATTAAATTAAAGTACTTTTAATTAAATTCTATAATTGAAAAAAATTTTAATTAAATTTTTTCCAAAAAATATTTTTTTTAATTAAATAAAAAAATTATGATTAATAATAAAATAAAAAAGAAAATAAAAAACACTTTAAAAATGATTAAAAAAAAAAAAAAATTAAAATTCTATTAATTCATCAATCTAACATCTTCAATTTGCCTGATGAATAATAATTACCTAATTTGAATAACAATCAAGTATTTATTTATTTTTTTTTTTTTTTTCTTTTAAATAGTTACCTGCAGAAAAAGATCAGCAGGAGCATAATTGATTAATTCTTGCGTAATTTGTCCAGCCGCATGACTGTCAACATTTACTGGCTCACCAGCAGTCGCTGACAGATGACGTTCATAGATTTTCCAAGCTAGTGTACGTCTATTTGACGTGTCCTCGGTATTTTTGTACCTCTCGCAAGCTGCCCAGAAGTAAATATTTTCATGGCTAAATTCTTTCTTCAAAAATTCCTATTTGGAATATTAAAAAAATTTGTATTAATTATTAATTATAATTATATATTTATAATATATTTTTTTGTATTAATTTTTTATTTTAATAATTTTGAGTGTAAAAATTAGTAAATTAACTTACGGCAAATGTTTGTAGACCAACGGGATCTTTTAATAATTTTTCAAATCCTGAAGCCCAAGTATGCACTCCATAATTATTATCTTCTTTATCACATGAATCGGTACTTCCATATTGCTGTAACATTAATTAATAATTAATAATTTATAAGAAAGAAATAAAAAAAAATTTTTAATAAATAACTGACTAACAACCTTGCAGTCACTACGTGACTGCTAAGTATTTGTGAACTATAAATAAATAAAATTTTTCTTTATTAAATAATGAATTTTGTTAAATTGCACTGTATTTTCTTAAATATTGACATTTTTAAAGATATAAGCTCATCCCGATGTTACACTCATCAAGACCTTTCATCTGAGTACCCACATGCATTTTTGATATATTTTTCATATATACATATATATAAATATATAAAATATATGAAAAATTGATGTGGGTACTCAAATGAAAGGTTTCGATGACTGTAATATCGCGATGAGCTTATATTTTAAAAAATGCCAATATTTTACAAAATACAAGGTAATTTCTTAATAATTGATATTTTTAAAGATATAAGCTCATCCAGATATTACACTCATCGAGACCTTTCATTTGAGTACCCACATGGATTTTTGATATATTGTTCATATATACATATACGTAATACATATAAATATATAAAATATATGAAAAATTGATGTGGGTACTCAAATGAAAGGTCTCGATGAGTGTAACCTCAGGGTGAGCTTATATCTTTAAAAATGTCAATAGTTCACAAGATATAAGGTCATTTTCTAATTATGTATCTAGAGATAAAGAATTTTTGAATGCAACCTTAATACTTATTTTTCTTATTGTCTTTATAATATAGATAATTATATTAATAAAAAAAATTTATTAAAAATTTTAATAAATAAAAAAAAATTATAATTACAAATTATTTAAATCTTGTTCTATCAATTAACTAATTAAATTAATTTGCTTGAAATAAAATTAATGAGTCACCGGAAGTCAATTAATTCAATTTTAAATTAAATTCTTAGCATTATTACTTATTGTATTTTTAAATTGTAAAGTAATATAATTAAAAAAATGTCATTTACTATTAATGTAATTATAAATTATAAGTATATTAAAATTATTTTTATTTTTATGATAAAGTTTGATAGTATTTGACATAAGGAAAAAAATTACCGAAATTTCGACGAAGAACATGACAATCACTCACAAAATTGAAGTTAATTTAATATAATACTTTATAGAATGTTGTAGTTGTTTGATATAAATTAGAATTTATTTAAAAGAAAAAAAAAATAGTTGAGCAGCTATCGCCATAATGTTATTTTAAAATCTCGACAGTAACAATGGGCGCTTATTCACCAGGTGAACCCAACCGAAACATTGTCTCACGACTATATCCCGTTTTAGTTTTTAACATTTTATGTACTGCCAACTTTATAAAAAATATATATGTTTAAGATTTATATTATTATTATCATTATTATTGAAATATAATTTTAGTCTAATAAAAAATTAAAAAAAAAAAATTAAAAAATAAATAAACAAATGGATAATAATAATAATAATAATAATTATTATTATTATTTTTATTATTATTATTATTATTATTGTTAAATTACAATTTTAAATTTTCATATAAATTTAATTAAGTAAATTATGAGATATAAACAAAAAAAAAAATGATTGCATTGATTTCGATGTAGTTCAAAAATGTCAATTATATAATACTATATAGTATAAGGGAATTTCTTATCCAACTTATTACCTTTAATATTGAAAATTATGACAGAAACTAATTTGTAGTTTGTAGTACTAATGTAGTATCAATTAAAAAATCAATGCATTGATTTTAATAGTCAATGTAGCTTAATTAAGTTATTTGTAATGTAAAATAGGTTTTTTTTTCCAATTTCTGATAATTAATAATTTAATGTATGTAAGAACACTTATTATAAAAAAATGCATTGATTTTGAGAGTTAATGTAGTATAAAAATATTATTTAGTATTCAAAAGCTATTTAAATTTATTTTTTTTTGTTAAATTATTGAAAATTTTGACTAAAATTAATTAATCGCATTGATTTTAAATGTCAATGCATTTAGATTTACTTCTCAATGCAGTGCAAAGAAAGTTTTAAAGAAATTTAATAAATAAAAAATTATATATTATTATTATTATTATTATTATTATGATTATTATTATTACTATTTTTTCATTACTATGTAAAATTTAAAATTAGTTCAACATCAATTTGGATCGGGGATAATGGCTTTGAAATATAGAACTCTTTAATTATTACTATTATTATCAATATTATTGTTATTAAATTTTGTTAAATTATAATTAAAAAATAACTTTTGAAAATTTTATATTTGAAAAAATTTTTTAAAATTATTATTATTAATTTTGTTATTAGAAAATTTTGTAAAATTATAATTAAAAAATAACTTTTGAAAATTTTATATTTCAAAAATTTTTTTTTAGTTATTATTATTATTATTATTATTATTATTATTATTAATATTGTTATTATTAAATTTTGTAAAATTATATTTAAAAAAAATTTTTCAAAATTATTATTATTATTAATGTTATCATTATTATTATCATCATTATTATTGTTATTATTAAATTTTGTAAAATTAGAATTAAAAAATAACTTTTGAAAATTTTCTATTTCAAAAAATTTTTCAAAATTATTATTATCATTATTATTGCTCAAAATTTTTTTATCAAACTCACAAATTTCTTTACTTTAAATTAAAAACAAAAAAAAATAAATAAATAAATCTTCATCATAATTCACAACTATCTAAACAAAAACTAATAAAACTGAAGGTCAAATTAATTGAATTCCTTCAATAAAATTAATAAAATAAATAAATTAATAAAAGAACACTTCAACTTATCTTCAACTTCACAATACAATAATAATAATAAAAATAATAATATATCAATACATACTGACTTTATGTAAAATTCCATGTCTATACAGAGAAAGTTTTAATCCATAGTACGGAAATCCCATGTGTAAGTAATTTAAACAACTAATAGCGCACAACATTAAACAATTATTAAATTACTCATATATATTTTTTTAATAAAATTTTTTAGATTAATTAAAAATTTTTTTTTAAATGTTTTAGACTAAAAAATTAAATAAATTAATAATAAATAATAATTTAAAAAAATAAAATTTACGGGCGCCGCCCAGAGTTAGAAGATTGCTCTAAACGTGCGCTTGACAGCATGCACAAAACTACAACTACCGACACGTCATGGTAATACTTCTTTGTGTATCTGTATTTTATAATAATAATGATATATAAATGTGATGATGTGTGATGTTAGTCATGAAGAATATATAAGGAATACATGGACTTATTAGAATGAATATAGAGAGTGTGCGTGACTCGGTTTTCATTCTTTGTATTGGATGAATTGTATAACATATTTGTGTGCAAGTGTGTGTGATTAAATATATATGGAGCACTTATATTCACATTCTCTTGCATGATCTAAAAGCCCTAACAGGAAATTATGGCGTCCTCAATAGAACGTGCAAGAGAAATAAAAAAAATTTTTTATAGTATGAATGGATAAATATATTTATTTAGATTATAGTTTATTTATGTTTTAATTATGAGATTTGTAAGATTGAAAAATATTATTATTAATAGATTTTTAAAATGAAATTTAGGAGGGATTAAAGGTCTACTATTTTAGGATAATTTAAAAAAAAAATTAGGAAAATTGGACAAGTAGTTTTGGAGCTATAGTCATTGGAAAAATAAAGGTACAACCCAAAGCGCGGCAGTAGGGAAATTTTAATTCAAATTTAGATGGTTAAAATTTGAGATAGGGGAAAATTATAATAGAGCTTTTTTGTAGGAAATTTAAAACTCTACAGAAAAAATTCTCATTAATTTTATCGTATTTTTGATCTTTTAATTATAACTAGCAATCTGACAGCCACTGCGTGACTGCCGTGACTTGTCAACTATAAATAAATAAAATTTTGCCTTATTAAATAATGAATTTTGTTAAATTGCACTATACTTTATTTAATATTGAGATTTTCGAAGATATAAGCTCATCCTGATAGTACACTCGTCAAGAGCTTTCATTTGAGTACTCACACGCATTTTTGATATATTTTTCATATATACATATATATAAAAAAATGATGTGGGTACTCAGATGAAAGGTCTCGATGTGCGTAACATCAAGATGAGCCTATATCTTTAAAAATGTCAATAGTTCACAAGACACAAGGTCATTTCTTAATTATTGACATTTTTAAAGATATAAGCTCATACGGATGTTACACTCATCAACAGCTTTCATTTGAGTACCCACATGCAATTTTATATATTTTTCATATATACATATATATAAATATATAAAATATATGAAAAAATGATATGGGTACTCAAATGAAGGCTCTCAATGAGTGTAATATCAAAATGAGCTTATATTTTTAAAACTATCAATAGTTCACAAGATACAAGATAATTTCTTAATTATTGACATTTTTACAGATATAAGCTCGTCCCGATATTACACTCATCGAGACCTTTAATTTGAGTGCCTACATGCATTTTTTACATATTTTTCATATATACACATATATAATATATAAAATATATGAAAAATTGATGTGGGTACTCAAATGAAAGGTCTTGATGAATGTAACATCAAAATGAGAAAATTTCAATAGTTCACAAAATAGCAATGTCAATTCTTAATTATGTAACATATATAATACATATTTTAAAGATATAAACTCATCCCTACGTTGTACTCATCAAGACCTTTCATTTGAATACCCACATGAATTTTCATATATTTTTCATATATACATATATATAATATATATAAATATATAAAATATATGAAAAATTGATGTGGGTACTCAAATGAAAGCTCTCAATGAGTATAACATCGCGAACAGCTTATATCTATAAAAATGTCAATAGTTCACAAAATAGCAATGTCAATTCTTAATTACTGACATTTTTAAAGATATAAGCTCACCCCGATGTTACACTCATCAAGACCTTTCATTTAAATACCTACATGCATTTTCATATATATATATATATATATATATATATATATAAAATATATGAAAAATTGATGTAGGTACTCAAATGAACGCTCTCGATGATTTCAACACCAAGATGAGCTTATATCTCTAAAAATCTCAATATTTCCCAAGAAACAAGCTAAAATCTAAAAAAACTCACCAATTCCTCCTGAAACTCATCAAAATTCCTAATCTCCTGCAAACTGGTCCACTGCCTCGCCTCATAACTCTTCCCAGCGAAAGAATTCAGCAGTTTCGTAAACTGTTGATCATCACCCTTAAGATTCTCCAAGCTATGAACCATAGATTTAGCAACATTGAACACCTTGGGACTCAACTTGCAGCACATTTCACTCCTGGAACTCTTAACACAATCCTTGCCCTCCATCCCTTTCTCAACTTTCCTAGGCAGAGACCAAGCGGCAACTGGCCCAGCAGATGTTACTTGGCAGCTGTCGTCCCCTCCAACATTACCACCCCCCTCTCTGCTACAACAACCATCATCAGCAACCAGCTGGGCCTTGTCATCAATTAGCTGATCCCTTCTTCTGACCCAGGGATCCTCATCCCTGTTCCTAACAGGGAAAGGTTGTCTAAAGACTTCCTGGCCGTAGTCATCACGGAACCCAATTCCCGAGTCACTGTTACTAGAGTGAGCCGTGGAGCTGCTTAGGTTGCTCGGTTGAGGACTCACAGCCTCCATTTGCCTCCTGATATTCTCCGCGTAGTTCTCCTCGCCGTCGACGATGTAAAGGGTCTGAATCGCGCCTATAAGGCCCATACAACTGTCAGGAAACTCCTGGCAGACATTAGAGTCAGTCGTCCGAGTGCAAACGAACCCAAATGCACTTGATGTACTGACGTGTAATGAATGTTCAATCAACCTGTTGAAGATCATGAACACGTGGCAGGAATTAGAAACAATTCCGTCGTTTTCTCCAGCAGACTTGGTCAAAATTCCGAAGAATTGCTTATCACTCTCCGAAAAAGCATTACAAAAAATAATTCTGTAAGAAGGATACTCAGCGATTACTTGATTGTCAGCATTAGTCAATTTTATGTTGGTCACGTGGATGGTCAGGAGAACTGTCGTTGGATTCCGCTTCTCCTGCTTCAACCTCTTAATACACTTCTTTAATACCTGCATCATCATGCTTGGATGCAATTGGTTGGGGATGTCGATGGTCCCAAGGTAGCCCACTACTGTTCGGTGGACTATCTTCTCGGTCTCGCGCTTCTTAGGCGGTGGAGCTAATAATGAGCAGGCTGTTCCGACAGAAAAGAGTTCCTGGGTGCTAGGATTGTCGCTCAGGTTGTCGAAGCTTGAGCTGCAGGTTAGGTTTAGGTGGCGGTGGCTGCCGGTTTGACTGCACTGCATCTTGGGGGGTGGTGGTGGTGGATGGCGGGTTGTTGAGGACTGCGAGTCGAACATCGCGCCGGTTTTGAGGTCGTTTACTACCTTTTCGACGGTACATTTGAATTTGTCCCCGTCTGAAAGATGTATATTGATAAGCAACTTTATAGTCACTATGTGACTGCAGTGAATTGTGAGTGATTAAATAATGATTTTTGTTAAATTACACTGTACTTTCTTAAATATTGATGATTTTAAAGATATAAGCTCATCCTGATGTTACGCTCATCAAGAGCTTTCATTTGAGTACCCACATGAATTTTTTATATATTTTATATATTTCACAAATATATATATATATATATATATATATATATATATATATATATATATATATATATATATATATATATATAATATATGAAAAATTCATGTGAGTACTCAACTGAAAGGTCTCGATGAGCGGAACATTAAAATGAGATTATATTTTTAAAAATGTCAATAATTAAAAAATTATATTGTATTTTGTCAACTTATGATATTTTTGAAGATATAAGCTCATCCTGATGTCACACTCATCAAGAGCTGTCATTTGAGTACCCACTTGCATTTTTGATATATTTTTTATATATACATATATTTCATATAATCATATATGTAATATATATAAATATATAAATATATGAAAAATTCATATGGGTACTCAAATAAAAAGTCTCGATGAGTGTAACATAGGAATGAGCTTATATCTTTAAAAGTGTCAGTAGCTTTCAAGATACAAGGTCATTTCTTAAATATTGACATTTTTTAAGATATAAGCTCATCCCGATGTTACACTCATCAAGAGCTTTCATTTGAGTACCCACATGCATTTTTGATATATTTTTCATACATACATATATGTGATATATGTAAATATATAAAATATATAAAAAATTGATGTGGGTACTTAAATGAAAGGTCTCGATGAGCATACTGTCCGGATGAGCTTATATCTTTTAAAATGTCATAAGTTGACAAAATTCAATATAATTTCTTAATTATTGACATTTTTGAAGATATAAGCTCTTCCCGATGTTACACTCATCAAGAGCTTCCATTTGAGTACCCACATGCATTTTTGATATATTTTTCATATGTACATATATATATAATATACATAAATATATGAAATATATGAAAAATTGATGTGGGTACTCAAATGAAAGGTCTCGATGAGTGTAACACTGGGATGAGCTTATGTCTTTAAAATTGTCATAAGTTGACAAAATTTAATATAATTTCTTAATTATTGACATTTTTAAAGATATAAGCTCATCCGGACATTACACTCATCAAGACCTTTCATTTGAGTACCCACATGCATTTTTGATATATTTTTCATATATACATGTATGTAATATACATAAATATATAAAATATATGAAAAACTGATGTGGGTACTCAAATGAAAGGTCTCAATGAGTGTTACATCGGGATGAGCTCATATCTTTAAAAATGTCAATAGTTACCAAGTTACAAGCTCTTTTCTTACTTATGTATCGATATCAAAATGTCAATATTATTAAATTCTAAAATAAAATAAAAACTTTGACAGATGTCTATTGATTAAAATTTGATAATAATAAAACAAAAATAATTACTTTGAGAAAGTGAACTATTGATCTGATGACTACTGCGAGACCTGTGAGAGTACTTAGGCTTGGTGCGAGCAGCCAAGTGTCCCTCTTCATCAGAGGAGTCCGAGTAATAATTCTCAGCTATCTGTAGCCTCAGGACGCCCTTGGAGTTTCCAATTAGCTTGACCACATCGTCGTGGGGAGACTTGGCGACACTGTACCCGTTCACAGCCACCAAGTAATCCCCGGCTCTGAGGCCAGATTGCTCGGCAGGCGACCCGGAGACGATGCACGAAAGAATGCAGGGCTGCTGTCCGGATATGGTGAAGCCGTAACCCTTCGTGCCTCTTACTAGTTCCACGGCCCGGACTCCGTAATTAATGCGCTTTTTCTTTCGGCGACTCGGGTGCATCATCACGTCACATAAATATTCACTTCACCTGGGGAATTTGTTGAGGTTATTGATAATAAGGGTGATGCACTGGGACACGGACGGGAGTTGGAGATGTCAAAAAAATACTGGTTGTTGATGCAGGCTGTGGGCTCTTCCAGCAGCGAGATCTGCTGGAAAATATTCCGACTTTGTGCTTATATTTTATATATTTTTAATGTCACTTACTTCTTTATCCACATTATTGGTCGGATGGTAATATAATGGTGTAGTAATTGTTGTTTAGTGACACCTGGTGGACAAGAAAATTTAAATTTGAATTCAAGCGGAAAAATTTATATTTAAATTTTGGTGGGGAAAGTTTGAATATTATTATTTTTAATTTATAAACAATTTTTTTAAAAAAAATTTTTTTAAATTACCCTTTTGAATTTTTAATCGCAAATTGCTGTCTCTAGATACATAATTAAGAAATGACTTTGTATCTTGGGAACTATTGACAATTTTAAAGATATAAGCTCATCCTGATGTTACACTCATCGAGACCTTTCATTTGAGTACCCACATCAATTTTATATATATTTTATATATTTATATATATTATATATATGTATATATGAAAAATACATCAAAAATACTTGTGGGTATTCAAATGAAAGCTCTTGATAAGTGTAACATCATAATGAGTTTATATCTTTAAAAATTTCATTAGACGACAAAATACAATATAATTTTTTAATGATTGACATTTTTAAAGATATAAGCTCATTTTGATGTTACGCTCATTGAGACCTTTCATTTGAGTACCCACATGAATTTTTCATATATTTTATATATTTAAAAAAATCAGAAATATATAAAATATATGAAAAATTCATGTAGGTACTCAAACGAAAGCTCTTCATGATTGTAACATCGGGATGAGGTTATATCTTTAAAAATGTCAATAATTAAGTACTAACATTGCTATTTTGTCAATTATAGACAATTTTTAAGATATAAGCTCATCCTGACATTACACTCATCGAGATCTTTAATTTGAGTACCCACATCAATTTTATATATATTTTATATATTTATATATATTATATATATGTATATATGAAAAATATATCAAAAATGCATGTGGGTACTCAAATGAAAGCTCTTCATTAGTGTAACATCATGATGGGCTTATATTTTAAAAAACATCAATATTTAAGAAAGTACAGTGCAATTTACCAAAAATCATTATTTGATAACGCAAAATTTTATTTATCTATATTTCACAAATTACTGCAGTCACGTAGTGACTGCAAGGTTGCTCTAATAAAACATATTCTATTTAAATAAAAAAAAAAAATCATTTTCTTGTTTTTGTTTTTTTCTAAGAAACAAAATAAATATTCATAAACAAATGAATAATTTCTTAATTGACATCTAAAGAAACATCTCTCTAAAAACCTCAATCTAAATAAATAATAAAATAAAAAACTAATTCCGTCTTAATTTAAAAGATTTTAAAAATATTTAAAAAAAAAAATGATCGAATCAAGATCTTCATCAAGAATCAAATCCAAAATTGAAAAAATTGCAACAAAGCCTAATTTAAGAGCATCAACCAACTCTAAGCCGAAGTCCAAGGAGCCGGCTAAGTTAAAGCCGCGGATGAAGAAGAGCCTACCGAACAAGGTCCAGAAGACACTGAAGGCTCATCCTTCAACCTCCAATATGGTCAACGTAGCCATCCAGAATTTAGACAACCGCCGCCATGGATCGTCCTTGCAAGCTATTAAGAAGTATGTTTACGCGAATTACCAACTGGATCCTGTTAAAACTGCTCCGTTGATTAGACGGTACCTCAAGAAGGCCGTCTCCGAGGGAACTCTTGTCCAGACTAAAGGTCAGGGCTCCAATGGATCCTTCAAGATGCCTGGTAAGAAGAATTTGAAGAAATAAATAAAATAAATGGCATTAATTAATTTTTAATTATTTTTTTTTTTTTTTTCAAATCTAAATTTTGTGTTTGTGAAAAATAATTTATTTTTTTTTATTTAAAAAAAAAATATTATTTTTTAATATTAAAAAATAAAAAATTAATTAATTGTAATTTTCAAATAATAAAATTATTATTATTATTTCTTTAAAAGGAAATTGAAAATTCTTCAGTTTAATAGTTAGTAATAAAATTAATTAGAATTAAAAATAAAAAAAAAAAAATTCAGTGTCTGGCTGTGGATTTAAAAATAATTTTTATTTGAAAGTAAGTATGGGAAATTTGTAATTAAATATAATTAACTTCCTACATTAGTGATTTATTTATAAATTTTAATGATTTATAATTGTGAAGTTGAATTAAATTATTTTTAGTTGATAAAAATTACTCAAGTATATTAAATTAATGGAGTCGAAAAGAAATAATTTTTTTGAGTTACTGTATTTTTTCATAGTTATTATTAGTATTATTGTAAGTGGGATTGACGCAAATGATGATTGCAAACATTTGGCCAGTAGATTTATTCAATTAAAAGAAATTCATCAGTATCACTGTAAGTATATAATATTAATGTTAATTAAGAATTATTATTCAACCTTGCAGTCACTATGAGACTTTCGTGATTTGTGAACTATATTTGGCTTTATTAAATAATTACTTTTGTTAAATTGCACTGTATTTTTTTAACTATTGATGTTTTTAAAGATATAAGCTCATCTTGATGTTGCACTCATCAAGAGCTTTCATTTGAGTACCCACATGCATTTTTGATATATTTTTTATATATACATATATGTAATATATATAAAAATATGAAATATATGAAAAATTGATGTAGGTACTCAAATGAAAGGGCTCGATGAGAGTAACATCGGGATGGGCTTACATCTTTAAAAATGTCAATAGTTGACAAGATAGCAATGTCAGTTCTTAATTATTGACAATTTTAAACATATAAGCTCATTTTGATGTTACACTCATCAAGAGCTTTCATTTGAGTACCCACATGCATTTTCATATATTTTTCAAATATACATCTATATAAATATATAAAATATATGAAAAAATGATGTGGATATTCAAATGAAAGCTCTCAATGAGCGTAACATTAAAATGAGCTTATATCTTTCAAAATGTCTAGTTCACAAGATTCAAGATAATTTTTTAATTATTGACATTTTTAAAGATATAACCTCATCCCGATGTTGTACTCATCAAGAGCTTTAATTTGAGTACCCACATGCATTTTTGATATATTTTTCATATATACATATATATAAATATATAAAATTAATGAAAAAATTATGTGGGTACTCAAATAAAAGCTCTTGATAAACGTAACATTAAAATGACCTTATATCTTTAAAAATGTCAATAGTTCACAAGATACAAGTTAATTTTTTAATTATTGACATTTTTAAAGATCTAAGCTCATCCCAATGTTACACTCATCAAGACCTTTCATTTGAGTACCCACATGCATTTATGATATATTTTTCATATTTAAATATATATAATATATATATAAATATATACAATATATGAAAAATTGATGTGGGTACTCAAATGAAAGGTCTCGATGAGTGTAACATCGAGATGAGCTTATATGTTAAAAAGTGTCGTTCACAAGATACAAGGTCATTTCTTAATTATGTATCTAGCGATAATTTTCAAATGCAGCCTAAATACTTATCATATTAAAAAAAACTTTTGACAATTTTAAAAATAACAATTTAGAAAAATCTATTGATTTTACTATTATTTAAAAATCAGTCGAGGATTGCCAGATCGTAGAACTGCACTTTGATGAGCACACCAAAGCAGATAATCTAAAAGTCACAATCCAGTCAATAACCAGAAACGTTATTGAAACCCTGAATTTATACGAAGCAAGTGGATTTTTAGCAGATTTTTCAACGCCTGTTTATCTCAGTCATGTCCAGTCTTATAAAACTATCAGGAGACTTGTTAAAGTTGCCAATCATAATTTCACTAAGACCACTATTTCTGGAGTAAGTTTTAAATATTCTTATAAATAATCATAAACCCCTCATTAAAAAAAAATATTGACAATTTTTTTTTTTCTTTTCCAAAAAAAAAATAATTTTTAAGGTTCGCACTCATAATTTTTTTAAAAAATTTTTATTTATGAAAATTTTTTAAAATGATTTAATTATTATAAAAAAAAAAAAAATAATTTCAACATGTCAAAAATTAATTGTCAATTCAAATTCAATAAAACATAACCAAAAAAAATTTTTTTGCCACTCAAAGAACATCAATATTATTATATTAATTTTATTTTGACAGATCGCTCCAAATCTTGGCTACATAACATTTTTCCACGATACATCAAAGTTGGCATCTTTAATGTATTTATTTAAAAATCCATTGGATTTCAGTCTTGTAAGCAATCACTAATTACTTATTAATGCTCAACATTAATTAATAATTAAGGAGATCCACGCGAAGAAGTCAAATTTTATAAAACTTCCTGAAAATTTGTAAATTAAATCTACTTAGCCTAATGATTAATAAAAAAAATGATTAAACAGTAGGTTTCCGGGATATTTAATTAAATAGTTAGGAAAATTGTAATTTTTACATGTGAATGTACGGAAAAAAGTAAACTGTAATAAATAACAGTCGATTTATAATAAGTAATGATTAACTGCTAAAAATTACCATTTCAAACAGTAAAATCGTGATTTTACTATTCACTTTATAATATTTACCATTTAAACGTTACAATTTACTCTTTACATGGAAGAAAATACTATTTCAAACAGTAATATTCGCTATGTGAATGTCTAAAATGTTAAAGTACAATAATTAAGAATTCAAACTTTGATATTTATCATTTCGTACCTAAAAAATGGTCTTATATGTAAAAAGTATAAAATAAAGTTAGTAAATTTCTAATACAAGCAACGTCAATATTTACAAAGTAAAATGGTAAATTTTAAACGCAACGCTAAAAATCAAACTATAATTATTGACTTACTTGGACTGGTAAAGTGTATATTTTAAAAGTATAATTTTTACTGTTTCAAATGTTAAATTCTCCCAGAGTGATATCCCCTTCTCTTTCATCTGAGTTTCCCTTCTCCTCATAATATCGACTATGTATTGAAATGACAATTTTTACTGATTGAAACTGTAATTTTTTAAGATAAAAGAGTCGTTATTTACTATAGTGACAGCTATTAATCACTCATTTGGGATATTAAATTATCAATTGTGGCTTTTATACTTTTTACATTAAGTTCTGTAATATTTATATTTTTGCCACCCCGATGTCCGCTTTACTGTTTGAAACTATAAAAATTAACCGGAATCCGAGTAAATATTACAGTTTACTTTTTACCGTGTGGAGATTCCACTAGTCGTATATTTGGTTAAGAATTTAATGCAATTAACGATTCCCTTACGGTTTTGGAAATGCCGCAAAGATTCGGTATTTATACAATATAGATGCTGTATTTTTACCGTAATACTTAAGTTGTTCTAGCCAGTTTTTTTGCCGAATTATTACGAAAAAATTACGAAATAAATTCAGAATATTTACGGCAATACAATAAGAAAATTACGGTATATTAACAGCATTTAAACCGTAAATGTACCGCATTTTACTGTATATCTGCGGCATTATTGCAGCAAAAAACCGGAAAAGAAGATCCCTACTTTCTATTACCGGTAAAATACCAAAAATATGCTGCTTTACTACTATTTTTCAATAGCTTAAAATTTTTTTTTATAATATTATAAATTATCATGAATAATTTTTAAGAGGTTGATAAATTAGTTTCTCTATTATTATTATTA
Organism: Cotesia glomerata; assembly: GCF_020080835.1. Taxonomy (NCBI): domain Eukaryota; kingdom Metazoa; phylum Arthropoda; class Insecta; order Hymenoptera; family Braconidae; genus Cotesia; species Cotesia glomerata. The sequence goes on along the minus strand of NC_058161.1, from coordinate 19,815,207 downwards.
TTATTATCATTTTTTTTAGTCCAGACCGGGATTCGAACCCGGATTATTTAGTTACGCGCCGAAGGCTCTACCAGACGAGCTATCAGAGACACTATCCGTAACTATTTACTCAGTCACCTAATAAGACCCACCGAGTAATAAACACCACCGTCCATCTTAGGGTAGAAAGCATTATATCTTTAATTATATCAGTATAATTTCCCCCTCAAGCCTGGTGACCTATATGATCTAACAAGAGGAAAACTGGTCAGCTGTTGCAGTTTATGCACAGCACCTCCTGAAAGACAAAATCGCAGAAAGGGACCAGTAGCCAGGAGTAGGCGTCGTGAGACGCAGCACGACTGGATTGAAGTAATGCTAACGCGGTTCCAATCCAGTCCTCCCCGTACCATCTAGGGGAGAGGGGAAGAGGAATGTTTTTTTTTAGTGGGTAAAAATCTCCACACTACCGACTATCGATATCTGCCGGAAGATGGGCGGCAGAGTTAACGATACCGGTGTCTTTTGAAGATCTTTTTTCGTACCTCTTTATAAAAAAAAAAAAAAAAAAAAAAAAAAAAAAAATTATATCAGTATAAACGCGGCAAAATTACAGTATATCTTCGGTATTTTTACTGTAGAAGTACGATTTTATTATTGTAAAATTATAGCAATATTATAATTAATACATAGATTTTTTACGGTAAAAGTTCTAGAGTTTTACGGTAATTTTATCGTATTATTTCTGAACTTAGCAGCAAAAGTACGGTAGAAATGCTGTATAACTATAGTAACAAAAACTGGCCAAAATAACCACAGAAATACCGTATTATTTCAGAATTATAACGGTAAATTTATGGTAAACGCATTAATACCAAAAATTTACGGTATTTCAAAAATCACGAGGGATACTAAAATTAGCAGACACTTTACAATTTTTTGATTTTTTTAATCAATAAAAATTGTAAGTAAAAAAAAATTTTCATTAAAAATTGCATTTAAAATTTTTTAGATGTCGGCTAGTTTAATTCCCATAAAATTAAAAGTAATATAATAATTAATTAACACAATTTAAAATTTCAGGAAGGTAATATCGGCGATTATGTCCTCAGAAGACTACCCAGTAACACCAACGATGGCTACTACCAGTACGTGTATGTCCAGCTCCTGGAAAACACTGAAAATAGTAAGTTAACATAATTAAATTATAATTAAAAATTTTCTACTCAAGCATATTGATAAATATAAATAAAATTAATAAAATTAAAAGTAAAAGCGACAATTTAATAACAAAATTAATTATACTTTTGTTTATGGTATATCAGACGCTGAAGCATGGAAGGCCTTGACTGTTCCTTCGCCAAAGATTTTTAACCTGGGTACTCAAGTTAAGCAAGTCTTCGCGCAAATTCTCGTTCTCCTAGATTTGCAGAGCGACTTTAAGTAAGTAATTGATTATTACCTTGATTTTAGGGAAGAAATATATATATATATATATATATATATATATATATATATATATATATATCAAAATACTTGATGCAAGTCTACAAAATGACCGCTTGTGTATAAAAATAAATGAGTTTATAATTGTAATTCCACAGCAAGACGCCAGAGGAGCTGATAAAACTTGTTCTGATGTTTTACAACCGATTTGACATGTTATACTCGAATTTTACGTCACCGACAATTCGGATTTGTATCAAAGGAATTGTATTACCTGAGGTAACTATAATGAAACTGTCCTCAATATGCCCGAAAAAGTTTAATACTAAATTTACAAGTATTAGGACTAATTTATAAATCCTATTTAATATACCTGGAAAATTTAACTAACAAAAAGAGAAAAGACTACTAGTATTGCCAATTATTTTTACTAGATTATTATAGTAAATTCAACAATATATTACTTAGTCCGATGTATGTTATTTATAAACTACCATGGTAGATATTAAATTCAAAAATGTCCCATAGTAAAGGTGTAAGAGGAAGCTAAGACTTATTACACAGTACTCGGTCCTATTAGTTTTGTCTATAAGACCGTTGTAAGTTAGTATAGTATGTCCTCGAGCAAACAGACCGAAGTTAAAGCCAAATACCGATTCTTCTTGGTTAAGTAGCATTTTAAATGGTTAGTAGCTGGATCGGTGACCCTCAGCATTAAATATTATTTATAATCTAACTTTATAACAAAATATTGTTGTAACTTTACATTCTCGATCAAAAGACTCTCAATTATGTTGACAAACACAGAAAGTTAATAAAAGAACAAACAAAATCACCGCAATCAATAAATACATTCTATGATCTTGAAAAATTTCATTTTGCTCCGGATAAAATTTAGTTAAAACAAAAATAAATAAATTTTCATGGTAATCTATTGAAAAATTTTAGTAGCGCACGTGTTAATTTTTAGTTTGGACACTAATTAATTTAACTATGTTACATTTTATTTGTTTGGGATATACCACAGCATACTTTTCGAAACTGAAATTATGGGTAACTATAAATTCATTGAGAAAATAAACTCCACTGGTAAGATATACTACAATTTAGTTTAAGGTTAATCTTTATTGTTAAGAGAATAAGAATAATTTTGTGTCCAGGAAAGTCATATGATAAAATCGCTTTTTTTTTTTTTTTTAATGAAATTTAGTGTAATTGCAAAGGTCTTGATTTGAATTTGTGCCTTTTTAAAGTTTTACATCATTCTCACCGATAGTCAATTTATTATGATAACTATTTAGGCTGCATTCGAAATTGCTCTATCTCTAGATACATAATTAAGAAATGACTTTGTATCTTGTGAACTATTGACATTTTTAAAGAAATAAGCTCACCTCGATATTACACTCATCGAGACCTTTCATTTGAATACCCACATCAATTTTTCATATATTTTATTTATTTATATATATTACATATATGTATATTAGGGTGGCGCAAAAAAACCGACAATTTTTTTTTTGAGTCTCGAGTGAAAAAATGTTAGTTTTTGATGTTTTAAGAGTTCTCTCCAAAGGACAGCTTAAAAAAAAAATTTTTAAGATGTCGCTCCAAATTTTTTTCAAATTTCAAAAATCGTCAAAAATCGAATTTTTTTTCTCGTTACGGTATAATTTTATAGACTAAAAAAAAATAAGTTTCTGAAAATTTCAGTTCAAAATTTGAATTTTGAAAGGTCGCTCATAATTTTTTTCAATTTATTAGTGCATTAGTTTAGATTTTTTCGAGCGACCTTTTACTATTCAAATTATACTATTATACCTTATACTATTCAAATTAAAATTCCATGCATTTTTTTTTTTATTTAGTACAATAATCGATAAAAATACATCACGAGATGAACTAAAAATCAAGCACAACATAGAAAATATAATTTTTTTTTAATTTAATAATTTTATTTAATCAACTGCCAGGCGTGGGTTCGAATCCCAAGTTGGTCTTAGAAACCAGCTTGGTTGAGATTTGACCTTGCCGCGTAGGTTAAGATTTTTTCAAACCAAAAAGACCCCAACGTACCACTCCCAACACTTGAAGTCGACGATATGACTAATTGAAGAAAAAAAAAAAATTATGAGCGACCTTTCAAAATTTAAATTTTGAACTGAAACTTTCAGAAACTTGTTTTTTTTTTTTTTTGTCTATAAAATTATACCGTAACGAGAAAAAAAATTAAAAAAAAAAAAAATTCGATTTTTGACGATTTTTGAAATTTTAAAAAATTTGGATTGACCTCTTAAAAATTTTTTCTTAAGCCGTCCTTTGGTGAGGGCTTTTAAAACATCAAAAACTAACATTTTTTCACTAGAGACTTAAAAAAAAAAAATAGTCGGTTTTTTTGCGCCACCCTGATATACATATGAAAAATATATCAAAAATGCATGTGGGTACTCAAATGAAAGCTCTTGGTGAGTGTAACATCGGGATGAGCTTATATCTTTAAAAACGTCAATATTTGAGAAAGTACAGTGCAATTTAACAAAAGTCATTATTTAATAAAGCAAAATTTTATTTATTTATAGTTCACAAGTCACGGCAGTCACATAGTGACTGCAAGGTTGCTAGTTTTAATAATATTAATAATTTTTTTTTAGAGTCATAACCCGAGTCCTATGATGGGAAGTATCAGTCCTAACTCGACGAAAATTTACTACCCACAGCTCAGTGAATCGGCAGTTTGGGTGTATAATCACAAAGAGTATTTGCACATCAATAATCATGATATTGTTAATATTATGACAGAGTGAATTTATAAATATCTTTAATTTTTATTATTTATATTCATAAATTAAGGATTAATCAAATAAAGATTGTTTAATATTTACAGACGGGAAATCTTTACACCTTCAGTAACTGACCCGAAAGTTTCTAAAATCGGTAATAAGTATTAATTTTTTTGAAATTTAATATTTAATTAAATTAAATTAAATAATAATTGACCCTCGCGATTTTTGAAATACCATAAATTTTCGGTATTAATGCGTTTATCATAAATCTACCGTTATAATTCTGAAATAATGCGGTATTTCTGTGGTTATTTTGGCCAGTTTTTTTACTATAGTTATACAGCATTTCTACCGTACTTTTGCTGCAAAGTTCAGAAATAATGCGATAAAATTACCGTAAAACTCTAGAACTTTTACCGTAAAAAATCTATGTATTAACTATAATATTACTATAATTTAACAATAATAAAATCGTATTTCTACGGTAAAAATACTGAAGATATACTGCAATTTTTCCGCGTTTATACTGATATAATTAAAGATATAATGCTTTCTACCCTAAGATGGACGGTGGTGTTTATTACTTGGTGGGTCTTATTAGGTGACTGAGTAAATAGTTACGGATAGTGTCTCTGATAGCTCATCTGGTAGAGCCTTCGGCGCGTAACTAAATGATCCGGGTTCGAATCCCGATCTGGACTAAAAAAAATGATAATAATAATAATAATAGAGAAATTAATTTATTAACTTCTTAAAAATTATTCATGATAATTTATAATATTATAAAACAAAATTTTAAGCTATTGAAAAATAGTAGTAAAGCAGCATATTTTTGGTATTTTACCGGTAATAGAAAGTAGGAATCTTCTTTTCCGGTTTTTTGCTGCAATAGTGCCGCAGATATACAGTAAATATGCGGTACATTTACGATTTAAATGCTGTTAATATACCGTAATTTTTCTATTGTATTGCCGTAAATATTCTGAATTTATTTCGTAATTTTTTCGTAATAATTCGGCAAAAAAACTGGCTAAAATAACTGAAGTATTACGGTAATAAAAATACAGCATTTATATCGTATAAATACCGAATCTTTACGGCATTCTCAAAACCGTGAGGGTAAATTTTGAAATTAAATATTTAATTAAATTAAATTAAATAATACTTAAATTTTGAAATTAAATAACTCTTATAATTATTATAATTTAATATTTTCCATGTGATTTTTGTCAACAGAAATGGTAAGTCCTCACAGAATTTGTGATGACGACGGGCCAACTATTATTGCTTCATGTCATGTAGATTTCCAAAGCGGCCATGGTATCCTTCTGTCTCATTTTTTTTATCTGTAAGTTGTTATATTTATTATTGTTATTATTATTATTATTATTATTATTATTTAAAAACAATTATTTAATTAATATATTATGTAACAGATTTACTTCCTGGACTTTTGGACACTCTATCGTACAAGATTGTCCGAATGTTCCTGTCTACAACATAGATAAAAATTTTAATCCGCCTTACTGGCCTACTTGCATTATCAAGGAATACGCTGGATACCTCAAGTAAAATACAATTATATAATTTCATTAAAATTATATATCATATATTCATACATACACAGAAAAAAAGGTTCACTTGAGCCAAGAAAATATTTTTCTTCCTAATTATTTTCTTGAGCGAAAAAAAATTTTTTTTTTGACACAAGAAATTTCACTTATTCCAACAGAATTAATTCTCTTGCTTTAAGAAATACGTATCTTGGTCCAAGAAAATTTATTTAAGTCAAGAAAATCTTGCTGTTTTGAGAAAATTCAGCTTCGAGCTCCAAAAAATTTAGTTCTTGATAGAAGTTAATTTTCTTGTCTTGAGAAAATTTCTCTCTTGCTCCAAAAAATTAAATATAAAAATAGAAGTTAATTTTCATTAATATTTTTATTGATTAACATGTCAAGATCAAATAATATTTCATCATGTTTTTTCATTCAATATGTATAATTGCACGGTAAAATAATATAAAATGGGTATCAAATATTCTCGAGAAAAATTTTCTCAAGGTGAGAAAATTTTTTTCTCAGCTGAAGTAGGTGGCGCTGCTTCCCTAAAGTATCTCAAAATCCTTATCAAATATAAAAATTTATTGTATCAAGTATTTATGATAATAAGAAAAAATGACTTGCACCAAGAATAGAATTTAAAGAAAAATTTTAACTTCGGCGGCCAACACAACTTTGGTCTTCCTTCAGACACCCGACAAATTTTCTGGAGCCAAGAATTTTGTTCTCCAGTCAAGAAATTTTTCTTTCTGTGTATATATATCAAAATATTATTTTTTAAGTTATTAATTATCTACAATAAAATTTTTTTTTTTTTTCAGCAACGAGGCCTGTTTATATTTTAACAGATATTAATTTTAAATCACAAATATTATACATATTAAATAATACAAAAAAAATTATTAAATATTTTTTTTTGAAAATACAGTAATTAAATTTGTTCAATAATATAGATTTTTTTCTTTTTATTTTTTGTATCATTAATCATTACCAATTAAGTAATTATGGAACTAATGATAGTGTCTTAGTCTATTAAGTGTTACTCAATAATTAAAAAATATTTTTATAGCTTTGTTTTTCGAGCGATCAAAAATAGTTTTTGTTATTAGCAACTGTTGCAATCATCGAAGTAATTCCAAAGGTTTTGTATCAAGTTAAAAAATTTTTATTAATTTCTTTTAAGAGAAGTTTATTTTTACAGAAATGAAGGTGCTTAAAAATATAATTATTTTTTTTTGTATTATTGATTTATTTAATAAAAAAATAAAAGGAGAATTATCGTGTGAAGATGAAGCTCATAAATTGATAAAATTCAAATCAACACACACATTTTACAGTAAGTTCTTTAAAATTTATTTATAACAATAATTTTTAATCAATATAACAGAAGATTTGTATTAATTTTTAGTTACTAAAAATAAAAATACAAGTAAAAGAATTATTTATTTGATCATACAGAATATTCTAATAGTTACACCATAATTTTAGATATAGTTTTAAAATTCTCTGTAAGATGGCGTTGCAAAGCGAATATAATACTACGTCACTGCCGCGCGAAAATTTGAATTAAGAAAAAAAATAAATTTGTTAATTTAAAAGTTAACCTCGAGAAATAAATAACTTAAATATTTTTCCTTCATTTTGTCTGAAAAATAATTTAATTAAGCTCACATGTTACCTATTATATCCTTATCAAAAAAATCTACATGAGTTTATATGGGAATCCACATAGGAAAGTATGGATTCGTATAGGAACCCATAGGAATCCACATAGGAAGTATGGATTCCTATAGGAACCTGTGGATACATGGATTCCTACTTGGGAAATCCACATAGGAAATGTGAATTTTTATAGGAATCCACATAAGAACCTGTGGGTTCATGGATTCCTGTATGGGAAATCCACATCGGAAGTATGGATTCCTATAGTGAATTTATATAAGTGGAATAAACATAGACGTTGTAAGAACGTGACTTAGGCCAGTGAGTAGCGTAGAAGACTGTCAACCATGAGGTACTGGGTTCAAATCCATCAGACGCCAGCAGTTTTTTCATTAGATAAAATTACAAAATCCGTTTTTCAGAATTAATTTCAATTATTAACTAAATAATAGCAATTACTTCATAATTATGTTTAATTTTTTAAATAAATTTTTTTTCGCCTGATTAATATGGGAATCTATGTAGGATCCTATCCTGGATTCCTATATAGGAAACCATATGGGAATCTATCCAAAAATGCCATGTGGGAATCCAGGCTTGTTTCCCATATGGATTTTTTTGATATGGCATTTATTGAAAAACATTTTATCGTAATAACACGCTTCTGTGTTCGACAGTTGACGATTGCAAGTTTGTAAATCTTCATTTTGAAGATCACGAAGCAAGAAACCTTAAAGTGTCCATCGTATCCGACGAGGAAGTGCTTGAGACCTTGGACTTGAAAGAATCCAACGGACTGTTGGCTGATTTTTCTACTCCAGTGGTATTTTTTACCAACAAAACGGACGAGAACTGTGAAGCTTATGAATTTAGCTACTCCACCATTTTTCAAGTAAGTATCAAACCCTTCAATCCTCCAATCTCATGATTAATCCAAAAACTCCACACAGAAAGAAAAGTTTTTTGAGAACAAAATTCTTGGCTCAAGAAAATTTGTCGGGCGTCTGAAGAAAGACCAAAGTTGTGTTGGCCGAAGTAAAAATTTTTTTTTTAATTCTATTCTTGGTGGAAGTCATTTTTTCTTATCATAAATACTTGATACATAAATTGTTATATTTTCTCACCTTGAGAAAATTTTTCTCAAGAATATTTGATACCCATTTTATATTATTTTACCGTTCAATTATACATATTGAATGGAAAAAAATGATGAAATATTATTTGATCTTGCCATTTGACATGTTAATCAATAAAAATATTAATGAAAATTAACTTCTATCTTTATATTTAATTTTTTGGAACAAGAGAGAAATTTTCTCAAGACAAGAAAATTAACTTCTATCAAGAACTAAATTTTTTGGAGCTCGAGGCTGAATTTTCTCAAAACAGCAAGATTTTCTTGACTTAAATAAATTTTCTTGGATCAAGATACGTATTTCTTAAAGCAAGAGAATTAATTCTGTTGGAATAAGTGAAATTTCTTGTGTCAAAAAAAAATTTTCTTTTCGCTCAAGAAAATAATTCGGAAGAAAAATATTTTCTTGTCTCAAGTGAACCTTTTTTTCTGTGCACCAAAAATTGTCATATCCTTCTAGTTTGCTCCAAATCTTGGATACTTCACTCTTTATCGTGATCAATCGAAAATGGCAGCACTTGTCTACTCATTCAGGAAGCCAACAGACTTCAGCTTGGTAAAGTATCCTTTTTTGATCATAAAAAATCTTAAATTTTCTTTGGAAACCTCTAAATAAGGCCTCTTTGTGCTGCATTGACGCTCAAATTAAAATAACTTTTTTGTGTTAAGGATGGCAACATTGGCCACTACGTCCTGAGACACCTGCCGGATTCTGTGGATAAGTCCCGGTACATCTTTATCAAGCTCTTGGATGCCTATCAAGGTACTAATATACAACCTAATTATTTAGCAAGATATTTAACCATCCAATCTTGAATTTTCCAGCATTTCCAGATGCTCCTCATGAAGTAGAAGCAAAACAAAAATTCGATTTAGGAGCTACACATGTAGAAAACATCATCATAGAAATGGTCGTTCTGCTAGACTTACAAGAATCCGAGTAAGTAATGGCAATATTTCATTTACATTGTTTTGTTTTACTGTATAGAATAATTTCACTTGCAGCACTACACCCACTGAAATGATGAAGGAAATGTTGATGTACTACAATTACATTGATATGCTCTACTGCAATTTTAAAAGACCAAGCATCGGGTTTAAGATGGTGAAAATTATAATTCCGAAGGTGTTAAAGGTATTAAAGTAAAACTTACAATTTTCTGTTTCAAATTTAAGTAACGCCCCTTTTGAAGCTTCTGTAGTAACCAGGACTAAGTCACGCCCCTTTTTAATGCTATCGCAGCAACCTACTTAGCAACTGAACTAACCCACGCTCCTCTAAAAGTTTCCTTAGCAACAGAACAAAAACACGCCCCGTTTATGATTTTCGTGTAAATAAGCCAGGTTACACCCCTTTTTAGGTTTCTATAGCAACCAGGACTGACACGCCTCTTTTTATAATACCGCAGCGACCTACCTAGCAACTGAACTAAGCCACACCCATTTTAAAGGTCACCATAGCAACTATTCTAAACCACGCCCCTCTAAAAATTCCTTAGCAACTGAACAAAAACACGCCCCTTTTATTAGTTTCTTGTAAATAAGCCAGGTTACGCTCCTTTTGTAGTTTCTATAGCAACCAGGACTTAGTCACGCCCCTTTTCAATGCTATCACAGCAATCTACCTAGCAACTGAACTAAACCACGCCCTTATAAAGGTTTCCGTAGCAACTGAACCAAAAAGACACCCCTTTTGATACTTTTTAGTAAATAATATAGGTTACGCCCCTTTTTAGGTTTCTATAGCAACTAAACACTGACCACGCCCCTTTATAAATATTCCTGGATATATTTTCTAGCTAATAGGTTGAGTTATATTTCTTTTAAGAGTTACTTATCAATTAAACTGAAATCCAGCCCTCTTTGAAGTATTTTATAGTAACCTAATTAAACCACGCCCGTTTATAGGTTTTCTTAGCAACTGGATATAAATTATGCCCTTGTAGAAGGTTTTTTCATACAACCAGATTAAGTTACACCCCATTGAAGGTTACCATAGCAACTAGATCAAGCCACGCCTTTTAAAACGTTTCTATAGCAACTAAGTAAGAAGTAACGCCCCTTTTAAAGTTTCCTTAGCAACTGCCTCAAGCCACGCCCACTTATTACCAATTTCTTTTCAAAAAATCACTTTTTTGCCTACTTGCAGTCCAAAATCGGCAATCCTCACAGCGAATATATGACCTCTTCCGAAATTAACAGCCTCAAAACGTTTATCGAACGAGAAAAAACGCAATTGGGCGTGAGTAACTACCAATTGGTCTCAGTTATGACTGAGTAAGTATTTGACTAATTTTCTACATTGAATCTTTGGATAATATATCACTAATTATGCTTTTCTTTCTTAGGAGACTTATTTTGCTGAACGATAACCCCGTAAAAGTGACCCAAGCAAGTAAGTATGACAAAATTTTGTTCAATAGCTGAAAAATGAATCGATAAAATCAACTTTTGTTAATTTTTTAGTTATTCTCAACGAACGCAAAATCTGTGAAAGAAGCGACGAAGCGATGATGATAATCGCACTTCATGTTGACTGTCAAGCAGGACATGGTATTTTTGTGTCTCAGATGTTTTCGATGTAAGTCTTTTAATTAAGCTTAAGGAGGTCCTTTCGCCATCAATGTTAAATAAAAAATATTAGATTATGCATACAATTAATTTTTATCTAATAGTTAAAATCCTTATGTATCTACTAGTGAAGTTTAATTTATTCTTCACCGTGGAAATTTTTGAAAAAAAAATTTCTAAAAATGTTAGTATTTTTTCCGAGTCTTACGAGAAAATCAGACCTTAACAACTTTCTCGAATTATGGCATTAACCACCGATTAGATGAGGTAAAAAAAAACTCAAAATAAATCTTTCGAAATATTCAGGTTTGATTTTTTGCAATAAAATATATAGGTTGCCGTGGAATTTATGGAGAAATTATAATTATAAAATAACAGAAAATTTTTAAGTAACCTACATTTAAATGGCGTCAGAACATTTGGCAACGTTGTGTAGCGCGCGAGCTTCAAACCATTCAATAAATTCAAACTAAACTTTAACGCGCTTAAGTTTTTCATATATACTTATTAGTTAATTTATTGTTAACAAATTTTCATATTTCATAATTGAAAAATAAAACAATAATTAAAAAATACTAGCATTCCTGCCATGAGACATTAGAATGTTATGGTTTTGTGACTAAACATTTTTAATTAATTTATTTATTTACACTGACTGCAAAAAGTTAAACATGGTTAAGGTTATATTGTGGAAATAAAAATATAAACAACCGAAATAAAGCATTGCCAAATCACGGACAGGTTACTAACATCTGATTTACAACAGTCAAATTAATTTTTGTATTTAACTATTTTCTTTTTTTAATTTTTAAAATTTCAACGATTAATGCCTCATATACTATTTATTTTTTTAATTTTAGCAATTTTTATGGGTTTTTTATTTTAATTTATCGAATATTGACTACTAAAGTTGTTGTGACTCAATTGGAGCGAAAGGACTTCTTTAAGAAGTTTAAATGTAAAACATATTATGATAATTGATGATTAATTTTTTATTAAGATTAGGTACTGATCATTTCAATGAAGATATGAGGAAAGAATGCCGCAACTTTACAATTAATGTTCAATCGGATAATCTTAATCTTATGACACTATGGCCGTCGTGTGTCACTCGGGAATATTCTAATTATTTTAAGTATGTAATAATTTCGAATTTTTGATTTGTTATCAGGTCAAGTTTGGAATTTAATCATAATTAAAAAGTGAATTTTTATGTTTTTAGGAATAATTTCTGCGCGCGCTACGCTAAGACAGACGTGGAAACACAAGCCAATAAAATTTGATAAACTTAAAGTGAAGATAAAATAGCCGCTGCATTTTTATATTACTCATGTAAAAAAAAATAATAATATACCCGAGAAAAAATATTTATATATAATTATATATAAATTGGTTATATATGATTATATATGAAAAATGGCCAAATATAATCATATCTAATCATATATAATTATATATAACAATACTAGCGGTTTCCCGCCCGCTTCGCTGGGCGAATTGAACAGGAAATAAATTAAATTTTATGTTTCATTTTTATTTATTATTTTTCATATTTTCTATATCTCAAATTTCTTTTCTATATCTCATGTGTTTAGAAAATGCAATGCTTTTAATCTGTTACATTTTTTGCAATCCCGTAATGAGAACAATTCATCGATTATGTGATCAGCAAAAATAAAATGTATGTTAAATTCTTAGTCCGTTGACTGAATAGCTATATGTAATGTTAAATTTTGGAAACGTTACAATGACTTTTTTGCCGCTGCCAAAGAGACGATTGTTGTAAGAAAATATCACTATTAAGTAAGAAAAATATTTAAATCCGTTGACCTTGGAGGCCATCCCGGTATTTGTCTGTTTCTCTTGAGATTCAATCAAATTTTATATTTGTAGGAACTGTATTTAAAGAATATGAATTTTTTGACAATTATCATTCCCGCACTCCTATGTGGGGGAGGAACTTCGTAAGATCCTATTCGAGATGATTTTTACATTATAAATAAAAGATTCCAACAAAACTTTGAGTCTATAAAAACTATCGATTGGAAATGAGAAATTTTCATTGTTAACGCCCCCGCAATCCCTATCGGAAGTAGAATTTTTCGGAATCCGTTTTGAGATGATTTCCTCATGACAAATGAAAGATTCCGACCTAATTTCGAGTTTGTAAAAGTTACAGTTTGAAAATGGAAATTTGAAATTCTAACACCCAGCCCCGCAATCCCTGTTGGAAATAGAATTTATTGAAATCCGTTTTGAGATGATCTCTACATGACAAATAAAAGATTCTTACCAAATTTACAGCTTTTAGAAGCTATATTTTGGAAATTAAGATTTTTTTTTGTCGACACCCACCCTCGCAATCCTTATTGGGGGTGATTCGTCGTTAAATCCGCTCTTAGATTATTTCTACACCACATGTAGAAGATTTTTACCAAATTTGGAGTCTATGAGAACTATATTTTACAAACGGGAAATTTTCATTATTAATGCCCCCGCAATCCCTTAACTGAAATAGACATCATACACGAAGATTCTCACCGAATTTGGAGTCTGTAGAAGTTACAGTTTGGAAATGAAAATTTTAGATTTTAACACCCACCTCCGCAATTCCTATCGGAAGTAGACTTTATTGAAATCCATTTTGAGGTGATCTCTACATAAGAGATAAAAAATTTCTACCAAATTTAGAGAACGCAAGTTCCGAGTGATTTTTCATAAAAAATATAAAATATCTCCGTAATATGTTCGGAAAGCTACTTTTTTATTGTTTTAATCTTTAGCTTATTATTTTTCAATCAAATTCAACGAAAATAAAATTTTTTTTAAATCGTTCATTGCATTAAATTCTTAACCAAATACCGCTAGGGACGGCTGGTGGAATCTCCATTCACATGTAAAAATTACAATTTTCAAACCTAATTATTTAATTAAATATCTTGGAAACTTTTTTTTTTAATTTTTTTATTAATTATTAGGCTACGTAGATTGAATTTACAAATTTTTAGGAAGTTTTAAAAATTTGACTACTTTGCATGAATCTCCTTAAATAGACTATCATATTTTTTAATTAAAATATCTAAGTAACTGAGATGTTTCTTATTTGTTTATCAATAAATAAGTAATATGTTATGTGTTTAATTAAATTGTTTTTTAAAAATTTAATTAAAGTTATTGAAAAAAAATATTTGTTATTTATTAGTCGAAATTAACCTTTAAATTAAAAAAATTTTTTTTTTGAAATTAAAATTTTCGCGCAGCAGTGACGTAGTATTATATCCGCTTTGCAACGCCATCTTACAGAGAATTTAAAAACTATATCCATAAATTTCATTTAAAATCAATAATAAAACAGCTTTTTTTGTAATATAGCTTGCATTTATCGGTCAGATAGGTTAATAAATCTAAAAATAAAAGATAAAAATGAGTGATCAAAAACTAATTAAATCCTATTCTCATTACTAAGTGTAATTATTTTTTTAATTATTTGATGACCCAACAAAATAAAGTAATTAAATTAATGAAAATAAACTTTGGATTTTCCAAATGATAACATTAAAAATGTTAAAGCGCAATTGATCAATGCACTCAAAATAATTTCAGCTATTATTAATTTCCCTTGAGTCAGTTAATGGCCGACGCATTGCAAGAAAATGGGGTCGAGCGTGTATTGCAAAGTGATTTATCTATTTATTGCATTAATCTGTAAAATGTCAGGAATTAAATCGAGTCAATGCAGTGAATATGGTGAATTGGTAAAAAGCGCTAAAATAAAATAATTGCAATAATTTTAACCTCAAATTTTTCATTTCAGTGCAAGCCTTATGAACGGCAGCCATGTTGTAACTCAACTTTGAGTTGTATGGTCTCACATTTGGAGATAAAATTTTTCTGCATGAAAATAGGTACTAGTGCATAAAAAAACAAGAATTATTTTTATTCCTTCGCAGTTTTGAGAATGCCGTAAAAATACCGTAATTTTTCTACACTGTAATTGTACACCGTAATTGTACTGCACTTTTCCTGTACAGTTACCAAAAATATACTATACGATTACCGCATTAATGCCCAAATTTTACCCAAAAAATTCCAAATAATTATCGTAATGATACAGTAATTTTTAAGTAAGAAAACCATATTTTTAACTTCCCGCTAAGAAAATCGAAGATTTTCAAAAATCGGGAAGTTATTGTTTTCACCCCGCTTTACGAAAATCGAGTTTTCATCGAATCTCGACGTTTCGAGGTTCTAGGAAACTTCCCAGTCTATTCCTGCGATGATCTCTGTATGTCTGTATGTATGTGTGTGTGTGTGTGTGTGTTTATTTTTTTTTTCCCTTAGGGGGGGGGAATCCTTTTTACGGATTCTAGGCATAGTTGTTTGGCCTGGATATGTGGCGACTCGACGCAGCGTCATACTAAAACTCGACACTAACGCCCCTACCCACTAAACCCTAAACCCCTTTTCCTTCTTTCCTCTAATCCCTCATGGAAATCGCCGTCAGGCATTACTTCGTGAAGGGAGGATCTAGCTACTGCTCTTCCTTCTGGTGGCTAAGGTGTTAACTACCTTCCTTCTATCTTCTGTTATTTGCTCTTCTTCTTTCAGTGGAACGCAAGTCTTTAAGGACTTCTGTTGCAAACGTGTTGGTAGCGTTCCAGGCATCTTCTGATGACAACATTGCTTCCACTAGTAAATCTGGTTGCATTCTCTGGTTCAGGATCCTCTCCAGTTCTTCACGCTGTGGATCGAAACGAGGACATACAAAGAAGACGTGCTCCGCGTCTTCAGCAGCTCCTGGGCAGGACGGGCACTCCGAAGAGTCATCGTGCTTAAAGCGATGTAGATACTCTCGAAAACACCTATGTCCCGACAACATCTGCGTAAGATAGTAATTGACCTCACCGTGATTCCGGTTAAGCCAAATGTCGATCCGAAGTATGAGACGGTGCGTCCACCTACCCTTCTCTGCAGCATCTCATTGTAGTTGCCATCGGCCTATGCTCTTCTGCCGTTCTTCAATTCTAAGTTCTTCAGGGCTCAGTGCAGTTGACCTTTTTCGTTGGTAAAGGGCCCGTCTTTCCTCTGCTAGAACTCTAAGAGGTAGGGTTCCAGCAATGACGCACACTGCTTCTTCTGATATAGTGCGGAAGGCACTAGCTACTCGTAGGGCACTCAGTCGGTATATTGGTCCAGCTTTTCTCCATGATTCTTGGGTTTCCAGTGCATCAGCCCAAATGGATATTCCGTAAGTGAGCACTGATGTGACTACTGATGACAATAGTAGCATCCTGCTCTGCATTAGGCCTTCGATGTTAGGCATCAGCCGTGCGAGACTAGCCCTCACTACTGACGCTTTGGCACTGACATGTTCCACCTGCTGCTTGAAGTTAAGTCGTGCATCCAGCATCACTCCCAGATAACGGATAAATGGTTGTGATGTGATTTCTTGTTCTCCGACTCTCAACTTGATGGTTTCTACCGTTTTTCTGCTGGTGATGAGCACTGCCTCGGTTTTATGCTTGGCTAGTTGCAAGTTCATCATGTCCATCCACAAATTGACTCGTCTGAATGTAATATCAAATGCCATTTCTATCTCTTCGAGGTGCTTTGCGACAATCACGACAGCTACGTCATCCGCATATGCTACAAGTTTGACTCCCGTAGGCAATGCTATTCTCAGGAGGCCATCATACATGATGTTCCATAGCAGAGGACCTAAGACTGATCCCTGTGGCACTCCTCCGGAGATTTCGTACACTTCCGTACCATTCGTCGTGTCATATTTCAGGAGCCTGTTCGTGAAGTAGCTCGCTACTATTCTGCGAAGGTATCCTGGTATGTTTTTTTCTTCTAGAGCCCGCATAACGCAGTCCCAGTTAGCGGAGTTGAAGGCATTCTTGATGTCCAAAGCAGCCACCAAGCAGTATTTCTTCTTTCCACCCTTCCATCTCGTTCCGGCGATTGCATCCTTGGCTATATCAACAACCAATTTGATAGCATCCAGAGTTGACCGTCCTTTTCGGAAACCAAACTGGTTCTCTGCTAGGAGTGGATCGACTAAAGCCTCTATTCTCTGATGAATTATGCGCTCGAATATCTTGCCGGCCGTGTCTAACATGCAGAGTGGTCGGTAGGATGACGGTTCTTCCGGCGGCTTTTTCCCCTTCGGAAGTAACACTAGCCGTTGCTGTTTCCACTTCTGGGGAAAAGTCCCTTCCTTCAGGCATGTATCGTAAACGTCCAGGAATAATGTCGGTGCTGCCCTAAGGATTGATTTCAGGGCAATATTAGGAATTCCGTCCAATCCCGGCGCATTATTATTTCCTACTCGATTTCCTGCCTCTATGTGTGTGTGTGTGTGTGTGTGTGTGTGTGTGTGTGTGTGTGTGTGTGTAAATATGTAAACCTCTCATACCTTTTGAATGGCTTGACCGATTCGATCGCGGTTGGTGCCATGCGAAAGGGCTTGACCAAACTTAGACCTTAAATATACTTTGGAATGATTCGAACTGGTAGATTTTGAGAAATCACAAAAAAACTACAAAAAAAAATTTTTTCAAAAGTAGTTTTTTTGGAATTACTTTTAAACGGCTTTACAGATCAATTCCAAAAACTAATCAGCTGTTAACATCAAAAAACCACGTCGATCACCGCCAGTCCGGTCAAAATCGGTTGATTCGTTCGTGAGTTATCGTTGACGAAAGTAAACCGAAAAAAGTGTTTTTAACTTCCCGCTAAGAAAATTGAAAATTTAAAAAAATCGGAAAGTTATTGTTTTTACCCCGTTTTTCGAAAATCGAGTTTTCATCAGATGATGTCAGCGTGTCTGTATATATATATATATGTGTGTGTGTGTGTGTGTGTGTGTGTGTGTGTGTGTGTGTGTGTGTGTGTGTGTGTGTGTGTGTGTGTGTGTGTGTGTGTGTGTGTGTGTGTAAATCTCTCATAACTTTTGAACGAATTATCCGATTCGATCGAAATAAGCGGCGTTCTAAAGAGTTTCTTTACTCTTAGAATTCTGATACTAGTTTACAGAATTTGAGTCGATGAATTTTGAGAAATCTCAAAAATAAAATTTCCAAAAATTCGTTTTTTTGAAATATCTTTTAAACGGCTGAACCGATCAATTTCAAAAACTGATTAGCTCTTAACCTCAAAAAACCACGTCGATCGCCACCAACCTGGTCAAAATCGATTGATTCGTTCGTGAGATATCGTTGTCGAAAAACACCACGAAAAAACCAAAAATTGAAAAAAATGTTTTTTTCAGAATTTCTATAAAATTTTTGGTCTGACCTATTTGCGCTTAGAAATTCTTTAAAGAACTCAAAAAACTGCGTTAAATGCCGTAAACCTCGAAAAAATCGGTTAATTAATTCAAAAGTTATTGCGGTTTGAAAATTCAAATAATAGTGTTCTACGAAACTGCCATCAGTCTTTTGAACTCGAAGAGCTCAAAAGCACAGAACAGCTATTTATTTGAGCTCGAAGAGTTAAAAATAACACAAAAACTATATAATACAAAAACTATAATAATACAAAAACTATAACACTCGAAGAGTTCAAAAAATAAGTGAATTGTTGAGCGCTTAGGTATGGAGGTATGGAGGTCAACCGTTTTCCTAATTTTTTTTTTAATTTCTCCGAAATTTTTCGCTCTATCAATTTAAACTTGAAGATTCTTCATGAAGCTTAAAAAAATGCGTCGAATGCCACCAACCGCGTAGAAATCGGTTCATTCATTCAAAAGTTATTGCGGTTTGAAAATTCAAAAAATAGTGTTTTATCAAACCTCTATCAAACTTTCGAGCTCGAAGAGCTCAGAAGGATACAAAAGCTATTTTTTAATCTCGGAGAGCTCAAAATAATACGCTAATTCTATTTATGAGCTCGAAGAGCTCAAAAACGTCATAAATGCAATTTCAAACGTTTAGGTATAGAAATGGCGGGAAGTTGCAGAGATGGCCTTCAGGGTCAACCGTTTTCCTAATTTTTTTTTTCTCATTTTTAAGATTAGAATATGCTTGCAAAGATTGGCAAAAACAGTTTTTTCACTCTTTTAACATTTGTTACGTGAAATAATAAAATAAACATGAAATTTTAAGTACGTATTAATCGTTTCAGTGTATTTAAATGAATCGTGTGAATACGACTATAACTGTATTGAAATAAGTCACTCAATTTGTTCAAAGCGACACTGTACTTGCAAAAACGGCTATAAACAAGTTGATAAAAATACGTGTAAAAAATGGACAACAGGTGATGTCATACTGGACCAATCATGTTCCGGAAACGAAGAATGCCAAGGAATACCTTATGCGCACTGTTCTGAAGGGAAGTGTCAATGCAAGCCTCAACACAATAAACTGAATGACACTGCATGTGCGCCGATACTGGGTATCTTCTGTTGGAGTGATAGTCCATGTGCAGATATCAATGCAGTCTGCATTGACCATAGGTGTCAATGTCGGGCTGGATTTCTGGCTCAGTCTCACGATAAGTGCATTAATAGTAAGGTTATAATTAAATCCAGAGTATTTCATTTAATTGCACGATACTTTCTTAAATATTGACGTTGTTAAAGATATAAGCTCATTCCGATGTTACACTCATCGAGAGCTTTCATTTGAGTACCCACATGCATTTTATATATATATATATATATATATATATATATATATATATATATATATATATATATATATTTCATATATACTTCATATATACACATACAAAATAAATATAAAATATATGAAAAGTTGATGTGGGTACTCAAATGAAAGGTCTCGATGAGTGTAACATAGGAATGAGCTTATATCTTTAAAAATGTCAATAGTTGACAAGATACAAGGTAATTTCTTAATTATGTATCTAGAGATACACGGACAAAAGTAAACTGTAATATTCACTCGGATTCCGGTTAATTTTTATAGTTTCAAACAGTAAAGCGGACATCGGGGTGGCAAAAATATAAATATTACAGAACTTAATATAGAAAGTATAAAAGCCACAATTTATAATTTAATATCCAAAATAAGTGATTAGTAGCTGTCATTATAGTAAATAACGACTCTTTCATATCTTAAAAAATTACAGTTTCAAACAGTAAAAATTGGCATTTCAATAAATAGTCCATATTATGAGGAGAAGGGGAACTCAGATGAAAGAGAAGGGGGTCTCACTCTGGGAGAATTGAAAACATTTGAAACAGTAAAAATTATACTTTTAAAATATCCATTTTACCAGTCCAAGCAAGTCAATAATTACAGTTTGATTTTTAGCGTTGCGTTTAAAATTTACCATTTTACTTTGTAAATATTAACGTTGCTTGTATTAGAAATTTACTAACTTTATTTTATACTTTTTAAATATCATCGCGATCATTTTTTAGGTACGAAATGATAAATATCAAAGTCTGAATTCTTAATTATTATACTTTAACATTTTAGACATTTTAGACATTTACATAGCGAATATTACTATTTGAAATAGTAATTTTTAACAATTGATCATTACTTATTATAAATCGACTGTTGTTTATTACAGTTTACTTTTTTCCGTGTAGAGTATTTTCGAATGCTGCTTAAATACTTATCATAATAAATTGACTATCGGTGAGAATGATATGAAACCTTGAAAAGGCACAAATTTAAGTTATGACCTCTGCAATGACACTAAATTTCCCTCAAAAAATCGACTTTATTATATGACAATACCGTTTATCTAATTTCAACAAGTACTTTATTTCCATGGATAATTTAACCCTCTATTTGTAGATTTTTTGGAAAGTTCCTGCAAAAAATCCACCGATTGCGACGGCATACTTCATTCCAAATGCTCTGATAAAGAATGTACATGTCTATCAGGTTATATTCCGGTAAACAAAACCACGTGTGCGCCTCTTTTAGGCGAATTTTGTTGGAGATCTGAAAAATGCGCACCAGATAATTCCGTCTGTGTCAATAATGAGTGTCAATGCAGTGAAGACTACTCTCGGCAATCTAACGACCGTTGTTTGCCGAGTAAGTAATTTTGTTATTAATTTCAAATCTTCTGTTCTTAGAACACCGTTTAATTATCATCAATCCTGTTCCAGCTTCTTTGGGCCAGTTCTGCAGATTTAATAAAGACTGCAATGCAATTAAGTACTCAGTTTGCTCTGAAAATACCTGCATTTGTCAACCGAATAGTGTTCCAGCGAAAGGCAACAGATGCAAATCTCTCCTTGGTGGAGTTTGTGGCTACAAGATTGATTGTTTTCCTCGTAATGGACTCTGCGTTGACCAGAGGTGTCAATGTCGTCATAATGTTCTTCCCCAGTCAAATGCTAAATGTACAGTTGGTAAGTTTGTAAATTTTTAAAAGTAGTTTAAATATATGAAAGCTTTTACTGATCGTACTTTCAATTTTTCGATAATTTCATGTCAAACGTCAGTAAAAAAAATAATTATCCCCTGTAGATTATAAGAATAAATTTAAAAGATAATTATAATGAGTTAATTAAGAATAAATTATAAGAAATTAATTTTATTTACAATTATATTTTAAAGTTCGTTCAAATTTTGTCCGCTGATAGTATTTGAGTAAATACGAATTAAACGCCCGCTTAAGTTTAAAGTAAATCATAAAAAGACACACAATAGGGAACTGTATTACCGGCAGTCGCTAGACTTAAGAACTATTTAGTATAGTATGCAGCTGTCTTTAACCTTTATTTACAAATAAATAATTATATATAGCTGCTCAAAAGTCCTGAAATTTCTTGAACTGCCAGCCGAAAAAAAAATTAATTATAACTAAACAAAACAATATTAAGCTGCCATTTTCAATCCGCGGCTTCCCATAAGATAGATAAGGAGATTAAAAAATAGATTGAGTTTAAAAATATATATTTTCAAAAGTTATCGTGTTTGCCCCTCCATAAGGACTTGATAAATCCCCTCTATAAGCCATTAAGCCACTTTTTTTATGTAAAAATACGAATTAATCGATTTAAAAAAAAAAATTTAATGTCTTCAACAATAATTTATCTTTCTGACTGTGCTTTTTATATCATTAATATGGACAATATGATCATTGGATACAATTTTAAGCTGCCAGTAGAACATACCTTCGCGCTTAAGACATGCAATAATAAATTTTTTATTTAGGATTTGTTAAAACGACGTATGCGAAAATGAGAAGAGACGATCCGGCCAGGTGTTCTGCCAACGGAACTTGCACTTGTGAACCGAAGCACGCTGCATTGAACGACACAATTTGTGCTCCTGGTTTGGGAGAAGGCTGCAACTACTTGTGTCTTACGGACAATGCAGCCTGCATTGATAATAAGTGTCAATGCAAGTCAAAGTACGCAATGCAGGCTCGGAAATTTTGCAAACCGAGTAAGCATAAGAAGTTACTCAAAAAGAAAAATTTCTTGACTAGAGAACAAAATTCTTGGCTCAAAAAAATTTGTCGGGTGCTTGAAGGAAGACCGAAGTTGTGTTGGCCGAAGTTAAAATTTTTCTTCAAATTCTATTCTTGATGGAAGTCATTTTTTCTTAATTCTACACTGTAAAAAAAGCGGTGTTAAAATGGACTCATTTTAACACCGCTATGTAACACCTGTGTATTAACAACGGTGTAGCGGTGCTTTTTTGCGGTGTTAAAAATCCGGTGTTAAACCGGTGTAATATCGGTGTAACCGGTGTAATACCGGTGTAACAGTAGAATAAATATACACCGTATCGGAGTATGAATATTACATGATCCATAAAACACAATTAATATTCAATATTTATCAAAATGAGACAAGTAACATTTATTTAAGAATTTTCAATTTATAAAATTACTCAGAAATCGATTTAATGAATGTTATATACAACAAGTTAAATAGATTTAATGAATGTTATACAACAAGTTAAATAGTATTTACAATATTAAATGTTTAGGAACAATATAATAATTATTTTTATCGTAACCATGATGTTTCTCATAATATAATGGATGTTTTAAACATGAAAAATCTACAGCTGTGCAAAAATAAATTATCTATATGAAAATCATTTAAAAAACGTTCAAAATTGTCGTAAAATTGTTCTAAAAATGTTTCAAATTTGTTGTAAAAACACTAAAACTGTCCAAAAAATGTTCCAAAATTGTCTCAAAAATATCCGAAAAATGTCTCAAATGTATTCAAAATTTGTTCTCAAATAGTTAAAAAAATGTTTTAAGATTATTCAAAAAAGGTTCCACATAAGATTTAAGGACAAAATTTCAACTAAATTGCTTCAAATAAATTGCATTGATTCTAAAATTATCTTAGAAGTATTCCGAAAATCTTCAAAAAAATACTTAAAAGTTATGAAATAATTATTAAAATCCACTATTTTAATGTTTCCGATTATCTATATGATGTCCTAAAATTGTCCTTTAATAATGGTGTTAAAGTAACACGGATCGAAAATTTACACCGAGAGAATTTCACACCATTATTTCACACTACACGGCAATGTAAAGTGCTCTGGGTCCATTTTTACATCGAAATTTTTTACAGTGTATTTATTTTAATCAAAAACTTTTATCTACTTTATATTTTATTATTTTCAACTTTCTAAATTAAATATTAACTTTTTTTGATTATTTATCTTTAATTATTAAACATAAAAAGTTTAATTATAAAAATTGTGTTACTTAAAATATTATCAACATCGGAAAATTTATAACACCGATTTAACACCGAAAAAAAATATTTACACCGCGACCGGTGTTACTACTACACCGATTTCGGTGTTGAATTTAACACCGGAATTTTTAACACCGTATACCGCATGGACTCACACCGGTTTTTTTTACAGTGTATCATCAATACTTGATACAATAAAGTTTTATATTTGATAAAGATTTTTAGATATTTTAGGGAAGCAGCGCCACCTACTTCAATTGAGAAAAAAATTTTCTCACCTTGAGAAAATTTTTCTCGAGAATATTTGATACCTATTTTATATTATTTTACCGTGCAATTATACATATTGAATGAAAAAAAATGATTAAATATTATTTGATCTTGCCATTTGACATGTTAATAAATAAAAATATTAATGAAAATTAACTTCTATCTTTATATTTAATTTTTTGGAGCAAGAGAAAAATTTTCTCAAGACAAGAAAATTAACTTTCTATCAAGAACTAAATTTTTCGGAGCTCGAGGCTGAATTTTCTTAAAACAACAAGATTTTCTTGACTTAAATAAATTTTCTTGGATTAAGATACGTATTTCTTAACACAAGAGAATTAATTTTGTTGGATTAAGTGAAATTTCTTGTGTCAAAAAAAAATTTTTTTTTCGCTCGAGAAAATAATTAGAAAGAAAAATATT
Source organism: Cotesia glomerata (assembly GCF_020080835.1). NCBI lineage: Eukaryota > Metazoa > Arthropoda > Insecta > Hymenoptera > Braconidae > Cotesia > Cotesia glomerata. Next base: position 19,790,709 of record NC_058161.1, on the reverse strand, counting down.
TTCTTGGCTCAATTGAACCTTTTCATCTGTGTACAGATCTTCAATTGATATTAAAAATTTAATTTTTTAGCGCAATTGCACTTGGCTTGTGCGTTCGACGTCGACTGTAATGACGTCGAGCATGCAAAATGTTCGAACGGTAAGTGTGTGTGCAGGGAAAAATATGCGGAGGTCAATGTAAAGACATGTCGGCCGCTGTTAGGAGGATCTTGTAGATCAGACAGTGACTGCTTCACTGACAATGCGAGCTGCATTGACAATCAGTGTCAATGCAACGAATATTTCGTCGCTGCAAATAATTCGTGCCTGCCAATTGAAAAGTTTTGTAATGTCAATGCCGACTGCTCGGATATAGAGAGTGCGGAGTGTTCCGACAATGTATGCAAATGCAAACCGAATTTCCGGAGGTTCAACAGTATCGTGTGCGAACTGCTATTGGGAGGAAGTTGTATAAGCGATGAGCAGTGTCGGATACCGAATTCTTCTTGCCTACTGAATAAGTGTCAATGCACTGAATATTATGTTGCAAATTCAAAAAATCGATGTACATTGTGTAAGTTTTTATTCATTTTTAATTAATACCCATGATTTCAGTTCCGAAAAGTATGCCATGGTATATCACATACAAATAAAATGTAACATAGTAAAATTAATTAGTGTCCAAACTAAAAATTAACACGAGCGCTACTAAAAATTTTCAATAGATTAACATGAAAATTAATTTATTTTTGTTTTAACTAAATTTTATCCGGAGCAAGATAAAATTTTTCAAGATCATAGAATGTGTTTTGATAGAGTGTGTTTATTGATTACGGTGATTTTGTTTCGTCTTTTATTAACTTATTTGTGTTTGTCAACATAATTGAGAGTCTTTTGATCGAGAATATGAAGCTACAACAATACTTTGTTATAAAGTTAGATTATAAATAATATTTAATGGTGAGGGTCACCGATCCAGCTACTAACCATTTAAGATGCTACTTAACCAAGAAGGGTCGGTAAGTATTTGGCTTTAACTTCGGTCTGTTGACTCGAGAACATACTATATACTAGCCTACAACGGTCTTATAGACAAAACTAATAGGACCGAGTACTGTGTAATAAGTCTTAGCTTCCTCTTACACCTTTACTATGGGACATTTTTAAATTTAATATCTACCATGGTAATTTATAAATAACATACATCGGACTAAGTAATATATTGTTGAATTTACTATAAGAATCTAGTAAAAATAATTGGCAATACTAGTAATCTTTTCTCTTTTTGTTACTTAAATTTCCAGGTATATTAAATAGGATTTGTAAATTAGTCCTAATACTTGTAAATTTACTATTAAAATTTCACTGATTCTCTTTACAGTAACCCTAGGACAGCCTTGCATCGATAACGATGACTGTAATACGATACCTCATGCCGTTTGCTCCAATAAAATTTGCGCTTGCAACAAAAACTTCATCGCACTCGACGAGGAAACATGCTTGCCTGTACTCGGCGGACATTGTCTCGAAGACCTTGAATGCCGTTATAACACAACCGAGTGCATTAATAACAAGTGTCAATGCAAGGAATCTTTTAAAGCTGTTTCTAGTCATCAGTGTCGAAACAGTTGAGTATAAATTACCAATTTGGAGGTACAATAATACGCCCCATATAGCAATTTTTTTCAAGGCTTGAGCAAATTTGATCTTAATTTCGATAGTTGTTAGTGTCTTTTTCTACCTATGGATCTTGCTCCAGATACTTGTAGCAAATTCAATTGACAAGTCTTGAACAAGCCTTGTACAAGAATTTAGGGCCAGATTATAGCTCAAGAATTGTGTAAAAAAATTGAGAAAATCTGACGATGCTTATCGATAAACTACCTATATCAATTCTTGAGAAAAACAGACACTAGAAGCATGCTGAATATACTTGTGCAAGACTAGCTCAAGATCTGCTCAAGATCAAATGTTTTCGAATGACCGTTCGCATCATTCAACTCCTCCTATATTTACTATAGGACCAGTGGATCTCATTCAGCTTAACCTTTTAGAGTAAAGACCTACTGTTTTATCGATCAAGAGAAAATTATTTTAAAATGAGCACCACTGAATCAATAGATCTTCAAGTAGTGGAGGGGAAAAAGTGCTATAAAATATATAATGTATCATGCATATTGAGCAAATCTTGAGCAAGTCACGCTTCAACATTTACTGTTAGTTTTTGGTTGGCAAATGCTTTAGAAATGAACAAATTACTGAGAATTACGGATCTTGAGCAAATCTTGAGAAAGTCATGGGTAAGTGTCTGTTTTGAGTTTCTGATTCAAAAAATCCGTCAGAAAGTTTTTCAATGCACCTTGCATTGGACTTGTCTCATATTCTTACACAAGATGTCTTGAGCTAGTTATATATAAATCTTGAACCAGTTTTTTCTACATGAACTTGAGCAAGACCCATATGTAGAAGAAGACACTAGCAACTAGGGGGTTTGCTCAAGACTCTGGTACCTAAATCTTGCACATGTTACTTGAGACAATAATCACTTTACAATTTTTTTTTTTCAGAATCTTCGATAGCTTTCTGCAAAGATGTCACAGAATGCGGTGACCGTTGGCATTATCAATGCAGTGACGGCAAGTGTATTTGCGCGGACGACAACATCCTTGTTGACATCTGGACCTGTTCTCCGATGATCGGCGGAGCTTGTTGGGCGGATCATCAATGTGTTGTTGAAAATTCGAGCTGCGTTGATTTTAGATGTCAATGCAAGCCTAATTATGTCGTAATAGCTAATAATTTGTGCTTTAAAAATAACTTATGATTTATGATGATTTTTAATACTATTTTTGTGACTTAATTTGCGACCTTGCGGTTAAAAAACTAATAAAATTTTGATATTTCGAAACATTTTTTTTTAGATATTGGGAAATTTTTTTACGGTCGCTTAAAAATAAAAATTAATTAACTTGTATTTGTGAAAGGAGGAAGTCATTTTTTAGCTCACAGTCGAAAATATGGCGGCAAAGAAGTTTTGGAGTGATTATTTTTTTGCTGACTTTTAACGTCGAGGGAGATGAAGAGGCCCAACTTTATCGATGCCCTGGTTTAGGAGAGCGAGTAAGTTTTTGATTTATATAAAAGCTTGAAGATAATTATAATACACTTTTATTTGTAGTGTAATCCGGCATTTGTGAATCCTTGCTGCGGCGACGACTTAGAGTGCCAACGAATTCACAGTAGTGACTCTGTATGCAGAAAAAAAGGTATAAAAAAGTTTGGTAAATTAAAATGTGAATGCTTTAAGCGCTTATGATATATTGAAAGTAAATTTTTAAAAATAGTTTAAATATATGAAAGCTTTTACTGATCGTACTTTCAATTTTTCGATAATTTCATGTCAAACGTCAGTAAAAAAATAATTATCCCCTGTAGACTATAAGAATAAATTTAAAAAATAATTATAATGAGATAATTAAGAATAAATTATAAGAAATTAATTTTATTAACAATTATATTTCTAAATTCGTTCAAATTTTGTCCGCTAATAGTATTTATTTAAATACGAATTAAACGGCCGCTTAAGTTTAAAGTAATTCATAAAAAGACACACAATAGGGAACTGTATTATCGGCGGTCGCCAGGCTTAAGAACTATCTAGTATAGTATGCAGCTGTCTTTAACCTCTATTTACAAATAAATAATTATATATGGCTGCTCAAAAGACCCGAAATTTCTTGAACTGCCAGCCGAAATAAAATTAATTATAACTAAATAAAACAATATTAAGCTGCCATTCTCAATCCACGGCTTCTCATAAGATAGATAAGGAGATTGAAAAATAGATTGAGTTTAAAAATATATATTTTCAAAAGTTATCGTGTTTGCCCCGTCTATGAAGACTTTATAAATCCCCTCATATATAGACCCACCCAACCTAATAATACAGACCGTTCGTCAGTATTAGGCGACTTTTGTACAACCAGTGAGCACTGCGAGACTGAGAATTCTGTCTGCATCGACAATGCGTGTCAATGCAGCCGTTTTTCCACCCTTATGTACGATGGAACCTGTGTAAGAAGTAAGTGACTTACCGGACAAAGCTCAATGCAATATCACGCTATCTTGTTATATTAAATTACAGAAATATTGGGGTATCCCTGCATTGGCGGTCTTTGCGGGAAGATTTCTTTAGCTAAGTGTTCCAATAATATTTGCCAATGCACACCAAATTCTGTGGCGATCAACTCAATACGGTGTCAACCAACAATTAACCGCACCTGCTACAGCGGTTTATCCTGTATTGTCGACAACTCGCACTGCATTGATCACAAGTGTCAATGCAAGCCGCAATAAATTCCTACGGAAAGTCAACAGTGTCTTCCGAGTTGGTTTAGTTAAATTAGGTAATAATTTGAGCCTGAAGAGTCGAAGATTAATTTGAAAATTGGTTTCAGCTAAACTAGGACAATATTGTTCTGAAGATGCAGATTGCTCGCTGATAAGGAACGCAAAATGTTACGAGACACAATGCATTTGCAACGATAATTACGTCAATATAAGGAATAACAGATGCATTCCATTTTTTAATGATTTTTGCTCGCAAAACTACCCTTGCGGTGCCGAAAACTCTCACTGCATTGACCACAAGTGTCAATGCAAGCTGAATTTTCGACTTATAACCCCTACAAAGTGCATTTCAGGTACACTGATAGAAGGATTTAATAAGCTTTATTAACAGTTAATAAATTATTTATTAAATACGATTTATTAAATTTTAATAAATATTTGTTAACAGCTCCCAGGTAACATGTGCTTGAGCAAGATTTAGGTACCAGTGTCTTAAGAGCGGTTAATAGTTGATTTTCAAACGAGTTTTGCTCATGAATAAGATGAAATTTTGAAAAAAAAACGCTTCGCTCTTCGATAGATAATTTAATTATCTATCGAAGAACGAAGCGCTTTTTTGGAAAATTTTCATTTATCTATGCATAAAATCCGTTTTAAGATTCCATAAGTTGTACAATTATGACAGAGGTACTCTCGTTTGTCCAATAGAGAGCGAGAGAGAGAAAAAATATAAACCCTTCTTAAGCAAAACCTCCAGTTACTAGTGCCTTTTTCTACATATGGGTCTTGCTTAAGTTCATGTAGAAAGAACTGGTTCAAGATTTGTATATAACTAGCTCAAGACATCTTGTGCAAGAATATGAGACAAGTCTAATGCAAAGTGCATTGAAAAACTTTCTGACGAACTTTTTGAATCAGAAACTCACAACAGACACTTACCCATGACTTGCTCAAGATTTGCTCAAGATCCGTAATTCCCAGTAATTTGTTCATTTCTAAAGCATTTCTCAACCAAAAACTAACAGCAAATGTTGAAGTGTGACTTGCTCAAGAATTGCTCAAGATGCATGATGCATTATATATTTTATAGCACTTTTTTCCCTCCACTACTTGAAGATCTATTGATTCAGTGGTGCTCATTTTAAAATAATTTTGTCTTGATCGATAAAACAGCAGGTCTACACTCTAAAAGGTTAAGCTGAATGAGATCCACTGATCCTATAGTAAATATATGAGGGGTAGAATGATGCGAACGATCATTCGAAAACATTTGATCTTGAGCAGATCATGAGCAAGTCTTGCACAAGTATATTCAGCATGCTTCTAGTGTCTGTTTTTCTCAAGAATTGATATAGTTAGTTTATCGATAAGCATCTTCAGATTTTCTCAATTTTCTTACACAATTCTTGAGCTATAATCTGGCCCAAAGTTCTTGTACAAGGCTTGTTCAAGACTTGTCAATTGAATTTGATTCAACTATCCGGAGCAAGACCCATAGGTAGAAAAAGACACTAACAATTATCGAAATTAAGACCAGACTTGCTCAAGCTTTGAAAAAGATTGCTGTATGGGGAGCTGTGATAGAATTTGGTATTTTACAATAAACGTTATTAAAATGTTATATAATTATGCAAACAATTTAGTAAGATGATTTTTATTTATAAGCAATCTTCATATAATTTGACATTGCAAACGAAATAAATTCACTCAACAAAATATTTATTAACTGTTAATAAATATTTGTTAACTATTAATAAATACGTATTAACTATTAATAGACGTACTTTTCTCCCAAATAAATATTAATTAGAATTTAATAATTTAAATAATTGTCTTCAAATAAATTAAATTATTAATAGTTAATAAATTTTTCTATCAGTGTAATTTATATTGAAAATAACTTTCATATCTTGAATTTTGAGTCTAATGTGTTTAATTTTACAGTTTTTGACAAAAAAACTTGCTCAAAAAACGGTGATTGCGCAGAACTCCAAAATGGTACCTGTGTTAAGAAAATCTGCGAGTGCAAGGCGAATTATGTCAGAGCTAATCAAACGCGATGTGATCCATTGTACGTCTTACTCCGTCTGCATTGACAAATTTTGTCAATGTGCATCGTTTTATTCTCAGCGCGGAGTAAATCTTTGCTTGCCAGGTGATTTATTATAATGTTATCAATAATTTATTTTACAATCAATGTGATTTATTTCTGTACTTAGGTACTTTAAGAGGCTCTTGCGGTAGAGACGAAGATTGCAGGGAGATACCGAATTGTATAATTATAGTAATATTACAGTAAATACATAGATTTTTTACGGTAAAATTTCTAGAGTTTTACGGTAATTTTATCGTATCATTCCTGAACTTTGCAGCAAAAGTACGGTAGAAATGCTGTATAACTATAGTAACAAAAACTGGCCAATATAACCACAAAAATACCGTATTATTTCAGAAATATAACGGTAAATTTATGGTAAACGCATTAATACCGAAAATTTTGCGGTATTTCAAAAACCGCGAGGAATTGACAAGGAAAACTTTTAGGTCAAAGAAAACAATAAAATTGACAAATTACACTTACAATTTTATTTATAACCCTCAAGATAATTTCACAAAATCATCATAAGAGTACTAAATTAACCTACCACCAATTCACTCACAAGAACACTTTTCTGCATTGAAATTAAACACTTTCCTGTTGATAACTTTACCCTCTTTGAAATACCGAACGCTAATCCCCGAAAATTGGGTAGGCAAGCAGAATATCGCAGGAACTTCTTCAGGATAGGCCCTCATTAACGCGCTGAAGATCAGAAAATGCTCGTATCCTTTAAAGTAGCTCCGAGTATCATGCTTGGATTGCTTGCAGACGCCACTGCAGTACTTGAAGTTGATCCTCTTGGGCGCTATAATCTGATTCCTTCCAATGTCTTCAAGCCAGAGATCAAAAGACTTGATTCCACAAACTTCCGAAGTGTTTTTGTAGTCAGCCAAGTTCTTCTTCACAGTTCGGTGGTTCTTGATCACCATCCTGATCTTTGGCTTGTTGAACAAACGAGCAGACAGGAGTCCAGTGTCCAACAAAACGGACCGTTTTGTTATTTTGACCAGAGACCGAATGTCAGCTGGTCCAGGCTTCCTTTTAGAGTAGCATACCATCAAAGGCGAAAGCTTCCCACTGACTCCCAGTTCAATATCGCATCCTGCAGAAATGGAAAATCCTTGATTCCTTCCAGGATCTTCCATCCAGGATTGGACGACCTTGGTGACATTGAACACCAACCAGCCGCCTTTCTTCCCTTGACCTTCTTTTGTCTTAGATTTGATCAGTTCGCAGTTTTCACAATCATTTTGTCGCACTAGAGCCCACGGATGACAGTTTGAACCAGCATGCTGGAAGATCCTAAGTTCCGCTGACTCAAAGGTGCCGTCTAGCTTCGAAATGTCAAACCTCAGGTTGTCCAGGTTGTTCGTTGCTGGCATCATGCTGCTAATCACCATTTCCGCGGTATCTAGCGCTCCCCAACGAGTGTCTTGATTGAATTCTTCAAGGATGCTTTCCATGTAGCGGACAGCTGAATTGTTGAGATCAGCAGGATTTTCCTTGAAATTCAAGCCTTGATCACCAATCATAGAGGACACTAATATACTTAAAACCACTAACGAATCCATGGTTGAGTAACTGATTAGAATCATCAGAACAGATTTTTATAAGCTATTACATTCTTAGTTTTATCAATATTGACACTCGATATGATTGTCGACAAGTGAGATTATATTATCTAGGCGATAAGTAAGAATAGTAACACTTGTAGCTGTTTTAAATCAAATAGTAATTATTTTTGTTATCGGTTAGCGTCACGGAAGGAACATCTGGCAAGAAATAAGTCTGCGATTTGCGTCATAAGAGACAAAATACTTTATTCAATGTTTACCTAGTTTAGCATTAAAATAAGGCTTAAGTAACTAAGAGGAATATCAACTGCTTCTGGGATGCTAGATTAGTTAACCTTGGAAGCTAAACGAAGGATCGCGGACGCAAGAGCTACGGCGGCACATCCATCCTGCGCAGCAATCATTTGTGTCTTGACACTTAACAAACGAAAATTAGTTAAGTAACCTCCCTCACGGTTTTGGAAATGCCGCAAAGATTCGGTATTTATACAATATAAATGCTGTATGTTTACCGTCATACTTCAGTCATTTTAGCCAGTTTTTTTGCCGAATTATTACGAGAAAATTACGAAATGAATTCAGAATATTTACGGCAATACAATAGGAAAATTATGGTATATTAACAGCATTCCAACCGTAAATGTACCGCATATTTACATTATATTTGCGGCACTATTGCAGCAAAAAACCGGAAAAGAAGATCCCTACTTTCTATTACCGGTAAAATACCAAAATTATGCTGCTTTACTACTATTATTCAATAGCTTAAAAATTTTTTTTATAATATTATAAATTATCATGAATAATTTTTAAGAGGTTAATAAATTAATTTCTCTATTATTATTATTATTATTATTATTATTATTATTATTATTTTTAGTCCAGACCGGGATCCGAACCCGGATCACTTAGTTACGCGCCAAAGGCTCTACCAGTTGAGCTATCTGAGCTGAGACACTATCCGTAACTATTTATTCAGTCACCTAATAAGACCCACCGAGTAATAAACACCATCGTCCATCTTACGGTAAAAAGCATTATATCTTTAATTGTATCAGTATAAACGCGGCAAAATTGCAGTATATCTCCGGTATTTTCACCGCAGAAATACCATTTTATTATTGTAAAATTATAGTAATATTATAGTTAATACATAGATTTTTTACGGCAAAAGTTCTAGAGTTTTACGATAATTTTATCGTATTATTCCTGAACTTAGCAGCAAAAGTACGGTAGAAATTCTGTATAACTATAGTAACAAAAACTGGCCAAAATAACCACAGAAATACCGTATTATTTCAGAATTATAACGGTAAATTTATGGTAAACGCATTAATACCGAAAATTTACAGTATTTCAAAAACCGCGAGGAATGTAATTGATTGAGAAGAGTACGTACTTTCGCTAAGTGCCTTCCGCAGTAAGAGTGACAGCATTCCGCAATAATTACCAAGGTAGCCAGGCTCAGAACCAGTAAAAGCAGTTGCAACGGAACCATATTTGGCTTCTAAGTAACTAAAGTTGACTAAACAAAGTTATTTCTTTTTTAAAAAGTCGTTAAACGTAATTACCAACGGAACAAACAAGATAAGGCTATTGAAGTGTAATGGGGAGAAGATAAGCTATGTTTGCTTTGATTAGAAAAAAAATGATAACAACTTACATGACAATTTTAAATTTATTTATTTATTTTAATACATTCAGCAAATCTTGGCCCTAATATTCGGTATTCTAACAAGTTCTAAGTTGTCACCCTTAGTGATTACCACCATCAGCCCAGAAAATGACTTAGGCTCGCAGTAGTCCGCTTGGATGAGATTCGGGAAGCGATGATGCAACAAAGAATGCACAAGTGCATGCGAAAAGTTGTTCCGATTGACGTCAACCATTTTAGGATACTTACCGGAGCAGTAACTGTAGTAAAATCCAGTTGGAGCAATCACGTAGTCGAGCCCGATCTCCGAAAACTCGAGGAATACCTTTTTAAGCAGTCTTTCGGGTTTTGGAATGGTTTCTAGAAGGTTGTTTCCAATTGGGCTCAATTTAGTAGATCTTATTGTGTTACGTAAATTTATCTATTTTGGGCGATAAGACGTCGATAGCAGTAGAATATTGTAACATAAAAACGCCACGGGCTAAGAAAGCTATTATAATTCTATTTCGAATAATCCCAAAAGATAAGGGAGGTTGTTGACCAAAATGAACTATTTAATAATTTTATTTTATTTTGAACTTATTAATTTTAAGTAAAAGGAAATGACGGTTTTTTTTTAGTTTTTCAACGACAAAAACAAGTTATATAAAAATCGTTGTCCACTTAGTGGTTCAATCACTCGAAGATATTTCTAAAAAAATGAACAGAAAAATTTTCATAGCTGGAGGACTAGTTTTGTTGTTGATCGTCGATGCAGTGCAGAAAGACGCCTTCAAACAATGCGCTGATTTCGGAGACACAGTAAGTATGCTTTAATGAACTTATTATTGTCCAACTAATAATAATTTTTGTAATTTTCCGTCAGTGCGATGTGAATCTTAAGCATCCTTGCTGTGATGATAGTTTAAAGTGCGCTTGGTCGGACTCTGCAACGGAGTATCAATGCCTCAAAAGAGGTGACTATCAAATCATCAATCAGAATTCATATTCTAATCTTTAGTTCTTATATTTTGGGTTAATTAGCGATACTTGGAGGTAATTGTCACACTAATGAGGACTGCAGTTACGTTTTGCACTCAACATGCTCATCAGGAACTTGCGTCTGCAGACGGAACAATGTCCGAGTTAATGAAACCAGATGCATGCCGTTACTGAACGCGTTTTGCTGGAGAGAGCCATGCGCACCAGATAATTCGGTGTGTCTTGATAATGAGTGTCTATGTAAGAGAGGTTTCTCAGCTGTGGGCAATGATCGATGTGTAAAAGATGGTATAATAGTTAATGTAAGTCATTTGAGCTTTATTGATGTTCTTGATGCTTTCAGTGCTGCTAGGAGCGTCTTGCAGTGACGATGAAGCTTGCATGACGATTAAATTCGCAACGTGTACTTCGAACGGAACCTGCGCCTGCTCAGAAAAGACATTTATGATAGGACCGATGTTGTGCTCGAGGCTTTTGGGAGACACCTGTGACAGCAACAGCGAATGCAGGGTTCCTAATTCTGAGTGCATTGATCAGAAGTGTCAATGCAAGCAAAAGTATTTTGATGCTTCGCGTGCCGAATGCGAAAATGGTAAGTAGGATCAAAATGGGTTTTAAATTTAGTAATTCGAAGTAATGGTTTGTTCTAGCTTACATAGGCATGCCCTGCAGATCCTCAAGTTACTGTCATTCTAATATGGAAAATACACAATGCGTTAGATATAAGTGTGAATGCAGTGCGAATTACGTTCTGAGAAATGGTAGCGTGTGCTTATCACCATTGCAATGCGATAGTGATAGTGACTGTAAGCTGAAAAATTTTAAATGCATTGACAATGAATGTCAATGCGAACCTAATTATCTACTGCGAGAGATGGAATGTCTGCCTAGTATGTATTGTATTGTAATAATTTTATATTGATTTTTTCTTTGCGTAAAAATCTATAGTATGGTACATATTACCGGTGGAGTATATTTTTCTGATGAATTTATAATTAACCATAATTTCAGATTCAAAAAGTATGCCATGGTAGGGTAAATACCCCAATAGATGGACACCCCCCAATAGATGGACAGATATTATTTCTAGAAGCAATTACATTAGTTTTAAGAACAAAAATCTTAAGTCGTTATATTTTTTTATGTCTACAAATAGTTCTAAGAGCGAAAAGTAATTTTTTTTTAACTTTTTATTTATAATAATAGTTTAAAAAAATTATTTAAATTGGACGTCTCGAGGTTTTGCTCCGAGAGCGCCGCCACTAGTAAGCGTGTGACAGATAGCTGGTAGACATTATTTGTTATTATTATTAAAAATAATAAAAAAAGTAAGATTTGTACATATAATTACGCTTATATTTCATTAACAAAGCTAGAAATATAATATTTTAATGATAAAATCGAAAAGAAATAATAGAATTTAGTGTCCATCTATTGGTGACACTTTTCTAACCTTTATCCAATAGATGGGCATTGAGTTTATATGATGAATTTTCTTATTTTTTTTTTTAATTTTATTGTTGGATCAATGTGAGAATAAGAGTAAAGATTATAGCAAACATACATGTACTGGAAATGAAAGTATTATTATGATTATTGAAGAAATTGAAGAGAAAAAAGAAAACGCTGAATAAAAGAGAAAATTGAGAGAAGGAAATTTAAAAGCAAAAGAGAACAGACCTATTAAAAGGAAGAAGAAGACAACATAACTTTTTTAACGTTGTGTTTTATAAATTTATATTGATAATTTATTAATTATTAGTATTCTTTATATTAATATATTTTGTATGTTACTTTACATGAGAAAGCATCACGTGTTCAAAATTAATAAAATTACTTTATGATGTATTTTGAAAATTACCATCCGATTTATCACCTTTTCTCTTTAATTTTATCAAGCTTTATTTTTTAGTGGAAAAAATTAATAAATTAATTATTTCTGATATAAATAATGAATCGAAAATATCGCTTGTAAGTAGTGTCCATCTACTGGAGATTTTGTCCATCTACTGGGGTTTTGGACTTTTTCTTACATTTTTCTTTTTTATTAATTACTATAAAGTCTTACGAAGTTTTACTTATTTAATCCTGGTTAATTATATATTTTTACATAAATATAATTTACTTTATCACAACTTATCTGTATATTCCTATATTATTTTTTTAATAGAATACGAGAGTTTGCTTAACCGTCCATCTATTGGGGTATTTACCCTATATCACAAACAAATGAAATGTAACATAGTAAAATTAATTAGTGTCCAAACTAAAAATTAACACGTGCACTTCTAAAATTTTTCCAATAGATTAACATGAAAATTTATCTATTTTTGTTTTAACTAAATTTTATCTGGAGCAAGATAAAATTTTTCAAGATCATAGAATGTGTTCATTGATTACGGTGATTTTGTTTGTTCTTTTATCAACTTTCTGTGTTTATCAACATTATTGAGAGTCTTTTGATCGAGAATGTAAAGCTACAACAATACTTTGTTATAAAGTTAGATTATAAATACTATTTAATGGTGAGGGTCACCGATCCAGCTACTAACCATTTAAAATGCTACTTAACGAAGAAGGATCGGTAAGAATTTGGCTTCAACTTCGGTCTGTTGGCTCGAGGACATACTATATACTAACCTACAACAGTCTTATAGACAAAACTAATAGGACCGAGTACTGTGTGATAAGTCTTAGCTTCCTCTTACACCTTTACTATGGGACATTTTTAAATTTAATATCTACCATGGTAATTTATAAATAACATACATCGGGCTAAGTAATATATTGTTGAATTTACTATAATAATCTAGTAAAAATAATTGGCAATACAAGTAATCTTTTCTCTTTTTGTTAGTTAAATTTTTCAGGTATATTAAATAGGATTTATAAATTAGTCTTAATACTTGTAAATTTAGTATTGAAATTAAACTTTTTCGGACATACTCAAATTTAATGTAAATTTCTACGGTGTATAATTTACAGGACACCTGGGAGGATTGTGTAAAGCATCATCAGACTGCATCAACATTGACGATGCAGTTTGTAAAATGAACGAATGTATTTGTGAACGTGGGTTTTTCCCAATTAATCGATCCCAGTGTGGAAGAGGTTTGAGAATTGAATGTTCCAGTGATGAAGACTGCATAATCATGAATTCTCAATGCATTGAGAAAAAATGTCGATGTCGTGACGGCTACACCCAGAACTTAGAGAAATTCTGTTTGCCAAGTAAGTTCTCCTTAAATAGCGTCAATATAATAACAGTATGTGCTTACATATGTAATATCACTACAGAGTACTTACATGGATTTTGTTTCACTGACGATCAATGTAAATTGATACCAAATTCTTACTGTTCCGAGAGCAATGAATGCATTTGCAAAGTTAGCCATGCTCAACGGAGTACTTCAGTGTGCGCGCCATCGCTAAATCAAAGCTGTTCAATAACAAACCAATGCATTATCGAGAACTCCTGGTGCATTGATAACGCGTGTAAATGCAAAAATGGATATATTGCGGAATTTCGAGCTACAAATTCTCTTCTCGAATCGGAGAGAATCGGAGTGGATATATTTAGGAACGACAAGTGCACACTCGGTAAGTACTCCACAATCTTTTATATTCCTTCCTCTAGTAATCAAATTTCAGAGTATCCAGAAATATCTTGCGTTGTCAATGCCAACTGCATTGACATTTTTAACGCAATATGTTCGAATGAGAATAAATGTGTCTGCAAACCGCATTACGTAAGATCAGAACAATTTAAATGCTCGCTGCAGCTAGAAGCTTACTGTAAACAAGATGGAGACTGCGTTACCAAGGATTTAAAATGTTTTGACGATGAATGTCGATGTCCGAAGGGATTTTTCCAGCTCTCTGATGACTATTGCGCACGTGGTAAAACTCTTCAACATTGATGATCTTGGTCAGTTAGATTAACTTCGTTAAAATTTTTCCAAGCTTTTATCGGACAATACTGTCTTGCTGTTGAGAATTGCAATATGATAAGAAATGGAAGATGTTCTGAGGAGAACACCTGTGCTTGCAAGTCTGGTTATGCAAAATTTGATCACTTGGTGTGCCTGCCCCTAATAGGGGAGCATTGTAATGAACACAAAGATTGCTATGTCTACAATTCTAACTGTGTTGATAACGAGTGTCAATGCTTCGAAAATTATATGCCTTTGTCGAATACTCAATGCCTGTCAAGTAAGTGTTTATTATATGGTCCACAATTTCTTTTCTAATCGCCATTGCTTCCAGAATATGTTGACCGTTCTTGCTACGACAATGTTGACTGCCTAGTAATAAATTATTCACACTGTTCGAGATTTGATCGATGTGTTTGTAACCATAATTACGGGGTGGATGAGCGAGGTTTTTGCAAGCCAGTTTTAAATGGTCGTTGCGCGGGAAGTTCAGAGTGTCAAATTGCTAATTCTCAGTGCATTGACGATAAATGTCAATGCAAGAAAAACTATGTCAGTGGGATTTATAATAACTGTATACCAAGTAAGTCTAAGATATTTGGCACAAAACATTAACTTCTATAATACGCCTCAATGTTCATGATCTTCTTCAAGCGCGTCTGGAGGAATATTGCGCGAGTGACAGAGATTGCGCTGCAATAGAATTTTCTCAATGCACTGAAAATAAGTGTTTTTGCAAAAAAATTACGAGATAGTTGATAACGTAGCATGTAAGCCACTACTGAATAGTTTTTGTACCACCAACAAAGACTGTATCATCGAAAATTCTGATTGCATTGACAATAAGTGTCAATGCAAACCTGACTGTGAAATGCAGAGTCTTATTAGATGCGAACTGAGTACGTATTCTTTTTTTTAACTCCATTTTGATTAAATTAATGATAAATTAGTAAAATTGTGTTGACGTTTAAGAGGTTCTGGGCCAGAAGTGTGAAACGGATTCAGACTGCAGTTTTATTCAGCAAGGAAAATGTTCGCCGGACAAAATTTGCGCCTGCTCTTTGGATACTTTTGCATTAGATAATAAGACCTGTTCACCTCTTTTGAACACTTTTTGTCAGTTTAACGAGTGCGAGATAGAATTCTCTGATTGTGTTGATCATAAGTGTCAATGCAAGCTT
The DNA here is from genome assembly GCF_020080835.1 of Cotesia glomerata. Lineage (NCBI taxonomy): Eukaryota > Metazoa > Arthropoda > Insecta > Hymenoptera > Braconidae > Cotesia > Cotesia glomerata. The sequence continues at coordinate 19,774,957 of NC_058161.1, read as the reverse complement.
GGTTACACTGCAATATCTTCCACTCAATGCATAAATAGTAAGTTAATTTAATTATCACTCTAATGGATCAAAAATTAATTAATCAATTGTCTCCAGGCAATTTACTTGAACCTTGCGAGAAAAATCATGACTGTCTAGAGCCCTGGCACTTCGAGTGCTCAAAGGAAAAAAAATGTGTTTGCAAAGCTAACAATGTCGCTTTTAAAAATTCTTCGTGCTTGCCACACCTGGGTGGAATTTGTTGGAAAAATGACCAATGTCATGTTAACAATTCTCGTTGCGATGATTATCATTGTCGTTGTAAACCTAACTTTATTCCTGTTTCGAGTAATAAGTGTGAGCCCAATTTTTCGTTTTTAACTTCCCGCTAAGAAAATCGAAGATTTTCAAAAATCGGGAAGTTATTGTTTTCACCCCGCTTTACGAAAATCGAGTTTTCATCGAATCTCGACGTTTCGAGGTTCTAGGAAACTTCCCAGTCTATTCCTGCGATGATCTCTGTATGTCTGTATGTATGTGTGTGTGTGTGTGTGTGTTTATTTTTTTTTTCCCTTAGGGGGGGGGAATCCTTTTTACGGATTCTAGGCATAGTTGTTTGGCCTGGATATGTGGCGACTCGACGCAGCGTCATACTAAAACTCGACACTAACGCCCCTACCCACTAAACCCTAAACCCCTTTTCCTTCTTTCCTCTAATCCCTCATGGAAACCGCCGTCAGGCATTACTTCGTGAAGGAAGGATCTAGCTACTGCTCTTCCTTCTGGTGGCTAAGGTGTTAACTACCTTCCTTCTATCTTCTGTTATTTGCTCTTCTTCTTTCAGTGGAACGCAAGTCTTTAAGGACTTCTGTTGCAAACGTGTTGGTAGCGTTCCAGGCATCTTCTGATGACAACATTGCTTCCACTAGTAAATCTGGTTGCATTCTCTGGTTCAGGATCCTCTCCAGTTCTTCACGCTGTGGATCGAAACGAGGACATACAAAGAAGACGTGCTCCGCGTCTTCAGCAGCTCCTGGGCAGGACGGGCACTCTGAAGAGTCATCGTGCTTAAAGCGGTGTAGATACTCTCGAAAACACCTATGTCCCGACAACATCTGCGTAAGATAGTAATTGACCTCACCGTGATTCCGGTTAAGCCAAATGTCGATCCGAAGTATGAGACGGTGCGTCCACCTACCCTTCTCTGCAGCATCTCATTGTAGTTGCCATCGGCCTATGCTCTTCTGCCGTTCTTCAATTCTAAGTTCTTCAGGGCTCAGTGCAGTTGACCTTTTTCGTTGGTAAAGGGCCCGTCTTTCCTCTGCTAGAACTCTAAGAGGTAGGGTTCCAGCAATGACGCACACTGCTTCTTCTGATATAGTGCGGAAGGCACTAGCTACTCGTAGGGCACTCAGTCGGTATATTGGTCCAGCTTTTCTCCATGATTCTTGGGTTTCCATTGCATCAGCCCAAATGGATATTCCGTAAGTGAGCACTGATGTGACTACTGATGACAATAGTAGCCTCCTGCTCTGCATTGGGCCTCCGATGTTAGGCATCAGCCGTGCGAGACTAGCCCTCACTACTGACGCTTTGGCACTGACATGTTCCACCTGCTGCTTGAAGTTAAGTCGTGCATCCAGCATCACTCCCAGATAACGGATAAATGGTTGTGATGTGATTTCTTGTTCTCCGACTCTCAACTTGATGGTTTCTACCGTTTTTCTGCTGGTGATGAGCACTGCCTCGGTTTTATGCTTGGCTAGTTGCAAGTTCATCATGTCCATCCACAAATTGACTCGTCTGAATGTAATATCAAATGCCATTTCTATCTCTTCGAGGTGCTTTGCGACAATCACGACAGCTACGTCATCCGCATATGCTACAAGTTTGACTCCCGTAGGCAATGCTATTCTCAAGAGGCCATCATACATGATATTCCATAGCAGAGGACCTAAAACTGATCCCTGTGGCACTCCTCCGGAGATTTCGTACACTTCCGAACCATTCGTCGTGTCATATTTCAGGAGCCTGTTCGTGAAGTAGCTCGCTACTATTCTGCGAAGGTATCCTGGTATGTTTTTTTCTTCTAGAGCCCGCATAACGCAGTCCCAGTTAGCGGAGTTGAAGGCATTCTTGATGTCCAAAGCAGCCACCAAGCAGTATTTCTTCTTTCCACTCTTCCATTTCGTTCCGGCGATTGCATCCTTGGCTATATCAACAACCAATTTGATAGCATTCAGAGTTGACCGTCCTTTTCGGAAACCAAACTGGTTTTCTGCTAGGAGTGGATCGACTAAAGCCTCTATTCTCTGATGAATTATGCGCTCGAATATCTTGCCGGCCGTGTCTAACATGCAGAGTGGTCGGTAGGATGACGGTTCTTCCGGCGGCTTTTTCCCCTTCGGAAGTAACACTAGCCGTTGCTGTTTCCACTTCTGGGGAAAAGTCCCTTCCTTCAGGCATGTATCGTAAACGTCCAGGAATAATGTTGGTGCTGCCCTAAGGATTGATTTCAGGGCAATATTAGGAATTCAGTCCAATCCCGGCGCCTTATTATTCCCTACTCGATTTCCTGCCTCTATCAACTCGTCCAACGTGATAGTTGGGATGTCTTCAGAATTGAGCTGCTCCAACTTGTAGGTGAATACCAGCTTTTGGGGAAACAACGTAGTAACAATCTTCTCTAGGAGTTGTGGACACGTAGGTGATGGCATTGGTTGGCATTTCAAGTGGGTCATAACCACCTTATACGGTCTGCCCCATGGATCTTTCTCGACTTCTGTGACCAGTTCCTTCCAGCAACGTCTTTTGCTTTCTTTGATGGCTCTGTTCAGTTCTCGACGGGCCTTTTTATACTCTGCCAACAGCTCTACGGAGTTAGATCGTCTGTAGCCACGCTGAGACTTTCTTTTTTTTTTTAAGACACTTTGAGCGTAGAATGCTAATGTGGTCGTTCCACCAGTGCACTGAAGGTCTTGAATTTATGCGACGTTTCCGAGACATACTAGCGTCGCAAGCCTGGGTGACTCTTCTCATTAGGTCCTCGGTCTTCTCTTCAGCAGTTTCTACGATGATCGGATTGCAGTCTAAGGCTACTACTAAAGCAGTGGGGTCGAGAGACTTAACTTTCCACCCAACCCCGCTAGCGCTCCTGTTGTCTCTTGTTAGTTCCTGGCCAGTTGATATTTCCCATAGTATCGCACTATGGTCGCTGGCTGTATAGATGTTCAATACTTTCCAAGAAAAACCTCTTCGAGCTAAGCAACTGCTGACAAATGTAAGGTCGACAGTTGAGTTTGCCTCTCCCTTAGTATACGTTGGCGTGTCACCGGTATTAAGAAGGATCACGTCCAGAGTGGCCATTGCCTCGAGAAGTGCTTTTCCACGTGTATTAGTGAACTTGCTGCCCCAGTCTGTTGTCCAGGAATTGAAGTTACCAGCTATTGCCACGGGAAAGTGTTTTCTTGCGTCCTCAGTTAGCCGATCAAGGAAGTCTTCAAAATGCTCATTAGAGAGACTAGGTGGTGCATAGCAACTGTAGAAGCGAAGGCCATCTACCCATGCTGCTACGAAACCAGCTTCTTTATTGTTGACTGTTCTCTGAAAAGGACATTTACCGCAGGACCAGATGACGGCTTTATTAGTGCTGTCGGATTCCCAGGGTTGGTTACTCAGATGTCTATAAGGCTGACTTATCCACAGATTCGGTAGAATTTGGCGCCAAGTTCCGTTCAAATCCGTTGTAAACGGAGCGCCAGACTACCGACTGTGTTTACTGTAAGCAGAACGGTTTTTTGAGGCTGCGAAATTTTATTTAATTCTAAGGTACTTTTTTTACCCAATTTGTTTATTATAACAGTAATTCATAATTTATTTCACCGTATTAATTAATTATATTCACTTATAACAATTTATTTACTTGAAATTATTAAATTTTATCAGCACATACTATAGCTCGCTCACAAATTTCGATCCTAACTTTTTTTTGATGGAGAAAGGTCAGCGCCACAGACTAGATAAAATAAAAATGTGTAGTAATCCTCCTATAGATACGCAACTACAGTTAAAAAAAGTAATTCACAGCTTACATTTACGGCCGCCAGGGTGCACTGGAATTATATCTACATAAACTGTAGCTTCAAGGGGATAGTTTGCAGTAAAAAATGCTGCCAACGCGAGATTTAAGTTGGTATTAATTGTAAATTTTCATTATAATTACAAAAAATACTAAAATCCGAACAAAAACAGTTTCACTGTAAAAAAAAATCGCGCCAAGTCCACGTTCATAAGACTATTAGGAAAAAAAAAATTTTTTTTTCTTTACAAAAAAATACAAAATAAAAAAATTAAAAAATCCAAGTAACCGGTATGATTGCTTATGATTTTCGAAAATTAAAAAAAATTTTATTGTAAATTTAAAAATTAAAAAAAAATTTTAGAACGTACTTGGTGTGCGTCATTGTGTATTTCAATTTTTTTAAAGTCCTAGTAAATAGATTTTACGAATTTCATTAAAAGTAAAATATTTTGCAACCACGCACACTAAATACGTTCTAAATTCTTCTTAGGAAAAAAGTTTTCTTTGTTAGGTATAAAAAAAACCGCGTTTTTGGGCCTTTTATCTCATTACATCTCAGATAGCTCATATTTAATTTTGTAACTATTGAGATATCGATAGTAGACATTATAAATTGTTAATTATTTGAAAAAAAAATAATTTTTCACTTTAAAAATTAATTGTAATCTATGTTTTCAACTGAAATAAAGTGTTCTTTTTGTTGTAAATTGTCATAGGTTGATTTAACCTTATACACAATGACTAATTTTGTTAGCAAAATTCATTTCCAAATCACAATTTCAATTCCGATAGATAAAGCCGTTTTCCAAATTTATATCTTTTACGAAATATACTATTATCAAGTTTTTTCAGCTTAACAATCGCCTGTTTTTTATCCAAATTTTTATCATAATACTTAAAATTCCTACTCAAACTATTCCCAAGTTCTCCTTTATTAATTTTACCAATCCGATTATTTTGGATCCCTGGCCGCGATAGCTTATTTATCTTGCAGTCGTTCGATCTTTTCAACCTAATAACCGGTTTTCTACTCTCTCTATTTTGATGATCTGACTTCAACAATTTCTGCATTTCCGCAAGTGTCATTGAATCATCAATCTCGCTGTCAAACTCTTCAAGTCTTCCATAACTGGAACTCAAATTATCTTCAAGCTTAATATCGACATCCTTTGACAGTGATTCCGTTGCATCACGATCAAAATCGACAAGCTCCGAACTATCATCCTCTCTACTGGAACTGCCGAGTTCTTTGTTGTCATCAGTAGATTTCTTTTTTTCCCCTACGATATTCAAGTTGACAACGAGACGTCGAGGACCTTCATCACTGTCAGAGTCATCAGAATCATCAAAAGCTTCATCTTGCCCGATCTTGTCAGACCGTCCGATTTCCATCAATTCCTTCGCAGTTTTGTTTTTCCAACTTTCAACATTAGATTTAGAAGTTTCCGGTAGGAAAGTTTTAGACACCCAGTAAGCGCACGTCAATGCATTCTTGACAACGCACCTATTGTTTGACGGATCTTGATGATGCGAACACAGCGGCTTTGAAACTTCGACACTAAAATTGAGTCCATATTTGTCTAGCCCGACAACTTTTTTAGGATCAATCAAGTGTTTCAATAATTTCAAAAGCACATTTAGCTTTCTAGCGTGCTTCAGGTAAATTACATCCGCTGATACTAACTTTCCGATAATTGACTCGCGAGCTTCTTCGTTTGAAATATAGCCGTCATCCCAAGTGATCCCATACTTTGGGTAGAAAATGTTCAAGTACGCTTTTTTGTAATGGTCTGATAGCTTTGAAAACAAATATGGCGGCTTGACTATATAAGACTCATGCTTTCCGACTTTGAAGCCCTCCAGAGGGACGATGCAGTATTCTTTTAAGATAAATTCTTTGTCCGCGATGTAATAGCCAGTAAAATCGATAGCATATTGCATTTTTTAATAATTGATTTTTTTTTTATTTAAGAAAATTTTCTTTTTCTCTTCTATATAAAGAAAAAATTATTTAAAAAATTTTTAAAGATTATTTTTATATTCACCGAAATGTTAAAACATCTTGAATCATGTGGTGGCTGCAATTAATCTGTTGACAATCATATGGCGATGATTTGTTGTAGGTTTTAATGAGGACTTTTTTAAGTAACGCCATCTATTGACAGAAATTATAAGTTTGTTGTTTAAAAACTCTTGTGGTAACTTATTGAGCGGTAATTTTAAAGTCTTACACATTTTTTTTTTTTTTTTTTTTTTTTTTTTTTTTGTAGTAACTAGATACAAATATAATAATAAATAAAAGTGGTAAAAACTTTAATAAGGTCACATTATTATATAACTTTGATAGTTTTTACAATTTGAATATGATTACGTGCAATAGAAGAAGAAATAAAGGAAGACATTGAGATTTTTGAGAAAACATGCATTTATTTAAGCACAAATAACAATTTTAATAGAAACAAGATGATAAATCACCACCAGGTGCATTTTTCTGCAGAGTTCATATTAGAACCAGCTGGACATTCGAAAGCTTCTGCAATCTCAGGGATATTCTTCATTATGGTCATCATCGAATAGTCCAGAATGTTCCCGTTTTTGAATGGAACAGGAAGCTTCTCCGTTTCAGCTCGGAAATTGCATAAAGAATTTGCGAACGATATCCAGAACAGTTGATCAGCGGTGTAGGGTAAGTCAGGTAAGCCCAATTCCGGGCCGACGTCAACTATGAGCTGTTTGTAGGCATAGTAAGCTGCATGGATTCCAAAATACTGGGCAATAATATCATCTATGACACCTTCGGCAAACTAGAAAGTAATGATAGTACTTTTAAGCTTAGAATTTTAGCAAAAAAAAAAATTTATAATAGTTGACTGCTTACCGCCTCTTTCAACATTGGATCGTCGATGCCCTGAGCCAAGTTTTGGAAGCACTTCATCTGGTCATTGGGATTTTCTTTTTGTTCGGTCCAGGTTTTTCCAAGGTCCTTTAGCGAATTGAACATTTCCCGAGCCATGTGGCTGCCAGCGGCACCAAAGTTTACATACAATGGATAATCCTCGTTGAAAATTGGACTTGGTATCATCGTGATCGGAAAATCTGATAATGAATTCTCAGATTATAATCCCGAAGGAACTAACTAATAGCGTTAAAGGATCATCAAGAAACTCACACAAGTGATTTCCGTGATTGTTCGGCATCCCAAAATCATGAATTGAAGTGGCGCTGTCTTTCATGAGCTCCTCAACGACTTTCTGGCTGTTCTCCTTCTTCATCACAAAAGCATTCATATTCATCAACGACTTAAGGAAGTTTTCCTTGTCAACAGTCGCGTCTGCATAGAATGCATCTAATTCGTTTTTGTCACCAAATTTCTCTGAACTTCCTATGGTGTAATTTAACGCGCTTAAAATCTCAACTGCTTTGTTCTTCTCATCGTCAGTCAACACCTTGGACTCCTGGGCCATTTCTATCATCTTAGCCTTCAGCATAGAGAACATCACTTCGATAAGTTCCTTGCTGGAGGGGAACTGCTCCATGATCCAATCTTCGATACCGAACCACATAAAGTCTTTGGTCAATCCTTCGCAGAACTCCTCCCGCGGCATTTCGGGGAAATTGATTTGCTTCTGGAAGTGGCGGTGAATCTCCTTGAACTCTTCCGTCAGAAAAGGCATCACGTACTGGAATCCCTTCCAGATGGCGTAGGAAGCTTGTACGCGTTTTGGCGTCTCATTCATCAGCTTGATGAACTCCTTCAGAGCTGCTGGTTTCTCGACGGTGATGATAGTCTTGTGACCAGGGTCCACGAAAGGCGTGAGAGTCTTCTCGACAAACTTGGCCCAGTCGATCCCTGGGAATTCTTTCTGCATATCTTCGATGGTCATGTCTTCCATCTTACCTGGGTTTGGTTTCAAGGTAGCTGCGTAGAGCTTCTTCTCGAACTGGTACACTGGGTCGAGCTCCTCCTCGCTGGCCTCGTCAGTAGCTCCAAGGAGTCGAGCTGCTACGATCATGTAGTCACTGTAGTGCTCGTTGTAATCATCATCAACTGCATTTGCTTTGAATTCGAATACGTTGGTTGGCAGCTAATTAGAAAATGATTTTATTAAGTTACATTGTATCCCTGGACTTGAAACTGTCCTCAATAATATCTGCCCGAAAAAGATTAAGTTCAATACTAAATTTACAAGTAATAGGACTAATTTATAAATCCTATTTAATATACCTGGGAAATTTAACAAAAAAAAAGAGAAAAGATTACTAGTATTGTCAATTATTTTTACTAAACTATTATAGTAAATTCACCAATATATTACTTAGTCCGATGTATGTTATTTATAAATTACCATGGTAGATATTAAATTTAAAAATGTCCCATAGTAAAGATGTAAGAGGAAGCTAAGACTTATCACACAGTACTCGGTCCTATTAGTTTTGTCTATAAGACTGTTGTAGGTTAGTATATAGTATGTCCTCGAGCCAACAGACCGAAGTTGAAGCCAAATTCTTACCGATCCTTCTTGGTTAAGTAGCATTTTAAATGGTTAGTAGCTGGATCGGTAACCCTCACCATTAAATATTATTCATAATCTAAATTTATAACAAAGTATTGTTGTAGCTTTACATTCTCGATCAAAAGACTCTCAATAATGTTGACAAACACACAAAGTTAATAAAAGAACAAACAAAATCACCGTAATCAATAAACACATTCTATGATCTTGAAAAATTTTATCTTGCTCCAGATAAAATTTAGTTAACACAAAAATAAATAAATTTTTATGTTAAGCTATTGAAAAATTTTAGTAGCGCACGTGTTAATTTTTAGTTTAGACACTAATTAATTTTACTCTGTTACATTTCATTTGTTTGTGATTTACTATAGCATACTTAGGACTGAAATTACTATGGGTAATTGTAAATTTATCGAGAAAATAAACTTCACCGGTAATATGAACCATAAAAAAAGATTCTTATACAAAGTAAAATTTTCACCGATCGTTATTAAAATACCTACATGTAGCACATGATGCATAGTATAGTGATCTCCTGGCGCGCCCTGAGGTTCCTAATCAATGTAAGGAGTGTTGCTTAACCCAGCCTGCTTGACCTGGCCCATCCATTTCATCCAGCAGAAGTCAGCTTCGTTGAACTTGTCACCTGCCGTAGGCGGCCAAGCATCCACGACAAAGCTCTTGAAAAGCTCCAGAGCTTTGTCTTCTCTAGCATCTGAGATAGAACATTCCATCATTTCCAAACAGTCTTCGCAAAAAATCAATAATACTCACTGTCGTCCATACACGTGGTGTAAAAATCATGGATCAGTTTGTGCGCCTTAGACTTTTCCTCCCCAGTAGTCTCGTGAATCGTGTGATCCATCATAGAACCTCTCATAGCACTCCACAATTCTAGACTGGTCAAGGGTGTTTCCTTCCAACTCCCGCAGGAATAAATGATACTTACCTACGGGAGATGTGAGGCTCGCTCCGTTGATGATTGGAAGGATGCAAAGGACTCCAATGCTTCCTACCAGCAGCAATCTGTAACAGAATTTAAAAAGGTAGTTTATTTTTTCAATTATTAATTAAAATTACATTAGTAATAAAAAGCCTTAGAAAAACTTGAAAATTTTGAGCCAGAAAAAAAATTTTAAATAAATAATATTATTTATAAAAGAAAGAATTTAAATTTTATTATTCTTAATTAATTTTTTTAATTAAGGATATATGAATATAGTTTTTGGTTTATTATAGAATTAAGAGTTTTAGTAAAAGAAGAAATAAAAAATAATCTATTGTAACTATTTAGTATAAATAAGAGATAAAAGTTAGAAAGAAAGAGGGAAAGTAAGAGGATGGCTGAGGAAATAGTATTCGACAGTATTAAGGACTTGGCATACTTACTTATAAGATTTACTCATCATGTCGCTTGAAATAACTTTCAGACGAGTAATGAGTGTCTATGTCACGTCATTTATATAGTGAGTATACTTAAAAAATTAGATCTGGAGGAAGAAGTCAAGGATAGGAAGTCATACTGTGAGTCTTGCTCTTATCTGCGGAAAACAGATAAAGGTCAAGTTTCCATATTTAGCTTCTCAATAACCAAAGTTGACTAGACAAAGTTATTTCTATTTAAAACAGTCGTTAAACGTAATTACCAACGAAACAAATAAGATAAGGCTATTGAAGTGTGATAGAGAGAGGATGAGCTATGTTTAGCTTCGAATAGAACAGAAATGATAACAACTAACATAAAATTTGAAATTTATTTATTCATTTCAATACATTCAGCAAATCTTGGACCTAATTCCCGGTAACCTAACAAGTTCTAGGTTGTCACCCTTAGTGATTACCACCATCAGACTAGAAAACGACTTAGGCTCGTAGTAGTTCGCTTGGATGAGATTCGGGAAGCGATGATGCAACAAAGAATGCACTAATGCATGCAAAAAGTTGATCCGATTGACGTCAACCATTTTAGGACACTCACCGGAGCAGTAACTGTAGTTAAATCTAGTTGGAGCGATCACGTAGTTGAGCCCGATCTCTAAAAACTCGACGAATACCTTTTTAAGCAGCCTTTCGGGTTTTGGGATGGTTTTTAGAAGGTTGTTTCCAATTGGGCTCGATCCGATGGATCTTATGTTTCTGAATGTCCTTTTAATGTTTAAGGTCTTGGCAATGTTTGACGGCACGACGCTGCAGATTAGCAGGATTGACAAGATTAGCAAGCTTTGATCCATTGGAGCGTTTGCAAAAGCTGTGTAAGATTGCGAAGGTCTCTTTGATCACTGAAGAAACAGCATAGTGTTACGTAAGTTAGACTATTCTGGGTGATAAGACGTAGATAGCAGTAGAATATATTGTTAATTATTTGAGAAAAAAAAAATTTTCAACATTAAACATGATTACGTGTAATAAAAGAAGAAATAAAGAAACACATTGAGATTTTTGAGAATCGATGTATTTATTTAATCACAAAAAAAAATTTTAATATAAATAGATGATAAATCACCACCAGGTGCATTTTTCCGCAGGATTCATGTTAGAACCAGCTGGACATTCGAAAGCTTCTGAAATCTCAGGGACATTCTTCATTATGGTCATCATCGAATAGTCTATGATGTTCCCATTTTTGATTGGAGTAGGGAGCTTCTCCGTTTCAGGACGGTAATTGCAGAAAGAATTTGCGAACGATAGCCAGAACAGTTGGTCAGCGGTGTAGGGCAAGTCAGGTAAGCCCAATTCCGGGCCGACGTCAACTGTGAGCTGTTTATAGGCATAGTAGGCTGCACGGAATCCGAAAAACTGGGCAATGACATGATCCATGATGCCTTCGACAAACTAGAAAGTAATGATAGTACTTTAGAGCTTAGAATTTAAGCAAAAAAAAATTTGTAATAGTTGACTGCTTACCGCCTCTTTCAACATTGGATCGTCAATGCCCTGATTCAAGTTTTGGAAGCACTTCATCTGGTCATTGGGATTTTCCTTTTGTTCAGTCCATGTTTTTCCAAGTTCTGCTACTGAATTGAACATTTCCCGAGCCATATGGCTGCCGGCTGCACCAAAGTTTACGTACAATGGATGATCCTCGTTGAAAATTGGGCTTGGTATCATCGTGATCGGAATATCTGAAAATGAATTCCCAGATTACAATCCCAGAAGATCTAACTAATAGCATTGTAGGATCATCAAGAAACTCACACAAATGATTCCCGTGATTGTTTGGAAGCCCAAAATCATGACCCGGAGTAGCAGTGTCTTCCATAAGCTCCTCAAGGAGTTTCTGGCTGTTCTCCTTCTTCATCAAAAAAGCGTTCATATTCATCAACGACTTGAGGAAGTTTTCCTTGTCAACAGTCGCGTCTGCATAGAATGCATCCAATTCGTTCTTGTCACTAAATTTCTTCGATCTTCCTATGGTGTAATTTAACGCGTTTAAAATCTCAGCTGCTTTGTTCTTCTCATCGTCAGTCAACACCTTGGACTCCTGGGCCATTTCTATCATCTTGGTCTTCAGCATAGAGAACATCTTTTCGATAAGTTCCTTGCTGGAGGGGAACTGCTCCAAGATCCAATCTTCGATGCCGTACCGCACATATTCCTTGGTCATTAGTTCGCAGAACTCCTCCCGCGGCATTTCGGTGAAATCGATCTGCTTCAGAAAGTGACGGTGAACCTCCTTGAACTCTTCTGTCAGGAAAGGCATTGCAAATTGGAATCCCTTCCAGATGGCGTAGGAAGCTTGTATGCGTTTTGGCGTCTCGTTCATCAGCTTGATGAACTCCTTCAGAGCTGCTGGATTCTCGACGGTGATGATAGTCTTGTGACCAGGGTCCACGAAAGGCGTGAGCATTTTCTCAACAAACTTGGCCCAGTCGATCCCTGGGAATTCTTTCTGCATGTCTTCGATGCTCATGTCTTCCATCTCACCTGGGTTTGGTTTCAAGGTAGCTGCGTAGAGCTTCTTCTCGAACTCGTACACTGGGGCGAGCTCCTTCTCGCTAGCCTCGTCAGAAACTCCGAGGAGTCGAGCTGCTACGATCATGTAGTCGCTGTAGTGATCGTTGTAATCTTCATCTACTGCATTTGCTTTGAATTTGAACATGTTGGTAGGCAGCTAATTAGAAAATAATTTTATTAAGTTATCTGATACTGGAAAATTTATATGAAATTTTAGTAAGGGACTTTCACAAACAAAATCACCGTAATCAATAAACATATTCTATGATCTTGAAAAATTTTATCTTGCTCCAGATAAAATTTAGTTAAAACAAAAATAAATAAATTTTCATGTTAATCTATTGAAAAATTTTAGTAGCGCACGTGTTAATTTTTAGTTTAGACACTAATTAATTTTACTATGTTACATTTCATTTGTTTATGATTTATTATAGCATACTTGGAACTGAAATTACTATGGGTAAATACATTAAAAATACCTACATGAAGCATATGATGCATTTTCTGGCTATCTCTTGGCTTAGCCTCAGGTTCAAAATCAATGAAAGGAGTGTTTCTTAACCCAGCTTGCTTGGCGTGGCCCATCCAGTCCATCCAGTCAAAGTCAGCTTCTTTGAACTTGTCACCTGCCGTAGTTGGCCAATAATCCAGAACAAAGTTCTTGAAAAGCTCCAAAGCTTCATCTCCTCTAGCATCTAAGATAAAACATTCCATCATTTCCAAACAGTCTTCGCAAAAAATTAATGATTCTCACTTTCGTCCATACACGTGGTGTAGAAATCATGGATCAGTTTGTGCGCCTTAGACTTCTCTTCCCCAGTAGTCTCCTGAATCGTGTAATCCATCATAGCGTCTCTCATAGCACTCCACAATTCTAGACTGGTCCAGGGTGTTTCTTTCCAATTCCCGCAGGCATATTTGAAGAAGTTGTCGCAAGGTTTCACATTCTCGTCCCGGTTTTCTAGGATTTCAGCAGCTGGAACCAGAAATCTTTGTCAGTATAATTTACTGATACCGTAAAGGAAGAAGTGCTTACCCTTCTCCAGACGCCCGATCTGGCAATCCTTATCAATACATTTGTGCGTTGGACCTGAAAGATTTTAGAATGAAATCTTTTCTTGGATTTGCGGATTAAATGATACTTACCTACGGGAGATGTGAGGCTCGCTCCGTTGATGATTGGAAGGATGCAAAGGACTCCAATGCTTCCTACCAGCAGCAACCTGTAACAGAATTTAAAAAGGTAGTTTATTTTTTCAATTATTAATTAAAATTACATTAGTAATAAACAGCCTTAGAAAAACTTGAAAATTTTGAGCCAGAAAAAAAATTTTAAATAAATAATATTATTTATAAAAGAAAGAATTTAAATTTTATTATTCTTAATTAATTTTTTTAATTAAGGATATATGAATATAGTTTTTGGTTTATTATAGTATTAAGAGTTTTAGTAAAAGAAGAAATAAAAAATAATCTATTGTAACTAATTAGTACAAATAAGAGATGAAAGTTAGAAAAAAGGCGGGAAAGGAAGAGAATGCTGAGGAAATAGTATTCGACGGTATTAAAGACTTGGCATACTTACTTATGAGATTTACTCATTATGTTACTTAAAATAACTTTTAGACGAGTAATGAGTGTCTATGTCACGTCATTTATATAGTGAGTATACTTAAAAATGTAGATCTTGAAGAAAAAGTCAGGGATAGGAACTCATACTGTGAGTCTTGCTCTTATCTGCGGAAAACAGACAGAGGTCAAGTGCCGGGCTGGTCAAGAATGTTAGATATCAACTTTTCTTGAATAACGAGATAAATTGCATAAACGGAATTATATAATTTATTGACAGGTCAAGAACATAACATAGCAGGCCATTTTTTCGGTTGTCAAGGTCAAAGGAACGATATTAATTTTTCTTCGCTGTTTTGAACGAATATACAGAGATTCTAAGCCATAAGTTAATTGGTAAATTGAATCATTGGAGGATATTATCCCGTTGAAATTGACGGTGAGTCAAGGGTAATAGATGGAATCAAGGCAGTTTTATGTCTTGACTGAAGCAAGTTGGTATATTTTAGTAGCGACTAAATCAAGAACGTTTTATTAGATTAAATGGCATCTCACAATCATATTGTCCATATAAATGATATAAAAAGCACAGTCAGAAAGATAAATTATTTTTAAAGATATTAAAATTGTTTTTTAATCGATTTATTGCTGTTTCTACATCAAAAAGTGGTTTAATGGCTTATGTAGGGGATTTATCAAGTCCTTATGGAAGGGCAAACACGATAACTTTTGAAAATATATATTTTTAAACTCAATCTATTTTTTAATCTCCTTATCTATCTTATGGGAAGCCGCGGATTGAAAATGGCAGCTCAATATTGTTTTGTTTAGTTATAATTAATTTTTTTTCGGCTGGCAGTTCAAAAAATTTCGGGTCTTTTGGGCAGCCATAAATAATTATTTATTTGTAAATATATAGGTTAAAGACAGCTGCATACTATACTAAATAGTTCTTAAGCCTGGCGATCGCCGGTAATACAGTTCCCTATTGTGTGTCTTTTTATGATTTACTTTAAACTTAAGCGGGCGTTTAATTCGTATTTAAATAAATACTATTAGCGGACGAAATTTGAACGAACTTGAAAATATAATTGTAAATAAAATTAATTTCTTATAATTTATTCTCAATTAACTCATTATAATTATCGTTTCAATTTATTCTTATAGTGTACAGCGGATAATTATTTTTTTTACTGACGTTTGACATAAAATTATCGAAAAACTTTTATAAATTCACTTAGAACAAGATTCGTAAAATGAAGGACCCTTTATGATCACAACCAAGAACACTTATCCTTAGGATTGATATGAGAACCAAGAGGACACTGAAAATCAAGCGAAATCTGCGGAACATTAGCCAAGATACTCATGAGCATGTATTCAAACATCGTCAACTTTTGATCTCCGTAAATGCGCGGCTGGTTTGGTTCGACGTTAGCAAAACAAACGGGGTGCACGAACGAGATCCAGAGCAGCTGTTCCTGAGTGTAACCCAATTGCGGTAGCTTTGATTCCACTCCAGATTTTTTAACAAAATTTTTGTAAGCTGCATAGACAGCGCGGAATCCAACGTTGTAGCTGATGTAATCTTTTTCTGCGTGGTGTCTTATCTAGAAATCCAAATCAGGAAACATTAATTGACTCAATATTTGATCCAATTGTTAGAATATACTCACAACTTTCCTTAGATAAGGCTCTGAGATCTTCACAGTTTGGTTACGGAAGCAATCCAGGTGATCATTTGCAAGCTCTGTTCCATTGTCTAGCCACTGTCTTCCAAGATGACTCAGACTTTTAAACATTTCTCGAGCTATGAATGCTCCAGCAGCACCGTAGTTCAAGTACATTGGACGGTCTGCGTCAAATGACTCACTTGGTATCATATTCAGCGGAATGTCTAGAATTCAACAATGTTAGATTAAAAGTTATTAATTTTTTTTTACACTTTTAGAAAACTTTCGTCAAAAGCGCTTTCATCTACAAGCCAATTAAAAAACTAATGAAACCGCAACAAATATGAAGATCGTAGATAGAATGAAAAAATATTGTGATTTATTAATCCTGTGATATTTCGACACAAACGTGAAACCCATATTTTTGTGTCAGATTGCAGGATTGCAATTATTTTGATGGATTAAACTCAGACCACTCATCAGGTATTTGGACGATTTCTGTCAATATTGTTGCTTTTTATATAATTTATGTATCTAATTTTTTTTTTCAAGATTAGCCTCTAGGGTTCCACCAAAAATAAATTAAGATAATCACACAGTTTTATACAATTATATATAGTCATATATAGTTATATATACTGCCATAGGCCAGAAAATAAAAAAAACTGGGTACATCGAGGGCTCGAACCGCAAACTTTGCGCTTGTCAGTCTTCCAAGCCACCCAGTTGTCCAAGATTTTTAATTGATATTATATGCTTAAATGACACTTAAGTATACCCTATCAAAAACATCCATGTAGGTTTGTATGGGGATCCATGGGAATCCACATGAGAAACTTAAAATTCATATAGGAGATATGGAATCCATAAGATTCAATATAGGAATCTATGGATTTATATAGGAATCCATATAGGAAGAGGAATTCATGTTCCCACAGTGTTCCTATGTGGATTTCCCATGAGATTATTCATGTACCCATGCCTTCTTATGTGGATTTCCATATGGGAATCCATGTATCCAGTTTCCTGTATGGATTTCTATATAAATCCATACATTCCTACATTGAATCTCATGGATTTTTCATATAAATTCACTTCACTTACAAAGATGCCCAGCATAGTTATCCGGAAGTCCTGGAAAGTGAATACCCTTCACCATATACTGAAAGAATTCCTTATGAACTGCGTTACTATACTCCTTTTTGGCCATAAAGACGTTCAACTTCAAGATAGTCTCCAGATAATTGTCTTTAAAAACCTCAACTCCTTCATAAAAGTTTTCCAATTTCTTAGAATCTGTCAAGTTTGACGACGGCCCAATGGTAACTGGCATATCTTCCAAGATATCAATTCCCTCTTGTTTCTCGTCCTTGTTCAAAATCTTAGACTCCTCGATAATTTTGATCATCTCCTTCTTGATAGCCGTGGTCATATCTTCAATAACCTCAACACTCTTCTTGTGGTTGGTTAGATACATATGCTGGATAGCATACTGCGCATACTTCTTGACCGCTTCTTCGCAAACAACTTTTCTCGGCTTATCCGAATAACCCAGTTGACGATGGAAAGCTTTGTGTGCTTCCCTGACTTCTTTCTTGAAGAACGGAACGCCAAATTGCGTGGCCTTCCAGATAGAGTAGTGAGCATAAACAAGTCCAGGTGTCTCTTTCATCAGCTTTTCAAACTTGGTCAAAGCATCGTCATTCCAAACTGTTAAGACAGGTTTTTCATTCGGATCAACAAGAGGCATCAAGACTTCATCAACCAATCGCTTCCAATCGATCCTCGGCCAACGCTTCTGCAGATCTTCAATGGTGATGTCATCAGTGTGATACTTACTTTCTGGAACTGTTATGTCTGCCAATTTGCATTCGAAGTCATAGAAGTTCTTCAGATGCTTTTGATCAACGTCTTCATTTATGAGCCGTCTTATGTCAGAGATATACTGGAGGTACATTTTTCTTTGCGTGGCGTTATTGCCATCTACCAAAGGATCGAAGTATGATGGAGCCATCTGGAAAATAAGTTTAGTCAGAATATTCTCTTTTTAATTCAATCAACAAGTACCTGGATGGAGTATCTCAACGAACTGTTCTGACCATCGTAAGTAGGGATAGGTTTGAAGTCCAGGAAGTAGTTGGTGGTGAATCCAAGTTTCTTAGCAGTGGCCGCGAATCCAATCCAATCAAAGTTTGCCTCAGTTGGCTTGTCTTCTTTGAAGGTCAACGACCTGAAAAAGGTGTTCAGGTGCAAGATGAGCAGATATTCATCTTTGTCTCCAAGAGAATCTGAAAGAACTCATTTAATTAGTCTTAGAATGATTGAAATCATCAAGTGTCTTACTAGGATCCATGCAGTTCCTGTAAAGATCATCCGCAAACTGGTAGGGCTTGGAAGAAGAACCCGTTGTATCTTTTATCAACATCTCAGCGTCTATTCGTGCCAGTGGGTCCATTTTATGGTTTTGGATCCATTCAGGCTGATTAAACTTCCCACAGACGAATCGGAAGAAATTGTCGCATGGTTTTACGCTGACATCACGGAATTTGATGATTCTCTCCGCTTCATTGTTGCAAGCGACGCTGCTGCATACTGCTGCTTCAAGTACTGCAAGTTCAAAATCGATTAGTCGTATTCTGATAGATCATCAAGAATGACTTACCTGGAATTGAGCCAGCATAAACGGCTAGGAAGGTTAGGATCCAAATCATTGTGACGGATTTCGACCGAAAAACTAGAACTGGAGCAGCTTCGATCATCCCAGAGCGGAAGATTCAACTAAGGATTAGTGAACGCTTTCCTCAAAACTTATAGTAGCAGTGCTAACAAATTGATGATTGTTTAAATAATCGTATGAGTCACAATGATATTATCTCATTGAACTGATTGCTAGTTAAGGAAGTGTTAAGTTTCGTCAGCTAATTCAATTTAGCAGACGTCATTCCGTAATTGACGTTGACGTAAGCTCAATTGGCAAACGGCTAGAAAGAATACGTCCGGAACAAATTCTGTACTTTTAGATCTAGACTAAGGAAGATCTATTTGGCAAAATAACAACATGATAAAATATTGAAATCATTTATTTGAAACGTGCAACCATAAATTGTAAAACAACTAATTCTAAAATTCGCTAATCCTCTAAACTACCACCAGGTACACCTTTTCTCAGGATTGAGGTTAGACCCAGCAGGACACTTTAAATCCACAGCAACTTCAGGTATATTGGCCAGAAGCTTGACCATCAGAGCTTCCCGGTTGACTTTGTTGAGGTCAGCCTCGCTCAACCTTGAATAAACAGGACAGAGCCCTTGGAAGAACGACATCCAGAAGAGCTGTTCAGGAGTGTGAGTCAGTCCAGTAAGAGGTTGCTCGGCTCCATTTTTGGCGACGTAGTTCTGGTAAGTAGCCCTAGCAGTTCGAAGCCCCATAAAGTAGCTGATCATCTCTTCCACAGTCCTGTTGCGTAGCTGCAAAGAAAAAGGAACATCAGAATTGCGATATCAAGCTTTGATCAAAGGATTCTTACATTGGGCTTGGAAGCGTCAGTCAGGTTAACGAATTCGTTGCGGAAGCAATCAACGCGGTCATTAGTAACCAATTCCCCGGCTTCCGTCGACTTCCTACCGAAGAAAGATATCGACTTGAAGATATTCGTCGCTATGTAGCTCCCACTGGCGCCTAAGTTCATGTACATTGGACGGTTCGCGTTGAAGTACGGGCTGGACACCATCGAAATCGGTATGTCTGTTGGAACCAACGGAATCATTAGATCCAAATTATTTAAATCAAAGTTAAAGGACAACTTACACAAATATCCATTGAAGTTCTCTGGGATCCCGGGATGGATCGTCTTGACGATGAAGAACGGGAAGATTTCAGACTGGACCTTGTTGCTCAGCTCCTTCTTCAGTTTGAACAGATTCAAGTTCAAGATCGTCTGCAAGAAGTTGTCTTCAACAACCTGAGCATCCGCGTAGAACTTCTCCAATTCCTTCGGGTCCAGAAGTTTTTCCGAGGGTCCAATAGAATAGATCATCTTCTTAACGACTTCAATAGCACCGTTTTTCTCCTCTTCAGTCAACGTCTTGGAATCCTTCACCATCTTGATCATGTCTTCCTTGACAGCCGCCACCATGGTCTTGATGGTTTCCTGGCTGCTTTTGTACTGGTCCAGGTACAGTAAGTTAACGGCATACTTGGCGTATTTTTTGACTGCTTGGATACACACGTCTTCCACCGGAGCTTCAGTATAAGCTACCTGCTTCTGGAAGGCCTTCTGCTCCTCCTGGTACTCATTAGGCAAGAACGGCAGCGTGTACTGGATCAGTTTCCAAATGGCGTAGTTAGCTTGCACGCGCTTAGGAGTCTTCTCAATCAGCTTAACGAATTCCGTTAGGGCAGTCAAGTTCCTTGCTGTCATGATCGGCTTCTCATCAGGATCCACGAAGGGTTTCAAGGTCTTCTCAATGAACTTGTTCCATTCGATTCCTGGGATTTGCTTTTCAAAGTTTCCTAAAGTTACTTGTGGAGTGTAATCGGAGGCGTTCCTGCCGTTTATTTCTTGGAGCTTAGCTTCGAAATCAAATGCGTCGTTCAGATCCTTGCTGGCGTTGTCACTGGCGCCCAATAATTTTGCTATCTTGACCATAAACTCGGTGTAGATCGACTTCTGCTTAACAATTTCGTTGCTTTTGGTACCATTGAAATGAGTTCTAGCCATCTATCCAAAAAAATCGCAAGTATTATAAACGTATCTTCCAATTGGATTGATTGTCTGCTTACCGTAACAGAATACCTGATGACCTTCTTCTTGTCCTTGTAGATCGTCGAAGATTCCCAATCCAAAAAGTAGTTGATATTGTAACCGACCTTCTTAGCATTGCTGGTAAAATCGATCCAATTGAAGTCGTCTTCCTTCCACTTATCATCTTCCAACAACGGCCAATTCCCCAAAGTCTTGATGATTTTCTTCATCAGCTCCAAAGCTTGCTGACCTTTGGCATCTAAGCAGAACCAAGTCACCAATCTTTGCTACTTGATCAATCAAAGCTACTTACTCTTGTTAACACAGGTCTTGTAGATGTCATCAATCAGCTTGTATGGTTTGGCATCAGAAGAAGTTCCCTTCTTGATCAGCTTCTTAATGTTTTCGTTCCTCAGGACCTCCAGCTGACTGTAATCATCAGCCTTGTCGGATTTCTTGTAGCCTCCACACGCGAATCCGAAGAAGTTGTCGCAAGGATTGATATTGACGTCCCGGTATCTTGTAACTCGAGCCGCTGCATCGAATCAAATTTACAGTTACTCGGTTGACTTTTTTGATCAAGAACTTCAACGACTCACCAATTTCTGATTGTTCCACCGAACAAGTGTTGCCAGTGCACTTATGCGACGCCACTGCTTTAAAACAATCAACATAACCTATTGAACAATTAACAAAACAGTGAGTTACTTACCGTCATTCTGCGTAGTATCGACCACCGCTGCTGAAGAATTCGGAAGAAATACCAACCCTATCACAGTTAGCAGCAAAACGCCAGAAATCCTTAAAGCGACGTTTTAGTTTTAGTTTTCGAATTTTTTGGTATAAAAGGTAAAAAACTTACTCATGAAACAGGTTAGGCTTCATTGTGGATCAAGTTAAACTGTCACTCTACGAACTCCTCGCCATGAATAGCAAGCATCGAGCACCTCACGTTGTTAAATACCAGTTAAGGCGCTTGCCATTCATTGAATAATCCTCTATTAGCTCATTTAAATAAATTCCCCCTGTAAAATAAGACTCAAGGGCAAAGCACAATGTCATTCTAGCACTATTAGCATGAAATAGAGCACTGACAAAGATCTCATTGCTTTGATCTTGTTCATTACAAACTTTCCACAACTCACAATTTCCGATCCCAAATTGCCAGATATTTCTTCCTTTGAATAGACTCATCAAAATCCTCTTACAATTCGAATAAATAACACACTCTTGAATTAGAACCTTTATTTTCATAACAGCTATTTGTACATTAATTTCACAACAATATCAAGCTATTAAACGCCGCTCACCACCAGGAGCATTTACGCTCCGGATTAAGCTTGGAGCCTACAGGACACTGGAAATCCTCACCGATCTCGGGAATGAACGTCAGGATCCTCATCATCATGTACTCAATGTTGTTGAACTTACCGTCAATGGTCCGAGGATAGTTGACCGTAGAAAATTCGTCGCAGATGGATTGAGCGAATTCAATCCAGAACAATTGCCTTCCGGTGTAAGGAACGCCTGGCAAAAGAGGTTCTGCGCCATGTTGGTGCTCGTAGGTTTCATAAGCCGCTCTGGAACTGCGAAATCCGAGATACTGGGTGATCAGATTCTCAGGCTTGGTGCGACGAATCTGAAAAGAGGACTTATAGAAGAAGTTCAAGTGGATTTTCAGTGGAACTTACGTAATATTTAGCCTCCTCTGCTGGTAAGTCGGAGTGCTGACGGAAACATTCGAGATTTGGAGGTTCTTCTCCTTGCATTAGAGCTGTAAAGTTGGTTCCAATGTGGACCAGTGGTTCAGCAAGGTTGAAAGCGATGTAACTACCAGTAGCACCAAAGTTCAAGGACATTGGACGGTTTTGGTTGAACAATTGGCCGGGAATCATCGATGTAGGGATATCTATCGAGAATTACAATGATTTAGCGACTAAGTTTAAGATTTGGGACGTAAGTAATATTGAAGTAACTTACATAGAATATCATTCTGCATTTCCGGCATTTCTGGATCAACCGAATAATCTTCATTAAACTTAGCTACTTCCAATTCCGTCTCAATGCAAAACTCCTTCTTCATCTTAAAGACATTCAAATTCAGGACAGCCTGAAGGAAGTTACCCTTAACAACCTTCGCATCTGCATAGTACTTCCTCAATTCCTTTGAATTTCCCAGTTTTGCCGTAGGCCCAATAGTCAAAGGAATATCTTCAACAGTCTTAATCCCATCCATTTGAGCTTCCTTGGTCAAAGTCTTCGACTCATTCATCATCCTGATCAATTCCTGCTTGATAGACTCACCAATGCTTCTAACCATCGCTTGGCTGCTCTTGTGCTGATCCAAGTACTTGTACTCCAAAGCTATTTTCAAGTACTTTTTAACCATATTAATACAGTACTCTTTCCGAGGAACTTCTAGATGTCCTACAACTCTATGAAAAAGCTTCTGCATCTCTCTGAACTCATCCGTCAAGAAAGGAATCGAGTACTGGACCACCTTCCAGATCCCGTAAGTCGCTTGCACCCGTTTCGGAGTCTTGGACATCAACTCAGCGAACTTCGTCAAAGCAGAATCATTCCACACCATCAAAATCGGGTTATCAGTGTCTACCCAGGGGATCAGAGTCTTGTCAACGAACCGCTTCCAATTGATACTAGGCCACCGTTTCTGCAATTCTTCCACCGTGACATCTTGAGGAAAGTCGCCACTTTCCATCGCATTGATGTTCGCAAGCTTCTCCTCGAATTCAAAGGCGTCTTCCATGTCTTTGACAAAGTCATCAACCTCTGCTCCAAGAAGCCCAGCTATCTTCAACATGTAGTCACCGTAAATCTGCCGCTGCAGAGTTGTCTTCTCAGTCATTGCAGGGTCGAAGTAACTCTCTGCCATCTGTTGATACAAACACTGAAGAATCTACAAACTGAATAACTCCGAAACACTTACCATCAACGAATAGCTTAGACTCCTTCGACTCCCAACATAAATTGGCTTTGGAACCCAATCCAGGAAAAAATTAACATCAAATCCAGCCTTCTTGGCGTTGCTAGAGAAGTCGATCCAGTTGAACCCAGATTCCTTCCACTGGTCTCCTTCTAAAACCGGCCAGCGACCCAAATTCTTGATGATCTTCCTCAGCAGCACCAGAGCTTGTTGTCCTTTTGCATCTAAGCAGAACCAATTCAATCTTTGCTCCTTTGATTGATAATCAAAGCTACTCACTCTTGTTGATGCATGTCTTGTAGAAGTCTTCAATAAGTCTGTAAGGTTTGAAATCAGAAACTCCTTTTTGGATTAAATGGTCTACGTAGTCAACCTTTGTCAAGGGATGTGCTTCAGCTTCCTTCGCTTTCTTGGCATTCCCGCAGACGAATCGGTAGAAGTTGTCACAAGGGTTGATTGAAGCATCCCGAATTCTAACGATTCTAGCAGCTGCATCAGAAGAGCATGAGGAAAATTGGGTATTATGGAGGTAAGGACTTACCGGATTCTAGTTGCTCCACGGAACAGGCGTCGGTAGTGCATGAGACAGTAGAAGCTGTTGGTGTTATTGAACAAAGTCCGATGGCTATCAACAAGGATCCAACCCAGCGGTTTGTTCTATGGAATAAACACTTATTAGTAAAAAGTTCCACTGGATCACTTTGATAGAACTTACTGATACATCGCAGGTAGTTAGTGCCACTCTGTGTCACTGACAGACTGCTTACGTTGAATAGCAGAAACCTGATCCTTCAGTTTGTTAAATAGCAGGATTGTAAGTTATGATAATTGGTGTTAAATCATAACATTATTACCTTATTAAAGTAAATTTGTGAGTGACTTTCGTCAAGAGCAAGGACAAACTCATCATCACCATCAATGATATCATATTCTGTCAACGTCTGCATTGTTATAATCATATGGAATATCTAGACGCCTTTAAATCATTGACTCATCCAGTATGAATCATCAGTATCTAGGTCATTCAAATTTTTGTGTTCATCTAGTTAGAATTTTGTAAATTGATTAGTTAATTCTAGATTGGGTCAATAATATTACGTCATATCTAGTATAATAACTAATCAAAACAAAAACAGTTGCATCGTTTATTTAAAATTCTAAAAGCTGATTACATGAAATACACTCTAGATTTCATCAATATAAAACTACCAAGCGCATTTGTGAAGAGGATTAAGAGTAGAACCAAGAGGACATTGGAAAGCCTCTGAAATCTCGGGAACAGTGGACAGGACCTTCGTCATCATGTACTCAACAGCATTGAATCGGTTGTTGTTGATGTCTCTTTGTTCCTTCAGCTCGTAGTATTGTGAGCAAGTTGACTGCGCGAAGGATATCCAGAACAATTGGTCTACGCTGTAAGGCAACCCTGGAAGAGAAGGTTCTGCGCCATGTTGGGCGGCGTAGGTCCTGTAAGCGGCCCATGAATTGCGGAATCCAAGACGCTGGACTATCAGGTCTTCATGGAATCTATTGCGTTGGAGCTATAAGGAATCGAAGAAGTTAGAATTGAAGATTAAGATACTTGGCTGCAAGCTTGAGAATGCTTACGTTTTTTCGCTTTGTCTCGGAAGATAGGTCATCGTAGTAGTGTTGGAAACATTCGAGCTGTTTTTTTACAGAATCTTGATTCCGATTTTCTCTGGGGAAGAAAAAGTCGGCGAGTCCGGTAGAGATATAAGTGCCACTAGCGCCGAAATTCATGTACATTGGTCGGGTTTCATTGAAGAAGGGTCCGGGAATCATGGTAGTTGGAACGTCTGTATAAGAGAAGTTTGAAATAGCTTTTACTGATAAGACTTTCAATTTTTTGATAATTTTATGTCTAACTTCGGTAGAAAAATAATAATTATCCACTGCTCACTATAAAAATAAATTGAAACGATAATTATAATGAGTTAATTGAGAATAAATTATAAGAAATTAATTTTATTTACAATTATATTTTCAAGTTTGTTCAAATTTTGTCCGCTAATAGTATTTATTTAAATACGAATCAAACGCCCGCTTAAGTTTAAAGTAAATCATAAAAAGACACACAATAGGGAACTGTATTACTGGCGGTCGCAAGGCTTAAGAACTATTTAGTATAGTATGCAGCTGTCTTTAACCTCTATTTACAAATAACTAATTATATATGGCTGCTCAAAAGACCCGAACTTTCTTTAACTGCTATTTTTTATGTAAAAATAGCAGTTAATCGATTTAAAAAAAAAAATTTAATATCTTCAGACTTACGTAAGCGACCCTCTACAACATCCGGGATCCCTGGCTCCTCTGAATCAACACACGAAGAAGGTTTCTTTATTTTGACCAAATTCAAGTTCAAGACCGTCTGCAGTAAGTTATCTTCCACAACTCGCGCACCTACGTAGTATCTTTCCAACCCTTCAGGAATAATCAATTCCTCCATCGGTCCAATGGTCACTGGAGTTCCCTTGACAGCTTTGACACCCTTATCTTTAGTCACACCATCCATGGTTTTCGAACTTTCCACCATTTTTATCATCGCGTTCTGAATATACTCGACCATTTTTCTGACTGTCACCTGGCTGCTCTGATACTGGCTCAAATGAAGATACTGCAAAGCGATCCCTGCATACTTCTTGACCATTTCAACGCAAGAATCCTCTAGAGGCTCCTCAAGATACCCAACTACCTGATAGAACTTCTTCTGTACATCCCTGAACTCTTCAGTCAAATAAGGAACTGAATACTGGACAATCTTCCAGATCGCGTAGCTAGCTTGCACGCGTTTCGGAGTCTTGGCTAAAATATCAACGAGTTCCGTGAGAGCAGCAGGATCCGAAACCATCAATAGAGGCTTGTTCGCCTCCGTGAAAGGTGTCAGAGTTTTCCCAACGAATTCGATCCAATTAATACTGGGCCACTTTTGCTGGAGCTCTTGGATAGTGAAATTGCTCATTTGACACTTTTTGGTACTTATATTCAGTAACTTCCCTTCAAAGTCTAATGCTTCTGCCATGTCTTTAGCAAAGGTTCCAGTTGCTCCCAAAAGTTCGGCTATCTTTAATCTATATTCCATGTAAATTTGCTTCTGCGAAGGTTTCTTCGCCATAAAGGATTCGATGGCAGTTGGAGACATCTATCAACATCAGCATCTAAGAATCCATTTCAAACTACGATTTAAAAAAAAATAACTTACCTCGAGAACGTATTCAAATTTTGATAGTCCATGACGCTTTGGTTCCCAATCCAGGAAGTAATTGATGTTGTAACCAACCTTCTTGGCATTGCCAGTGAAATCAACCCAATTGAAGTCATCTTCCTTCCACTTATCACCTTCCAACACCGGCCAGTTCCCCAAACTCTTGATGATCTTCTTTATCAGCTCTAAAGCTTGCTGTCCTCTTGCATCTAAGAAGAACCACGTTACCAATCTTTGCTACTACATCAATCAAAGCTACTTACTCTTGTTGACGCAGGTCTTGTAGATGTCATCAATCAGCTTGTATGGTTTGGCATTAGAAGCAGTTCCCTTCTGGATCAGCTTCTTCATGTTCTTAGTAGCCATCGCTCCTAGGTGGTAGTCATCAGCCTTGTCGGTTTCCGTGAAGCCTCCACAGGCGAATGCGTAGAAGTTATCGCAAGGATTGATGCTGCTGTCGCGATATTTCATCACTCGGGCTGCTAAATCAGACGGCTGGCTGGAAGAGCTTGGAAGGAAGCTGATGAATCCTATCACAGCTAAGAGCAAGACACGCTCGTTGAACCTGAAACCATCATCGCTTATCAATGATTCGATATTACAATTGTGCGAGAACTTACTTTTGAAATGGATTGTGTTCCATCTTGGAGTATCAACTGGTCTGCTTGTACTGAACCAAAGTTCCAATTTACTGCTTCTTAAGTAGTAGCCGTGAGTCACGATAATTCCAATTGAATTAAGTCATTATCTTGTTACCTAGAATTGCAAAAAGCAGAATGCAAACATGATTCAACCTTGGATTAATAAAAACCAATCTAGATTTGTAAACGCTAGATTCTTTGGATGGGATTCTGAAATAAGCTAAAATTTTCCACTTGCAATGATTAATTTATTTCTTTAAGCGTTCACGAGTTGCAGATCTACAACCAAGAACATCTCTTAACAGGATTAAGCCTAGACCCATAAGGACACTGAAAGTCCGCTGAAATTTCGGGAATATTTGATAGAATCTTCATCATCTTATAGTCAACGACACCTTGGCCAAAAGAGCCACCATCAAGAGGATCATTGGATTTCTTGTACTCGGAGCAGAACGACTGAGCGAAAGATATCCAAAAGAGCTGCTCTTGAGAGTAAGGGATTCCTTCTAAAGCTGGTTCAGTTCCGTACTTGGCTACCCAACTCTGATAAGTGGTCCAGGCAGCACGTAACCCAATGTACTGGGTAATCATATTCCTTAGGACTTCATCTTCGCTATCCTGAAACCAACAACAAGTCAATTCAATTTGATGATCTAACAATCCATGATTAGGCTTACATTGGTAAAATTCGTTCGTTCCAGGTCATCATACAGATGCGAGAAGCACTCAGCTTGCTCCCTAAGCTTCCCGGAAGAGTTCCTTCCCAGGTCGACAATCGCTTCCGCGATTGTCATAGCTATGTAGGATCCTCCGGCCCCAAAGTTCATGTACATTGGTCTGTTGTTGTTGAACAGGGGGCTAGGAATCATCGGGACCTGGATATCTGTCAAGAATCCATCAGTAGATTGTTAAGATTTTCCTCGCGGTTTTTGAAACACCGTAAATTTTCGGTATTAATGCGTTTACCATAAATTTACCGTTATAATTCTGAAATAATAAGGTATTTCTGTGGTTATATTGGCCAGTTTTTCTACTATAGTTATACAGCATTTCTACCGTACTTTTGCTGCAAAGTTCAGGAATAATACAATAAAATTACCGTAAAACTCTAGAACTTTTACCGTAAAAAATCTATGTATTAGCTGTAACATTACTATGATTTTACAATAATAAAATGGTATTTCTACGGTAAAAATACCGAAGATATACTGCACTTTAACCGCGTTTATACTGATATAATTAAAGATATAATGCTTTCTACCGTAAGATAGACGGTGGTGTTTATTACTCGGTGGGTCTTATTAGTTGACTGAATAAATAGTTCCAGATAGTGTCTCAGATAGCTCAGCTGGTAGAACCTTTGGCGTGTAACTAAATGATCCAGGTTCGAATCCCGGTCTGGACTAAAATAAATTATAATAATTATAACAATAGGGAAATTAATTTATTAACCTCTTAAAAATTATTCATGATAATTTATAATATTATAGAAAAAAATTTTAAGCTATTGAATAATAGTAGTAAAGCAGCATAATTTTGGTATTTTACCGGTAATAGAAAGTAGGGATCTTCTTTTCCGGTTTTTTGCTGCAATAGTGCCGCAAATATACAGTAAATATGCGGTACACTTACGGTTTGAATGCTGTTAATAAACCGTAATTTTCCTATTATATTGCCGTAAGTATTCTGAATTTATATCGTAATTTTTTCGTAATAATTCGGCAAAAAAACTGGCTAAAATGACTGAAGTATGACGGTAAACATACAGCATGTATATTGTATAAATACCGAATCTTTGCGGCATTTCCAAAACCGTGAGGGTTAGAACTTACATAGACGACCATCGAAGTACTCCGGAAGAGCTTGATCATTAGAGTTAAACTCATGCTGTATAACTTCAGAGAAGACCTTGCTACTGTAGTCCTTCTTCATCCTGAAGACATTGAGGTTCAGAAGCGTCTGCAAGAAGTTGTTCTTGACCACAAGCGCGTCAGCGTAGAACCTCTTCAACTCCTTGGAGATAGAAAGCTTCTCCGAGGTTCCAAAGACAACAGACATCTCAGTGATAGCCTTGATCCCCTCACGCTTAGCTTCGTCATCCAGATCAGATTCTCTGATCATCCTGATCATTTGGTTGCTCAACGCAGTGACCATGTTCTCAATAGTCCCTTGGCTGCTTTGATAATGATCCAGGTACAGATTGATCACCGCGTACTTGACATTCGTCATGACTATCTGAGCACACTCACTACTGAGCGGCTCCTCAGGGTAGCCTACAAGTTTCAGGAACATCTTCCTAGTTCTCCGGAACTCCTCAGGCAAGTATGGAACCGAGGATTGGATCAGCTTCCAGACAGCATAGTTAGCTTGCACACGCTTGGGAGTCTTCCCCATCAACAGAGCGAATTCCGTTAAAGAGGTAGCGTTCCGCACGGTGAAAATCGGATCCTCGTTAGTTTCCACAAAAGGAATCAGAGTTTTGTCGATGAATCTGCTCCAGTCGATACTAGGCCACTGTTTTTTCAAATCTTCCAAGCTGATGTCATCAGTTTTACTCCACTTGTTGCCGGAAATGATGTCATACAGCTTGTTTTCGAACAGAAAGGCTTCGTTCAGCTCCTGAATGACGTTACCAATGTCTGCTCCCAATTGGCCGGCGATTTTTAACATATAATCCGCATACATCTCTCTTTTGATGATAGTCTTTGCTTCCATTGCGTAGTCAAAGTAGGACGGCGCCATCTGTTGGGTTAGATTAGTACCAAAACTAATTTACCATTACCAGAGCGTTGTTTCTTACTTACCCTAACGGAGTAACGAAGGATCCTTTGATTGTCACGAGCGAGACGCTGTGGCGCCCAATCTAGGAAGTAATTTATATTGTACCCAGCTTTTTTTGCGTTGCTGGTAAATTCTATCCAGTCGAAGTTCTCTTCAGACCAATTGGGGTCCAAGATTGGCCAGTTTCCGAGGCTTTTGATGATTCCTGCCATCAGTTGAAGAGCTTGCTGGCCCATTTGTTCTAAAACGAGAAATTTTAGTGACAAGCTCCTCAGGTAACATGTGCTTAAGCAAGATTTAAGTGCCAGTGTCTTGAGCAAAACCCCTAGTTGCTAGTGTCTTTTTCTACATATGGGTCTTGCTCAAGTTCATGTAGAAAGAACTGGTTCAAGATTTATATATAACTAGCTCAAGACATCTTGTGCAAAAAAATGAGACAAGTCCAATGCAAGGTGCATTGAAAAACTTTCTGACGGATTTTTTGAATTAGAAACTCACAACAGACACTTACCCATGACTTGCTCAAGATTTGCTCAAGATCCGTAACTCTCAGTAATTTGTTCATTTCTAAAGCATTTGTCAACCAAAAACTAACAACAAATGTTGAAGCGTGACTTGCTCAAGATTTGCTCAAGATGCATGATGCATTATATATTTTATAGCACTTTTTCCCCTCCACTACTTGAAGATCTATTGATTCAGTGGTACTCATTTTATAATATTTTTGTCTTGATCAATAAAACAGTAGGTCTATACTCTAAAAGGTCATGCTGAATGAGATCCACTGATCCTATAGTAAATATAGGAGGGGTAAAATGATATGCGAATGGTCATTCGAAAACATTTGATCTTGAGCAGATCTTGAGCAAGTCTTGCACAAGTATATTCAGCATGCTTCTGGTGTCAGTCTTTCTCAAGAATTGATATAGTTAGTTTATCGATAAGCATCTTCAGATTTTTTCAATTTTCTTACACAATTCTTGAGCTATATTCTAGCCCAAAGTTCTTGTACAAGGCTTGTTCAAGACTTGTCAATTGAATTTGCTACAAGTATCTGGAGCAAGGCCCATAGGTAGAAAAAGACACTAACAACTATAGAAATTGAGACCAAATTTGCTCAAGCATTGAAAAAGATTGCTATATGGGTAATTAGTGCTTACCTCTGTTCATACATGTCTTGTAGATGTTGTCGATGAGTTTGTAAGGCTTAAAGTCGGAAGAAATCCCTTTTTTGATAAGCTTTTCGATGAAATCGTGCTTGAGAGCGATCAGATGAGCATAATCGTTAGATTTGTCGGTTTTTCTGTACCTTCCGCAGGCAAATTGGTAGAAATTGTCACAAGGGTTCACTTTTTCGTTGCGGTACCTCATTATCCGCGAGACTAGTGCAATGAAAGACAATATAACAATATGATCAATCAATTAGACCCTGAAAAAAAAAAAATATTGAGGCAAAGAAAAAAGTGTTGAAAAGTATTGGATTGACTAGAAAACCAATTCTTTTCAATACTTTTTTCTTTGTCTCAATACTTTTTTTTTAATCAGGGGACGCATTAGGTGCTTAAGAGTGGAACTTACCGGTCTCCAAACGCTCTTCAGCACAAGCTTCACTCATACACTGATTAGACACCACTAGAAGAACAGAACAAGATTATTCAATAAGGTGATGACTAGGAATTGTGATTAAACTTGAAACTATATACCATTATTACGCGGGGCGTCAATCACGGAAGCTGAGATCGGTAAGATCGAACAAAACAAACCGGCAATCGATAGCCATTGACCTTTTCTAGAATAATAATAGATAAAAAAGATGTAGAACTTAGTGCAGGTTATCGAAAATGGCACAAGATGTCTTACTTAAGTGTCATTTTTTATGTTCTCCGGTTATCGGTACTAAGGACTTGAGACAAGTAACAGAAGACCACCATCTCGTTTTGTTAAATAGTACTTGTGGTAAGTTATGGCTCATTATCTTGTTAAAGTAAATTCGTAAGTTACGCAAAGGACAAAGTCATTGTTGTTTTAGAGCGTACAATGAGCCGAAATGATATCATCGCTTATTACCCTCGTAATTATCGTGTTATCCAGAGTACCCAAGACCTACTTTCGAATTATCTATACATTTACCTCGTTTACTCAGGGCACAAAAAATAAAATTTAACATAGTAAAATTAATTAGTGTCCAAACTAAAAATTAACACGTACGCTACTAAAATTTTTTCAATAGATTAACATGAAAATTTATTTATTTTTGTTTTAACTAAATTTTATCTGGAGCAAAATAAAATTTTTCAAGATCATAGAATGCGTTTATTGATTACGGTGATTTTGTTTGTTCTTTTATTAGCTTTCTGTGTTTGTCAACATAATTGAGAGTCTTTTGATCGAGAATGTAAAGCTACAACAATACTTTGTTATAAAGTTAGATTATAAATAATATTTAATGGTGAGGGTCACCGATCCAGCTACTAACCATTTAAAATGCTACTTAACCAAGAAGGATCGGTAAGTATTTGGCTTTAACTTCGGTCTGTTGGCTCGAGGACATACTATATACTAACCTACAACGGTCTTATAGACAAAACTAATAGGACCGAGCACTGTGTGATAAGTCTTAGCTTCCTCTTACACCTTTGCTATGGCACACTTTTAAATTAAATATCTACCATGGTAATTTATAAATAACATACATCGGACTAAGTAATATATTGTTGAATTTACTATAATAATCTAGTAAAAATCATTGACAATACTAGTAATCTTTTCTCTTTTTCAATAGATTAACATGAAAATTTATTAATTTTTGTTTTAACTAAATTTTATCTGGAGCAAGATGAAATTTTTCAAGACCATAGAATGTGTTTCTTGATTACGGTAATTTTGTTTGTTCTTTTATTAACTTTCTGTGTTTGTCAACATAATTGAGAGTCTTTTGATCGAGAATGTAAAGCTACAACAATACTTTGTTATAAAACTAGATTATAAACAATATTCAATGGTGAGGGTCACCGATCCAGCTACTAACCATTTAAAATGCTACTTAACCAAGAAGGATCGGTAAGTATTTGGCTTTAACTTCGGTCTGTTGGCTCGAGGACATACTATATACTAACCTACAACGGTCTTATAGACAAAACTAATAGGACCGAGTACTGTGTGATAAGTCTTAGCTTCCTCTTACACCTTTACTATGGGACATTTTTAAATTTAATATCTACCATGGTAATTTATAAATAACATACATCGGACTAAGTAATATATTGTTGAATTTACTATAATAATCTAGTAAAAATAATTAGCAATACTAGTAATCTTTCCTTCTTTTTGTTAGTTAAATTTTCTAGGTATATTTAATAGGATTTATAAATTAGTCCTAATACTTGTAAATTTATTAGTATTGAAATTAATCTTTTTTGGGCATATAGTATTAAGGACAGTTTTATTATACCCTTGCGATACAATGCACCCTTACTAAAATTTCACCGAAATTTTCGAAGCTTCAATATCTTCTTTTGATCTAGCTTGCTTTTCTTCACAGCAAGAAATTTATTTAAAAAAAAAATATACAATCTAAAATTTAAAATAAAAAACAATCTGTCACGCTAAATAAACATTGCAACATTCACATCGTAGACATCCTTTAAATTGTCATGTACAATAAATTATTCATCGTAAAATAAATTCCGTGTTAAAAATTCAAATTACAAAGTTATTAATTTTTTTAACCAGTGTCAGTAAATATTTTCTCAAAAATTGTTATAATTAAATTTTACCACGCTCATCAATTCGTCAAAATTAGGTTATAAAAATACAAAAAATGTACCGATCATCACTAATCTACGATCAGTTACGAACCGGGTGCATGGACATCAGCTCCTGGATAAGAGACACCTTTGAAATTTCTCTGGGAATCCTGATGGAGTTTTTGGGTCGGTTTGTCGACCTAGCAATCGCTATCTCCCATTTGTTCTTCCAGGTAGTCTGTTTTTTGCGGGACTTGTGCATCGAAACAATGCAGACATTTGCAAACGTATTCCGGGGGGTGGTCAACGTCGTCAGGTCAATTAGCTCGGAAAATGTCGAAGACTTTGCAGAAGCTTGCCTGGTAGTCATACTGTGGGTCGCTGCAATCAAATTTTTCTTCAGTCTTGTCGACAAGGTAATTTATTCGAACATAACCTCATTTGGAACAAAGATTTTAACCTATAAGGAGCGTTTTACAGAGCTACGGGCGGTACAATCCACTGAGGGTGTTTAAAAAGTTCCGAAATACCGAGGATGGCTACGAATCGGGAATTCCAGCGGTTAGGGATCACATGTGGAAGACAAATTCTAAAAAAAAATCAGTTGTACGGAAAAAACGCAGTAATAAGTATTAATAAATAATTAACTCTCACATTATTGCTTTATTATTAACAAAGTGTATAAAAATTATATTTATTAATCAATGTTAATACATTTTTGATCTGTTGGTTAATCAATTTAGTTATTTACATAGGTTAGATATTTATAAGTTTATAAATAATAATAATTATTACAATATAGTACTTTGCTAGTATAAATTATGAATTTATATTTAATAAATATTATTATTTTTTAAAGTTAAGAAGGCATTGTGGTAAAGTTAGGTTAAATTCGTTAACCTCTCAGTCGGATACGATTGTTATCGCGAGGTTGTAGTCTGGCCAGGAAAATGTTTTCGGAAGTTGGACCTGTTGAACAATAATTTGTAATAATAAAAATAATTTTTAGATATAAAAACAAAAACTTACGAGAATTCAAAAGTGCACGCCTCATAATATCATTTTCCAAAATAAAATTGATTAAAATAAAATACAAAAAATACTTTTAAATCTTACGCGCCATTGTCTACCCAGAAAAGGAAAGGTACTGCGGATGTCTTGTAAACGAACCTTATTTACATAGATATAGATGTACAAACGATTATTGGATTTTTAGTTTATTGCTAATTATAACCCTCGCGGTTTTTGAAACACCGTAAATTTTCGGTATTAATACGTTTACCATAAATTTACCGTTACAATTCTGAAATAATACGGTATTTCTGTGGTTCTATTGGCCAGTTTTTTTTACTATAGGTATACGGCATTTCTACCGTACTTTTGCTGCAAAGTTCAGGAATAATAGGATAAAATTACCGTAAAACTCTAGAACTTTTACCGTAAAAAATATATGTATTAACTATATAATATTACTATAATTTTACAATAATAAAATCGTATTTCTACGGTAAAAATACCAAATATATACTGCAATTTTACCACGTTTATACTGATATAATTAAAGATATAATGCTTTCTACCGTAAGATGGACAGTGGTGTTTATTACTCGGTGGGTCTTATTAGGTGACTGAATAAATAGTTACGGATAGTGTCTCAGATAGCTCAACTGGTAGAGCCTTTGGCGCGTAACTAAATGATCCGGGTTCGAATCCCGGTCTGAACTAAAATAAATTATAATAATTATAATAATAGGAAAATTAATTAACTAACCTCTTAAAAATTATTCATGATAATTTATAATATTATAAAAAAGAATTTTAAACTATTGAATAATAGTAGTAAAGCAGCATAATTTTAGTATTTTACCGGTAATAGAAAGTAGGGATCTTCTTTTCCGGTTTTTTGCTGCAATAGTGCCGCAAATATACAGTAAATATGCGGTACATTTACGGTTTGAATCCTGTTAATATACTGTAATTTTCCTATTGAATAGCCGTAAATATTCTGAATTTATTTCGCAATTTTTTCACAATAATTCTGCAAAAAAACTGGCTAAAATAACTTAAGTATTACAAGATATATAGAAAATAAATAGACAACTTTAATTCAAGAAATTGCTTGATTTTTGTTAGTTAAGTATAAACACAACTTTATCCGCTTCGCTTATGAGGCGTGCAATTACATAGAATACAAAATAGTTAAAATTTAAAAGCTTCTTTGAATTATTAAAACTAACCTGAGTTAGCGAATTAAATATCTGAAACTCTTCGGCCATTTTGACGGCAAGCTCATCATTGATAAGAACTTGCAACCAGGGACCTTGGACTACAAACGGCTTATCACTAGACACAAATTTCCCCGTGACCGAGGGTGCAACAAAGGTCGTCGCAGTGTGTGATAGCACTGATTTGAATGTAAAGTGCCTTCCATGCATTATTCTTCCTCTAGAAGAACCAAACATTGATTATCATCATCATCAACAATACAAACCTAACCTCCCATATCTTGAAGATACTAACTTGATAGCAAGAGGAAGAATCCTTCCAGCTTCTAAATTGAAGGACAGATGCAGCCCCGGGAGAGTTTTCACCGTCGGACTGTAATTATTAAACATATCATCCCGGGAACCATCGTCCTGCATACTTTCCGTCTTGATCCCGAATTTGTTGATGAGATCGCCGTCGTCTTCATCATCGGAATCCTTTTTCTTCTCACGGTAGCTCTCCAAACTAATGTCATTCTCCATTTGCACCCACCAGCACTTAGCAGACACCCCACTGAGGTTGGAACCCTCCCGTTCGATTCCATTTTGGACCTGCTCTGCCACCATTGGATCCTCCATAGCTGAGTACGCCCGGTTTACATTTGTGATCAGCCAAGGACCGCATCCAGGGACTGTTTTCAGGAGGTTTATCATTCCCTGGCCGTTCCAGTGCTGAGCTGCTTGCAGCTCTTCGGGAGTCACGCCGACTATTTGGACGAAGGAAACCTGGAGGTAAGATTAGTGGATAAAACGTTTCTGCGGTCGTGTTTTGGAGCACTCTCTGCTCGTTGCATCAACTCACAAAAACTTTTTTTTTTGTAATATTTATATATTAATAGATAAGTAACTTGGATGTTTAATAAAATTGTTTTAAAAAAGTTTAGTTTCAGTTATTAGGACTTAATAAAGGTAAAATCAACAAAATTATTTTTTTTTAATTCAAATTTTCGCGCGGTAGTGACGTAGTAGTAGATCCGCTTTGCAACGTCATCTTACAGAGAGTTTTAGAACTATATTCATAAAAATGTTGTTATTAATGAAGGTAACAATAAAAAAACTATTTTAGAGAAGAATAAAACAATTATTTGGGGAAAATAATAATTATCTATATTATTATGAGAATAAAAATTTTGTTTCCAGGATAGTCATATGATAAAATCGGTTTTTTTTTATACATACTTAAAAAATGACTGTATCTTGAGAACGATTGAGATTTTCGAAGATATAAGTTCACCCCGACATTACATTCATCGAGACCTTCATCGAGACCTTTCATTTGAGTACCCATATCAATTTTTCTTATATTTTATACAGGGTGTCCCAGAAGTAACGGACGCCATTGTAGCATCTGATGAAAAAAATAATTCTGAGACGAAGTCCTTAGCCATTTTTTAATTAGACGCATAGATAATTAATTATTAATTAAAGTAACGTCGCTTTATGTGAGAGAGAGAGCGTCAGTATCCAGTAAAGTATGTGGCAAACAAAGACACAATTAACTGTATGACTAACTAGCTACTAACGTAGTCACACACGTTTACTTACACATTCACACGTGCAAGCGTCTTCGTTTGGAACGCACTTGACTGGACACTGGTGCTCTCTCTCTAACGCATAAAAGGACATTATTTTAATTAATAATTAATTATCTATGCGTCTTATTAAAAAATGGCTAAGGACTTTTCGTCTCAGAATTATTTTTTTTATCAGATGCTACAATGGCGTCCGCTACTTCTGGGACACTCTGTATATATTATATATATGTATATATGAAAAATATATGAAAATACATGTGGGTACTCATATGAGGTCCATGATAATTGATCCTCGGAATTTAATACGACGACAACTGGTCCCACGTCAAATGATCCCACTGACAACTGATCCCATCCACCCCTCGTCATCATCATTATCATCATCATCATTAAGACCAACATAATATTGTTACACTATATACACGGAAAAAAGTAAACTGTAATAAATAACAGTCGATTTATAAGTAATGATCAACTGCTAAAAATTACCATTTCAAACAGTAAAATCGTGATTTTACTATTCACTTTATAATATTTACCATTTAAACGTTACAATTTACTCTTTACATGGAAAAAAATACTATTTCAAACAGTAATATTCGCTATGTAAATGTCTAAAAAGTTAAAGTATAATAATTAAGAATTCAGACTTTGATATTTATCATTTCGTACCTAAAAAATGATCTTATGATTTATAAAAATTATAAAATAAAGTTAGTAAATTTCTAATACAAACAACGTCAATATTTACAAATAAAAATGGTAAATTTTAAACGCAACGCTAAAAATCAAACTGTAATTATTGACTTGCTTGGACTGGTAAAATGTATGTTTTAAAAGTATGATTTTTACTATTTCAAACGTTAAATTCTCCCAGAGTGAGACCCACTTCTCTTTCATTTGAGTTCCCCTTCTCCTCATAATATGGACTATATATTGAAATGGTAATTTTTACTGTTTGAAACTGTAATTTTTTAAGATAAATGAGTCGTTATTTACTATAGTGACAGCTACTAATCACTTATTTTGGATATTAAATTATAAATTGTGGCTTTTATACTTTCTACATTAAGTTCTGTAATATTTATATTTTTGCCACCCCGATGTCCGCTTTACTGTTTGAAACTATAAAAATTAACTGGAATCCGAGTAAATATTACAGTTTACTTTTTTCCGTGTAGATGTAGAATAAAATAATAATTCATTTCTTTTCAAATGGGGGGCTTAGCTCCCCAACCCCCACCAGGGCTTTGCCCCGGACCCCGCTGAACCTAGGGATCAGTTGTCGGTGGGATCAATTGACGCTGGGATCAATTTACAGGTATTAGTTAGATAACTTTAGATAATTTTAGATAATTTTAAATAATTTTAGATAATACTAGATTGCTAAAAACAATCGCAAATAATTTTTTTACTAAAACTAGTGTATATTGTTAATTTTGCATATCTCTGATAATTATAGAAAAACTGTATAATTCAATACTATCAATTTTTGTAAATTATAAACATACTTTACTAAGCTATAAACATACTTTACTAAGCTATAAACTTACTTTAACAATTTTAAATGTAAACTTGTATTGAGCACTTAGTCTAACTTAAATAATTTAAATAATTTGTTAATCAACACAGTATTCAACTTTGTATTATATTATTCAGAGACCCTGTTATTGGCCATTTGGCTGTTGGGTCGTCCAAAAAGAAAATAAAATAAAAAAATTAGTTGTCGTGGTATTAAATTCCGGGAATAATTTAACGTGACACCCTCAAATGAAAGCTCTTGATAAATGTAACATCAGGATGAGCTTATATATTTAAAAACGTCAACAGTTAAGAAAGTACAGTGCAATTTAACAATAGTCATTATTTAATAAAGCAAAATTTTTTTTATTCATAGTCTACGATTCACCGCAGTCACATGTAGTGACTGCAAGGTTGCTAGTTAATAATATTTATTTTGTAAAGTTAAGTTTAACTTTGAAATTAAGTTAACTTACCAATCCGTGAGGAGTCGACACTGACTCAGGTAACTGGGGATCCTTGGCCATCAATATTTGAGTAATCCGGCTGTTTTCCTTCCCCAAAGGAGAGTGCCAGGACACATGGTCCCCAGGAAGAAGCATATTGCCCGAAGTGAAGACATACTTAGCCAACTGTTGCATTACGTTTGCTGGCCAGGTAGGTGGCGTTTTTTCTTCCGGTTCTCGGAGAAGCCGAAATGTTAGTTCGAACCCGAACCCGCTAGGTTGCCCTGGCATGCTTTTCGCATGCAACCTGCCATCTCCATGGAGGTCTGATAGTCCCAAGCTAGTTGAAATTAAATTTAAATAAAAATTTTTCTTTAATATTTGTAAAAAAAATTATTAAAAAAAATTTAACTTCAATACTAGTTCTTACATTTTATAATATAAATTTTTTTAGCAGAAAAATGAAGACATATCAATCACTTGAATTTTCGGGGATTAAAAATGCAGATGGTAGAGTTTGAGACAGTTTATATTTATAAATAAGGATGTAGGGATTAAAAATAGCTTCTGGCTAGGGTGTTCCTGTAAGTAAAAGACAAACCGGAAACTGTACCGGAAAGGAATTTGATGACAAAGTAATTTATAAATAGAATTTACGGAGATGGGTTTTGTGATATGTCTACTAAATATTTTTAAATGTTAGTTTTAATTATATAAAATTACTTTAAAAAAATTGACTTGAAATTTTTTAAGTTTAAAAAATTTTAAATTAAAAATAAACATTTTTTTTTTAAATTAAAAATTTTTATTTAAAATTTTTTTAATTACTACTTATTGAAAAATTTTAAGTATTTTTTATAAAATTTTTTTAGTCTAAGATATAAAAAAAAAATTCACCTAATATAATGCCAATGTGGAGGAATTCCTAGCTCTGGATTTCCTGGATTTTCATACATACTTATATAATCTAAAGGATCTGGACCTCCAAGCCTAAAAAAATAATTAATTTTCATAAAAAAGTATTATAAAAATTTTTTTTATATTTTATTTTAAAAAATAGTTCTTTAATAAAATAATATTGAAATTAAAATAATTACAAAAAAAAAATTTCTAAAAAAGAATTTTTTAGAAAACTAAGACATTTTTTATAAATTAAAAAAAAAATTTTGGACAAAAAAAACCATCAAAATTACCAAAAAATTTTTTTTTGCATTTTATTTCTACTCTGACAATTTTTAAAATTAATTTATTGAAAAAATTAAAACAAAATTTTACAAGTGGAAAATTTTAAAAATTGTACTTGCAATTAATGAAATTTAAATTAACCGATATTTGAGAATTTTTTTAATTTATTTTATTGAAAAATAATTTTTAAAAAATTAAAACAAAAATTTTCACATGTAGAAAATTTTCAAAATTAAACGTGGATTTTTAAAAATAGTTTTTATTTCTAATTTTAAATTGATAAAAAAAATCAAAAGTTGTCGAGTGTCGGCTAACTTAATTTTCATTTGAAATTTTTTTCAATTAAAATATAATAAATTTAAAAAATTAATTTTTAATAAACAAAATTAAAAAAAAAATTTTTTTTGACAAAAAAATTTTTTTTTCATTTTTTTAAAAATCAAAATAAAAAAAAAATAATTACCAAAATTTTAAAATAGCAGTGACAGTAAGTGGATTTGTCTGATCAGGATAGAGCTCTCTGCAGACACTATGCAGCGCATCTAGCCCCAACGCACGAGTTGATGGTGTCATATCGTTATTTACCTTATTACAGGGCCCGTTAAACTCCAGTTCCTCTTTTTCTCTCATATTTACGTTCATTCACGGCCCACTCTGATAACTCACTACTCAGAAAATAACAACACTTCAAACTAACACTAATAATCCACTAATTACATCGGAATAATTATTTCAAGCTAGTGGTCTTGTTTATTACCAGAGAAGCTGATGAGCTCTGATGAGTCAAGCGATAAAAATTGGTGAATGCTTTAATATATATTTCTGTGCTTGTCTCCTAGTGATTAATAATCTACAGTTTGATTTTTGGAAAAAAGTCTAGGGACTCTAAGAAGAAGAAGGGGCAGCATAATGTAATGCCTCTAGATGCATCCAGCAGGTGACGCTACCAGCCAGTGAGGTGCAAATTTAAATGTAATTTAGATTATTTTAAATTATTTTATTAATTCATAATTTAAATAGTGAAGACTGTCAAAATTAGAAAGTTTAAGTTCTGTATCGTGGAATATTTATTATATAGAGTATATTTTGTTTCAAATAAATATGAGTTATTATCGAGTACAAAGGGACATTGTAGTTGAGTTCTGAGAAACCTCAGGTACTTGAGAGTCTGAGGAAAAGTCATAAAAGACACGAGTGAGAAAAATTCTATGATCCCTTGTTTCAACGGCTAAATAATAACGTAACCAATATGTGCCTAAAAATAAGATCGTTAAATAACATACTTTTGTTAAAATTGCGATGAAATATATAAAAATTAAATTAACAATTTATATCCTGTATCCAACTTATAAATAATTATTAATTAATGTTAAAAGAATAAGATTTTATAAAATAATATTATTAAATGATATTTATCTCTTACATTAACAATTAAGGAAGTTTGAGCGAATCTAATGTAAATAGTATATTACATACCTAGGCCAGTAAAATAAGAAAAGTCTTAGATCACATGTAATTGTTGGCCGAGGCGAAGCCGAGGTTGACAAACATGTGATCTGAGGTTTTCTTATTTACTGGCCAAGGTGCGTATACTATTTTTCTGCTCGACGTAGCCGGAATGTGGCAACCCTGTTTAAAATTTCCAATAGAATCCCATCAAAAGCGAGAAAAGCCACTTAGAAACCCATAAATTTTATTGGTTTCTAAGTGGCTTTTGTCGCTTTTGATGGGATCTTATTGGAGATTTTAAACAGGGAACTTTGTTTAGCGGAGCGGCCAGAAAGTAGCCACTTTCCGGCCGGAGGGCAGAAAAAATAATTTCCAACTTTGAGCTTTGAAATTAAGTATACGTATAAATAAATACGTAATTTATTTAATCCCAAAATTTAAAAAAGATTCACCGTTTAGTTACTTAGATATTAAATTTTAAAAATCACATATTTTATCTCCTTATACACGGGCTCTTATGACGGACAGACTTTTGTCGAGACTTTAATTATTTTTTTAAATATTAACCTCCCAACTTTAACGTATAAAAAACTATACACAAGAAACTTGGATTATTGCAAAATATAAAAACAATTTAATAATAATACATTACCGATATGATTTTTGAAATATTTAATGTCAAATTTTATGTTTGTAACTTATTTATCGTCAGCCATTTATTCGAATAAAGATTTGACAACATCGCGTCAACAGCTGAGAAAAAAGAAAAGGATAGAAATATAGTTGCAGAAAGAAAAATGCTTAACTCACACACTCATCCATGTCTCAGTTATGAGTATAATCAAACGCGCTAATGCCAAATCTGTTTATTTATTCCGGAAAGTAATAAATACCAAAGTCATTTTATTACTTTACTTTATTAAATAAGTAAAAATCATAAATTATTAAATTGTTTAAGTTATTTTAAATTAAAATAAAGAATTTTGACGAATATTGGGGAAACTAAAATTAAAAAAAAATTTTAACATTATTTTGACTCATGCATGGAAAGCAATATTTATAATACCCATCAATAAAGTAACTCCCCCAAAATCATTATCAGATACGCGCCCAATAGCCAATACATCCGATCTGAGCAAGGTTTTTGAGAGAATTATTGCAAATCAGGTAATAAGCTACTTAGAAGATAATGAGCTGCTTGATAAATATCAATCAGGGTTTAGGAAACATCATAGCACTCAATCAGCCTTACTAAGACTTATATAGATGATATTAGGCGTTCCATGGATGAAAACAAGCTAACTCTTATTGTCCTATTTGATCTAACAAAAGCTTTTGATTATGTTAATCCAAGAGTAATTTTGACTACACTAGTTGAACTCGGTTTTTCGAGTGAGACCATTTCTTGGTTTTTCTCGTACTTGACCAATCGAACCCAATCAGTTGTAAATGAAATGGGCTTACCTGTAAAATTCCTAGAAACTACCTCTGGAGTCCCACAAGGCTCAGTTCTTGGACCGATATTATTTTTAATAGTAATGAACTCGGTAGCTAAGCGATTAATTTATACAAATTATGGTCTGTTTGCGGATGATCAATTCATTTACCTTCATTTCTATGACTATCAACTACAAGACGCTATTAGACAAATTACGATTGATGTTCAGGCTGTTGCTGATTGGACAAGAGAGAATG
Organism: Cotesia glomerata; assembly: GCF_020080835.1. Classification (NCBI taxonomy): domain Eukaryota; kingdom Metazoa; phylum Arthropoda; class Insecta; order Hymenoptera; family Braconidae; genus Cotesia; species Cotesia glomerata. Next base: position 19,731,010 of record NC_058161.1, on the reverse strand, counting down.
GCTTGCAATTGAATCTATCCAAAACTAAAATAATGATACTTGGCTCAAGTACTAAGCTGAAAAAGTTACAAGCAAATGGTATTCCACCAATGTTTATTGACGGATTTCCACTTCCTTACGTAGAGTCAACTAAGTGCTTAGGTCTTCATATTATAAATAACTTATCTTGGAGTTTGCATGTATCAAAGACTGTAAATAAAATTAATTCAGCGTTATATAGTTTAAAAATAAGAAAAAACATCTATACTAAAGACATTAGGAGGTTATTAGTCTCAGCAACTATATTACCACTTATTGACTATTGTTCTATAGTATTAACTAATTGTACTGCTGATGAGAATTGCAAATTACAACGTTCATTAAATACAGCGATTCGTTTTATTTATAATTTGAAAAAGGATGAACATATTACACCATATAGACGAGAGCTTGGATGGCTGTCAGTAAAAAGCCGCCGAATGTACTACCTAGCATGTTATTTTTATAAATTGTTGAATATAGGTAAACCTAGCTACTTACGAGAACTATTTATTGAAGATATTGATACTAGACATTCTGTAAGACTTGCAGCAAAAAAGAATTATGTAAATTTCAAGTTACCTAAATTTACGACAGCTATTTATGAGTTATCATTTGTAGTTACTTGCATTCGTCTTTGGGAAGATTTACCAATTGATATGATAAATGCTCCCAGTATAGAAATTTTTAAAAATAAGCTTTATGATTACCTTTTTAATCTAGACATTTAAATCCAAACTAAATTTTCAGTTAAATCTCTAAAATTATTAAAATCAGTAAAATTTATTAAATCACTAAAATTATTAAAACTAAAATCTTTAAAATCATAATCATAAATATTATAATCTATTAGTTCTAATTTTCACTTAAACAGTTTCTTCAAAATTAGTATATAAGCAATATTACATTTACTAATATTTTATTATGTATAATTATATACAAGTTCTAATTATTATGTTTAAATTAAAAATTTAAAAATGTATTGTATTCACAAAATGTACATTTTTCTTTTGCCATCTGGCCAGTGAAGGCTTTGGCATAAATCAATAAATTCAATTCAATTCAATTCAATTATTTTGACTCATTAGTTACGCTCGAACTTCCTTAAACTATTTCATAGTTTTAACAGATTATAGATTGATAGAAATAGTAATAAGCTTAATCTAATTTGCAAAATACGAATATTAATGCACTGCAATATATATAATTTATAAATAAATATAGGTGAATATAATAGAAAATATTATATATTAGTGTGTGAAAATCATTTATATGTAGTAGAAATATGTGTACTTATATATGTACAAGAGCGGATAAATGTATGGGAGTTATGGTGGGAGAAGAACGGAGTTTGGAGCTCATCGGAAAAACTATGTAAGGGGCTGTTCATAAATTACGTAAGCACTCATTAGGGGGGGGGGTCAAGCTGAATCTCTATGCATGCTTACTTAGGGGGGAGGGCGCTAGTAGACAAATCTTACGTAAGCAAAATTTTTAAATTATTTCAGTAGTCAGTAACTTAAATTACTTTTCTACTAAGATTCTCGATCGATAATGTCACACACAGTATTGTTTGGTAATAAGTTGTTAAAACAAGGCAGAAAGAGCGAAGCTGACATGAGTGTCAGAATCTTTTATTTTTGTTAAAAAATGCTAGTTGATGTACATAGTAAAAATTAAAGTAATAGAATCCTATTCAGTTGGAATAGTTTAAATAATCCATTTGGGGTTTATAAGGTTGAATCTTACCCAGTTGGTGTTAATTTGAAAAATTCAACCTTGTCCGTCAAGTTTAATTAATCCGTTTTTGCCTATTTTGTAATAAATAGTTTGATTCACTTTGCCTGTTCAGTCAGAACAGTTTGATATATTATTAGTAATATTCGAAGCACCTAATATTACTAATTAGCTCCAGTTCGTGTGTGTGAATGTTGCCAAGTTAGGCATCAGTGGTTAAAATAATTTATTTTATAGTTAATAAGCAAATTATCCAACGAATAAGTCAATCAGTTATTTGCATCTTCGCCATTACATCCCACCCTAGTACGTGGTTTAAGGTGGATTCACCAGAACATGTACCAGAGGCCACGTGTTCCAGTTCACCCGGAGAAGTAACACCTACTCGAAGTCCTAATTAATAAGCTATACATAAGTATTGGTGTTGGTTTTATTAGTTTTTACGGCCAGTTCGAGGTATTTATTCTTAGATTTTATAAGTAACCGAGTCTCTGGAGCCAGGCAGAACTCACATTTTGAAACGTACCTTGAATGGTTAGAATCTAAGATTTAATTTATTAATTGATAAATTCTCTAAATAAGAAGTGGCGCATTCCATAGCGTTCCCTTTAAATCTACTACGTTTCAATGGCATTTGTTAAAAATTAAAAATATTTTTTAACTTATTTAAAGCCCAAAATTGATGTATATCTTACGTAAGATTTCAGAGGGGGGTGGATGCATCAGTTCAAAATCTTACTAATGCTTATCATGGGGGGAGGGGGGTTGTAAAATGCTCCAAATTATGCTTACGTAATTTATGAACAGCCCCTAACGACACTTCTCATCGAGAGCTTAGATTGCTAAGATCACGTCATTGTAAACCTCAATTTTATATTTTGAAGCTTTTTAATATTTTGTCAACTTGAATAATAAATTGAAACCAACTAAATAATTTTGATCAAAATTAAATAACGTCTAAATAGAATTCTTTTATTTAAAATGATTTCTTTTCCGCACTGAAACCGAGTATTTTAATACTCCCTTTTATTTAAAATGATTTCTTTTTCCGCACTGAAACCAGTATTTTTAATACTCCCTGGGCGAAAGAACTACAGTAAGTAAAGTTTTCAATAAATAAGAATATATAACATCCACTATATGGAAGCATAACAATAATCCTAGCTAGGAATTTTTTAATCTTTTGGATAAAAGTTACTGCAGTTGGTAATAAAGAGTTCTGGAGGACTAGAAGAGTAGCGCTGTAGTTCAGAATTAATCTAACAGGTGGCGTTGTGTGTTTCAGGTCAACGTTGGACGGTTGGACTCAGGATTCAGTAGGAGTAGAGGTAACATGTTTCACATTACATGTTTGAAAGAAATCAGAGCCGGGATCAGCTGAAGGATTGATGAATGCAGAATATTAAAAGGATGCGAGAGTTCAAGGCCAGGATGAAGAAATTGTATACAGGTAGTATTTAAAATTTTATAAATTTAATTATTTTGACACAAATAAGAATTCCAGAAAAATTTTGGATAAAATTATAGAGAATAATTTTATCAAATAATTGGAGTAGAAATTTAAATATAAATGTAACTTTAAGTTTGATAATTATTTACTACAACAAACTAAAATATGACTAAAAAATTTAGATGGTAGCAAAAATTAAATTAAAAATAAATTAACAAAATAGATAATACAAATTGATATATAATGTAAAACCGTTTATGATCTTCGAATAATCCTGATTTAGAAAGATGATTTGAAATGATTACCTTCATGTTAATTGTATATAATCTATATAGTATTTAAATCAGATGCTTTTAAATTATTTCAAATATCATTTTAAATCGTTTCAAATTTGATTTCTTAATCAGGGAAGCATCAATTATATTATTTCTTTGTAATTTACTTATACGCTTTCTTAGATTTATACTGTTCCAGTCCTATATACAGACATAAAACTTCTCTATAGGATAGATATTAAAGCGTACATTCGATTTTTTTTTGTTAAGTATTCTATGTATCTGTTTTTTTCTGGTAAATGAAATATTAAAAAAAAAAAAAGTGTGTGCGTGTAACCTTTACGCGCGATTGAAGTAAAACTTCTTTGGAGTTGACGGCATATATCACTGAAATGATTAAATTTTAACTTAAATAATAAATATTATATTATAATTTAATTATATTTATTATTCATGTGCTTTACAGAGATTATTCAAATGTTATATTAATATTATTCATTCGAAATAGGTACTTGAATGTAATTATAATTTTTTATATATTTTTCATTTATGAAATTATAGGTTTGTGGTAACTATAATGTGAAACATAAATTTTACTCTCTAAATTTGCTATTTTTGCACGCCCCATAGAGCGAAGCGCGTGAGGTTGTGCTTTATACTCGACTCATCAAGATCAAGCAATTTTGTGATCTTTAAGTGCCTCTATCACAACCATATTACACTTATTCAATAATATAAGTAGATGTACACCGAAAAACACTTAAATTAAACCATCTTTTACTTTCTAAAATCATTTCATGTTGCTATTTTGGAAAAAAAAAAACGTTTTGAAAAAAATTTTACGTGGACGTCCGGATGTCGCCCCATTTTGGATGTACCAACGATTACTCCCGAACAAATTGATATTTCAAGACCGGACTTTTTTTATTAGTTTAAGAATTCGATGAACTGGGTCCGTATTTCATATCAGTGACCTAGCTTATGTATTTTTTTTTAAATTGAATTTTTATTGAAATTCACGGATACAACCGTACAAAGCCAAACGAACTTTTCTTATTTGTCACGTGAAAACTATGGCGCCACTTGATCAAGCTAGATTTTTTTAGACTGCGTGCGTATATGACAAGAAAAAAGGGCGCCGATATTTAAAAAAAAATAAAAAATACTCTGCAAGAAATTACTTAATTATAATTTTTTTTTTTAATCAATTACACAATTAATTTTTTTCTTAAAAAATGATTGAGCGTTATGAGGCGTGCACTTTTGGATTCTTCAAACTTTTCTTGAAAATACAGCATCTATCGTTGTACCGAAACGCGTTGTTGATTGAAGTCGAGAAGTATTCATAGATAGATCAAATTGCTATTCACAATTGATCCGTTTGAAAATATTGGAAATAAATAATCCTAACTGATTATGATATTTGCCACTAGCTAGCGTATAAGTCAAGAATTGCGGAGTGCGTGGAGTATATGACATACACTTACGACCAATCCAAATTATTATTTTTAAATAGCGGAAACTACATAGACTATAGTAAGCGTTACTTCCGTCAGAAAAAAAATCTGAGTTACTCCCTAGTCGCGCCTAAAGAAGTTTAACTTCAAAAAAAATATTTTTTTCAGTTTAGAATTTTAGTAGATTTTTGATGAAAATGTTCCGGTAAGAAATTAAATTTGAAACGATTCAATCGATGCAAATTGTATATCTATACCTGGATATTTATTATTTTAATATTCAAATTTTATAGAAGATTTTACTGAGAAATCTTTGATGAATTTTCCATAAAATTAAGGAAAAAATAGTTATCTTTTGAAAATATACTATAAAAAGTCTAGAATATTAACCCTTAACGGCCACACGGGGTGTAGTTACCCCAGATATAAAATAAAGGTAATTAGAGGTCTTAAACCTTTCAAATAAACACTATAAATGGCATCTGTCGTGAATCTGAGTAAGTAAAAGCCATTTTTCCAGAATTTTAACTTATATACATGACCAGTTTTTAGAATTATCTATAAATTAATCAAGTTTTGAACCATTCGAAATATTGAAGAACTCGTCAACGAACATGAGAAAATTAGTTAAAAGTCTGAAAACATTTACACATCTTATCTGACCGGGTTTTTTTAGCGGGAGGTAATGAGTTACCCCATGACCGTTGTGTGGCCTGGGTAAGGTCGTTAAGGATTAAAGAATAAAGGATAAAATTAAATTAAATAATGCTGTAAAGCGGGAAAGAATAGGAGTTACGGTAATTATTACATGAAGTGTAAATGTTCCACATTTACGTGACAAGGTAATTGGGGAAGGAAAGGATTGAGAAAGAATTTGGATAGGACCTTCTTAATGAGAGTTTATAGAATATATGAGAAAAAATTCAGATAGCTCGAACTAGGATTCGAACCCAGAACCTTCCGAAGACATGTCGGCTACTCTACCATTTGAGCTACCCGGTCTATACTAAATTTCCTTTTAATTTTTAAAATTACAATTAATGACCCAACAAATTCATAAAAATTAGAGCGATAATAATATAGCAAACTATTAATAGTTATATCTATTGTTGCTTAATACAGATAAATATTAATCAAAAGAAGTTTATAATAATTAAAACTCAAAGTTAATCAAGATAACTTCATCTTTAGTTGTAGCAACAATCGATGGATTTTGCTGATATTCTATAATAATTAAATCAATTATCGGCTTGCTGGATATATTTGTTGCTGCACTGCTAGTAATTCTCTTTTCTATGTTAACAATGTCCATATAATTTTCAATGTGAAGAAAATGAATGTCACCTTAAAAGAAAAAAGTATTTTGTGCATTTTACTCTTGCAATATTTGACAAGATAAACTCTAAAAGTACAGAATTTTGACAATTCCCTTTTCAATAACCAAAAATTGTCATTGGATTATTAAAACTTACCATTGTGCAAGCCAATTATAAGAATTTGTGCATGTAAAGCTACTGCAGTGACTCGGGACCCCAATATGCTTTCAATATCATAATCATGCCACTTATTTTCGTAGAAATTAGTCGATCCAATCTTGGATTCTGCGGAACAGTTCAAAATATATTGAATTAAATAAAAAGATGTATAAATTTAAAAAACTAACCTGCTAATCCGAAAAAGAAGGTTATTGTTGGCATAACAAGACGCTGCATTTCGTACAAATCTTCAGGGAGCATAAGCCAATCTTTTTCCTGTTCTAGTTCGAAATGCGATATTTTGTTGTCCTTAATAATTGCTGCAAGAAAGTACAATATCGTTCCAATTCTTCCTCCCTTCAACATCATTGACATTGCTGTTATCTGCAAACCAACAATTCGTCGCATTGCATTAATATAAACAAGTTTGTTTTATAAAACAGAGAAAAAGAAGAGTATTACAAATTTTCCATCAATGCAGAGATTCACGACTAATTCGTTCTGTCTCAAGTTTAATTCGTAGACAGCACCGGGAACTATTTGATCTTCGCTATTTAGCTCGTATGATGTTAAAATACCGTCATACTGGGCAATGCAAAAATGTCGGCCCTCACCGGTACTAAAACAGTGAGATGTATTAAACCAAGTGATGAAAATATCTGAAGAAGATTGCTTTAAATTGATAATTACCATATGCTGTCGGCTTTGCAATCACCGGCGAAAAGTCGTTGCTTTTGCTTAAGATCCCAAAAAGATAGATGATTTCTTATGTCTTTCGCGATAATTATCAGCTTTGCAGAATGTCTTGTGCTTCTACTGGCTGTTTATATCAAAAGAAAAAATGAGAAATACTTTGAAAATTTTTATGCCAAATCATTATACTGTCGAATGTTGCTACTTTGATTTCAAGAAGTACATAAGGATAAATTAGAATTGCAAAATTCGACAGTTTAAATGAAATACTTCATTTAGAAGTGTTGATTAAGGAGATCCAAGTACCCGGCTAGTGTAAAAAATGTCTACAACAAAATAATACGTAGAAATACTTTTGTTATCTTAAAATTAATTTTTAAATTAATTGATAACATTTTTGAGAAAATTTCCGATAAATTTATTCATCAAATAATTATTAACATTTAACCAAATGTTTAATTGACTAATAAAAAATATAGCACTCTGAATTACCGGTATACACTTGACAACATCGCAAGAGTTCCCTAACCTTAAAATTTATTTATGTTTACTGTCTAACTAAAATGACTAAGATGTTCTAGCATTTAAAAAATCGCGGTTACTTATGCGCATGGGTAACTGCGCAAGCGGTGTTGCCAAGTCAAATACAAGACTTTAAAGAACGCAAGTGTCCGAGTGATTTTTCATAAAAAATATAAAATATCTCCGTAATACGTCCGGAAAGCTACTTTTTTTATTGTTTTAATCTTTAGCTTATTATTTTTTCAATCAAATTCAATAAAAATAAAATTTTTTTAAAATCGTTAATTGCATTAACTTCTTAACCAAATACACGACTGGTGGAATCTCCATTTACCTACATGTAAAAATTACAGTTTTCAAACCTAATTATTTGATTAAATATCCCGAAAACCTACTGTTTTAAAATTTTTTTATTAATTATTAGACTACGTAGATTGAATTTACAAATTTTTAGGAGGTTTTAAAAATTTAACTTCGCGTGGATCTCCTTAAATAAGTTAGATCTATGAATAGCAAGCTATGGTTTTATACGTAACTGCAATACCAAAATTCGCATTGGAGAATTCGATGATTACGATGTACAGTGAAAACCGGGACATTCTTATCAATTGCTGAATAATCATAGCAGTTCATGTCACCATTCTCGAAAGAAATTAGCAAGTATTTGTCTGAAACAAAACAAATAATAGCAATCACCAAAGAAGACAAAATTGGTTTTGCAAAAATGAAATATGCTAATCATAGAAAAAATTTTTCAACATTGTAGATCAATAAGATATTTTTACTCACCAAAAGTTGTAACACAAGTAATATTTGTCCTCAAATGAGACACTGACAGCATCAATTGAGTATTTTGAGGACTTTCGATGACTTTAGCCCACTTTTTGAACGACGAATAAGTTCCTCTCCACAGATCTTGGTTATCAACTTCACTCTGGTGCGTTATAAGCTCATATGGAAACCTACGAGCCATCGTCATTGTTCTGCAGTCGAACAATGTTTGTTCGTAGCACATCAATCGCCAAATTTCTAATTCGTACAGATGTTTCTTCACTTCTTTGCAAAACTCTTGGTTTACCATCCTTAGCCCTACGAATGTTCGAAAGTCTAACTTCTCGAAGATCTTCTTCCATAGCGAATTGCTAAGTCTCTTCCTTTAGAAATCAATAAAGAGTCAAGGTTACCAACCCGAGAAAAAAATATTTATATATAATTATATATAAATTGGTTATATGTGATTATATATGAAAAATGGCCAGATATAATCATATATAATTATATATAACAATATTTAATTATATATTTATCACATCTAATTAATTATTGGGTTAATTTTATGGATAGAGTATTTAATATGGTCCTACGCAATTCTCTGTAACTAATTAAAATGCAGAAAAAAATATCTAGTTATAATTTTACGGCTATAAAACCAGCGGTCACCCATCCAACTATTAACCCTGCTCAATGCTGCTTAACTTTGGTGATCTCCGTGCGTCTTGAAGTTTCTGTCTGCTATGCTGCTGTCTTAGATAATAATGATTTTATGATCTACATAATGTATCATATGTTTATCATAAATATAATATAAAAATTGATTTTATAATATATTTGGATAGTCATAATTCATCATTTATTTATTTTACCGAATCTCATTATAATAGAACACTTATTTAAATAATAAAATAAATAATAATTTTACTATTAGGTAGTAGCAGAGCAGACCAAAACATCCCATAGGAAATGTAACAAATTTTGTATTTCAGAATTATTTAAACGTAATTATAAACATCATTTTACACTTTTTGTGATTACCAAAAAAAAATTTTTTTTCAAAGAAAAAATTTTTATATACGGTAATTATATATACTTATATACTTATATATAATCATATATGGGACTATATCGCGTGACTAATGCAAAGAGGGCGCATGGCAAAGTATGCGCCCTTTTAGCTTTGCAAAGCTAAAAGGGCGCATAATTTTTTTTTTATCACCAATCGACTAGTTGACATATTCTTCGTTGAAAAATCAAGCATTGATTTCCTAAAGCTAAAAGGGCGTATGTCTCTAATTGCGCGTCCTTTTAGCTTTAAGAATTTGAAAATTTTATGACCTAAAGCTAAAAGGGCTTATAAATTTTTTTTCATCTAAATTATTCATTAAAATGCTCATTTTTAGCCTAAAAATTAGAAAAAAAACGGTAGATTCACACGAAAGAGGCGTAGTCTAACTCAACATACACTCTTTTAAAATTAAAATTAAAAATATTTTTAAAAAATTGCAAAATATGCGTGATTGTATTAATTTATTTTTTATTTGAAAATTATTTCAATCCCATTAGTTTTCGATTAATTTAAATATCCATTGCTTGTATAAAAATAGTTAAAAATTATAAAATCTAATTAATAATTATAAAATCTATTACGTAGCAGAGCGTTTTTTTCAAAATTCTTCTTTGTCTAGAAGAGAAATATGAAGCTGCAATCGTATGCGAAAAGAACAAGATGACACTGGATATCATCCCGGATTATACTGAGTAAAAAAAAATTTCAGATAGTAGTTAATATAATCCAGATTACAATGAGTATAATCCAGTTATCACGCAGTATAATCTGGATTTTTTTAGCTACTATCTGAAATTTTTTTTCACCACAGATATCACTGAGTATAATCTGGGATGATACCCAGTGTCATCTTGTTTTTTCCGTGTAGGGACCGGCTGTTAAGAAATTTTATTTTTATTCATTAAACTTTTTTATTTTATGTCTTGTGAAGCTATTTATCAAAATTTTTTATAAAAACTTAAATTTTTTTTATGCGCCCTTTTAGCATGGATCCCTACTAACCGGTAGTTATGCGCCCTTTTTGCATTAGTCACGCGATATATATAGTCTATATATATAATCTTGCATGGCTGCATATTGCTCCATAAATAATCACATATAAGGTTATATATGATTATATATAACCTTATATACAATTCCATATATAATCATGTATGATTATATATAATTGTATATAATTATATATGTGATTCCATATATAATCATATATGATTATATACAATTATATATGCTTATATAGAAAAATTAATTCTCGGGAAGTTATCAGTAAAAAAGTGAAACTTTAAAAAAGAATAAATTAATAATTACTTACATTTTGTGATAATTGCTAAACGACGTTCTCTAACTGATCAAACTCGAATGACTAATTTAAAGACACTCTTTATTGATATACGCTACTGTCAAGACAATATTAATTTGACATGATGAATAATAAATTGACTTCTGACATAGTTTAAAATGTTCCAAATCGAAAAGTGTGGAAAGATAAGGATTGATTTTATCATTAAAGGAAGACGACTTGGTTCAAGGAGACAACTTATAAATAACATGGAAGGTTTTTGATATTCAAAACACTGTTTATTATAATATTGCAAAAGATAACAATTAGTACTTATAAGATAAAAACGGAAAACTCTAGAAAAAATTAACCAAATGAACTTTTTCTTCAGTGACTGCAACAATGCAAGGTTTCTTGTCAACTTCCAGAATAGTCAAGTCAACAATTGGCTCTGTGTCAACCTCAATTTTCCTGGAATTTTGGATCCTCCCTTCCAGCTCCATCACATGGCCGTAGTCTTGAATGTAGAGTAAATGAATGGAACCATCGTCCAGACCAAACATCAGAATTTGAGCATGAAACGCCATCGACCTGACGTTGGATCCAAAGTATGGGGCCAAGTTGTACTCGTGCCACTCGTCTTCATAGTAATTGGTCGATCCAATACTGCTTTCTGTTAATTTTCAATTGAATTAGACAAAAGACTAAGTTAGATAAGGACTTTTAGTGTTGATCTTAAAACTTACCTCCGATTGCAAAGAAAAATGTGATGTTTGGCATAATCAGTCGTTGGAAAGAAGCATTTATACTTTCCGGCAAACGAATCCAATCTTTTTCCTGGATAAATCTAAATTTAGTCAATTTTCCGCCTTCTATGTCTGCAAAATATACGAACAGCACAGTGCCCTCCTCTTCGTATGCCATTGCTTTCATCTTAAATCAAAATACAACGTTATAAATCGAAGCTATCAAAGTATTATTTGTGATAAATCGATTTAAAATTGTAATATTGATTACATTTTTTCCGACATGACAATGCGCAATCAGTTGTTGGTTCTCCATGAGTGGCAAATTTTTCGTCTTGCCAGGTGATATAAGGTTACCAACTCTCTCATACGAGGTTAGAATTCCTTCCATATCACCTATGCAGAAATGCCGGCATTCTCCAGAGCTGATTAATCAATTACGTTTATTTATATGATGTGAACTAAATAGATGAAGCTTTTGACTTTGAATAAGATAGATGCCCATATAACAATCTTTTTCAAGGCTTGAGCAAGTCTGGTCTCAATTTCAATAGTTGTTAGTGTCTTTTTCTACCTATGGGTCTTGCTCCAGATACTTGTAGCAAATTCAATTGGCAAGTCTTGAACAAGCCTTGTACAAGAACTTTGGGCCAGAATATAGCTCAAGAATTGTGTAAGAAAATTGAAAAAATCTGAAGATGCTTATCGATAAACTAACTATATCAATTCTTGAGAAAGACTGACACCAGAAGCATGCTGAATATACTTGTGCAAGACTTGCTCAAGATCTGCTCAAGATCAAATGTTTTCGAATGACCGTTCGCATCATTTTACCCCTCCTATATTTACTATAGGATCAGTGGATCTCATTCAGCTTAACCTTTTAGAGTATAGACCTACTGTTTTATCGATCAAGACAAAAATATTATAAAATGAGCACCACTGAATCAATAGATCTTCAAGTAGTGGAGGGGAAAAGGTGCTATAAAATATATAATGCATCATGCATCTTGAGCAAATCTTGAGCAAGTCACGCTTCAACATTTTCTGTTAGTTTTTGGTTGACAAATGCTTTAGAAATGAACAAATTACTGAGAATTACGGATCTTGAGTAAATCTTGAGCAAGTCATGGGTAAGTGTCTGTTGTGAGTTTCTGATTCAAAAAATCCGTCAGAGTTTTTCAATGCACCTTGCATTAGACTTGTCTCATATTCTTGCACAAGATGTCTTGAGCTAGTTATATATAAATCTTGAACCAGTTTTTTCTACATGAACTTGAGCAAGACCCATATGCAGAAAAAGACACTAGCAACTAGGGGTTTTGCTCAAGACACTGGCACCTGGGTATGAAGATCAGAATTTTTGAAAAATAAGATTGATATGGATTACCTGATGCTGTTAGCGAAGAAACCATTAGTAGCGATCTCAACTTTGTTATCAAGATCCCAAAACTTCAAGTCGTTGTTGTCGCCTAGGGATACAACCAGTACGTCACCATCTAGAGGTAGAATCAACAGAATTTTAGCATAAGTTAACTACGAATCAGTTAAAAATTGTTAAGAGATATCTATAATGTAATTACGTAACTGGAATACCAAAATTCAATCTGAACTATCCCGGTGCCATGGTATGCTAAGTAAAATGGCTGATTTATGTCATCAAGGGTGTAATTTGCTATCGCTCCGTTTTCATAAGCAATTGCTATGTACTTATCTACAGAACAAATCAATGTCAAACCTAGTTTTGGAAATCTGAAGACATTTTAGCAGAAAATAGAATTCAAACTCACCAAAGGTACAGATACACGAAACATCCCCGAAGTTTGACGTTGAAACAATGGCGTCTATCGTCGGCTCGTTTACCAGAACCTTCTGCCACTTCATGAAAGACAAATAGGTTCCTCGCCAGATAACCGGATCATCAATATCCATCCAATGGGTTATCAAGTCATAGGGATAAGCACGTTGCATCGTACTCTCCAGGCACTCATACAAAATTTTGTTATCGGTCATAGGTTTCCATCCCGGGTGTTTGTCCAAGACCCTTTCTATCAGTTCATAGAACTGACGGCACACCAACCGTAGTTCCAGCAACTCTGAAATGTCTATCCTACTGAATATTTCAAACCATATTTCGTTCGGAAAAATCTCCTCCCTTAACAGAAATTATTTTTTGTTAGAATTTATTTTGATATTAATAAAAAAGTACTGTGATAACTACATTTTTTATTGATTAGTAATTAAGTTCAGGCGAGAACGATTACTTCAAAAAGTGTGATTAATTTAGACAATAACAAGTCTACTAATCCTAAATATCGAGTATTGTTCTTTATCGAAAGCGATAAAATGACATTAGTTAAAATGAATTAGTTTGTTATTTAAATAGTCACGAAAATTGTTATCTAGAACTTTGGAGAATTTTACGGCAGACATAATATCATTCAACGGAAAATTTAAAAATATTATTCTGCAATAGTAGGGATTAATTTTTTCACGAAAAAATTGGAAAAAAATTATTGTATTAAATTTACTATTCCGTTTTAATTATTTAAGACTTCCAAATTCTATTAACAAAAAAAAATATCAACTAATAAAAAGCGGCATGATGGCCGAGCGGACTAAGTCATTATCCCGTTAGTTCGTTCGTGCATCATGTCGTGAGGCGAGGGTTCGAGCCCCGACGGTTGTTCGAATAGTTCCAACACCAACCGTCGGAGATCGCTCCGGTAGCCGACTGTACTGGCATGGGTTTTCTCTGTGGTTTCCCCATCGCCACTATTCCAACAACCGATAGAAAGGGGTGAGGAATAGGGTAAATACAGTACAGAAAGCACAAGTCGGTCCACAGCCGCATTGAGAATAGAATTATGTGCGAAATGATATGTTGATTATAAAAAGCGGAGAACATGTTGATAATAAAAAGTGGAGAACATGTTGATTATAAAAAGAGCGGAGAACATGTTGATAATAAAAGAGTTGAAAGATTGTGTTGATAATATAGAGCGGAGCATATATTGATAATAAAGAGTTGAAAAAGACTATATGCGGAGAAGCTGAGACAATTAGCCTTGTAAAAACCAGAAAACGGTATACAAGTAAAACTCATAATAATAATATCAACTAATAGGATTTAAATCCAAGACCTTTACTACCTTGATAGCCAAGTCGGTCGCAACTTTCCGTCGATTTACTGCCGCAACTTGTCACCAAGTTGGCAGCAAGTCTTGGAAATGAACTCGGTTGTTCACCAAGTTGTCACCAAGTTGTCGGAAAAAATTGCTTTCGAAACTCTTTCGCACCAAGTTGACGACAAGTTTCTCAAGAAATTTGGTGACATATTGCGGCAGTAGATTGGTCTTGTTTTTCCCAGAAACTTGTAGCTAACTTGACGCCAACAGTTACAAATTCGGAAGTTGACCGCAAGTTGTCGCTAAGTTGGTGGCAACTATCTGACACCAACTTGGTTGGTCTGAAACTGTGGCTATCAGGGTAGGAAATTCATTTGTTTTTGAATAAAATAGAAACCTAGTTATCCAACTCAGGAGATTTTAAAGCCCTTAATTTATCCTGCTAGCAACCTTAATTAAAAATTGACGTCAATCTGCTGCCGAAATTTGAAGCCAACTTGAAGGAAAAGCAAGCGGTTTTAGTTAAATTCCCTATAAGTTACTCTGTAATTTGATGTCAAGACTTGCTCTACAACTACTTTCTAAAAAGGCGCAGGCTATCAGGATTAATTTAGAACTTTTTATATATTCCTATATAAATTTACAGATACTTATTCAAATTCAACGAAAATTGCTTACCCCATTGGAAATTAAATGGATAAAAACCAAGAATCTCAAATGTGTGTAATGTATAACTATAAGAAAGAATCACTTCTATATTTATATATCCAACCGCACCGGCTGACACGAGGACGTTGTAAATAACTAATCGTGAATCATGTGTCATCGGACGTTGTTGGATTTGAAAGACGTCATTTGATGACGCCTAGCGCTATCTTATTGAGTCTCAGATAACTTCCATGGTGATTTTACTAATAAAGCAGGTGATGATACTTATGATGGTAGGGCAGAAAACTATATTAAATAGTTAGTATCAAAAATATAATTTTGATTCTTTATTAGTTGAATTAAAATTCTTGAGATCCTTTTAAAGTTTAATTACTCTGAGCAAGATCACGTCAACTGGACCCCCTATTTTCCACTTGATCATGAAAATTAAGTTCATGTATCTTTTTTATAAGTACATACCAAGATAAAATGATCCGCGAAACGATTTTTAAAAATTTCGATTTTAACAATAATTTTTTTTACAATGAAAATTTTAGGTACTTTTAATTAAAAAATGGATTGTAAATCAACCGTTTAAGTTAAATTAATGGGGCTTGAAGGATTTGTTTTTAAAATGTTTATATTTTAATAAAATATTAATAACTAAAAATTATTTGTTTATTATCATATTGTTAATTAACTTTTAAGTTAACAAATGAAAATTTCACTGACTTCTCGGTGAAAAAATGAAGTTTTTTTTTATCGGTTACATGCGTTATTTATTAAAGTTTAAGATTTCAGAAAAAAATTTCACTGCTCGCGATTTGTTTAAACAATATAAATTTATTTATCACAGCGCGCCGAGCGCCAGGCGCTGTCAGAATACCGCGCCGTCGAACGTCAGACTATGTTATTAGCTTCGATTAATTATAATTAAAAATAACAATTAAAAATATAACTATCAAACAAATTTTATTATTATTATGATCAATATTATGACTAATAAAATAAGTAAATTCTCTATTATTAAAGAAAAATAGAAAAAACGAACTAGTAATAAATATTAAATTTTGTAGACATTTGTTAACTTTATTTTATTTTTTTTTTAAACTTGGTTAATAAAAACTTTTTTATCTTCCGACACATTATTGTATTACTAATCTTTATATATATATATATATTTTCTCTCTGCGTTTGTTTGTCACTGAACTTTTTTTAAACGGCTGGACCAATTTTAATGGAACTTTTTGTGTTTCTTTAGGTGGATTCGAACATGGTTTAGATTGACAATTCAGTCCACGGAAAATGTTTATTTAATTAAATTTTTATTTATAAATTGTTCTTGATCTTGGAATGTTTTACATTGGATCTGACAGACAGTATCGAATATTCATTTGAGAAAAAAAATTATAATCGAAATTCAAAAAAATTTTGTGTAATTGTGTTAAAATCAATCAGGTGCTAATTGGAATATGTCATTATAATAACGTTTTAATAATAATTTTCATCAAAACGGTCCAAACTGTAACAGCTCATTCAAATAAACTTGAAATTTTTTAATTTAAGACGTGTGTACAAGAAAACGTCTGTCTGGTCCGCTAGTAATAATATAGTAATATATTACTATATTATTAATAATAATATAATAATGTTTCGGAAGATAAAAAAGTTTTTATTAACCAAGTTTTAAAAAAAAAATAAAATAAAGTTAACAAATGTCTACAAAATTTAATATTTAATGATAGTTCGTTTTTTCTATTTTTCTTTAATAATAGAGAATTTACTTATTTTATTAGTCATAATATTGATCATAATAATAATAAAATTTGTTTGATAATTATATTTTTAATTGTTATTTTTAATTAAAATTAATCGAAGCTGTTACATAGTCTGACGTTCGACGGCGCGGTATTCTAACAGCGCCTGGCGCTCGGCGCGCTGTGATAAATAAATTTATATTGTTTAAACAAATCGCGAGCAGTGAAATTTTTTTCTGAAATCTTAAACTTTAATAAATAACGCATGTAACCGATAAAAAAAAAACTTCATTTTTTCACCGAGAAGTCAGTGAAATTTTCATTTGTTAACTTAAAAGTTAATTAACAATATGATAATAAACAAATAATTTTTAGTTATTAATATTTTATTAAAATACAAACATTTTAAAAACAAATCCTTCAAGTCCCATTAATTTGACTTTAACGGTTGATTTACAATCCATTTTTTAATTAAAAGTACCTAAAATTTTCATTGTAAAAAAAATTATTGTTAAAATCGAAATTTTTAAAAATCGTTTCGGGGATCATTTTATCTTGATATATACTTATAAAAAAAATACATGAACTTAATTTTCATAATCAAGTGGAAAATAGGGGGTCCAGTTGACGTGATCTTGCTCCCTATCAAAAAAATCCATATAGGAAACCAGCCTGGATTCCCATATAATGTTTTCGGATAGATTCCCATATGGTTTCCTATATAGGAATCCAGGGTAGGATCCTACATAGATTCCCATATTAATCAGGCGAAAAAAAATTTATTTGAAAAATTAAAAATAATTATCAAGTGATTGCTATTAATTAATTATTAGTTGAAATTAATTCTGAAAAACGGATTTTGTAATTTTATCTAATAAAAAACTGCTGGCGTCTGATGGACTTGAACCCAGTACCCCATGGTTGACAGTCTTCTACGCTACTCACTGGCCTAAGTCACGTTCTTGAAAGGTATATGTTTATTCCAGTTATATAAATTCACTATAGGAATATACTTCCGATGTGGATTTCCCATACAGGAATCCATGAATCCACATGTTCCTATGTGGATTCCTATAGAAATTCATATTTCCTATGTGGATTTCCCATACAGGAATCCATGTATCCATAGGTTCCTATGTGCATTCCTATAGGAATCCATACTTCCTATGTGGATTCCTATAAGTTCTTATACCAATCCATACTTTCCTACACAGAAAGAAAAGTTTCTTGACTGGAGAACAAAATTCTTGGCTCTAGAAAATTTGTCGGGTGCCTGAAGAAAGACCGAAGTTGTGTTGGCCAAAGTTAAAATTTTTCTTTAAATTCTATTTTTGGTGCAAGTCATTTTTTATTAGTTCTATCGTAAATACTTGATAAAATAAATTTTTATATTTGATAAAGATTTTTAGATACTTTAGGGAAACAGCGCCACCTACTTCAACTGAGAAAAAAATTTTCTCACCTTGAGAAAATTTTTCTCGAGAATATTTGATACCCATTTTATATTATTTTACGGTGTAATTATACATATTGAATGAAAAAAAATGGTGAAATATTATTTGATCTTGCCATTTGACATGTTAATCAATAAAAATTTATTTCTATCTTTATATTTAATTTTTTGGAGCAAGAGAAAAATTTTCTCAAGACAAGAAAATTAACTTCTATCAAGAACTAAATTTTTTGGAGCTCGAGGCTGAATTTTCTCAAAACAACAAGATTTTCTTGACTTGAATAAATTTTCTTGGATCAAGATACGTATTTCTTAAAGCAAGAGAATTAATTTTGTCGGAATAAGTGAAATTTCTTGTCAAAAAAAATTTTTTTTTTGCTCAAGAAAACAATCAGGAAGAAAAATATTTTCTTGACTCATGTGGATTTTTTTGTTAGGGTTATTTATTTATTAAATAAATAAAAATTCAAACCTTATTTTGACTCATTAATTATAATTTCGGTCAAAAATGTGATTTTACTAAGTCACGGAAAATAACATCACTATTGACAACAATCAATGCTACAAAAGTTCACCGAACAAAAGAACCCGTCAATTACCGACTTTTTCACCGAACAATATCCAATTGTCACGTCACACAATACTATTGTCAGATGAAGTAAACCACAACGTACTTTAGTCTTCCGACGCACACGTCTAACTAAAATGAAGATATCAAACTTAAAATATCTTTTGATTTTCGGGATATTAGCGAGCTCCAAATTTTACAGTGTTACGAACGCAGAAGTTTGTCTCCAAATTCTGAGGAACAAGAATGAATTCGAAAGTGCAATGTACTATTCCGGAAGGATCAGAAAGTGGAACGAAGCTACCAAAGAATTTGATCATTTTGAGTCTCTGACCGGGAATGGAACTCTTGTTTGCACTGTTGATTACTTAGATAACATCACCGGGCAAGATGTTATCGTCGCTGTCGATACGGTAATTTAAGAAAAATTAAAATTAATATCTGAATATAAGTTTACTTATTGAAATTTTAAAGATGCTACCTTATGTGGAAGAAGGAACCAATGGCACAGTCGATGGATACATCGGAAGTATTTGGAATGTTTTGGAAGAATCTCTGAAATTTAAGTAAGACCAAAATTATTTTATATTCAAAAATAATTTTTTTTTAATCAAAATTCTAGATTAAATATTGAAGATATAAAAAAATGATAGGAGACCTTTTCTGTAGAAATTTTAATTCCCCAAAAAGGTCCTTATCAATTTTTCCGTGTCTCTAATACCTCCGGCAAAATCTCAACTTATAGATCCAAGTACAAAAACGGAACAGGATACAAGCTAGACATATTCTTCTCAGGTGGTTGTAATGTCCTCTTAGGCCCAGTAATCATCGACAAGTACTACGGCGGACATTGTCAATACAGCCATCAACTGACCACTATTTCGTAAGTTAGCTTAATTCATAAAAAATCGGCATATTGATGATAAATATTTTGAATACAACTAGGTACTCTTTGTACACCCGTGAAGTAGCAGCACGTGTATCAATGTGGTGGTACATCAGGATATTCCGACGGGACTTGTGGTTTGCAACCATCTTCTATATCGTCGGAATAAGCGGCGTTCTCTTTGGGATGTACCGGCTGAAGAAAATGGCGTGTTCGAATTACATTGAGTCGAACAATGAATTCGCAGAGTGGTCATTCAACTTTCTTTGTGTTCTTGGTGGCATAACTGGTCAAGGTATCTAATCGCCCATATAGCAATCTTTTTCAAGTTGTTAGTTGTTAGTGTCTTTTTCTACCTATGGGTCTTGCTCCAGATACTTGTAGCAAATTCAATTGACAAGTCTTGAACAAGCCTTGTACAAAAACTTTGGGCTAGAATATAGCTCAAGAATTGTGTAAGAAAATTGAGAAAATCTGAAGATGCTTATCGATAAACTAACTATATCAATTCTTGAGAAAGACTGACACCAGAAGCATGCTGAATATACTTGTGCAAGACTTGCTCAAGATCTGCTCAAGATCAAATGTTTTCGAATGACCGTTCGCATCATTCTACCTCTCCTATATTTACTATAGGATCAGTGGATCTTATTCAGCTTAACCTTTTAGAGTACAGACCTACTGTTTTATCGGCCAAGAGAAAATTATTTTAAAATGAGCACCACTGAATCAATAGATCTTCAAGTAGTGGAGGGGAAAAAGTGCTATAATAGTATTTTTCTTACCTAGGGCAGGAAAATAAGAAATGTCGCAGATTACGTGTAATTGTTGACCGAGGCGAAGCCGAGGTCGACAAACATGTGATCTGAGGCTTTCTTATTTCCTGCCCGTGGTGAGAATACTATTTTTCTCCTCGACGGAGGCGGAAAGCGGCATTTTCATTTAGCGCAGCGAGCGGAAAATTGACGCTTTCCGCCCGGAGGGCAGAAAAATATATAATGCATGATGCATCTTGAGCAAATCTTGAGCAAGTCACGCTTCAACATTTGCTGTTAGTTTTTGGTTGACAAATGCTTTAGAAATGAACAAATTACTGAGAGTTACGGATCTTGAGTAAATCTTGAGCAAGTCATGGGTAAGTGTCTGTTGTGAGTTTCTGATTCAAAAAATCCGTCAGAAAGTTGTTCAATGCACCTTGCATTAGACTTGTCTCATATTCTTGCACAAGATGTCTTGAGCTAGTTATATATAAATCTTGAACCAGTTTTTTCTACAGGAACTTGAGCAAGACCCATATGTAGAAAAAGACACTAGCAATTAGGGGTTTTGCTCAAGACACTGGCACCTAAATCTTGCTCAAACACATATTACCTAGGTAATCTGATTTAGTTAAAGTATACATTGTGGATTACTGGAACAATATTGTCCACAGGAGTGCAAAACTTGCCGTCATCATGGTCGCTGCGTTGTTTGATCCTAACCTCGCTGATAATAAGCGTCCTGATAACCTGCGGATTCAACAGCACCCTGATGTCCCATTTGTCGATAAGTGGCACCATGATGCCCTTCAACGACCTCCACGGGATCTATTTGAACGGACACGGTTCCTATTCCATTTGCGTGCGCAGCAAAGACGGACCCGGAATTTATCTCAAACAGATGGAGAGAAATTGGACGGAAATGGGGTTCCACATAGACAACATAATGAACCGACTTAACTGTCCCAAAATGGAAGACAAGCAGGATATTAAGTCCAAATTGTGTGACAAGGACAAGCGGATCTACTTTGAAGCCCCGGAAATTTTTCTTTCGGTTTATCGGGAAGTTAAACACAAGTGCAATATTGTTAAAGTTGCTGAGCACATTCAGCCCAGAAAGATTTCATTTCTTGCTACTACTTCTTGGCCGTACAGGAAACTTATCAATAAGTAGTAAGTTTTTTTCTTAGTAATCAAAATAATTTTGGTTCAGTCAGATTAAATTGCATCTGACAATCATATTGTCCATATAAATAATATAAGAAGCACAGTCAGAACGATAAATTATTGTTGAAGATATTATAATTTTTTTTAAATCGATTAATTGCTATTTTTACATAAAAAAAGTGGTTTAATGGCTTATGGAGGGGATTTATCGAATACTTATGGAAGGGCAAACACGATAACTTTTGAAAATATATATTTTTAAACTCAATCTATTTTTTAATCTCCTTATCTATCTTATGGGAAGCCGCGGATTGAAAATGGCAGCTTAACATTGTTTTGTTTAGTTATAATTAATTTTTTTTCGGCTGGCAGTTCAAGAAATTTCGGGTCTTTTGAGCAGCCATATATAATTATTTATTTGTAAATAGAGGTTAAAGACAGCTGCATACTATACTAAATAGTTCTTAAGCCTGGTGACCGCCGGTAATACAGTTCCCGTGTGTCTTTTTATGATTTACTTTAAACTTAAGCGGGCGTTTAATTCGTATTTAAATAAATACTATTAGCGGACAAAATTTGAACGAACTTTAAAATATAATTGTAAATAAAATTAATTTCTTATAATTTATCCTTAATTAACTCATTATAATTATCTTTTAAATTCATTCTTATAGTCTACAGTGGATAATTGTTTTTTTTTATTGACGTTTATTTTTTTTTATTGACATAAAATTATCGAAAAATTAAAAGTAGTATTATCAATAACAGCTTTTATGTATTTAAACTATTTTTAAAAATTTCGATTTACCAAATTTTTTATTTTGCAGCTTGCTAAAATTTCGCACCGCAGGTATCCTGAATTACTTTGAACACAAATTTATATCTCGTGAATTTCCTGACACCTACGACAGCAAATTTTCCAGCGAAATCGTTACTTTTGAGCATATTCAGTTGATCTTTATGGGGCTCTGTATAATGTATATTGTTAGCGCGATTATTTGTATTGCTGAAAATATTTGGGTTGCTTTTGCAAATAATAACAAAGTTCAACGCATTATTTCACGAAGTCAGCTGTCACATAAAATGAGACAAAAGAAGTTTATGTTGCCGAAGATTTATATTAATGATAATACGTTTAAGTAACCAATACGGATGGACGATTTGTATAATATTCATTAATTAAATAAAGAAGTTTCAAAAATGCTGGATATTTTCAGCGATTAATTTTGTGTCAAGTTTAATTTGAAAAATTAATGTAATGTAAAATTATGTAAGAAGTGTGAAAAATAAATTTTCTGAGAAAATTTGTCGATTTATTACTAATTAATAAATTTTTTCAAATATTTTTTTTATTTTTAATAAATTTTAACAATTAACTTTCTCAAAAATTCAACTATTAAATTTTTGTAAATTACAATGATTAAATTTAATTATTCTTTTTTAATTTTAGTGGAAAATTTTCATTAAAATACAATAATTTTTTTTTTTTAATTTTCTAAAATTCCAAAAATTAATAAATTTTATTTTTTTTTCAATTATTAAATTTTTAAAATACCAAAATTAAAATTTCTAATAGTTAAATAATTTTAGTATTTAATTTTAAAAATCTGTAAAATAAAAATTCTGAATTTTTATTAAAATTTTAAAACCAAATTCCAAAACTTTAAAAATATACTTTTTCTAAAATATTTTTCTACTTTCACTATTAAAATTTTTTCAATACAATATTTAAATTATCAGTTCGGCGGACTAATTACCAATTAGTCTAGCTTCTTATTTTTTAGAGGATAATTTTTTAACATTTTAATGTAGCAATAGTCTAATTATAAATTATTCGAATGATCCAAATCAAAATATTATTTTTTTTATTAGATATTAAATTGTTTTTTAAAGTGATAATAAATTTTAAACTAATTATTTTTTCGTACAAATTGAAAATTTTCTAAAATCGAGTTAGACAATTTGCTAATTAAAACGTCGAGCTGTTTATAAAATTTTTCATTAATTAAAATTCTTCCAATTTAATTAATTAAATAACTTCAATAATTTATATTTATCTCAAATAAAAATTTTTTACTTTACTTTTTTAATTTTTACAATACAAAATATATAACTTTCTTTAAAATATATTTGAATTTTTATCTAAAAAATATTTCTAATAAAATTATATAATTTCCCAAATTTAATTATAAAATTTTACAATATATCTTCTGAATTTCCTAAAATATTTAATTTAATTACAATATTAAATTTTCCATCCTTAATAATCCAATTTTACATTTCAAAAAAAAATTCTAAAAACCATTTTAATATTTTCTAAAGACATTAAAATAAATTCAAAATATTTCATATAATTTTACAACAATAAAATTATTAAATTAATAATTTAATAAAAGAATTCATGTGAAAGTTAATATAAAATTATTAATATAAATTTTTCAAGAAATTCTTTTACAATTTCAATTTATTTTTACCACTCATAATTTCCTAAGAATTTTTTCTCTAACATTCTGAAAATAGTTTTAATCTAGGAAAATTTAAAATTTTTCTTAAAATTAAAATTTATTTTCAAGAATTTTTCTCGGAATTCTTTTTCTAAGGTAGCAAATTTATTTTTGAAATTAATTATTGGCCCAGCTTTCGCCGGGCACACAAAAAATTGACTTATAGACTCATCAGATGTTCCCCTCCACGGAAATCTTTAGTAAAAGGCGAAAGATTTATGCGTGAGTTGAAGGGAAACCAGAGTAAATATTTCGTCAAAAAATTCGAACTTAACACTTTCTACCCAAGTCTCTGCCCTCGAGAAAAAAAACGCGACATTCGCCACTCCACGGCGCTTTTTAGAACTAACTTCAAAAAATTCTCTCAATTGGTAATTTCGGCTACTAGTTGACCAGCTTAAATAGAAAAATAAAAAAAAACCGTTTTTCAGCATAACATAACCCAAAATACCCCGCATTGTAAACATCAACATTATAAAAAATTTTGGTCATTTAATAATTAATTTAGTTTAATTTAATTTAATAATTAATAATGTCAATGATCAGTCTGAAGAAATTAGGACGAGTAATAGATGATCAACTGGAGAAGCTGGAAAGAACTTGGGAAACCCCGCACATGCTTTTGAGCAATACTGAAGCTCCTAATGAGGAAGCGCAAGGTTTGATTGAAAGTTTTTTGGTTTCTATTAACAAAGTTCATGTAAGTATTTTTTTATTTTTTTTTTTAATTTAATTTTATTTTATTTCTTCTTTAATATTATTAATTTAATAATTTTGTTTTTGCAGGATGAATTAAATGAACTTGTTGAAGAACAAAAAGAATCAACGGCTGATGTTGATCGGTTTATTAAGGAATGCGAGGCGATAATAAATGATTCTATTAAGCCGGATTGTGATGCGTTGGAGGATTTTCTTCAAAAACACGGTTATACTCCTCTTCAGAAAACTAGGTAGGTTATTTTTTATTATATTTATTTATTTATTCAAATTTAAATGCCAAGGCAAAAGCCAGATGGCAAAAGTGTAAAAGAAAATGAATTAAGTACATGTAATAACCATAAACATAGATTATCAATGTATGACATTAAAGTTAGCAGTCACTTAATTATTTGTCAGTTTTTTTTGACAAATAAATTTGCTGCGAAAAATTATTTTTAAAAAATTACATTTTTAATTTTTTAAAATTTCTACTTGGCAATATTTTTTGTCATAATTTATTTGTTAAAAAATTTTTAAAATTATCAAATATCTGCTAAATTAATTTTCATTATCAATATGGTAGATTATAAATTATAAATGAGAGCATAAATAGAATCACTTTTGGATTTGAGCAATAAAGTTTTGTACATATTAGTTTATCTTATAAATTATGTAGAATATTATACTTAAGTTATGAATAAATATTAAATAAGCAGACGGAAAATTTTTATCATTATTTTTTTATTATGAAAAAAAAAATTTTAAATATAAATTTTAAATACAGAAAATTTTTATAAATTATGAGTGCAATTTTTTAAATAATATTTTTTTTTTGTTACAATTTAATTAATGCTGATTTCAGTATCAGACATTTTAATAACATTAAAGTTAGCAGTTAATTGACAATTTTTTAATTTTTTTTTAACAAAAGGAATTTATTCCAAAAAATTAGTTGTCAAAAATTGCATTTTTCATTTTTTTTTTAATTTTTTACATAGGTAGAAGTAATATTACAATTTTAAAAAATATTTTTTAAATAATTTTATTAAAAGTTTTCGGTAGCCTAATTTTAAAACACAGTTAAAAACTTTTTGACCTTAATTTAAATTATTTTTTCTTAAAAATATTTATATTCAAGTATTTTCTTTTCATAAATCAAATTTTTTATCGCAATTTTTTTTTTTTTTAATAAGCGCAATTTTTTTTTAAGAAGAAAAATTTTAAAAAATCTTAAAGTTATGTCAGTTTCTGTGTTTTGAAATTGAACAGTCGTTTTGTAATGCAAGTGATTTTCAATAAAATTTTTTCTATTCTAATTTTTTTATCAAAAAAAAATTCTATAAACTATTACAATAAATTTTGTAAAATTATAGTAAAAAAATTTAAATATTAAATAATGAATTTTCTAAAATTATAACTTAGAAAAATTTTTAATATTCACCAATAATAAATTGCAATTTTCAGTTTTAACGAGACCCTGGTATCAGAATTAAGTATTTTAAAGGACGAAGAACTGGAAGAGAGAACTCAAAATTTGTCGTTGCTCGATGACCAAATAGCCTTTCATAATTTCAAGAATTACACCGCTCCAGTTGGAAATGTCAGCGATTATGATTATGAAGATGAAGATAATATTAATCAGGAACTCGGTGATAAGGAAAACGCTGAAAAATCAAAACCTACCTGCATTCCAACACCGGTGATAAGACGCTTGACTCGAGTCAAGAATCAGGATGTTAATCTGACCCCGAGCATGCTTCCTAGAGAACCGATTTATTCACCGTATTTCAATCCTAGAGCATAGTTTATAAATTATATAAATATTTTTGTATTATTCATAGCTTTATAAGTCATTTTTATAATGACTTTAATTAAGAGATTAATAATTAAAATTGTCTTTTGATATTTACTTAAATAAATAAATATTTTTTTTTTCGGCAGAAAAAAATTTAAAGCGACTAACAATTTTAATTATTTTTATAAAAAGAACGATTAAAAAGTATCTCTATGAGTTATAATTTTGTAAATTCCAAAGATTTTGCATTTTTTTTGTTAATTAGAAAGTAAAGAAAAATGTCCAGAAATAAAAAAAAAAAAATTATATTTTTTAATCTAAAAAAAATAATAAATTGAAGAATATAGAAATTTTAATATAAATTATAAAATAAATAATTTTTCAATTTAAATTAATAATAAAAATCTTAAAAATTAAAATAAGTAAATGTAAAAATTAAAGAAAAAATTTTTTAAACTTTTTTATGAAAATAAAAAAAAATTATTTTTTTTTATTTTTTAAATATTTAAACAATTTGCTTTTTCATATTTTCATTAAAAAATTAAAATTTATAAATAGTATGCATGCTTATGCTGTCATTATTGATCGACGTTTGAAAAATAACATTCTAACCTCAAAAAAGTAAAATAATTGTGTTGACACGCATGGAGAATTTTTTATATTTAAAAATGAGTGATATATAAAATAATTAAAAAAAAAAAAATAAATAATGAGTAAGTTTTTTAATAAAATTAATCAATAATCAAGTGAAAATATTTCGTAATATAATTTTTCTTTTTTTTTTTCTTTTTTTTTTTTTTTTAGGTAAGAAAAATAATATTGGCTGTGAAAAAAAAGATGTTTTGGAACGCATGAATTATTTATATCAGGTAATAATTATAATTAATTAGTATTGATTATAAATAATTTAAAGATTTTATCTTCATAATATTTATGAGTAATAAAAGTGACATCTGAGAAAGTTTTCAAAAATTTTTTTTAACAAATTATAAAAGTAAATTATAAAAAATTATAAAAGTAATATTTAAAAAATATTTTAGTTCTAATTTCATAAATAAAATTAAAAAAACGTCAGTTAACTTTAATATTATAAAACAAAAATTCTGACAGATGTAAGAATCTTATTTAAAAAAATTAAAAAAAAAATTAATCCTAGTTTTAATAATATTGACATGTCAAAATTTTGACAAGGACTCATTTTTATGAAGTGTTTGAAAAATAACTTTAAAATTTATTAGATGATATTAAAATAAGCAGTCACTTGAACATTATTTAATTTTTAATTTTAATTTTATTAACATTAGTTAATAAAATTGAAAGAAGAATAAATAAGTTTACTATTAAAAAAAAAAAAAAAAAAAAAAAAAAATAATTAATAAAATTATTTTTTTTCAGGCAAGTAAACTTGTTTCTAAGCATGACACTATCTCAGCGTCATGTTTCGGCAATGCAATGATAAGTTGTTCGAGAAAAGCCGTCCTGAGAATGTAATTATATTTTCTTTAATTAAATTTCTTCTACCATCAATCATTACTTTACCGTCAAGTTTTATTTTCAATTAATCTATCTTGGTTACAATTACTCTGAATCAAAAACTTTTTAGATAAATTTTTCTTGCTATAATGTCTTCATTAAAATTTTTTAATCCATGAAACTTATAAATATCAATAACAATAAAAAAAAAAAATCAAATTTCTGCACTGTACTTTCTTAACTATTGATGTTTTTAAAGATATAAGCTCATCCCGATGTTACACTCATCAAGACCTTTCATTTGAGTACCCACATGCATTTTTAATATATTTTTCATATATACATATATATATATAATATATATTATATATAAATATATAAAATATATGAAAAATTGATGTGGGTACTCAAATTAAAGGTCTCGATGAGCGTAACATCAGGGTGAGCTTATATCTTTAAAAATGTCAATAGTTCACAAGATACAAAGTAATTTCTTAATTACTGACATTTTTAAAGAGATAAGCTCATCCTGATATTACACTCATCAAGAGCTTTAATTTGAGTACTCACTTGCATTTTTGATATATTTTTCATAAATACATATATCAAATATATATAAATATATAAAATATATGAAAAATTGATGTGGGTACTCAAATGAAAGGTCTCGATGAGTGTAACATCGGGATGAGCTTATAACTTTAAAAATGTCAATAGTTCTCAAGATACAAGATCATTTCTTAAATATGTATCTAGAGATAGAGCATTTTTAATGCAGCTTAAATACTTATCGTAATAAATTTACTATCACTAACAACGCTAAGAAATTTCACTAAAAAACCGATTTTATCATACGACTATCTTGAACACAAAATTTATCTTATTCTCTTAATAATATAGATTATTAATAAATAATGAAGACTATAATTATATTTCAGAGAAACGGATTTAAAAAGATCAATATGTAAATGTTGCCAGACTCCGTTAATCCCTGGAGAGACATCTCGCGTGAGGTTAATAACAAAGCCAATAAAAGCTATAAAAACAACATGTCTGATTTGCAAAACTAGTAAAAAAATTCCTACGAAGCCCGGCTATAAATTATGGACCGAAAATCCCGATTCTATTAACCAAATATTTAATTACACTCCAAAAATAAAACAAAGTGACTCTTTACTTGAAAAAGAACAACAACATGGCGGACAAAACAAAATGGCCGCTTCTGGCGGTGAAAATAATATTAAAAATCCAAAAATAGAACAAAGTGACTCTTTACCTGAAAAAGAATCAAAAAATAGCGGACAAAACAAAATGGCTGCTGGTGAAATTATTATTGTAAATAATGAAGACTAATTTGATTATGAATATTGTAGTGTTTTTATATTTATATATGTATAATAATTGTTTACATAAAATATTTTACAATTAATGAATAATTAAAAAATTAACATTATTTTTAATACTTTTTTTTTTATAATAAAATTTTATCTAACAACCAATCAGGCTTAATTTTTTTTATAATTTATAATAAATTAACTGAGATAAATATCTAACAAATTGTCTAATAGATGTAATTAATATAGTAAATTAATTAATTAATTAAATAATTATTCGATTATATTTTACTACTTAATTTTGATAATTTTGTTTGGCCTTTTACTATTTAATTAAATTAATATTAACTAACTCCGGGTTGTTTGATATTCATTATGATATGACTATCAGTCCGCCCTATGCCCTAGTTCTTATTTCTTCTTTATGTTAAAAATAATAATAGTAATTATTAATTGGCAAATTATATTAACAACGACTAACCTAACTAATTAATTGTCATTAAGTATAATTATAATTATAAATACGAAAAATAACTTCAAAAGAAGAAATAATCGCTGAAAAAGTGCGATATTAAGTACACCGGTGAAATTAATATAATTAAAATTAGCTGTAACTCGGGTTGTAATTGATAGATTATAATGAGCGAAAGCTCATATGAAAGCTCTAACCTTCTATTATTTAAATAAAATTAAAATTTTTTATAAAAAAATTTTATTAAGGAGGTTCAAGCGTATTTTATGAGTCAAAATATTTTTTTTACTTTCAGTCTTTCCAATATTCGTCAAAATTCTTTATTTTAATTTAAAATAATTTGTACAATTTAATAATTGATGTTTTTTACTTATTTAATGAAATAAAGTAATAAAATGACATTGGTATTTATTACTTGCCGGATTAAATAAACAGATTTAGCAACAGCGCGTTTGATTATACCCATTACAGAGACGTGGATGAGTGTGTCAATTAAATATATCTCTCTCTGTAACTATATTTCTATCCTTTTCTTTTCTCTCAGCTGTTGACGCGACGTTGCCAAATCTTTATTCGAATAAATAGCTGACGATAAACGAGTCAAAAACATTAAATTAAACTTTAAATATTTCGAAAATTTTATCGGTAATGTATTATTATTAAATTTTTTTTAGACTTTACAATAATCCAAGTTTCTTGTGTATAGTTTTTTATTCGTTAAAGTTGGGAAGTTAATATTGAAAAAAATAATTAAAGTCTCGACTAAACGTTTGTCCGCCATAAGAGCCCGTGTATAAGGAGATAAAAAATGTGATTTTTGAAATTAAATATCTAAGTAACTAAACGGTCAATCTTTTTTTAATTTTAGGATTAGATTAATTACGTATTTATTTATACGTATACTTAATTTCAAAGCTCAAAGTTGGAAATTATTTTCTACATTAGATTCGCTCGAACCTCCCTAAGTATAATAATAATTATAGATACAAAAAATTACTTAAAAAGAAGAAATAATCGCGATATTAATTTCACCGGTGAAATTAATATAGTTAAAATTAGCTGTAACTCGGGTTGTGATTGATTGATTTTAATTAATGAGGGCTTATATGAAAGCTCTAACCTTCTATTATTTAAATAAAATAAAAATTTTTTTGTAAAAAAATTTTTTTTTGCAAAAATAACTTTTGAGCAAAAGAAGAAATAAAAAAAAAATTTTATAATTAAAACTTAAAATAAATAATCGGCAGTGATGATTAATTTACAGTCTTAAAAATATAAAACTTAATTGTTAATTAATTCCGGGCCGGACGGATCATCTAATACAGTCGTTTCTTATTATATTACAATTATAGAGTTTGTATAAACAAAAGTCATTAATTAGACCGTTTTACACATTTAACATGCACACATTAATATTAATTAATTAATTATTATATTAATAATTATTTAGTATATTAATAAAAATTAATACAAGTCTACGATAATTTGATTTAGCAAATTACGGATTAACGTCTATTAATTTAATAATTAAATCAATAATCACATTTGTTAAATTAATATATTAATTATAAATAAATTGTGTCGCATCCAATTATTGTCGTAGTCATTATAATGCGTATATTTCTTTTTTTAATTAACTATTTATTTAATAATCGTTCTTATCTTTTTTTCTTAGATTAATATTAATTATTATTATTATTGTTATGAATAATAATAATTACTTGATCGAGTATATGCAGTATTATTTTTACCAAATATTAATAGAGAGTTAATTGTACAAAAAATGGATTACGTACAAAGATGATGAAATATGAAGGCTGCGGCAAAATGGACGCTACTGAGTGACACAAAATGGCGGCTAGAGTCTACTTTACCGCAGCCGGTATGGAAAATGAAGTGGAATGTAAATATACTCTATTAACCTTCTTAATGACTGATGATTCATGCATATTAGTGTTCTATACCGTTAATTAATATTATTTAATTCGTTAAAAAATTAAAACAGCGTTTTAAATTAATCCTGACACAAATTGTGGCTGACCATCACGGTCCAGGGTCAGTTGAGGCACCACCGTGGTCGATGGCTGGAATGTCGAGCCTTGGAAACCCATCGCCGATTCGTACAACTAATAGAGAGAGATTAGAATTAGTATATTAAATGGCAAATGACAATAAATATTTTTTCTTGTTATTTAAATATAATGATTTTTATTAAATTGTACTGTATTTTCTAAACTAATGATGTTATTAAAAATATAAACTTATCTTGATGTAACAATCATCAAGAGCTTTCATTTGAGTACCCACTTGGATTTTTGATATATTTTTCATACATACATATATGTAATATACATAAATATATAAAATATATGAAAAATTGATGTGGGTACTCAAATGAAAGTTCTCGATGAGTGTAATGTCAGAGTGAGCTTATATCTTTAAAAAAATCATTAGTTAATAAAATAACAATGTCAATTCTTAATTATTGACATATATGAAAATGTAAGCTCATCCCGATGTTACACTGATGAAGAGCTTTCATTTGAGTACCCACATGCACTTTTGATATATTTTTCATATATACATATATGTAATATGTATAAATATATAAAATATATGAAAAATTGATGTTGGTACTCAAATGAAAGGTCTCAATGAGTGTAATCTCAGGATGAGCTTATATCTTTGAAAATGTCAATAGTTCACAAAATACAAGGTCATTGCTTTATTATGTAGCTAGAACTAGATTATTTTCAAATGCAAACTTACATTATGATTGCCAGGCAGTGTAGTATAATCAGGTGTACTAGACCGATGCCTATTACAACCTTGAAGTGGATGCTGGATAGTTGCGTAAGTATTATCCTGTGACGTATCGCCAATCCCGACACTTAAGCCGCCATTACTGCCGCGTCTTTCATTGGTAGTCGTTAAGCCGCCCTCTGGTTCGCTGAACACTTGCATCGTTAGCTCTTGTTCTTCATAGAGTTTTAATTTCCTACGGAACAAATTCAATCAATTTAATGAGACCAACATAACCTAACCTTTGTGTAAAAAAGCAAAAATCCTGATTAGAAAAAAGAACTCAAAATAATTGACAATAATATTTCTTCTTTAAAGAAGAAATTCAAAAATATTCAGAAGTATTGAAAAGAAATAAAATTTTGATATTAAAAAAATTTTATTTTAATAATAGAGCTTACTGTTCGATCCACAACGGATTCTCCGTAGTGTTAAGCTCATCAATGATTTGCTTCTTGATCAACCCGTCTTTCTTACGGATATCATTTGGCACAGTGATGACCCAATGTCTGAGGCAACAGCAAACTACAGTTACCGTAACAGCACCTACTAGTAGCACCACCAGCAGCGCGATTAGCGCTGCTAATGCCGGATCGAAAGACTCCTCCTGTACTGCTCCGTAAGCCGGCTTAAACATCATAATTATAATAATCAATCATCAGCAACCATATCAAAAAAATCTATATCTTATTTGTCTTTGATCATGATTAAAAATTATTTTTTTTTACAGTTTTATAAGACTTTCATCAAAAGCGCTTTCATCTACTAGCCAATTGGAAAATTAATGAAACCGCAATAAATATGAAGAGCGTAGATAGAATGAAAAAATATTGTGATTTATTAATCCTGTAATATTTCGACAAAAACGTGAGACCCTTATTTTTGTGTTAGATTGCAGGATTGCAATTATTTTGATGGATTAAACTCAGATCACTCGTCAGGTATTTGGAAGACTTCTGTCAATATTGTTGCTTTTTATATAATTTATGTATCTAATTTTTTTTTTCAAGATTAGTCTATAGGATTCCACCAAAAATAAATTAAGATAATTACATACAGTTTTATACAATTATATATAGTCATATAATTATATATACTGCCAAAGGCCAGAAAATAAAAAAAAATTGGGTAAATCGAGGGCTCGAACCGCGAACTTTGCGCTTGTCAGTCTTCCAAGCCACCCAGTTGTCCAAAATCTTTAATTGATATTATATGCTTAAATGACACTCAAGTATACCCTATCAAAAACATCCATGTAGGTTTGTATGGGGATCCATGGGAATCCACATGAGAAAGTTAAGATTCATATCGGAGATATGGAATCCATAAGATTCAATGTAGGAATCTATGGATTTATATAGGAATCCATATAGGAAGAGGAATTCATGTTTCTATAGTGTTCCTATGTGGATTTCCCATAAGATTTCCATGTACCCATGCCTTCTTATGTGGATTTCCATATGGGGATCCATGTACCCAGTTTCTGCATGAATTTCACTATAGAATCATACATTCCTACATTGAATCTTATGATATTAATTATTATGACCTAAAACTTACCACAACATTCTCAATAGCGAATCCACTGTAGTATTCCTTAAGAACATCATACTTAGCATCGATAGCCTTGAGAACCTGGGGTACCAGAGTGATAGTCTGAGTCTTGGGATCAACAACATGAAGATACATATCACACCACTCGTGACGAATGTGCCCCGAAGAATCCACATGGTACCTAATTTCGTCTACAACAACTCTGCTCTGAGTAGCATTCGACAATTCAGCGACTATTTCATCCCTCTGGCGATTGACTTCCTGAGGCGGCCTGGATAGGATCACCCTGATCAGCTGTGATGGCTCAAACACCCAGACCTGCATAAATTAGCAACCACATTGATCAGAATCCTAAATGATGATAATCACCCAGAAGAAAAATCACCTAAAAAGAAACTTACATGAACTCTAGCCATGGCGTAGTGCTCCGGACTAGCAGCTTCCTTGGCGATGACTTCAACGATGAAGCGATCCTGGTTGTACTCGGCCATATAGCCACTAGTAACAAGCTTGCCATCTTGACTCACATTAAAAGGACTTGGAACAATTGACCCAGAAGGTTTGTCCGACCCGTACTTATAGAGATTAGCACTGGCAACATAGTAATGAAGTGTTCCGTTGTCACCCAGGTCCCGGTCAGTAGCAGTGAGCTTCGCCACCATATCATTGACATTCGCCATTGAATTAATTCCAGCATAATAATCAGACCTTTCGAATTCCGGAGGGTTGTCATTCTCATCCAGGATCTTGATGGTGACGTTAACATGCCCGTAATCATTCGTGAACTTGCTGGAGTCGCCAATGTAGATGTCCGGGTCGTTGGCTGCTAGGATCATCAGCATGTACTTATCCCTAAGCTCGCGGTCGAAGGATTTGTTGGTATAGATAGTTCCGTCAGACTTGTCAATGTAGAAAGACTGACCTTCGTTTCCTGCTTCGATGTAATAGTAAACTCTAGCGTGTCTTCCTTCGTCCTTGTCTTCAGCAGTGACTTGACCAACGATGTAGTCTTTGGGTCGATTTTCAGGAACCTGGAAGTGGTAGTCGTCGTAAAACTGGGGCACGTTGTCATTAGTGTCCACCAGAAGGATAGTAAGCAGCCTTAAAGTCTCATAAAAGGTAGGACTGCCATGATCAGCAGCGACTAGGACTAACTCAAACTTGTTCTTGACCTCCCGATCCAGGATTATCTTAGCGCGAAGTTCCCCGGTCTCGGGATCGATGGAGAACTCTTCGTTTTCCTGGACGTTGCGATTTCCCACCTTCAGATGGTAGCTGATGCGTCCGTTTTCTCCTGGGTCGTTGTCAACTGCTCGGACGGTCATCACCAAGTAATTTGGAACTCCAGCGTTCTCTGGAACCTCGACAGTAGCATTAGGAAGCTCGGGCATGATGAATTCCGGCTTGTGCTGGTTGACGGGAATCACCCGGATGTCAACGAAGGCACGATCAGAATGAGGACCATGTCCAGCGCCATCTCTGGCTTCTACTTCAATTCGGTAACTTCCAGCTCGACCTACCAGCATCACAGCAGGATACAGGAACCCGGTTTCTGGGTTTAAGCTGAAGGATCCGTTTTCATTCCCACTGACGATCTTGTACCATACGTCGCCGTTGAGTCCTTCGTCGGGATCTTCTGCGTGGACTTGAAGAATCGTCGCTGGAGGATTGACCGGAAGATTCTCGGCGACAGAAGCTCGGTAGCTGTGTTGGGTGAAGATTGGCTTGTTGTCGTTGACGTCTTCCAGGCCTATCACCACTTGGGTGGTTGTGGATCTGCGAGAATTGAGAGGAGCTCCGTCGCTTGCCATTACAGTGATCGTCATCTCTGAAGTTTCTTCACGGTCCAGCACTGTGGCGCTTCCAACTGTGATTTCGCCTGTGTCATGCCCGATGTTGAAGTCAGAAGCGTGTTCTCCAATGATACTGTAGCTTACTTTTCCGAAAATTCCTTCGTCAGCGTCCACAGCCTTGACAACAGTAACATGGGTCCCTGGAGGAGAATTTTCCTTGACGGAAACTTGGTACGACTCCTTTTCAAATTTAGGATCCTGGTCGTTGACGTTGATCACGTTGACAGTGACTTTGGCAGTTGATGAAAGTTGCGGAAATCCTGAATCGTAAGCTACAACATTGAAGTCCAGGCTCTTGGTCTCTTCATAATCAATAACTTGGCTAGTTCTGACGATTCCGGTGACGTTGTCGATGTTAAAGTACGAGCTGGGAGGCTCAATAGCGTAACCTGCGATGTTACTATCAGCATCCGTAGCAGTAAATGCTCCTACAATAGCACCAGTTGGCTGTTCTTCCTGCATTTCAATTATATACCTAGGATTCTCTCTTGTCCAGGGTTTCAGGAATTCCGGAGCTTCGTGGTTCACATCAATGATCGTCACTACTAAAGTTCCAATTCCTTGCTGAAGCACTTTGGCACTAGTATCAGTCACTACAACATTAAGACTTACAGTCGCTGCTACTTCACGATCTAGTGGACGAACCACAGAAACTTGCCCGGTCTTGGGATCCACTGCAAAGAAGTCTTTGAACGCAGTTGAATTGGTTACCAACTGGCCGTTCTTATCAATGGCTGTGATAGGTTCCGAAATCGAGTACCTCAAAGCGTCTGCTGTAGAACTGTCAGGGTCCTTAGCCTTAAGACTAGTAAAAACAGTCCCTACTGGCGAATCCTCAGTAACTTCTGCCCTCTGAGTGGTAGGTTCGAAATTGGGAGGCTTGTTGTTGTTGTTCTCCACCTTTATCATCAACGTCGCCGTTCCAGTCAAACTAGGAATCCCACCATCCAACGCAATCACTTCAATATGATAAGCATTTCGCGTGTCGTAGTCCAGCTTTCCAGACACTGTAACCAACCCAGTTGTCTCATTCATGACAAAGTCATCAAAAGCACCCTTCTGGATCCTGTACTTCAATTCTGCATTGACACCACTGTCAGCGTCAGTACCAGTGAGTTCCTCCACTGCAGTTCCTAGCGGAGAAATCTCCGGAACACTAGCCGTATAGACGTCCTGGGAAAATGCTGGAGCGTTGTTATTGACGTCGCGAACTGACACGTTGACTACTGCAGTGTCTGAGTACGTTCCGTCGGTAGCTTCTACCGTCAAGGCGATCCAGTCCTGGCTGGAATTCGTCAAATCAACTGGACCGTTTTCAGAGATTGTAATCTCGCCGCTATTGGGGTCTATGTTGAAGTATCCCAATTCGTTCCCTTCAGCGATGGAGTAGGTGATCTTCGAAGTCTTGTCCTTGTCACGCGCTTGGACCTTCAGCTCCGGATCAAACTTACTTGACCCTTCGTCAACCACTGCTCTGTACCTCTCTTGCAGAAAGTGCGGTGGGCTGTCATTGGAGTCAGCCAAGAGGACTCGCAGTGAAACGGTTGTAGTCTGGCCATGACCATCATCATCAGTGGCCTTGTAGTTCAAGAAATACTCATTCTGCTCCTCGTAATCAAGACAAGGACTCGTACCGGGAGTTGGACAGGCTGCTACGCTGATAGTTCCGTTCCGTTTGTCGACATTGAAGTGCTCGGAACCTTGGCCTAGCAATTGGTACACAATTCCCGCGGTTCCAAACCTTCCACTATCACGATCACTGGCTCTAATCGTCGCGATATTAGATCCGGGCGCTGCGGTTTCTGATACAGTCGCTGTATAGGTCGCGGAATTGAACGACGGAGCGTTGTCATTCATGTCCTTGATGGTTACCGTCACCGTAGCTGTAGACGAAAACTTGGAGGCAGTTTTGTCCTCACTAGCAATAACCAGGAGGATGAATTTCCGCTGGTTTGGGTTCTCGTAATCTAGAGAAGCATTTGAAACCCTGATTGTCACGGAAGTACTGCCTGTCGCGTGTTGTGGCTCGATCATAAATGCACCGGAAATGTCTTCTAACCTCAAACTAAACTCAGCCCCCAAATCCTGAAAGACAACGCGAAATGACGAAAAAGTGCTGAAAGTATGAATAGCTAACTTACCAAATCGGGATCTTTGACAGTCATATCGAGGTGCGGAAGCGGCATTCCATTTGGCACATTCTCAGGAATCTCAACACTGTACTCGCGTCTGTTGAATGTCGGAGGCTCGTCATTCACGTCTTTTATCGTAACTGTTGCATCAGCAGTCGATACCGTCGTTTTGTCGTCTCCTGGAACCCCGTCTACCACCTCCCTAGCTTTGATTTTGAGGTTCAACACACCCGTAGAATTTTCCAATGCTTCGCGATCGAGAGGTTTGGCAGTACGAAGCTCTCCACTGATTGGATCCAGCAGGAAGTAATCGAAGGGATCTAAAAAGATTTATCAGTAATCCGAATTCTAAAGAACTTGATCAAACCCTCGCAGTTTTGATAATGCCGTAAAAATACCGTAATTTTTCGGCATTTATGCTCATACCGTATATTTACCGTTATAATTCGGTAATAATGCGGTTAAACTATAGTTGTTTTGGCCAGTTTTTATACTATCATTATCCAGTATATATACTGCACTTTTCCTGTACAGTTACCAAAAATATACTATACGATTACCGCATTAATGCCCAAATTTTACCCAATTTCCAAATAATTACCGTAATAATACAGTAATTTTTAAGTAATAAAACCATATTTTTTTGCTAACAATACCGTAATTATTCCATAATTTTGCCGAATATTTTCTGATATAATGGACAATTATTAAAGATTTGGTTTTATTTTTAGTTCACTTGTATGTTAGAAATGAATAAAATGAAAAATTTCCAATTTTGTTTTTTATTCTCCATCGTTACTTTGCAAAAACAAATACTGTTTTTGAATAAATACTATGTCAAATATTATTTTTTAATTAGGTATTTAGCGGTAATGAATACAAAGGAATACATATGTTAAGTAAATATATTCTAATTGTAATTTCAATCTTTAATTTGTCACTTAGAAAATTGCAAATTTTCTAAAATCGAAAAGTTATATTGTTTCACATATAAAATTATATTATTTAATTTTAAAAATGCTTATCGTAAGATGGACGGTGTGGCTTAATGTATATAGAATAAGCAAAAAGGAAATATGGTATAGACCGGGTAGCTCAAATGGTAGAGTAGCCGACATATCTTCGGAAGGTTCTTGGTTCGAATCTCAGTCCAAGCGTTATTTAATTTTACATCATTTTTTAAATATGGTTTTAATACAGTCATTTTACCGCCTCATTACCATAAATATGCGGCATTTTCAGCGTAAATATTCTAAATTTTTAGCGTAAATATTTTGCATTTTGAGCGTTAATTATTCGCATTTTCACGGTAAATACTCCGTAATGTTTCGATGAAAAAATTGACCAAAACAACCGAAAAAATGCTAAAAAAATACTGCATTAATACTGTATAACTGCGACATTTTTTGCGGCATTTACAAAACCACTAGGGAAGGATTATCAATCAACTTACTGGTCATTAATTCGTAGACGATTTTCCTGGGGATTCCTCGGTCTCCGTCTCTTGCTTTAACCGTCATAACAAGCGTCCCAATCGACGCATTCTCATAGACAATCCCCGTTAACGAATTCAAAAACTCTGGCGGACTATTTTGAATATCCGTAACCTTAATTTCGACTCCCGTAGTTTCGTTGTTCTTACCATCCTAATGAACCAGCATTCGTTAATTAAAATAAATTAATAACAAAACACGTTTAAATTAGTGTTAAGATAACTCAAGTGTGTGTTACGATAGAGAATGAACGTGCTAAATTCTAGTTTAATTAAAATTCGTGTGGTAAAGATGTAAAACGGAAAATACTCACACTTGCGCGTAACAATAATTGATAGAAGGGTCGCTGCTTGTAATCAAGTGGCTCACGTAGCACCAGAGCCCCTACATACGTGTTCTCACTCTTTTCCACATCAATGATTCCGAACTTGGTGCAAGCGTCGGGGAACTGTTAATATAATCACATTAAAATCTCTTTTCTCACCTACCTAACTCTCAATTCTAACCTACCTGCGGTTGATTAACACAGATGAGCTGGATGTCCTCGCCAATTAGATCCGGATCAGTGACTCTTATCCCGGGCAAAATGGTGGTTCCAATTGGCGTGTCCTCGCTGACCACCGCCTCATAAGGAGTTCCGGAAAACTTGGGAGGGTTGTCATTGACATCCAAAACCAGAACGTAAGCTTCTATTCCTACGATATTGGGTTGTTGGCCCTCTAGCACCCGATCTTCAAGGCTTACCAAGAACTTTATCGTATCGTTCTCCTGTAATGGATTGGGAGCTTAAATCCTACAAGCTGGTGAACACCAGGAGGGTCTAGCAAAATTGGATCAGGATTCGCTTGCAATTGTGTTCATAATTTGTCAGTCGAATAATTTCTTAGCGTCCTATCTCTGTTTCAGAATTTCTAGTCTCCTCTGGGTATCTTTAGACGCTATTTGTATTCACGGCTAACAATTACCTAGCCTGGCTCGTAGTTCAAATGAGATTACAGGGCGTCTTCAGCTACTGCTATATCTTTCTTGGGTTTTCTTGCTCTATTCCAACTCTGTTTAGTTTTAGTGAATAGACACGAAAGAATGCGAAGGAATGTCGCTTGGGCTTTGTTTAACTAAATTAAAACGTCATACGAACAATAGAATACTTGAACCGAGATAAAGGATGAGGGTGGTAATGGCCCAAGATTTTAATTATCTCACTACTTCAATTAATATCCCTATTGATAGCACTCTCTTTTATCGAATTACATTGCGCGGGAAAACCATTTTTGTCTCCCATGAGAATATTAAACTCGGGTACAATTTTAATGACTGTAATTTTGGTATCACGCAACCTGGAATCATTCCGGTTTGCAACAGATGTGTGTGTTATAAGAAAGGATCCACCGGAAGACAATGAAAAACA
Source organism: Cotesia glomerata (assembly GCF_020080835.1). Taxonomy (NCBI): domain Eukaryota; kingdom Metazoa; phylum Arthropoda; class Insecta; order Hymenoptera; family Braconidae; genus Cotesia; species Cotesia glomerata. The sequence continues at coordinate 19,689,631 of NC_058161.1, read as the reverse complement.
ACGACAACAATGCCGGCGGTGTATTGTGACATCATAAACTGGATCATGATATTGTATAAACCTTCCAGACATAGAGTAGAGGAAAAAAGAGGGTTCGATCTTTTATTTTAACTAGCTAAAAAAAGAAACGGCAAACTAGCAAACTCTATCGGCAGATCAATTTTTTTTAGTTTCTTTGTAGTCGTGTTCATTTTTCTCGATTTCTCCATTCAATTTCACCCTAGCAAGTCTTTCATTTTATTTATTTTGTCTGTATGCACGAAATACCCCAGCCGATACTCGCCGGGTATTGGAAAACGTTTTGTTCGACATGGTCATCCTTCTATTGTCCAATTTTTTAACGTATATTTGTTAGTTTTCATTAAACGTTCGGTACACGAACAAAGCGCTGATACAAAGTTAACGGTTGTAAAGTTTTAAAGTTTTTCAGTGTGAAATTGGAAATAGAAAATGAAGTGGGAGTTAAATGATTCGGAGAAATTAATGGAGGAATATTATTTTCTAACTCACCTCACGATCTAATGGCTTCGCTAGAGTTATGATTCCGGTTGTTGGATCCACTGTGAATTTGTCAGTTGATTGGATTCCATATTTGACCTCCGAACCCTCGGGATCGTGACCCTTCAGTGTGAATACCTGGGTGCCTACTGCTGTTGCCTCGAACAGCGGGAGACCCAAGGGGTAACCACCCGCGTCGAATATTGGTGGTTCATTCACGTTATTGCTCCCTGAAACATCAAAAGATGTGGCCGGTTATAATCATTTTCGGGTTGTAGATATGCTAACTATTTGTTTTATTGGATATTTTTAGCATGTTATAGTGTAGGGAATTTTGATCGGGGGAAAAGAAAAATGCCTGTTATTTTGATAGCAGATAATGCTTTGATGAAATTTCATCTTTTTATTGTTGGGTTATAGTAAAACTTTCCTCAATATACCCGAAAAAGTTTAATACTAAATTTACAAGTATTAGGACTAATGAATCCTATTCAATATACCTGGAAAATTTAACTAATAAAAAGAGAAAAGATTACTAGTATTTCCAATTATTTTTACTAGATTATTATAGTGAATTCAACGATATATTACTCAGTCCGATGTATGTTATTTATAAATTACCATGGTAGATGTTAAATTTAAAAATGTCCCATAGTAAAGGTGTAAGAGGAAGCTAAGACTTATCACACAGTACTCGGTCCTATTAGTTTTGTCTATAAGATCGTTGTAGATTAGTATATAGTATGTCCTCGAGCCAACAGACCGAAGTTAAAGCCAAATACTTACCGATCCTTCTTGGTTAAGTAGCATTTTAAATGGTTAGTAGCTGGATCGGTGACCCTCATCATTAAATATTATTTATAATCTAACTTTATAACAAAGTATTGTTGTAGCTTTACATTCTCGATCAAAAGACTCTCAATTATGTTGACAAACACACAAAGTTAATAAAAGAACAAACGAAATCACCGTAATCAATAAACACATTCTATGATCTTGAAAAATTTTATCTTGCTCCAGATAAAATTTAGTTAAAACAAAAATAAATAAATTTTCATGTTAATTTATTGAAAAATTTTAGTAGCGCACGTGTTAATTTTTAGTTTGGACACTAATTAATTTTACTATGTTACATTTTATTTGTTTGTAATACACCATAGCATATCTTTCAAAACTGAAATTATGGGTAATTATAAATTCATCAAGAAAATCTACTCCACCTATAATATGGACCACAATAAAAAAAGATTCTTTTTCAAAGTAATAATTAATATAGAACTTTTTCCATTAAATATTCTGCGGAAAGTTCCTTCAATATCTAATTCTACAACCAAGAAACTAGATACTTCTCAATTAAAAATGAAATATGATCTATAACTCAAACCAAATATCACTTTTAAAGACTCGAATTCGCGGGGATAGTTTCCAAGAATCGGAAGTAATGGTTCCGTGGCTCATATTTCTTGAGAATCTCTAGACTCTTCTTCTAAGAGAAATATCCGCTAATTAATTCTAGAATAAAACTAATCTAGCACTAAATCCTCTTATAAAACCATAAAAAATTCAATTTTTAACAATGTTTACGTTGCAGAATTATTCGAGCATGAATCTCATCGGAATTCTTATAAAAAAGTTGATGGAAGGATTGAATTGATAATACCCAACACAACAAACAATGTTTTGCACGCCTCTGAGGTAAAAATCGCGAAAAATTCAATTATTTCGACAAACAAAAAAAGAGATATTGAAATATCAATTGAAAATATTCAGAATTCATCAAAAAGTTTCTATCACAACTTCTCGTTGGTAAAAAACATGAAAAATGAATAACGGAATAGAATGTAGGCTCAAATAAACAGAAGCGTAGGCGGTTTCGAATGGAGTGAAAAAAAAAAGAAAGAAAAGTATTACCCAGACCGATAAAACGTCAACATTGAAGCTTCAAAGTCGAGGAATTGGTAAATTCAAATAACCTATTCTAGCGTGAAAAATAATGCTGCGGCTAAGCTAACTGCCAGTAAAAATTTGTCTTTTGTCTAGATTCTACCTTCTACATTGCGAGTTGCGGGTTAGACTAAATTGCGCCGACAAGTTAAGTCACACAGAGACATATAAATGAACTAAATCACCTTGGCCTTTTAGCGAAAGTGAAAAACACCCTTGGTAGAAAATAAAAAATGTTTAAACTCCCATTTGTATATATATATATATATATATATATATATATATATATATATATATATATATATATATATATATATATATATATATATACTATTCCGTTACTTTTCTTTCCTACTTATGGAAGTAAAGCTTCAAAGCTTAGCGTTTACGTTTTTTTTACGGTTCTCGAGTGTTTTATACCAGCATGGGCTTCTATGTTCGCAAGCCAATCAGGGAAAAGGAGCTTTATCGCAGCAACCCAAGGCACCGATCGATCGAAAAGTAAACGAGAAAAGAGATTAGGAAACGGCTTTTACTGCATGGTCTGTACAAAAGGACCCGAGGACAAAATTATCGATCTAAGGCCCAGTCTGGTGATAAAAAATAATCTACTTTGTCTCCAGAGCTGTCATTCTGTCGTCTGAAGTAGAGTTGCGCTTATAAGACAGTCTGCAAAAAAATTGAAGACAGTTTATAAGGTAAAAGCCCCAATATATGATCATGTACCAGTTATATTTGTGAATATAGATATACAAATACATGGAGTGATCATATACTGGTACGTGATCATCTATTGAGGCTTTTACCTTACTCATTTTGATGGATTGCACTGAGAAAAAAATTGGATTCGTCATTTTGATTGAGAAGTAGTAAGCATATTTTGGAAGAATAAGGTCTCAGGTAATGTCTTGTGAAGTAAGAACGGTGTAAGAAACATTTAATCTGGGGGAAAAACGAGCCTAAACACCTAAAAACGCGGTTTTTTTCATACCTAACAAAGAAAACTTTTTTCCTATGGCCAATTTACCCGTTTGAAATATTTTTTCGTATTTTAGAGGCTATTTGTCAACTTTTTTTACTCTTATGTCCAAGCCGTATCTGTCATGGTTTAAGAGATGAAAAATCGTGAAAATTACCTTCTGGAATTCGATATCTTTTTACGACTTAAGAAAAATCTTATAAAGGATATTTATAATTTAAATACTCGAGATATTAAAGAATGACTATGGTATTTAATCGAGCGATGTTCTGAATAATTCAGCTCATATGAATGAAATACTCGAGATTCCAGGTGCACTAGGAATTCCTAGAGTGTTTTTAAGTCTTCAACTCCAACAGTGAAACTTTTGAACAATCTAGAGCTGAAACAGCGAACATCAAAGTTTAAATTACTGAATCGCGGGGAAAAAAAATATGACTGACGGTTTTCCACAATCCTTTTGATGTACCCGCATAACACCCTCGCAAATAACCACTCAATACATCACATAAAGTATTGTTGAATTTACCATTTACGATAAAATGATGATGCGAATGTAACTTTCATTTGTATTGGTTATTTGAAACGCGCACAATCAAAATTTCCAATCGATGTTCATTTTCGGTCGAACGGATTTCACGCCAAAGCTGAGTAGTCGCTTTCATCTACTACTGAATTCAATCGTGTTTTTCCGTGTACACTATCATCATTTATCATAAAAAAAGCTACGTGCTATTGAATAAACAAAATTATTTTTTTATTCCACATCTGAATTAACATGATTGAATTGACAGGCATAAAACCCTGCGATTCAAAATTTGAATTATTGCTCTCCGCTTTTTGCGGATATCGATAATAACATGAATGGATTCGTAATAATTTTTGCAAATAATATAACAGCGATAAAATTTTCAGAACCAATTCAAAATATTTCTTCTTTTGACTTCACTAAAAAAACTTCAATCTAAAAGTCATTATTAATGCAAATCCTATCAACTATAATTAAGCGGATTAATGAATAATACTTGGAAACTATTTCGTCAGAATATATCTATATACACCAGCGTATTTTAATTGAATCATCACCGTCCTCATCCGTTCTATGAATTAATAATGCGCCATATTGAAACCCTCATCGACATACTTATATCCAAACTCGTCGAATTATCCATTGAATTCCTTTATCTTGAAACCCCATTCAACTGTTAACAGCGCGTATTCCGTGTAATTTAATATCCGAAAATTTCAGCGCTTAATTCGTATTTGTGTATGCATAATCCCGCATGTTTTGCAAATAATTCACAAAAATATTACCAGCGGTTCTTTGTCCTCAATTAGCCCGACAGATAAATCCCATTATTTTTTAATATTTATCGAGGATTGCAGAATAAAAAGTGGATGACGTTCTGAATTTTTAATTACCGAGTCTTTTCACCGCGAACGTTCCACGGGATAACCAGAGATAGGATAAAAAAAGTTATTTATAATAAATATTCTGCATTGCATATAGATTAAAACGGATGAATTTGCAAGAAAAACTAATTTCGTATTTCTTTGTTGTAAAAATCGTTGAAATATTTCAACAGAAATTTTTTTATGCGACAATACACCGCTATCTCTCCTTTTTCTTCCCCGCTCGGTTATATAATAAAAAATTGCGCCTCATCTTCCTTACATCTGACGCCTGGCTGGTTTCCATGGGTAACCTAATCATCTACAACCAAGAAAGGATCCGTTGTCGTGTGGCATCGACCCACGGGAATATTCGTTTATAAGCATCGTTACCCGCTACCCTTGCGCCTCTTCTTTCTTCCGTATCCTGATTCACACTCATCCCTGCTTTGTCAACTGATTTCACACATTTGCCTTCTTTTATGGTCATGTTATCTAAATATTTTTACACAATTCGATCACCATTTTGCTGAATTTTCTTTTAGTATGAGAATTTTATTATAAATTCAGCGATACAATGCACCCATAGTAAAATTTAATGGAAATTTTTTCCACTGTAACAACTAATCCGTAGCAAATCTAAACTTTAGAACTTACAAAAAGTTTAACCAATCCTATTTTCATCAGTAGAATGTCAAAACAAAAATTGGAAGCCAAGAAAGTGGAAAACTTGAAAGCTGCTTAAGAAATTGACGCGCTTTTATGTTACAAAGTTCGAAAGAAAGTTTTAACTTTGAGAAATTCAAAATTTTCTTGATTAACATCATTTTAAACTCTTTATTAGCTCATAAATTTCGTTCTCTCAGCTCTAGAGGCAATAAATATAAAATTTAATTTCCCTAAGTTAAATGAAACAAGACTCGGCGAATGAATATGAATGGATAGAGCTAAAATACAACTTATTTAGGTACAGCTTAGTGATTTCGATAATTAACGGAAATACTTAAAGTATACCAATATAGATTACTTTGCTCAACTCAGTAACTTATAATGAGATAACTTGTGTAAACTAGGAATCCCAAGAACTCGAGAGTCGAAAAAATGAATATTAAAATTTCATTTGTATCAAAACTTTTCGGAACAAATTGGAAAAAAGTTATTACAAAGAGTGCCAAGCCTATTAAGGTAGACGGAAAAAAATAATCATATGAAAAATTACAATAGTAACATCGTAATCCAGGACTAGTCTTTCAATATCGTAACTTCTATGATTTTAGATGTAGTGTATAAGACTGTGCGTAAGGTTGAACAGTACAATTCTTTGAAAAAAATCTACGATGTTGCATCGTATAAATTATGATATTTGAGTTCTGGGCCGGCACTACAATTTCCTATACTAAAAATTACGATGTTTTCATCGTAATTTTTCGTATAATTTTCTTTCCGTGTAATTCATATTCTTAATTTACAGGAATTTCGTTATTAAAGTCAAAAAAGCTAAAAGTTATCGCAGGTACGAATTAATCGAATAGCCGAGAAATTCCCGCGGGTGCATACATGGAACAAAAATAAAAGTGTACAGAGTTGAACAATTGTAATTGGATTACAGAGATTACCTCTGCTCTGGACCGCAACTAACAATGGCAATTCGTGAAAATAACATTTTTTACTTATACATTTATTAGTCACGTCCAGTTGTTTATTCATTCACGGTTCATTTGCACTGCGAATTATTTTAACCTCCATGCTGTTATTTTTTATGTTTATTTTATTTTATTTATGCATTGTGTTGCTACAGTTTTGTTTAATTGTCCAGAACTGCGCTCTCTTTATTACGTTTGTACGATAATTGTTTGTATTATTAATGACCAATTAAACGGCAATTATAGGGTATTGTCGATTTGTACAAATTTATAATTGTATATTAAATTTGTTCTTCAAAGGTCAACATATTCATACTGCTTTTTTGATGAATTTATGGAACACCTACAGCATCCAAGAACTAACATAATTAAAATGGAATCTAACTAGTTTGAATCCCTTTTACTTGATAAATATCAATTAAATTAAAACTGATAGAGTATTACTATTAACTAGAATCCCTCTTGTAAAAGATGTAGGATGTAGATTCACAAAATTAAACTCTATAATAGTTTGCAAATTTCCATGAATTGTTGGGTTATACTGTATTAATCTGGGTCCGTAATCCTCTTCAAGTGTACACTCTAGTAAAATACCTTCGACAATGAATATATATTTTATCGTTAAATAGACTCAATCAATAGTTTATTATAAATTATTCATACTTCAATTATTGAAGCGATTTAAATTTAAAATCGGCTTAACGTCACTATTTAGTTTTTGGTGACGCTAGGGAACTTAAATTCGATTTCGCCTACTTTAAAATGCATTGAGTATCTTCGAATGGTGCAAAAAGCGACTTTTTAGAAGATAAATAATCTTAGAACGAATTCTGTGCTCTAGAAGATCATCAATAGGGATTTCGTAAAGCTTCTCCAGTTGGACATTTTTATGAATTTTAATCTCGGAAACTATCACAGATACGGCTTGGACATAAGAGTAATAAAAGTTGACAAATAGGTCCTAGAATACAGAAAAAATTTTTAAGAGGGTAAATTGGCCATAGGAAAAAATTTTTCTTTGTTAGGTATGAAAAAATCCGTGTTTTTTGACATTTGGATCCATTTTTCGGGTGGATGTAATTTTTAACTTCCCGCTAAAAATCTCAGATTTTCAAAAATCGGGAAGTTATTGTTTTTACCCCGTTTGGCAAAAATCGAGTTTTCATCAGATCTCGACGTTTGAAGGTCACAGGAAGCTTCCCTGACTACCCCCGCGATGTTGTTACTATGTCTGTATGTATGTATGTGTGTGTGTGTGTGTGTGTGTGTGTGTGTGTGTGTGTGTGTGTGTGTGTGTGTGACTATGTGACTCGCTTATAACTTTTGAACGGTTGAACCGATTTCATCGCGGTTGGTGCCATTCGAAAGGGCTACGCTGAACTTAGATTTCCTGAGAATTTGAACCGATTCGGACCGATAGATTTTAAGAAATCTTGAAAAATCTTAAAAAAAATAAGAAAAAAATCATTTTTGAAAGTAGTTTTTTGGGCATATCTTTTAAACGGCTCTATAGATCAACTTCAGAAACTAATCCGCCCTTAAGCTTGAAAAACCACGCCGATCGGCGTCAACCCGATCAAAATCGGTTGATTCGTTCGAGAGATAGCGTGAACGAAAGAAAACCGAAAAACCGAAAAAGTGTTTTTTCACATAACTTCGTCATTTCTTCTCGGATCGTTTTTAATGATATAGAATAATTTCAGAAGTTAAAAACCGCGTCGATTGCCGCCGAAAACGTGGAAATCGGTTGATTAGTTCGAGAGATATCCTCGACGAAATATTTGGAAATAAGGATTTTTCAACATAACTTCGACATTTTTGGAATAACTTTCAAACAGCTCTACCGATCGATTCCAAAAACTAATCAGCTCTTAACATCATAAAACCACGTCGATTGCCACCAAGCTGGTCAAAATCGGTTGATTCGTTCGAGAGATATCGTGAACGAAAGAAAACCGAAAAAGTGTTTTTCAGAGTTACTCCGAAATTTCTAGTTTGACCAATTGAAACTTAGAAACTATTTATAAGGCTTAAAAACAACGTAGAATGCCGCCAACCGCGTAAAAATCGGTTCATTCATTCAAAAGTTATTGCGGTATGAACATTCAAAAAATAGTGTTCCATGAAACTTCTATCAGACTTTTGAGCTCAAAGAGCTCAAAAGCATAGAAAAGGTATCTTTTTGAGCTCGGAGAGCTTAAAACAACACACAGATTGTACTTTTGAGCTCGAAGAGCTCAAAAAAGCGGCCAGGTATTAACGGAATTAGCGGGAAGTTGCAGGGATGGCCTTTAGGGTCAACCGTTTTCCTAATTTTTTTTTTAATATAAAACTTCGTAGGAGTTTAGATAGAACCTAATTCTTTCAAAATGTAGCCATTGATTTTTAAAAAAAGATAATTATTTTGAAAAATGCCACACTTTAATAAAAAAATGGAGCAAAAATCGCTTTAATTCTTAATTAGAACCAACTTGAAGGTCCTAAATCCACGGATTACTATTGTGGTAACAAGGATAAACGATTTCCATAACACTAAAACTGTTTTTATAGGAACTATGGTTCTTGTCATGTATAAAAATGATTTCCTTTATGTTCTTGTCTTCTTACCACATTTTGATGAAAAAAGTCAACAATTCTAAAACACCAAAATCTTTCAAAATTCACAAGAAATTAAAGACACAGGTGGCGTATCAGATTGGTTGTGAAATTTACAAACTGGCGAAGATATATATATTATATATATATTTCCCGCAGCCAGTTGTTGCTTATACAATATAGAATATAATAGAATGGAGTAAAAAGAAAGAAAGGTACTGTAAGTGTCGATACAGGGATTAATTTATAGATAAATATAAAGTATACGCTGTATAAAATCCTATCTGTACGAGTAGACTTAATATTTAATCCATCAATCCTTTTAATATACTATAAATTGTGGGTGGGATTTATTCTGCTAGTACGTATGTCAATTTCCGGACGAGTGAATTCAGTAAAGTAGACGAGATAAAGGCTGGAGATAGATCTCTAGGGGTAGAAAATAGATAACTATTGAAAAGATTATATTATATTGTATTCGTAAAAACGATGATAGATTTATTGATAACAGACTGAAAGATATCACGATTTTATATAATATTTTATCTTTATGGAATAAAATATTTTAAACCTGACACATATTTCCGGGGAATCAATATTATGGGTTTATACAATAAAAATAGTGATAAATTATTCAGAGTTAGTTGCTAGCTAAATGAGCTTTTAATTTATTTACGATAGCGGATAAATTTCCGATAGATTTATTTAAATGTTTGTTTTATTTTAGGAAGCGGGTAGATTTTTAAAATGCCGGATTTAGTGAATGAGCCGGAATTGAAGGTCTAGGATAGGATCAGTGGTATTTATCATTCGACAGCCGGAAATGATAAGGGACGGAACTCTCGTTTATCTTTTACGCCACTCCGGAAATTAAGTGAACACACATTTATCTTTTTTTAACTGTTTTGTTTTTCATCCTTATCGACTTAGATTTTATTTTTGCTGATAGGTAGAGGGAGAAAAAGCTAAATTCATTGGCATCAGCACTTTATTTTTGGACAGTACCATTGATTAATTAGGAGGTGGAATTTAATGGCAAGTCAATATAGCAGTCACAGTGGGTTAAGCTAACCCTGCTGTAAAGCAGTGCTCAGCATTATTGAGTATCTAGTTTGCGAAGAAAATGTTGATTGAGCCAGTGAAGTCGTCGGAAAATTAAATTCTGCGGTAAGACTATCTTTGAGGAATTTTAGCTCAGAAACTATGACTGATACGGCTTAAGCATAAGAGTAAAAAAAGTTGACAAATATGTCTTAAAATACAGAATAAATTTTTAAGTGGGTAAATTGGCCATAGAAAAAAAGTTTTCTTTGTTAGGTATGAAAAAAACCGCATTTTTGAGTATTTAGGGTGTCTTTTCTAAGGGATGAAATATTTTGTGACTAAAATGTGGGTGCTATTTTTCAAGCAGGTGCTATAAGGGTTAGAAAAAAAAAAAGTTTGATTAAAATCGGTAAAAAGGAACGAGGAGTAATATGAGTTTATGTGATATTTTGTGATTTTTGGCTTTAGTTTGTCAAAATTACAACGTGACTTTGGTACAAATTGTTGTTAGCGTCTTTTGATCATGTTTGTAATTTAGAAACGACAAAGAAACTTCAAAGTTTGTAAAGGTGGTAGTAGTTGTTTCTGAGAATGTAAAATGGTAAAATCTTGGGGAAACTAGCATAGTTCGCGCGATAAGATAAAAGAGCTTGAAAACCACTTGAAAGTTGAAAGGAATACGAATAGATCAAAGACCTAGTAAATATATATATTTGTCGAAGGGTGAATAAAAAGTTCCCGGCAACAAAATTAATCTTAAATAAATATAAATTGAATTGAAAAAGTGCTATAAAAAGTGAATTATTAATGGTAAAAAAATAAAAAAAAAAAAAAAAAAAGATTATGATAACCCGGTGGATTAAAAGATTAAAAGACTTTTAATAGCTTTATAAATTGAGTTTAAAAGTTGCCAAAAGTTATATAGACACACGTTCAGTCGTGGGAAAAATCTAAAACCACATATAAAGGACCAAAGTTTGTGGTTTGAGGTTTTTCGGGATTTCAGCCCCTCAAAGAGTTTAGCTGATTTTTTTATATCTTTTTTAGGAGTCTCTTCTGGAAGAAGGTTTACGGTGGATAAAAGGAAGAGTAGGAAGCGGGAGAATTTTAAAAGTTCGGATAAAATGGGGTAAAAGTAATCGTGAACTGGGTGCAAATTACTTGAGGTTTCCGGCGACTGCCGCTAATTGAATTCCCTGATGAATCGAACTCGTGGGAGTTACAAGCGCATAGAAGATATTGGCTCTTCACAGCCAGGCTACTGCTAAATTTTAGAGCTGTACATGAAAGAGCATTCAAAGGCGCTATCATTAGCATCGTATTTTCCACAGAAGTGTACTCAAAGTTCATTGCTTTTAGTCTCTTTGGCGACAAAAATCGAATTTCGCTAGAAGGTCATTTTAATAATTTTTTATCTCAAAAATTATAACAGATACGGCTTGGACATAAGATTAATAAAAGTTGACAAATGGACCCGAAAATCCAAAAAAAAATTTTAAGTGGGTAAATTGACCATAGGAAAAAAGTTTTCTTTGTTAGGTATGAAAAAATCCGAGTTTTTTGACATTTAGAGTCATTTGTCTGTTGGGTTTAATTTTTTTAACGAGATGAAACTTCATAGAAGTATAGATGGGAATTTGTTCTTTCAAAATCTAGCCATTTCTTCTGAATAGAAGGTGATTAAAGTTAATAATTCCTTGTTATTGTGAAGTAAGCGACGTAATTTCGCCTGAAACGTCCGCTTAGATGTAATTATTTACCACAAAAGAGCTATTGTTAGACATTTGAAGAACAAATTTTTCTGTTACTACTATAATAAATGTTATTAAAATAAATGATAAAGCTGAAATCAAATGAGGAAAACTCGAGTTGAATAAAATATTTTTTGTTCCATTCTTTTTAGACTCTTTGAGCTTTTTGATTCTTTTATTTCGCAGACGCGCCACCACTTGACTGTTTGCAGAATTACTCAGCCCAGTTAACAGCGTACTCGTAAACTTGGAATAAAAAGACGCCGAAAATAAATCGGGTTTTCGTTCATTAAAATTCGATTAGAACTTTTTAAATAGTTACGGGTGAAATATCTCGGGCAAATACTCCGTGATTTTATTAGCAAGTCTGTAGGCGCCAGATAGCGTTATTGATTTATAACATAACTTTTAATTTGATAATGATAATATTGAGTAATTGTTATAATTTATTATGGTAATATTGTTAAGTCAACTATTCCTGTATTATACTCTACAAATAATAAGATTAAAGCTGTATAGGATTCGCATTAATGAAGATCAAAGATTCCAAGAGTTAATATTCAACCTTTGGTATTTAGCCTCAAGCTTTCCATCAAGAGATTATGATATAAATCCAGATTTGACTTCCTCCAATACTATTCATAACTTTTAATGTAATGAGTATTTTCTTGATGTATTGTCAAAATTTGAAAATAATTGACATTATAACTTTAAAATAAACAAAAATTAAAACACTATTTCGACTCATTAGCAACGATTGAACCTCCTTAAATATTTATTTTAACGATGAGAAATCCAGCCAACTGGGTCGACATTTTAAGCTCCCAATTAATCTTGTATTATGCACTCCAATTTTCGCTGTTCCAGAATAACACTTTTAACCCGGTCGATACTCAACTGTAATCCGTTGTTATTTTTGCAATCCACGGTTAATATTTCAAAATATTATTACTAGTCTATTCTAAAGACTTCACCCGACCTTTTAGGTCATATATTTACGTTTTCTTTACACTTTTTTTTACCAAAATAACCGAATTCAAAAAATAACTTTTCTGAATCGATAAAAACTATTCTAAAGTTATCATCACTAACTTTACCGAGTTTTTTTTATAGAATCATAAATTTAACGTCGTATTTCACGACAAAAAACCGTTTATTCGATACCAAAAAAGTCGAACGAGTTGGAGTATTAAGATATTGAAAAGCTAGAAGAAGGGGAAATGTAAGACATCAAGAAATGTTACAAAAATATATTATCCAATAATATTTTTTTCTGTACTTGACGTTTAAGGAAAAGAACCTCGAGATTTTAAAGAAATGAATTTATTTCACGGATGAATATTTTTTAGTCAATTTTCCTCAACGGGTTCTCGCATCATACTTCACCGGTATGAAAATAAAAAATATATATAATATATAATATTATATCAAAATACAAGTCCAAAGAAGATAAAAACGCACAATGCGCGTTGCGCGGAAGGAGACTGTACAGGATCGATACATACTACGAGTTCTTTGGTCCTTTCTTTCCTCGGTACACAATATGTTGTTTTTTTATCTTTTTTGTCATCTTGCACACTTACAATCTCACTAGCAGCTATCAAGTGAAGTCTCGATGCACCGGGTCTCAGATGTCTTTCTTTTTCCTCAGATTCGCGATCTAAGTGTCTCAGTTTGATATTTTCCGAGATTGACTCTTCTATTTTGATCTCAGCTTCCTAATATCTGGATAAATGTACTTAACTTTAATAACTTGCATACAGCAGCAGAGTTCAGAATGTACTTAGAAATTTTTTCAGCATCAAAGAATCTCCAGATTTACCATTACAAGTATCCTCTTCTTTTTATCTCTTCTTTAATTTCCTCTATCACCCTTACATATCTTACGAATACTCCGTTAAATTAACGCTTGGCCATTTGCCTTTGATCATAATTAAAAAATATTATTTTTTTTTTTTTTTACACTTTTATAAAACTTTCATCAAAAGCGCTTTCATCTACAGGCCAATTAGAAAATTAATGAAACCGCAATAAATATAAAGAGCGTAGATAGAATGAAAAAATATTGTGATTTATTAATCCTGTCATATTTCGACAAAAATGTGAAACCCATATTTTTGTGTCAGATTGCAGGATTGCAATTATTTTGATGGATTAAACTCAGACCACTCGTCAAGGATTTGGAAGACTTCTGTCAATATTGTTGCTTTTTTTATAATTTGTGCATCTAATTTTTTTTTTTTTTTTTCAAGATTAGCCTATAGGATTCCACCAAAAATAAATTAAGATAATTACATACAGTTTTATACAATTATATATAGTCATATATAATTATATATACTGCCATAGGCCAGAAAATAAAAAAAACTGGGTACATCGAGGGCTCAAACCGCGAACTTTGCGCTTGTCAGTCTTCCAAGCCACCCAGTTGTCCAAGATCTTTAATTGATATTATATGCTTAAATGACACTCAAGTATACCCTATCAAAAACATCCATGTAGGTTTGTATGGGGATCCATGGGAATCCACATGAGAAAGTTAAGATTCATATAGGAGATATGGAATCCATAAAATTCAATGTAGGAATCTATGGATTTATATAAAAATCCGTATAGGAAGAGGAATTCATATTCCCACAGTGTTCCTGTGTGGATTTCCCATGAAATTATCCATGTACCCATGTCTTCCTATGTGGATTTCCATATGGGAATCCATGTACCCAGTTTCCTGTATGAATTTTATTATAAATCCATGCATTCCTACATTGAATCTTATGGATTTCTACATAAATCCATGTGGAATCCATTACAAACCTACATTTAGTTTCTGATAAAGTAAACAACAAAATCGAAAAACTTAAACCAGTAGATTAATCCAATCTCTACGTTCCAATTCTCTAAACAAACGATGTATTGAAGCTTTTTATATCCAGAAGCAAAATCCGATTGGAACCGTATTTCAGGATTAAAAATCAACTACAAAACAACGTATCCAAGAAGAATAAACAACTGGAGATATAAAATAAAAATCGAAAACAATTGATATGTTTCTCGAAGTTCTTAGTAGAAATTTTAGTTGAAATACTTTCAATAGACTAACAACCGTGTATCTGATACTTTATTCTTTATTTGTGCTGTATTTGTTGTATTTCCTCTGGGATTTGAAGGAACAAGACAATTCCTCTTTAGCGATATGAACCCGTTACTCACGGTCTCGCGAACCGAATCAAGGAAGAGTGTTATCCTTGAGGAATTTTTGTTTTACCATTTTTTACTTGCTTCCGTGTTCCTTTTTCGGCACCAAGATACGACGAACCGGAAACTTTCCGGTTTCCACTTTTTCCCTCAGGAGCTAAGTTTACCAGGGATAAGAGAAATGTCTCTGGCATTCACATGAAATCTACGACTAGACATCTCTACTTTTCCTTACACATTTCCGTCTCAGTCATTCCCGTTTGGTATTTGGGGAGTCTTTGTTTTCAGACAGTCCTTTAACAATTCGTCTCTTGATATTCGGCTGCTAAAAACCTTTGAAAATTAAACGTCTCAGGGTTCACTTGACGTTTAAATAAGAGCTCTCTTGTAAAATGGTAGTTTAATTAAAACCTTTAATTTAGCCTGAGGAAAAACGATAAAACATCTTGAGTCGTGTTTCATTTCAACCCCAGTTTGTTGGAAATTAAGAAATCAATCTTTAAAATTGGCCCAAATGAGGAATAAACCCCGCCAGGATTGAATAATATTAAGCGCGAAGCAAGTAAATGTGTTTTAATAGCGTTTTGTCACATTAAATCGTATCTGACAATCATATTGTCCATATGAATGATGTAAAAAGCATGGTCAGAAAGATAAATTATTGTTGAAGATATTAAAATTTTTTTTTAAATCGATTAATTGCTTTTTTACATAAAAAAGTGGTTTAATGGCTTACGGAGGGAATTTATCGAATACTTATGGAAGGGCAAACACGATAACTTTTGAAAATATATATTTTTAAACTCAATCTATTTTTTAATCTCCTTATCTATCTTATGGAAAGCCGCGGATTGAAAATGGCAGCTTAATATTGTTTTGTTTAGTTATAATTAATTTTTTTTTCGGCTGGCAGTTCAAGAAATTTCGGGACTTTTGAGCAGCTATATATAATTATTTATTTGTAAATAGAGGTTAAAGACAGCTGCATACTATACTAAATAGTTCTTAAGTCTAGCGACTGCCGGTAATACAGTTTCCTATTGTGTGTCTTTTTATGATTTACTTTAAACTTAAGCGGGCGTTTAATTCGTATTTAAATAAATACTATTGGCGGACAAAATTTGAACGAACATTAAAATGAAATTAATTTCTTATAATTTATTCATACTTAACCCATTATAATTATCTTTTAAATTTATTCTTATAGTGTGCAGTTGATAATTATTATTTTTCTACTGAACTTTGACATAAAATTATCGAAAAATTAAAAGTAATATCAGTAAAAGCTTCTCTATATTTAAACTACTTTCAAAAATCTACATCTAATATGAGCGCTTAAGGCCTGCACATTTGGATTTACCAACTTTATTTTTTTAAGGAGGTACTTACCAGTAGCTATGGCAATACTTGAAATGGCAATGAATAATCCGAGCCGCAACCTGAAATGATAAAAAAAAAACGAGCATTGAAGTGATATTTCATCTGGATGAGCTTATCCTTAAGCCGCTTTAAGAGAATTATTATATAATGTTTTCGTGTTTGCATAGATAATAAACTAAATGGAAATATTCATATGACTTTGTAATCCCACCAGATGGGAGTGAATTTAAGTGCTCGGTACGCAAAAGAGAATATTTTAACCATAACTCTTATGCTTGTATTTATTTTTTTCATTTTTGTTCTGACTTTAGAGTTTTTTGAACATATACCCATATAAAAATCTTTTTCAAGGCTTGAGCAAGTCTGATCTCAATTTTGATAGTTGTTAGTGTCTTTTTCTACCTATGGGTCTTGCTCCAAATACTTGTAGCAAATTCAATTGACAAGTCTTGAACAAGCCTTGTACAACAACTTTGGGCCAGATATAGCTCAAGAATTGTGTAAGAAAATTGAGAAAATCTGAAGATGCTTATCGATAAACTAACTATATTAATTCTTGAGAAATACTGACATCAGAAGCATGCTGAATATGCTGTGCAAGACTTGCTCAAGATCTGCTCAAGATCAATTGTTTTCGAATGACCGTTCGCATCATTCTACCCCTCGTATATTTACTATAGGATCAGTGGATCTCATTCAGCTTAACCTTTTAGAGTATAGACCTACTGTTTTATCGATCAAGACAAAAATATTATAAAATGAGCACCACTGAATCAATAGATCTTCAAGTAGTGGAGGGGAAAAGGTGCTATAAAATATATAATGCATCATGCATCTTGAGCAAATCTTGAGCAAGTCACGCTTCAACATTTTCTGTTAGTTTTTGGTTGACAAATGCTTTAGAAATGAACAAATTACTGAGAATTACGGATCTTGAGCAAGTCATGGGTAAGTGTCTGTTGTGAGTTTCTGATTCAAAAAATCCGTCAGAGTTTTTCAATGCACCTTGCATTAGACTTGTCTCATATTCTTGCACAAGATGTCTTGAGCTAGTTATATATAAATCTTGAACCAATTCTTTCTACATGAACTTTAGCAACACCAATATGTAGAAAAAGACACTAGCAACTAGGAGTTTTGCTCAAGACACTGGCACCTAAATCTTGCTGAAGCACATGTTACCTGGGGTATGATCAAATTTTAGCGTTTTCATTCATTTTGTGAAGACAATTCAAGTCAAAAGACTTTTTTTGGATGAAAAAGTATATTTATTTGAGGGATTCGTTAAAAACTAACAAATGTGTCCGTGAAAAAAAAGCCGGAAAGTAATAAATGAAAAGGAGTACAAAAAATAAAAAAGAAAGTAAACAAGAGTGTACTGTTTCACACGCGTAAGGGTAGAATGTATAATAATTAGCGTGAGATTAAATTACCCAGACGAACAGAACAGAAGGTCGTGTGATAGGTGAGTACAGAATGGATGAAGAAGGGTTTTGATAAAGAAAACATGAAAAGAGAGGTCTCTGAAAGGGATACTATAAAAAATAAATGAAAAAAAAAATAATAAAAAAATTAGGGCTGAGTTTTTCATGAATTAATTTTATACTTTTCTTTTTATTTTTCAAGCGGTACAAACTCGGACTGCTACTGGAGACTTGTCACAAGCGTTAATTAGACTCGCTTAATTTGGAGTAACTCAATTGCAAGAGCACCCGGCAATTCAATTTTTGATATTAGGTTTTATTTCTTTGGTAATAAAAGAAATTTTAACAATTGACGATAAAAACTTTAGCAGCGGTAAAATAATAATTTTCAATTATTGGGCTCAAGGGAGGAGATTTGAGGGTGAGAAAAATTAAAATAAACTTTTTTATAGTCCCCGGAGATTTCGAATGTGATAAATTGCCGGAGTTAAAGTTTACGAGTTTAGGAATGGAATGGACTGAAAAAAGTATGATGACGTCGAAAGGCAAATAGATGAGTTGGAGTAAGAGAAATGGAAGGGGAAGGGGATGAGGGTTCTGAAGGAAAAGCGAAAATAGAGGAGAATGTACTGCTTAGGAAGTTCGGATGTAATGGGACTGAGGTAAATGAAAATATCGGGTTTGTGTGTATGTGAGTTGGGTTTACTTAAAACTATTTGCGGAAAACCAATCTGCAGTTTATTACCATTAAAGTCCGACAAACACCAGCTAAGAGACAGGATTATATACGGTATTGCTATGGAAGTTATTTTAGTCCTGTTGGGTTTTACAAAATCTCATAAAATTGTGTACTCAGTCTTTAGTTTACAAATATTTAATCCTCCTGTAGCGAACCTTTGAGATAAAATAATAATATCCGTTCAGTTTAATGAGAAATTTCCCTTAAAAAAAGCCGGACTAAATTTCTATATAGTGTTTTGGGATTCCCATATGCTTTTTTAAAGAATTTTCTTTAGAAATCCACCAAAAAATAAATTAATATGGTTACCGCAATAAATAAGAGAAGCGTAGATAGAATGAAAAAATATTGTGATTTATTAATCCTGTCATATTCCGACAAAAACGTGAAACCCATATTTTTGTGTCAGATTGCAGGATTGCAATTATTTTGATGGATTAAACTCAGATCACTCGTCAGGTATTTGGAAGACTTCTGTTAATATTGTTGCTTTTTATAAAATTTATGTATCTAATTTTTTTTTGCAAGATTAGCCTATAAGATTCCACCAAAAATAAATTAAGATAATTTCATACATTTTTATACAATTATATGTAGTCATATGTAATTATATATACTGCCATAGGCCAGAAAATAAAAAAAAAACTGGGTACATCGAGGGCTCGAACTGCGAACTTTGCGCTTGTCAGTCTTCCAAGCTACCCAGTTGTCCAAGATCTTTAATTGATATTATATGCTTAAATGACACTCAAGTATACCCTATCAAAAACATCCATGTAGGTTTGTATGGGGATCCATCGGAATCCACATGAGAAAGTAAAGATTCATATAGGAGATATGGAATCCATAAGATTCAATGTAGGAATCTATGAATTTATATAGGAATCCATATAGAAAGGGGAATTCATGTTTCCACAGTGTTCCTATGTGGATTTCCATATTGGAATCCATGTACCCAGTTTTCTATATAACTCCATACATTCTCATCTAGATAGATCATCCAAACTTATAAACTAAACTGAGACAAACATTTTCTGGGTAGATGATATCTAACAGACAAATAATCCCGCGGCAAAGTTAGTTTGAAACAAATAAAAAAGAGCATTCTGTAAAGCACAGTATTAACAAAAAGCTTGCCAGCAGCATCGAGATAAATAGGAGAACCTCAACCGCAGAAAATGTGGCTTTGGAGTGAAACACTTAAAATGAAGAGTGGACAGCCATTTTGGTAGAAATATATAAGCAGAACGATGAGGTTGCGTAGATTAATATTAGCATGGCAAGAGTTAGCAAGCATCAAACACAGGACTAAACGAGTTTAAACTACAATTCTCTACACGCCCTCATCGTAAACTTGCTCTGCGGTATTCGCTGGTAGTTTTCACCCTTTCCTGTCATCGCTAGAAACTCCCAGTTTGCTAGCTTGAGCTTCCCGGGTGACTGGGTGACTCCTGACTCCCAACTTGATTCCGGGTATTTTGCACCCAGACTAGACACCACCCTATGCCTAGAAAGCAAGGGGTACTCCATAGCTCCCTTTCAACTAACACCTTTAGCTTCAGCCCCTCTAACCAGACTATCTCTATCTTGTCAACTGTTCAACTGGCGTCCTCCGAGCGACAGATGTTTTCAACGATGCCAAAGTTAAGGTTACCTTGGCTGGTAAAGGGACTATTATCCATTATCTTTGGATCCTTCTCTCAGGACTAGACAGAGCAAGGTGCATACTACATAACACACAGCACATTTACAACAAATACGCCTGCGGAACTGTCTGGGCTCTTATTATATGCAAAGCTTTGCATTCAAACTTTTTACTCCCTTTTCGGCTTATTGTACCTACGTGCCACAGAGTTTATGTGTCGCCTAGTTTATTCTGTTTGCAGACGCTTCAGACTGAATTTATGCATTTCAGTTTGCTGTTTATCGGCTGGTTACCAGATAAAAGGTCATTAAAATGCTTTTTTTGGTAACAAAAATTATTGATCTGGCCTCGAATTGAAGATAATATCCTTTTTGTTAATTTTATTGATAATAAAGTCACGTATTAAACGGAAAAAGAAGATTCTATATCCTGTCAAATTTTACGATCGGTTTCATCCCTGTTACGCACGAGATATTTCGCTTCTATTTTTACGCTTGACCTTCTCCAATCGCCTATACAATATTGCCAATCCTCTCGTTGTATTTCATTTTTATCTAGATGCCTAGATCTCAATCATGCGACGCTATCGCAGTATCAAAACGTGGATTGCCTAAAAAGATTTTTTTTTTTTTTTTTTTCTTTATTAAAGTTGTTACTGTGACATTAAAATTAATTCACTCGGTACTGTAAAAAAAATTTTCCAGTGTAAAATTGTTGAAAAAAAAATTTTATAAGGAAAAATAGACATGAAATACCCATTGAAAGAAAATTGTTAAAGTAGCGGTTTGAGAAAATGGAATAGCATTGAAAGATGTAACCACGCTACAGAAGGTAGAGTTTCTACGGGAAAAAAACTCTTTGATATCTATAGAACTACCGAGAAAACGGGTGAGAAGTCCGCGTAGTTAATAGCTGAAAAGAAAAAGCGTGAATTTAATTTAAAGTGTCTTTTGTTTCCGGAAGAACGTCACAGCGCCGTCTAGAGGAAGCGTCGGGAAATGAAAAGTATTCCCCTGTAAGGAATAACCAATTAAGGTTACATTTGTTCTGTGGTAGTTTTTATAAAAATTCTTTTGTAACCCATCAAAAATATCTATGGAGTTTTATATGGGGATCTAAAAAAGAAAGTATGGATTCATAAGATTCCAGGAATGCATGGATTTATATAGAAATCCATACAGAAAACTGGGTACGTGGATTCCAATATGGAAATCCACATAGGAACACTGTGGAAACATTAATTCTCCTTCCTATATGGATTCCTATATAAATCCATAGATTCCTACATTGAATCTTATGGATTCCATATCTCCTATATGAATCTTAACTTTCTCATGTGGATTCCCATGGATCCCCATACAAACCTACATGGACGTTTTTGATGGAGTATACTTGAGTGTCATTTAAGCATATAATATCAATTAAAGATCTTGGACAACTGGGTAGCTTGGAAGACTGACAAGCGCAAAGTTCGCAGTTCGAGCCCTCGATGTACCCAGTTTTTTTTATTTTCTGGCCTATGGCAATATATATAATTACATATGGCTATATATAATTGTATAAAACTGTATGAAATTATCTTAATTTATTCTTGGTGGAATCCTATACTAATCTTGAAAAAAAAAAAAATTAGATACATAAATTATATAAAAAGCAACAATATTGACAGAAGTCTTCCAAATACCTGACGAGTGATCTGAGTTTAATCCATCAAAATAATTGCAATCCTGCAATCTGACACAAAAGTATGGGTTTCACGTTTTTGTCGAAATATCACAGGATTAATGAATCACAATATTTTTTCATTCTATCTACGCTCTTCATATTTATTACAGTAACCATATTAATTTATTTTTGGTGGATTTTTACAGGAAATTACATGAAAATTCTTTAGGAAAGCATATAAAAACACCATGGGGTAGCTGATCATTTAAAGTTTACAATCAAGCACCTCTTATCATGATCAATGAGATTCGTTGGTTTAATTCAAGTCCATAGAAGCATTTTAATAACTGTTGACCACAGGACAAAATTAACAGCTTAAAGTTTAACGAACTACCCGAGTCCGTAACAAAACACCATTCACCGGGTACTGAGCAAAGCGGATTAACATTCAACGCAGCTGGTCCAGATTTTCAATTCAAAAATAGGGATTCCCGTTCAGTAAATTTGGTTCTGCACCTTCACCAGCCGTCGTCGTGGATTTAGGTCGTCATCTGGATACTGAATCTGAGTAAACTTAATAAAAGTTCAATGTAAACATTGAGTTTACTTTTCTGGATCTTGAATCTTGAATTCCTCGATGAAAACAATCCAAAGATGGTTACCCAGATTGAGCGTTAATGGACCGTTAGAATCGATTCCCTAGATGGAAATGGTAAATGCAAAACGTGGATCTTTAATCTCGGTTGCATAATCCTTGAAATCACGTTTTCGAATCAGAGATGTAAATCCGGAATATGGTTTTCTGCCACGTTTATAACGTAGCATAGGAACACAAACGGGATTTTATCTTGTCTCTCCTTGTCTCTCCTGACAAGAACCCAGGAAATCGATTCCCAGGTTAGAGTGTACGCGTGGATAATGCTACAGCTGCTGTTGCGAATTTTATTGCCACCCTGGTTAAATTTTCGTAAATTGATAACCAACATTACTGGTACCTACCTACACAGATACACATATGGTTTTGTCGTTACACCGTTAGCTAACAAAGCATTCCTGAAGCGTGATACACGCCATTATACATTTTAATTGTATCCATTAGTGGTTGGCAAGAGTAAATGGCGGCGTTACTGTCGTCTCTGGGATGTCTGCTGTGTTTATAACACATTTGTAGACTTTATTGCATTAAATGTATGTGCGTCTACCCAAAGCTCGTTATCGTACTTTTTTTTTTCCTCCTGATTTAAATTTTTACCGTGCCAACAGTTTGTTTCTAATCCACAAAAAGACCCGCCATTTGCATAATAGGTTAGACGTCGAGGTCACTGTGCAAATATTTGTTTAGATTTTAAGTAAAACTTCTAAAAAGAAATCACTATGAGTATTGTGGGAATTTGCTTCCTGTAACAAGTTACGTAATGTAGTGAGAATTTCCGTGCGAATCACGTTGCAGATTACGCTAATTAAGAACAGAGTTCACGGAAAAAAAAGATCATATGAAAAATTACAATAGTAACATCGTAATCCAGGACTAGTCTTTCAATATCTTAACTTCTATGATTTTATACTTTGAAAATTACTATTTACTCATGAATTTTTACGATGTTAACATCGTAATTATCACAAATAATGTAAGTAATAAATAACATAAAAATTCTTAAGATGCTGCCGTCCATAGAATACAATTTGAATTATTGAAAATTACGATGTTATTTAGTAAATTTTTTTTCCGTAAGAGCAAGTGAATAAGGATGCATACTATATGTTTTAATAAAAGAGAGACAGAGTCCAGTAATTTGCGACGCCACCACCGAAAGATCACCACCAACTACTGTATGGAGGGTCTTATTGTGTGACTGAACAGAACTTTTGGATATTTCCTCAGATAGCGTAAGAGGATAAACCTTGGGCTTATGACGGAGAAAAAACCGGGTTCGATTCCTCGGTGATTCAGAATTATTTATTCGGTGACCGAAACTTCTTTTTAATTTGAGTGATAAAAAAAATATTATTATAGTAACATCGTAATTTTTTTTTGTAGTGTATAAGACTGTGCGTAAGGTTGAACAGTACAATTCTTTGAAAAAAATTTACGATGTTGCATCGTATAAATTATGAATTTTGAATTCTGGTCCAGCACTACAATGTCCTGTACTAAAAATTACGATGTTTTCATCGTAATTTTTCGTATAATTTTCTTTCCGTGTAGTCTTCTTTGTAAAATGAAACTTTTGATGATATGATTGCATAAAATAACTGAGTTGACACTTGACTCGCAAATAATGAAGTTAACACACTTCTAGAGTGAGAATCATTGAATCAATTTCTCGCGTATTGTCCTTACCGGTGATTGGATGTATTACGGATGATTCACGCCAATGTATTTGAAGGCTCAGCATAAATGAAACTTTATTAAAGAATCTTTTTGCAGTAGTCTCAGTAGATGCTCTTCCTTTTCAATGCTTAGAGTTTCGAGACTATTATCATAGCTGGTATGGAGCTTATCGTCTTTTGCTCTTCCGAAATTCACCATGCCTGGCTTATAAGCAGACATTATCTTCTTATACACATATATAAATTTATAATGGTGTATGCACACTGGTATAACTACTGCGAAAGTACTTTAGGTCGCTTAGTATTCAGCGATTCCCATTTAGTGTTCGACAGCGCAAAGGGATTCCCAATGCTACGAACCGGAAACTCAAGATGCGAGCATTCAACTTAAAGGGGCAACCAGACAGGCTTATTGAGCGAATGTTATTCCATATAAGGCTCTGTTGTGTGGTCAATGTCCCCGGAAGTGAATTTTTATGACAAAATAACGTCAAAGGACACGTTACTAATGCTAATTTAGGTTTTTTTTTATTTATAGCTTTATATTTGAGGATAATTGAAAGGACATTTTGTGGAAGTATTGGAAGTAATCACTATGGATTACACGAAATTGAATGAATCGATGGATTATCGGAATTTCACCAACCCCAGGAGGTTTAGCTAAGATTATGGCGGTCGTGTACATAGGTAGATGGATTGCAGGGATATATCTGTAGCTATCTGGGTATACTGATGAAAATTACATGTACAGATGTATTACCGCAAAACCGCGTACACATGTATATATAGGAATGATGATACTGAATATGTCAGTGTTGCAGGCTTAACCGGTAACGTACAGAGAGATACATGAGGGTTTAGGATTTTAGTTAGTTTATACAACTAAACCTAAATCTAATTATGGTAGTGTGATTAGTTTAATTACTGAGGCCGTAACTTCCGCAATTGTTGATTAACACTTAAGTGAAAATTTCTTGTATACTTTTAGTGGAATCTTGTCTTTCCGTATTAAAATTTTCTGGTGGCAATTTTTATAAAAGACTTTGAGTCGAAATTTAAGTCGTAAATTCAACGTATTGAACGTTTAAAACGTCAGTTTAACGTATTGGACGTAAAAAATAGATTCACCATTTTCAAAAAAGAATAAATTCAACTGTTTTAAAAAAAATATATGGTCCATAGGAAAAATCAAAAGTTACAAAGATCGTTATTCACATACTCAAAATTATCTTTCCAGTTGATCATTTGACGTCTGATAGACTCTTTTTAGAAGAAAAATAAGCTTAACTTCTAAAGTCAAATTTTCTAGCTGGGAAAGTACCCAAAGATACTCCAAGTACCACTGGTTCTTAATTAAACACTTGGTAGTCTTCTTAAACAGCCATATACCTTCAAAAAAATATATTTCAGAAACTATTCCACAAATAAAAAATTCGGACTAAATATTTTTATCGAACAGATGGTAGAATTTAAACCAAAAAACTGAAATTCTACCTAACAGAATTGAAAAAACATTTTTTATCGTACTTCTGTTTAAAAACATGTAGTTATCTGAATAGTTTTGATATTACTTATTTTCACTCCTTTAAATATGGTTAAATCAATTTAAACAATCATTAACTTGCAATGTTTCGTCTTTATTCTTAAGACTTTATCAAGCTCTGGAAAATAATATAACAATTACCAAAAATTGTGAATTTAATAAACATGAAAAATATACAATAGTACTATTCTAATGACTAACCTCAACAATGTCTAAATAATCATCAAATTAAAACAAGTACATACACGATCTTTTTTTAGTATAATTATCATTGCGATTACCAATTGATAATTTGATAAACACAACAATATTTATAACAAACTATAAAACGATGGATAAAATAAATAAACCTTTCCAGCATGTGCTTACTAATAACAGTCATTAACCTTAACAGTCAACTCACGTTGCAAATCAATGATTGTTTAAATTGATTTAACCATATTTTCCAATTACTCGTGATCCTGATGATATTGTTATTTATTAAACTGCAAGTGAACCGTATCAAAAACGTTTTTTACGTTCAATACCTTTAAATAACGATTTTAACGTTCAATACGTTGAACTGACGTTTTTAACTCCTAATACACTAAAATTACGATTTGAACGTTCAATAAATTGAATCTACGATTTTTTTAAATTGGGACGGTACCCCGCGTTTTCAGCCCCCGACAAAATATCCACTGAAATAATATTTTCTGACAAAATATTTCTCAGTATAAGGCAGAATACAAAAGAGATTAAGTAAGAAGCTTATAAACATAGTTTTGAATAATATAAACCGACATTCATGTTTTGGCGGCTAATTAGTCGTTTGAAAGTACTATCTGTCGTTAGATTTTCTAGCGACGATTTATAATATAGTATTTATAATATTTATCATCTACATTTACTTACACTGTCAAAAATTTTTGTAAAATTACAATCATATTACAAAACAAATAATAAGTAAAATTACAAATCAGTGTATAACAATCCGAAATAAAATACAATTTATGTAATTGTCCAACACCTGTCAGGAAATCTACTAAGATATATTGTAATTTTACAATCTTCATGTATAAACCTAACACGCATTTTAATATTACAGAACCGTTCAATTTTTAAGAAAAAGCTTTTTAATTTTGCAAACATTATTTATGACCTGATTCAGCATAATTGTATGTAAAATCACAAAAAAATATTGTAATTTATATTGCAATAATCTCATAAAAAATTTAATAAGCTTTTTTTTTATTTTTACAATTTTCATGGTAAAATTACACAGTGCAATTAAATGTTACCAGACAATTTTAATTATATTACATGAATTGTAATTCTACTTCACTGTTTTCCAATTTTAAAAACAATACTTTTCAGTTTTACAAAAATTAGACTGATGTATCAAAAAACAACAATGTCCTTCATATTTATTTTTACTAATTTTTAGTCTATGGTTGTTTATTTGCAATAATAAACATTATAAAAATGCCGCTTAAATTTATTAAATCTCAAAAAAATGCTAACAAACAACAGTGGGTGTTTTGTCAGGAGCTGAAATATCGCAGAATCATAAAACACAAGTTTTTTACAAATTAGAATGTAGAACCAAAAATTTTTTTATTCATATTATCTATACAGTTAGATTTTCATAAAAAAATGATTTCTTTGATAGAGTTTTATCATTCTGAAGATGATATTTCCCCAAACGGTAATTCTTGTCCGCTGAGAAGGTAAAAGATGTACCGAGTTATATTGATGTATTGAATTCGATTGGATTTGACTCAGGAGTAGTATGTTGACTCGAGAGATAAAATATTCAACAAAGTCTATGTCATGTTTCCACGTTTTATATACATATATATTGAATATCTTTACATGGTATATAGATCTACATAGATGAAATATATATTATATAGATCTATGGATGTGTGTAGTGAAGATACATGCATACTGTAGTGAATACTTAACCAGAAGCTCTTTTGGCTACTGTATATATCTACTAGAGCACGTACTAAAAACGTGATACTCTGACGGTTTTCTCAGTTATTTTGGACCATAACATTCTGACATGCTGAGTAGTTAGAAATGGCCTAACAAAGTCCAAACTTATACATATAATAGACAATATATGTACCATTACTCATGTTTCCTCATGCAAAACGAACTTGGGTGGAGGTTTTACGTGTACCAACCACGTCAGAGCCTTAACCAGCTAAAACACCGCTAGAACACGGGATAAAATTTACTTTTGTGACAACCTTGTTAAAGGGGTTAGAAGTTTACATTCAAAGTGAAGTCCTTCCTCGTTAAATGCTAGCTTGATACTGCTACTAGTACGCCAGACTGGATTACATCTAATGCCATTAAAGAATATGTTTTAATTTACTGGCTACATTTATTGTCAGCTTGTGTTTGAGGCGCTAATTGTTTAATCTTAAGTCACGTCAATTAGTCTCCCTTCTCCGGATGAGTAGAAGTAAAAAGAACCTTTTTGCAATGTCACTTTGAGGTATCTGAAGACTGGAAGTGTTTTAAACATTTAGAAGTTGCGGGACCAGTTTAATCTTGAAGAGATTTTGATGTTGAATAATTAACAAGGAAAAGAGCATTTCCTACTTTCAAATAGGTAAAAGTACATCGGCAAAAAAAGTAACCTAATGACTTTCTATGACATTGTAACTCGTTATTGCTTATTTCTGCTAGAATCTAATGCGCTATGTGTGTATATGTGTAAAATAAAAAAGAACAAAACTGCTCATTGACACATTCACATTTATCTTCTTTTTTCCTCTCTATATTTTATCTCATATTTTAAATTTACCTCACGGTTCGCTATTGTTATAAATTCACAATAGCAAATTCCCAGGTCAAGTGTCTTACGGACCAGTTCGTTAAAAATTCAACGACAAAATATAATGGAACAATATTTTTTTCAATATTCATCTTCGTATTACACCCTGAGGAATAAAATATTTTTGATACGGTACGTATGTAATCAGATACCGTCAGGTTGTATTTTTTCCGGTTAGAGATATTAATGTTGTCTATTAAAAAAATCAATATGGAAAACTGGCCTGGATTTCCACATGGCGATTTTGGATAGATTCCCATATAGTTTCCTATTTAGGAATCCAGGGTAGGATCCTACATAGATTCCCATATTAATCAGGCGAAAAAAAAATTTATTTAAAAAATTAAAAATAATCATGAAGTAATGGACTTGAACCCGGTACCTCATGGTTGATAGTCTTCTACGCTACTCACTGGCCTAAGTCACTTTCTTACAAGGTCTATGTTTATTACACTTATATAAATTCACTATTGGAATCTATACTTCCGATGTGGATTTCCCCTACTCGGAAAGAAAATTATACGAAAAATTACAATCAAAACATCGTAATTTTTAGTATAGGACATTGTAGTGCCAGACCAGAACTCAAAAATCATCATTTATACGATGCAACATCGTAAATTTTTTTCAAAGAATTGTACTGTTCAATATTACGCACAGTCTTATACACTACAAGAAAAATTACAATGTTACTATAATAATATTTTTTCTATCACTCAAATTAAAAAGAAGTTTCGGTCACCGAAAAAATAATTCTGAATCACCGAGGAATCGAACCCGGTTTTCTCTCCGTCACAAGCCCAAGGTTTATCCTCTTACGCTAACTAAGGAAATATCCAAAATTTCTGTTCAGTCATACAATAAGACCCTCCATACAGTAGCTGGTGATCTTTCGGTGGTGGCGTCGCAAATTACTGGACTCTGTCTCTTTTTTATTAAAACATATAGTATGCGTCCTTATTCACTTGCTCTAACGGAAAAAAAATTTACTAAATAACATCGTAATTTTCAATAAATCAAATTGTATTCTGTAGATGGCAGCATCGTAAGAATTTTTATGTTATTTATTACTTACATTATTTGTGATAATTACGATGTTAACATCGTAAAAATTCATGAGTAATTAGTAATTTTCAAAGTATAAAATCATAGAAGTGAAGATATCGAAAGACTAGTCCTAGATTACGATGTTACTATTGTAATTTTTCATATGATTTTTCTTCCGTGTACAGGAATCCATGAATTCACAAATTTCTGTGTCATACTTTTCTATATGAAGTCTCATACAACTCAAGTGGATATTTTTAATAGGAAAGCCTTTTTTTACATAGGCAATAAATCCTAACTAACCATAAATTGTCTCACTGATTCATTATCCATCACTGATAAAATATAATTAAAACGTTGAAATGAAGGTTGTCATGAACATTTAAATAATTGATCAAATAGCCATCATCGTCTGTCACAATGTAGAATCGTTCTACAATCGATTCTCGTCTATTATAATCCATGTTACTATCCCATTCCCACACTCAATATAATTCAACTGCTAGTCTATTGACAGAGATGAGACTGACGTTAATCATGTCTATGGCGCATGTATGCCGGGTAACCAACAAGCCGAAGCAATACATTGATTACACAGACGACTGATTACATCTATTGCTCTCTCAGGGCGCTTTTGAGAGCACACTTCACTAAATTTACCACCAAGCTATCCTCAATTCCGATTATTATTTATATAACGAGCCCTAGTGACTAGTTTATCCAATTAATAGCCAACTTGATTATCCTTAAGGAATATATTATTCTTAATTTCTGAATAGTTGCTGGAATATATGACAATTGTACAAATTTAGCTCATGAATCCGTAATGGTATATCGTAGAAAATGAAACTCTGGAACTATATTATCATGTATGATATGCTGGTACTACTCCTACACTACACGTTGTATGCTCTAGGTATTCGTGTATGTGTGTCATACATTGCTATAAGCAGTTAGACATAACTCATACGTCTGAGAGAACTTCTAGAACCGGAGAATGTGTATAATAGCAGGAGCCAGTGTAGTCAAGTCTTGTTCTATGACTAAGTGAGTCAACAGCCACATTTACTATATCCTACATATGCCTATCTTACACATTACACATTCACAACACACATTTTACATCTTGCGTTGGAATTACATTAATTATAATTGTAATTAGGGAGTTGAACACAAAAAAAATACCTTACAGTAATTTAGTTTTAATTTTCACAATTTGCATCTTTATTGCTTGAATCTAATCTAATATAAAGTTTTTTACATTTTTGACTTTAAGTTGTAATTTTATTGAAGCTTCCGAATCAAAATATTAATAAACTGAATGTTAAAAGTGAAAGTTAAACGATTTTATCCGATTTAGAATGTATCTTCATATCATAAATCGAATGAAATCTATCCAAACAGAGACTAAGTTAGCTTAGGCGTTAGATTTTAGGCCAATTTCATCAAGACTATGTCTGGGAATAACCCTATCAAAAAATTCACATGAGCTTACATGGGAATCCACATACGCAGTAAAAAATTTTGCGTCATTCCGTCAAAAAATTTTGTGTTAAAAATTTTTGTGTTAAATATTTAACACTTTTATGTGTAAATTTAACATTTATTGTATTAAATTAACACAGAAAAGTGTTGAATTAACACAAAAAAGTGTTAAATATTTAACATAAAAATTTTTAACACAAAATTTTTTGACGCATTGACGCAAAATTTTTTACTGTGTAGGAAAGTATGGATTCGTATAGGATCCCGTAGAAATCCACATAGGAAGTATGGATTTCTATAGAAATCCACATATGAACTTGTCAATGCATGGATTCCTGCATAGGAAATCCACATAGGAAGTATGAATTTCTATAGGAATCCACATAGGAACCTGTGGGTTCATGGACTCCTGTATAGGAAATCCACATCGGAAGTATGGATTCCTATAGTGAATTTATATAACTGAAATAAACATAGACCTTGCAAGAACGTGACTTAGGCCAGTGAGTAGCGTAGAAGACTGTCAACCATGAGGTACCGGGTTCAAGTCCATCAGACGCCAGCGGTTTTTTCATTAGATAAAATTACAAAATCCGATTATCAGAATTAATTTCAATTAATAATTAATTAATAGCAATCACTTCATAATTATTTTTAATTTTTTAAATACACTTTTTTCGCCTGATTAATATGGGAATCTATGTAGGATCCTACCCTGGATTCCTATATAGGAAACCATATAGGAATCTATCTGAAAACGCCATGTGGGAATCCAGGCTGGTTTCCTATATGGATTTTTTGATAAGGTCGAAGTATAGGAAATATTTTTATTTCAGTCACAGCGACTTTGTTTTCCAATTCTAACATTCAATTTACATCTAATATTTTAACTCAAAAGATCTAAACTCTTCTCTTCCATTTCCTTTATTGATTTCCAAGGTTTTACATCTAATCAATTCTTAAAGCTACTTACATAATTTTTTACATTCGTCCATACACTCTTATAGTTATTACTCTCATAAAAATACTTGGTTACGATCTCTAGCTTCTATTACTTTAATCAGCGAAAACCACTAAGATCCCAAAACGGAATTCTTCGTTTAGATAAGTGATATTCCAAAAGTGCTGAATCATCGTCACCACATTCATCATCTATCGCAACCATTCATCTTCAATAAAAACAATAGAATAGTAACTTTTCATGTAAACACTGCAATATTGAATATTAAATTGCCATAATTGTCAATGTACGTAACCTATTAAGGTAAATTGAATAAACAATCGGACATTTATTAAAGCAACTTTCACAGTTTTGCCTTGACGGGTGTTGCCATGTGGCAATAAACCCTGAGACTTATTGGGACAATATCAAAGCCAGACTGAAATGACCGTACGCCGGTAATGGTCGATGACCCAGACCTCGTCAGGTTTAACGGGTTCACACAAAGACCAATATAACGTTATAGAGGTTTCCCGTAAAAGTGTAAGTGCTTTTTTAAATCCTCTTGGAATTCATTTCAGGTCATTTATTTCATTTTTACGATTGAAATAACAATGGCTATGCTAATTCCTATAAATTTAGTTAGATGTTTTATCAAATTACATCATATATTGATTCTTGTTCGGAATTTTTGGTTCTTGATCATATCTTCTTCTAAACTTTGTAAGGTCATTGCACCAACCTTTAAATAATATGACATTTTCTTCGGAATCTTCCATGATAACAAAGTAACTATTCTTCCACAATTAGATACATATATATTTTGTCTTGTATTGTTCCAATAAGACTTAAATGCAATCAAGTGAGAAAATCTTACACAATTTATAATTCAGATTATGACAGTTATATTGTCACTGCTTGAGTAATATCACACTGTACTCTATCTACTATATAATCCAACAACGATTACATCGTCGACAATAAAAACAACTTCTTGTGTTTTTTGATACTGACAGAAAACACAATAATTTTGTGGATAGAGCAGTGAGATTTTAAGAACACGGAACGAAAAAATTTCTCAACCATAACAATAGTCTTTCAATGATGTGAAGTGATGATAAAAGATTGATGCTCTTGATAAGATTCTTGTTGTATACGATATACAATACCGAGCCAGAGTTTTAAGTGTAGATGTATATAAATCAGTGTAGTGGTTTCTGGTTTTTTTCTTCATTCTGTGGTTACGCGTCGGAAACCCGAGAAATGGAATTTTTTTTCATAAGTATTATTATTGTTATACAGATGTTACGTGTACGATTTGTTTCTTCACAAAATAAGATATTTGTCCATATATTTATGAAGTTTTAGTGATTTTTATGTTTCTATTTCAAAGCATGACAAGATGTGAAATGAAGACAAGATTTTGAGGATTGTTTCGAGAGATTTAGCTTCGGAAAGTCGATTAGAATAAAGGATTTCGCAAGTATTCCGTATTTTGGAGAGTTTTTGTACTAATTTGCATTGCTGGTGTTTACCAGAGCTTGAAGATGATTTCTATGATAACGAAATCGTGCAAATTAGCGAACGACACTTTGCGAAATAGAAGTATTGTAAGTTTCTTCAGTTTATAAGGAAATTTGTTAGATTTTTTGCCTATTTTTGCAAGTATATTCTAAGCTCAGAAGAAAAAATAAATTTCGTAAGCCAAAATTTAGAGATCTAAAGCCAAAAACAGCGGAAAAAATGTTTTTTGGCTATTATCAAGCATATTCAAAGCTTAAAAATAAAAAAAAATTTAGAAAAGCCAAAAAGGCGGATGAAGGGGAAAATATCCCCGACAAAATATCCTCGACTAAAAATCCTCGGACAAAAAATCCACCGGATAAAATATCCATCGATAAAAAATCCGTGGACAAAATATTCTTACGTCCAATAATATTTTTAATTTAATAATAATATTTTTAATATTAAAAATGTGTTAAATTTAGGGGTCTAAAGCCAAAAGAGCGTAGATATTTTTAGTAGGATCTAATTGTCTTATCAATCAATTGGGTACCTTCGACTCTCTAGTTGACTTTCATACCTTGAGTATTATTTTAATCTACCTTTATTTTTGGACCTTTTTATCAAACTTTTGTAATAAATATTTGAGATAGGCCTTTTTTGGCTTTAGTAATTCAAATAATTTATGTTATATTCATTTTGTGCTCTTTTGCCATTTACCACGTGATATCTTTATACTTTTAATTGAAACTAGCAACCTTGCAGTCACTTAGTGACTGCCGTGACTTGTGAACTATAAATAAATAGAATTTTGCTTTTTTAAATAATGACTTTTGTTAAATTGCACTGTACTTTTTTAACTATTGACGTTTTTAAAGATATAAGCTCATCCCGATGTTACACTCATCAAGAGCTTTCATTTGAGTACTCACATGCATTTTTGATATATTTTTCATATATACATATTGGTAATATATATAAATATATAAAATATATGAAAAATTGATGTGGGTACTCAAATGAAAGGTCTCGATGAGTGTAACGTCAGAGTGAGCTTATATCTTTAAAAATGTCAATATTTCACAAGATATAAGATCATTTTTTAATTATGTAATATATATAATATATATTTTGAAGATATAAGCTCATCCCGATGCTACACTCATCGAGAGCTCTCATTTGAGTACCCACATGCATTTTTTATATATTTTTCATATATACATATTGGTAATATACATAAATATATCAAATATATGAAAAATTGATGTGGGTACTCAAATGAAAGGTTTCGATGAGTGTAACATCAGGATGAGCTTATATCTTTAAAAATGTCAATAGTTCACGAGATACAAGGTCATTTCTTAATTATGTATCTAGAGATAGAATATTTTCGAATGCAGCCTAAATACTTGCCTATCATCATAAATTGACTATTGGTGAAAATGAAATGAAACCTTGGAAAGGCACAAATTCAACTCAAAATTTTGCTTATTTTCTTAATAATATAAATTATATAAATAGAACTTTTGTTTTGAAGAATCAATTATATTGTGAAGATAATAGAAAGAATTAATTAACCATGAAATTCTTAACAAAAAAAGATCCTGCAAAAGTTTTTGATTGGAACGAAAGGAACAGACAAAGTTATTAATGTGAAAGCACTCGAGCGTTTGTTTTGAAATCGGGACCTTTTAGTTTTAAAATTACTTAAAAGAAGTTTCTCAGCGGAATAGAACAGAGATTTAGGACTTGAGAAAAGTCACAAGAATATTAATAGATAAAAAGATAATTGGGGTTGACAAAATGGAGGATTCTGAAAAATCAGTATGTTAAATAAAAAGAAATAAATTTTATCAAAAAATGTTGGGTTAGTTATAAAAATAAATAGAGATCTAGTATGTTATACGGTTATCGCAAGAAAGAACTTACACTTCAGGGACTCGGCTGAGCAATTACGCAATTCAAGAGAGCGTAATCGTAGAGAATGTTTCCGTACCGGCATTCCAACTCATTATAAAACTACTCTGTTATATACTAATAATAATAAATCATTATATTTTTTTGGTTAATTTAAATTCGCTACTTTTAATCGGATTTTACTTATTCTTCCTTTCTGTAAAGTAGATTGTTAATAATTCTTTTTTTTTTGACATTCAAGCTAAATACGTCATACGTGACATTGTTCACTTTTATTATACATCGACTGTATAGTTATGAAAATATTTACATATTTACTTTTTGTTTTCCGCAGGAGCAGATAAAAGTAAATAAAATATTGTGTTTTATAGCAAATATTTATTTAGTGAAGTTTAAATTTAAAAATTTCAACAAAAAAATTCTGATTTATAGTTAAATATAATATTTATACCGAAAAATATATGATAAAGCTTGAATTTATGCTGAAAAGTAGAGAATGAAGTTCATTTTTGCTGTAAGATGGAAAATGAAGTTTGGTTTTGCCGTAGGATGCAAGAAATAAAGATAATTTGTGCTTAAAAGAATTGGAATTCATTTTTGGGTTGAAAAATGAAAATGAAGGTCATATTACGCCGTAAGATGTATAAGGAAGTATGTTTTACGCCGTAAGATGGAAAATAAATTTGCTGTTTGTTTTAAGTAGTCAGGTAAAGTTAATTTAGTAAGATAATGAATAAAGATTAGTTAAATGTCGTAAGATGGAAATAAAGAGTACGCTATGCCGTAAGATGGATCATGAAGATCATATTTTGCCGTTAGATGGAAACTAAAGTTTGTAATTTGTCATAAAATGACAAATAAAGTTTTTATTAGGTGGTAAGGTGGAGAAAAAAAAAGTTAATTGGTGCCGTAAGATGGATTATGAAGTATGTGTGATGCCGTAAGATGGGAAATAAATGTCCTATCTGTCTTAAGATGCCTGATAAAGGTGATTTGCGCAATAAGATGGAATATAAGGTTAATATTTTGCAGTAAGATGGAAATTAAAGATTGTAATTTGTTATAAAATGACAAATGAAGTTTCTATTGGGTAATAAGGTGAAGAACGAAGTTAATTTGCGCCGTAAGATGGATTATGAAGGATGTGTAATGCCGTAAGATGACAAATAAATGTTCTGTCTGTCTTAAGATGCAAGATGAAGTTGATTTGAGCCGTAAGATAATGAATGAAGTTAGTTTAATGTCATGAGAGGGAAATGAAGAATATAATATGCCGTAAGATGGATCACGAAGATTATATTTTGCCGTTAGATGGAAATTGAAGTTTGTATTGTGTCATAAAATGACAAATTAAGTTTTATTTAGGTAGTAAGGTGAATAACGAAATTAATTTTCACCGTAAAATGAATAATGAAGTGTGAGGCACACCGTAAGATGGAAAAAGAAGTTCGGTTTTGCCGTAAGATGGATAAAGAAGTTAATTTGTGCCGTGAGATGGATTATGAAGTGTGTGTAATGCCGTAAGATAGGAAATAAATGTCATGTCTGTCTTAAGATGCCAGATAAAGTTAATTTGCGCTGTAAGATGATGAAATAAATTAGTTTAACGTTGTAAGATGGAAATTAAAATCATGACATGCCGTAAGATGGACAATAAAGGTCATTATGCTGTACGATGTAAATTGAAGTTTTTAGTGTATCATGAAATGACAAATTAAGTATTTTTAAAACAATAAGGTAAATAACAAAATTAATTTACGCTGTAAGATGGATAATGAAGTAAGATAAAAAATAAATGTCCTGCCGGTCTTAAGATACCAGATAAAGATAATTTAAGCCGTAAGATAATAAAATAAGTTAGTTTAACGTCGTAAGATGGAAATAAAGGGTATGATATACCGTAAGATGGAGCATAGGTTTCTTATTTGGCCGTAAGATGTAAATTAAAGTTTATAATTTGTCATAAAATGACAAATGAAGTTTTATTTCGGCAGCAAGGTGAAGAACGAAGTTAATTTACGCTGTAAGATGGATTATGAAGTACGTGTCATGCCGTAAGATAGAAAATAAATGTCCTGTCTGTCTGTAAGATGTTTGATGAAGATAATTTAGGCCGTAAGATAATGAAATAAGTTAGTTCAATGTCGTGAAATGGAAATAAAGAGCATGATATGCCGTAAGATGGACCATAGGTTTCTTATTTTGCCGTAAGATGGAAATTAAAGTTTGTAATTTGTTATAAAATGACAAATTAAGTCTTATTTCGACAGTAAGGTGAAGAATGAAGTTAGTTTTATGCCGTATGATGGAAATGAAGTTTGTCTTGGGTGGTAAATTGGCAGATGGAGTTTATTTCTGTCAGAAAATGATAAATAAATTTAATCTTGAGTCGTCAGATGGAAAATTAAGTTACTTTGTGTCATATGATGGAAAAATGAAGTTCTTATGCCGTAAGATGGAAATTAAAGTCGGATTATATAGTAAAAATGAAAAATGAAGTTTATTATACACTTGATAGGGAAAAAAAAGTTAATTTTCTGCTATAAGATGGAAGATGAAAGTCATCTTAAAATAACTTCCAAGACTTGGATTTACAGCAAGAAAGTCACAAATTGAAGTTTATATCCCATTCGTAGAACTGATCAACTCATACCTCAACAACGATAACCATTTCCAGTAACTTTGATCCTGTTGCCGACGGGAGCTTCAACAGACGGCATATAACAGACAACATACTAATTTTTCAGTTAATAATATTATCTCTGGATTCGGATATTATATTTGCATTTACAGTAACTATGCATTAAAGTCCATCAATAATTGTAATTACACTGTAGATTGACTCGAATTCGCGGCTGCTGAGGCTAATAGACCAAAGTACCACAAACACATCTGCTAATTCTCTCTCGGCTATTTAATTTATAAATAATCCTCTGATTCGGTTGAAATGTATTATAAATATAACAGTAATCATTAATATTACCGCTATCAAATGGAATATATAACTAATGGACCGCAACAAATCCCTTAGTTGAAAAATTATTTGAAGAGAATTCAATGCAGTTAAACTAATAATTTATTTCAACGATTTTTTGTTTTTAAAAATGTAAATTTGTTTAAATAAAACCCTAAAAGTCATCCAAAAAGTATCTATGAATTCAATTTTCTATAAAAATTATAATTTTTTTCAATTGAAGCGATTTTTTTAGGAATTCAATTTTTCTCAATGTAGATACATAATTAAGAGATGACCTTGTATTTCGTGAACTATTGACATTTTTAAAGATATAAGCTCATAGTGACATTACACTCATCGAGACCTTTCATTTGAGTACCCACATCAAATTTTCATATATTTTATATATTTATATATATTATATACGTATATATGAAAAATATATCAAAAATACATGTAGGTACTCGAATGAAAGCTCTTGATGAGTGTAATATCGGGATGAGATATCTTTAAAAATGTAAGTAATTAAGAAATTACCTTGTATCTTGTGAACTATTGACATTTTTAAAGATATAAGGTCATCTCAATGTTGCACTCATCGAGACTTTTTATTTGAGTACTCACATCAAATTTTTATATATTTATATATATTATATATATGAAAAATATATCAAAAATGCATGTAGGTACTCGAATGAAAACTCTTGACAAGTGTAACATCAGGATGAGCTTATATCCTTAAAATTTCAATTATAAAAAATTTACCTTGTATATTTTGAACTATTGACATTTTTAAAGATATAAGCTCACCTTGACATTACACTCATCGAGACCTTTCATTTAAGTACCCATATCAATTTTTCATATATTTTATATATTTATACATATTATATATATGTATATATGAAAAATATATAAAAAATGCATGTGGGTACTCACATAAAAGCTTTTGATGAATGTAACATCGGAATGAGCTTATATCTTTAACAATGCCAATAATTAAAAAATTACCTTGTATCTTGTGAACAATTAATATTTTCAAAGATATAAGCTCATCCCAATGTTACACTTA
The DNA here is from genome assembly GCF_020080835.1 of Cotesia glomerata. Classification (NCBI taxonomy): domain Eukaryota; kingdom Metazoa; phylum Arthropoda; class Insecta; order Hymenoptera; family Braconidae; genus Cotesia; species Cotesia glomerata. The sequence continues at coordinate 19,650,113 of NC_058161.1, read as the reverse complement.
TCGAGAGCTTTCATTTGAGTACCCACATCAATTTTTCATATATTTTATATATTTATATATATTATATATATGTATATATGAAAAATATATCAAAAATGCATGTGGGTACTCAAATGAAAGCTCTTGATGAGTGTAACATCGGGATGAGCTTATATCTTTAAAAATGTCAGTAATTAAGAAATGACCTTGTATCTTGTGACCTATCGACATTTTTAAAAATATAAATCATCCCGATGTTACTCTCATAGAGACCTTTCATTTGAATACCCACATCAATTTTTCATATATTTGATATATTTATATATATATATATATATATATATATATATATATATATATATATATATATATATATATATTTATGTATTTTATATATATGTATATATGAAAAATATATCAAAAATGCATGTGGGTACTCAAATGAAAGCTCTTGAAGAGTATAACATCAAGGTGAGCTTATATTTTTAAAATATATATTATATATATGAATATATGAAAAATATACCAAAAATACATGTGGGTACTCAAATGAAAGCTCTTGATAAATGTAACATCAAGATGAGCTTATATCTTAAAAAACTTAAATATTTAAGAAAGTACAGTGCAATTTAACCAAAATCAATTCTTAATAACACAAAATTTAATTTATTTATAATTCACAATCACAGCAGTCACGTAGTGACTGCAAGGTTGCTAATTAATTATCAATTAATTTTTTTTCACTAATAACAAACTTTTCCCCTTTTTAAAATTTTTTACAACTTACCATCAAAGTTCAACTTGACATCAATTACAGTCATTAAACACTTCTATGAATTATCATTACCATAACACAACCATATATACATACATACATATATATAGAAATATATAACCGAATATATAACGGTAATTCCACCTGTTTCTATCTTTATTTATTTGATGACACATTCGCGCGCATTCCATTCCAATAAATAAATAAATAAATAACTATTTATTTATTTCTTCTTTAAAATAAATATTTCTTCCCTAAATAATGAGCCAAAATAATTATTTCATTACCGGATTAAATAATCAACTTATTATTTTTTTTATAAAAATAAATTATAAAAAATAGTTATTAATTTATTCAATATAATATTTAATAAATTTATGAAGAATTAATAATTAAAAAAATTAATAATTAAATAATTAACTTACGTAATTAATAAAAATCCAGTCATTGTAAATTAATTAGATGTTGACACTGAGAAAATTCACTTTTTATCAACCCAGCACATTTTAAATAATTTATTTAAATTATTTTTAATCACTAAAGATTATTAATTTCACTTTTTAAGATGAAGATGATGTCTAAATATTAAAGAAGAATATTAATTATTATTTTAAATATTTGATAGATGTTGCAAGTAAGCGGCAATGTTTTTTTATGGTTATAGTAATTACAGTTATGTATTGACGGAAGAAATTACCAGCCGGATGATTATTTGATGACGAAGATTGTTTATAATTAACGGTAGTAATACTGATGATTAATCACTGTGAGGGTGTTATTGTTATTCTTACTGATATATTATATTAAATATTATTATATATTATAAATAATTATTTTTTTAAGAGTTTGCCAGCTGTGAGCTGGCTAAACAACTTTACAGTCAAGGCTGTTAAATGCCACTGGACACTCTAACTGGAGCTGGAAGCCGAGCAGACTCTAGACTCTAGCTGACTATATGGAGAGAGGAGAGTGCCACAGTTGAGGCTTGGCGTTCTGATGTACTGATGCTGCGGTTTGAATTTATGTGCTGCCATCTTGGGGGTAAATAAAGAAATTTTTAACTCTTTTTTGGTATTATTATTATTATTATTATTGTTAAGAAAAAAATTTCAAATTTTTAATAATGAAGAAAAAATAATAATAAATTATTGTCAGGATCTTTTAAAATTTTTTTATTATTATTGTTATTATTATTATACATTGTTATTATTATTAATGAAAAAATTTCAAATTTTTAACAATGAAGAAATAATAATAAATTAATGTCAAGATCTTTTAAAATTTTATTATTATTATTATTATTATTATTATTATTATTATTATTATTATTTTTTATTATTATTATTGTTAAGAAAAAAATTTCAAATTTTTAATAATAAAGAAATAAAAATAATAAATTATTGTCAGGATCTTTTAAAATTTTCTTATTATTATTGTTATTATTATTATACATTATTATTATTATTATTAATGAAAAAATTTCAAATTTTTAATAATGAAGAAATAATAATAATAATAATAATAAGAAAATTTTAAATCATCATGACATTAATTTATTATTACTGTTATTATTATTATTGTTATTATTATGGTTATAATTAATTGTAATTTGATACAAAAAGAAATACTTACTGATTTTGTAGTATCTTATTAAAAAAATTAATGAATTTTTGACATTCATAAAATTTCTTCTTTTAAATATTTTTCTTTTTTAAATAATAATTTATATTATTAAGAGAATAAGAAAAATTTTGAATCCAGGATAGTAATATGATGAAATCAGTTTCTTAAGTGGGATTGCAAAGGTCTTGATTTTAATTTGAGTTGAGATTTTTCATTCTCAACGATAGTCAATTTATTATAATAAGTATTTAGGCTGCATTCAAAAATGCTCTATCTCTAGATACATAATTAAGAAATGACCTTGTATCTTGAGAACTATTGACATTTTTTAAGGTATAAGTTCATCCCGCTGGATAACACTCATCGAGACCTTTCATTTGAGTACCCACATCTATTTTTCATATATTTTATATATTTATATATATTACATATATGTATGTATGAAAAATATATCAAAAATGCATGTGGGTACTCAGATGAAAGCTCTTGATAAGTGTAAGATCGGGATGAGCTTATATCTATAAAAATGTCAGTAATTACAAAATTACCTTGTATCTTGAGAACTATTGACATTTTTAAAGATATAAGCTCACCCCGATGTTATACTCATCGAGACTTTTCATTTGAGTACCCACATCAATTTTTCATATATTTATATATTTATAAATATTATATATATGTATATATGAAAAATATATCAAAAATGCATGTGGGTACTCAAATGAAAGCTCTTGATGAGTGTAACATCGGGATGAGCTTATATCTTTAAAAATGTCAGTAATTAAGAAATGACATTGCTATCTTGTGAGCAATTGACATTTTTAGAGATATAAGCTCATCCCGATGTTACACTCATCGAGACCTTTCATTTGAGTATCCCCATCAATTTTTCATATATTTATGTATTTTATATATATGTATATATGAAAAATATATCAAAAATGCATGTGGATACTCAAATGAAAGCTCTTGATGAGAGTAACATCGTAATGAGCATATATCTTTAAAATATATGTTATATAGATAGATAGATAGATAGATAAATAAGTTTTATTTGATCTTGGAGTCAAGACTCCCTCAAGACCATCAATTTTACATAATTTTAACATTTAGTGTTATATAATTTATAATTTATATAATTAAAAAATGACCTTGTATCTCATGAAATATTGACATATTTAAAGATATAAGCTCATCCTTACATTACACTTATCAAGACCTTTCATTTGAGTACCCACATCAATTTTTTATATATTTTACATATTTATATATATATATATATATATATATATATATATATATATATATATATATGTATATATGAAAAATATATCAAAAATGCATGTGGGTACTTAAATGAAAGCTCTTAATAAATGTAACATCAACATGAGCTTATATTTTTAAAATATACAATATATATATTAGATAATGAAGAAATCACCTTGTATCTTGTGAAATATTGACATCTTTGAAGATATAAGCTCATCTCGATGTTACACTCATCGAGACCCTTCATTTGAGTACCAACATCAATTTTTCATTTATTATATATATGTATATATGAAAAATATATCAAAAATGCATGTAGGTACTTAAATGAAAGCTCTTAATAAGTGTAACATCAAGATGAGCTTATATCTCTTAAAACGTCAATATTCGAGAAAGCACCGCGCAATTTAACAAAAATCTATTTAATAACGCAAAATTTTATTTATTTATGGTTCACTGATCACGGAAGTCACATAGTGACTGCAAGGTTACTAGTTATTATTATTAAAAAATATTTCAATTAATAAAATAAATATAACAAATCTTATTTTTCAATTAAAAATTTGTAAAGTTCATAAAATCTCTTCTTATTTTTTTTTTTAATTATCATTATTACTATCTGAATTATTTTTAATCAAAAATTAATTATTCATTAATTTTCTCCTTTTTTTTTTTAAACATATTTATTATTAAAATTGTATTTCTTCTTGAAAATTTACAAATTATTTTTTTTTTATCTAAAAAAAATAAATTTCTATTTCTTCTCAAAAACTAAAAATTATATTATCAATAATTAAGTAAAGAAAAAATCTAAATACTCTTAAATTACAATTATTATATATTTAATTAAATTAAGTTTAAAAAAAAATCTAAACTAACCCCAAGAAAAAAACATTAAAATTAAAAAAAAAAATGAAGAAATAAATAAAAATAATTTATTGTAAAATTTATTATTTGCATTTTTTATATTATGAAAATGAGTGTGTACATGTATGACAAGGGCGGGTTATGTGTATTAAAAGTGTTTCATCATTATAATAATTACTTCAGTATAATATTATCAATCATAATATTACAAATTAAATAAAAAAAGGTGACAAAGTCTTGAGACACACAAGTGAGGCTATTAAACTTTATATACCATTTAATAATAATTATTATTTAATATTTAATATTTAATATTAACCTAGTTTTATTAATAAAACAACCAATCAATTAATAAATAACCAATCAATTGTCAATACTTATAACAACGTAATGCAATAAAATCTAATTAAGCCACAGGAGGTTTTTTTATTTGTCCTATCTTCTTTTAACTTATTAATCAAAATTTATTTAATTAATTTAAATTAATAAAATTATTTTCTTTTATTGATAAAACCTCCGTAAAAAAAATATAATTATTAATATATTTATATATATATTTATTATTAATAAATCAATATATATTTATATCACGCCTTCACTTATTCATAATTTTATTTAATTAAATTTATTGAATTTTTTACTCAGATTAAAATTTAATTTTCTTTTATTTCAGATTAACGCAGTTACACTATCAACAATCATCAATTTTCATTTTATTTTTATTAATTATTAATTGTCTCTTTCTCTGTAATTAATAATTATTATAAATATTTTTTTCTGGTCTCAATATGCCTTGTCAATTAATATTAAATTATTTTTTATTAAAAATTACTGTTAAATTATTTAATTGTAAATGAAAGTGATTGGTAAAAAAATATATAAAAAAATGGAATTTTAGAGAAAGAGATTTAAGAAAAAATTTATTATTAATATTGAGAGTTAAAATAATAAACGTAGGATAAACACTTATTGTTATTTATTTTATTATTAATTATTATTATTAGAGTTAAGATTAGGTATTAAATTATGCTGGCTTTTGTGAACCTTTTTTGCCGATAAGTGATTTGTGGATATGTGGGATAACACCTGAAAAATAAATAATAATAATTAGTAATTTAATATTTTGAATTTTATTTTCAAAATTTTTTAGTGTCAATTAAAAAAAAATTTTTTTTTTTCAATACTTATTAATTTTTTCAATTTTTAATTTATAGTTATAGAAAATTTGGAATAAAAATTATTCATATAATTTAAATAATTTTTTTTTAATACTCAAAAAATTATTTGTATAATTATTTTCACAATTTAAATGATTTATTTTAATATTGAGAAATAAAAATTTTTTTTCATCAAGAGAAAGAAAAAATTTAGAAATTTTTTAAAATCATTTAAATAATAGTTTTATAAGTAACAAATTTTTATGGCGTGTTTAATAAACTAAAATAAATATTGTTAATTTTTAATATGATTAATGTTAAAAAATGAAATAAAAAATTTTAAATATCGAAAAAAAATATTTTTTCGAGTTAATGTTAATAAAATGATAAAATTTAATTGATAATAATAATAGTAATAAAAAAAATTTACCTCCTCCGGCAATGGTAGCTTTAATAAGACTGTCCAATTCTTCGTCTCCACGAATTGCAAGTTGTAAATGCCTAGGTGTAATACGTTTTACTTTTAAATCTTTAGACGCGTTACCCGCCAACTCCAAAACCTAAAAAAATTATTTAAAAATTAATATATCATTTAGTAAATCATAACAAATACAAATAAAAAAAAGGTACATAATATTTCAGAAATTAAAAAGAGAATAAGATAAAATTAAAATAATGCTTTAAGTTATAATAAAATAATGATATTGAATTCTTAATTTTAAGAATAAAACTAATCATAATACTATAACACTTTTGATAATAATAATAATAATACGAATTCTTACAATACTAACAATAATAATGAAAATAATAATAACTAGCAACCTTGCAGTCGCTATGTGACTGCCGTGACTTGAGAACTATAAATAAATAAAATTTTGCTTTACTAAATAATGATTTTTGCTAAACTGCACTGTACTTTCGTAAATATTGACGTTTTTAAAGGTATAAGCTCATCCCGATGTTACAATCATCACGAGCTTTCATTTGAGTACCCACATGCATTGTTGATATATTTTTCATATATATAAGTTACATATATGTAATATATATAAATATATGAAAAATTGATGTGGGTACTCAAATGAAAGATCTCGATAAGTGTAATGTCGGAGTGAGCTTATATCTTTAAAAATGTGAATATTTCACAAGATAAATGATCATTTATTAATTATGATATATATAAAATATACATTTTTAAGATATAAGCTCATCCTGATGTTACACTTATCGACAGCTTTCATTTGAGTACCCACATGCATTTTTGATATATTTTTCATATATACATATATGTAATATATATATATATAAATATATAAAATATATAAAAAATGCATGTGGGTACTCAAATAAAAGGTCTCGCTGAGTGTAGCATCGGGATTAGATTATATCTTTAAAAATGTCAATAGTTCACAAGATACAAGGTCATTTCTTAATTATGTTTCTAGAGATAGAGCATTTTCGAATGCAGCTTAAATATTTATCATAATAAATTTGCTATAAACTTGAAATAAAATCTTGAAAAGGGCACTAATTCAAGACTTTTGCAATGACACTAAATTTCACTAAAAAAAAATCGATTTCATCAACTATCTCGAAAACAAAATTTTTTTTATCCTCTTAATAATGTAAATAATAATGATATCAAGTTTGAATTATGGTATCTTATAAATCACAAAATTATTTGTAAAATAATTATTTTCGCGCTAAATTTATTTTTAAAATAATTATTTACGCGCCAAAATTATTACAAAATTATCAGCAAAAAAAACCGCGAAAATTTGTAAAATAAAAAAAAAAACATTTTTTTCTAATATTCATACATATTAATTTAAAAAGAAATTAATTAGAATTGATTTTGTAAAAATTTTCATAAATAAAAAAAAAAATAATAATTCATCAACTATAAAATTTTTTAATAATCAAATTAAACTATAATTTCTAATAAATAAAATTCATCTATTTATCCTCTAAAATAATCAATATAAATCTAAAGACTAAAAACAAACATTCAAAAAAGCGCGCGAAAAGTCGCCATTTTAAAACTATAACTGTGGCACCCCTGCGGCGTCATATCTCCTCAAAAATTCATCTCACTCTCAGTAATAAAACCCGGAAAATAAACGTTAATTGCACATAAAAATCACGTTAACACCGAAAAAGCACATAAAAAGTACCTCAGCAGTCAAATATTCCAAAATGGCTGCGCTGTAAACAGCAGCGGTAGCACCGACACGTCCATGGCTAGTTGTCCGGTTCTTTAAATGCCTGTGGATTCTTCCAACAGGGAACTGAAACATAAAACCCTTAAATCAAAACCAACTCCCAAAAAAAATGTTCCTATTAAAAATTCAAAAAGAAAATCCTAAAAATTAATTTTTTTCAAAATCTGACTAATGTTTTTATAACGTGGACAAAATGGCGCCCGTGGCAAAAACATCCGGCTAAGCGTCAGCTATTTATTCTTACAATACATCATGCGTGTAGATGTATGTAGGTGTATTATATTGACCGATCATACGCTTTGTTTAATTAAATACGTACACTAAACGTTTTTATCTAAATATTATAAAATTACTAATATTATTAATTGTTGTTAAAAAAAAAAATTATTTAGAATGGCGCTCAAGATAAATTAAATTTTTTTCTTATGAAATTTCATAAATTCTTACTAAATAAATTAAATAATAATTAATTATTTTTATTGCATTAATTTTAAAAATAAAAAAAAATTTAATTAAATTTTTTAGGTTAAAAATTTTTATAAAACAAATGGCGTCATTAAACAACAAAAATGGCGGTTAATTCTTTAAAAAATTAAGCCGGATAATTTAAAAAAAAAAAATTAATTTAAAATAAAATTTTTTGGCGCCAACTTTAAAGTCTAAAAAAATTACAAAAAATAAATGTGATTAATTTTTGATTATTAAAATTAAGTAAATTAACTTATTTAATAATTAATTAATTAACTAACCTGTAAGCCTGCTCTTGCTGAACGTGAGACTGCTTTAGCCTTCGCCTTGCCGGAATCTTTGCCTGTTTTTCCGCCAGCCTGAAATTAAAAAATAACCTTTAAATTTTTTTTGTTAATTATTTATAGGGATAATTTATTTTTTTTTGTTTGAATTTTTTTGAATTTTAGATGGGAAGAAATAGGTGGATTAAAGAAGAATTAATTGGTAAGTAAATTAATTATTTAATAAATATTTTAATGACTCGTGGACTCACCATTGCGATGAGAGATACGATTAAATTACACAGCACGACAAACTACTACGACAGACCGACGCAGAATATAACAGACGCCGTTGTGAACCACGATCCCGCCAAATACGCTTGGCGCTGCTGTCGCATCCCGCGACTTATGGTCAGGTGACTGCTGGCCAATCAGAGGCAGGGATTCTAGTAGATAATTCGGGCTTCTGGGTGAGGATTTTTGGGAGAAGATTCAGACGTTTTTATTGGGTAAGAATTTTGGCGAATGGGAAGTCGGGAATTGGGCCAATTGGAGGGGAGATATTTGGCGGGGAAAATTTAAATTTAAAAATTTTTTTTTTTAATTTTGTTGGGTTAATGTTGTTAGTTAAATTTTTGTTTAATTAATTGTGAAGATAAATTATCTTATATAATTTTTTAGTTGTCAATGATATTAATATTGTTAATTATAATAAATATTATTTTTAATTAAAAAAAATTGAATATGCAGAAGAAATTTTTAAAAGAATTTTTTTGGGAAATTATTTATTAAGTTACAATTGTAGATAATTAAAATTATATTAATGAAATTAAAAAAATTTTCAATTTAATGTAAAGATAATTAAATAATTTTTTAATTGTATATGATATTACTTAATATTGTTATTTATAATAAATATTATTTTTAATTAAAAAAAATTGAATGTAAAGACGAAATATTTAAAAGATTTTTTTTTTTGGTTAATTATTAATTGTTTAATTATTAAGTTACAATTTTAAATAATTAAAATTATATTAATGGAATAAAAAAAACGTTTAATTAAATTTAAAGATAATCATCGAATTTTTTAATAGTAAATAATTTTATTTTTGAAAAGAAAAAAATGAAATGTAAAGAAGAAATGTTTGAAAGGTTTTTTTTGGTAAATTATTCATTTTTTATTGATTATTTTACAATTGTAATTAATTAAATTTAAAGTAATGGAAGTTAAATCATAATAAATTAAGTGTGAAATTAATTACAGAATTTTTTAATTGTAGATGGTATCAATTTTTGAGAAGAGAAGAACAAAATGTAAAGAAGAAATGTTTGAAAGATTTTTTTTGGTCAATTTATTTAATTATTTATTTTTTTTTATTATGTTACAATTGCAATTAATTAAATTTTCGTTAATAGAGGTGAAGAAATATTAAATTAATTGTAAAAATAATTAGAGAATTTATTAATTGTACTTGATATTAATTTTTGAGAAGAAAAATTAATATTAAAGGATGAATTATAAAGAAGAAATATTAAAAAAATTTTTTTTTGGTTAATTACCAATTTTTTATTGTTTACATGTATTACAATCGAAGATTACAATTACAAACGCATAATACAATATTTTAAGCTTTAATTAGTAATAAAATAATTAATAATATTATATTAAAAAAAAACGGTAAAAATTAAGAAATATTTTTAATGTCCAGCTTCTTCAAGCTCGTCACACTTGTCATCTAAGTCGTCCTAAAACAATAATAAAAAATCATTAATAAATTAAATAATATGATAAATTAACAAATAATTACCTCATCAAGCTGAAGACACTTTCCCCACTCAACCAAATTAATCTTATGATCATTGTTCTCATCACATCCGTCCAAAAAGGGAGCGATACAATGTTCCAGTGCCATGAGAGGCGCTCGAATCGGGAACAGTTCGTGCCGTGAAACGGCACGATCATGAGGATGGCCATCAAGATCACACCACTTCCAAATGGCGGCATTGGTCCAGCGCAAGGTTAAGTTTGTCTCAGCTTCCCGCTGCATTTTCAAAAAGTAAGTTGGTAACTCTTGACGATCCGCCATGTCGCGCATTATGTTGAAGAGCCAGTCGCGCATTCTTCGAGGGAAGTCCATCATGTCTTCTTCTTTGCACATCTTCAAGGTAAGGTTATAAATTATTAAATTAGATTAAGGAGGTTCGAGTGAATCTAATGTGAAAAATAATATCCAACTTTGAGCTTTGAAATTAAGTATACGTATAAATAAATACGTCATATAAGTTTTAATTATAAGATTTTTTTATTTCTTCTTCTGCTCAAAACTTATTTTTGCAATTATTTCATTAAAAAAATTTGTTTATAAAAATTTTTTATATTATTTAAATAATAGAAGGTTAGAGCTTTCATATAAGCCCTCGCTAATTAAAATTGATCAATTACAACGCAAGTTACAGCTATTTTTAATTATATTAATTTCACTGGTGTAATTAATATCGCGATTATTTCTTCTTTTGAAGTAATTTTTTGTATTTATAATTATTATTATCCATAAGGAGGTTCGAGCGAATATAATATGAAAAATAATTTCCAACTTTGAGCTTTGAAATTAAGTATACGTACAAATAAATACGTAATTTATCTAATCCCAAAATTTAAAAAAGATTCACCGTTTAGTTACTTAGATATTAAATTTCAAAAATCACATTTTTTAACTCCTTATACACGGGCTCTTATGGCGGACAAACGTTTAGTCGAGACTTTAATTATTTTTTTTCAATATTAACCTCCCAATTTTAACGAATAAAAAACTATACACAAGAAACTTGGATTATTGTAAAATATAAAAAAAATTTAATAATAATACACTACCGATATAATTTTAGAAATATTTAAAGTTTAATTTAATTTTTTTGACTCGTTTATCGTCAGCTATTTATTCGAATAAAGATTTGGCAACGTCGCGTCAACAACTGAGAAAAAAGAAAAGGATAGAAATATAGTTACAGAGAGAGAAATATTTAACTGACACACTCATCCATGTCTCTGTAATGGGTATAATTAAACGCGCTGTTGCCAAATCTGTTTATTTAATCCGGCAAGTAATAAATACCAAAGTCATTTTAATACTTTATTTTATTAAATAAGTAAAAATCATCAATTATTAAATTGTTCAAATTATTTTAAATTAAAATAAAGAATTTTTACGAATATTGGGAAGACTGAAAGTAAAAAAAAATTTTAATCTTCCTTAAAGAAGTAAAATAATGTTTTTTGCGGTTACTTACCGGCATTTGACGGCACTCGCCGTAGTATTCAATATGGACGTGTTGATAATCTGGACCACGACAACGAGAATCACCAGAGTCACAGAAACAACGTGCTTGATAAACTTCACAGTCGCTTCCAAATGTTTCGTTGTAATTGGTGCAAACTTTACGCCGGGGATCTTTTTCTTCATCGCAAACTTCTATGCAAACACATTCGGCAGCTCCAAGATCATTAACCTAAAAAAATTTGAACAAAGAATTAATAAGGCAATTTTTAGTAAATGATTTGAATTTTTTTTTCACTTTAAGATGATAATAAGGTGAAGATTGACAAAAAAAAATTTCTAACATTTATTTTTTGGAAAATTTACCCGACAAACTCGTCCAGCACCACAATGTTTGTCCAAACAAGGATCCATTCTCAAGACGCCATCTTTGGATTCATGACTATTGTCATGTTCCCCGCTTTCAGAGTTCGAGTCTTGGTCGCCCATCCGGGCGACCAACTTTTCCTTGGAAGTATCTTCTTCTTTAAGAAGGTTCATTACTTCCGGTTGAAAAGGAGCTTCTGTCGTTGTACGGCGTCTATGTTTTCTTCTTCTCTACAATAATTATTTTTAATAATTCGCGTGCCTAAAGGTAAAAAGACATAACAATTTATGCGCAAAGGTAAAAGGGCGCATATTTTTTTTTTTTTTTATTGCCAATCGAGTAGTAGACACATTCTGCGCTTAAAATTGAAAAAAAAAATTACAATAAGGTAAAAGGGCGTATGTCTTTAATTATATGCCCTTTTACTTTTAAGAATTTGAAATTTTGGTGATCTAAAGGTGAAAGGGCGTATAATTTTTGTTCGGCCAGTTTACAAAAGAACATATTCGTAGTTTAAAAATGTGAAAAAAAAACTTTCTGTGGTAGTAGCGGCGTAAAACCTCAACTATACAATTTTTTAAAGTTAAAAAAGAAAATATATCCAAAAAAACAATAAATTACGCGTGATTATTTTCTTGCTTTTTATTTTAAGAAATAGTTATTATAAAATTTGGATCCTGGATTATTGATCATGATGAAACAACTGTTGTGTGAACGGCACCAGTAGTTACCCAAGCGTCACAAAAAAAAATGTTGACTTTTTCATAGATTTCACTCAACCAGAAGTTTAAAAATTAATAATCGTCAACTTAAATTCAACAAAACATTAACAAAAACTATTTTTCTCCTCGACGGAGGCGGAAAGCGGCATTTTCGTTTAGCGCAGCGGGAGGAAAATTGACGCTTTCCGCCCGGAGGGAAGAAAAATATTTGTGCCGTTTGGGTATATTTAATAGGACGATTAAAGCGGGAAAATTCTAAATATTTGAATGTTCTCTGTCATTGTGATTTTTAACTTCCCGCTAAGAAAATCGAAGATTTTCAAAAATCGGGAAGTTATTGTTTTCACCCCGTTTTACAAAAATCGAGTTTTCATTAGATCTCGACGTTTGAAGGTCACAGGAAGCTTCCCTGACTTTCCCCGCGAGGTTGTCACTACACAGTAAAAAATTTTTCGTTAAATTTAACACAAAAATTTGTGTTGATGATTTTTTTTACACAATTTGTGTTGAATCAACACTCTATTGTGTTGAATCAACATACTAAAATGTTAAATTCTACACACTAAAATGTTAAATTCTACACAAACATTTTTACACTTTACACAATGACGAAAATTTTTTTACTGTGTATGTCTATAAGTATGTATGTGTGTGTGCGCGCGCGCGCGCGTGTGTGTGTGTGTGTGTGTGTGTGTGTGTGTGTGTGTGTGTGTGTGTGTGTGTGTGTGTGTGTGTGCGTGTGTGTGTGACTATGTGACTCGCTTATAACTTTTGAACGACTGAACCGATCGGAACGTACTAAACGGCGTTCTAAAGAGTTCCCTCAAACTTAGATTTCCTGAGAATTTGAACCGATTCAAACCGATAGATTTTGAGAAAGTTTTAAAAATCTCAAAAAAAAAATAAGAAAAAAATCATTTTTGAAAGTGGTTTTTTTGGAATATCTTTTAAACGGCTCTATCGATCATGCAACTTCAAAAACTAATCAGCTCTTAACATCAAAAAACCACGTCGATCGCCGCCAGTCCGGTCAAAATCGGTTGATTCGTTCGTGAGTTATCGTCGACGAAAGAAAACCGAAAAAAGTGTTTTTTTGACATAACTTCGTCATTTCTTCTCGGATCGTTTTTGATGATGTAGAATAATTCCAGAGCTTAAAAAACCGCGTCGATCGCCGCCAAAAACGTGGAAATCGGTTGATTGGTTCGAGAGATATCCTCGATAAAATATTAATTAGCTATTAGCATGAAAAAATTACGTCGATCGCCGTCAAGCCGGTCAAAATTGGTCAATTCGTTCAAGAAATATCATGAACGAAAGAAAACCAAAAAAAGTGTTTTTTTGGAATTACTCCAAATTTCCTAGTTTTATCAATTCAAACTTGAAGATTCGTCATGAAACTAAAAAAATTGCGTCAAATACTGCCAACCGCGTGAAAATCGGTTGATTCATTTAAAAGTTAGTGTGGTTTGAAAATTTAAAAAATATTGTTCTATGATCCCTAGTAGAAATAATCGAGTTTTCACTGGATATAAACCAGTAACTGGCCAGTGATATCGAGTAAAAACTTGAAATCGCGCCACCTACAACTAAGTCATAAACATTAGTTACACCGACAGTGTATCTTTACTAGTGTGTGTATGTTTGTTTATTTTTTTTGTTAACCTGTACGCATCATTATTGTAATTATTATTATTAAAAAACAGTATAAATCAATCAAAATTAGTGTTTATTAACGTGTAAATAATTTCCAGTATATATTTCAAAATGGATGCAGTGAAAAAAAATGACACAATATATAAATTGCGACTGTGGGCATTAAAAACAAATCTCCAATTCAAAATAATTATTTTCTTATTCTATTGTTAGATTTATTATTAGTCTATCAGTCTAATGATGTTATCTATTTTATAATGTACACATAAATGAAACTTTTTTATATCATATCGTTTATTAAACATTATTTTGAATTTATTTGACAATTTTAATAACGCCTAATAACCTCAGAATTCGAAACTGACAGTTCCACTAAAGCCGCCATAATGTTTTGTTAGATCTCTAGTAAAACTGGCCAGTTACTAGACAGAAACTGGATATTACACTGGCCAGTTACTGGTTTAAGTCTAGTAAAACTGGCCAGTTACTGGCTAAAAACTTGGTTTCATTTCTACTAGGGATACTTCTATCAGACTTTTAAGCTCGAAGAGGTCAAAATAACAGATAAATTGTATTTTTGAGCTCGAAGAGCTCAAAAACGTCATTAATGCAGTTTTATGCACTTAGGTATGGAATTAGCGGGAAGTTGCACGGATGGCCTTCAGGGTCTACCGTTTTTCTAATTTTTTTTTTATTACTTAATTTTTATGTAATTTGTTTTTGATTGATTTATTTTCTATTTGTTTATATCAAACTTTGTATATGAGGCTGTTATTTGAGTATAAATTTTCTTGTGAAACTATTATTGACCATTTGGTATAAAAAATACAATTTTTTTCAATACGCCCTTTTACCTTTAAGTAGTACTTTTCTTAAAGGTGAAAAGGCGTATGTCTTGAGATACGCCCTTTCAGCTTTAGGATACCAACTTTTTTTTTTCACATATTTTTACGTTTCAGACAATTTCAAACTGAATGGCAAAAAAAAATTTTTTTATACGCCCTTTCAGCACAAATCCCTATTAACCCTTAGCTATAAATCCTTTTACCTTTAAGCAAGCGAATTATTATTCTTTTATTGAAAAGTTCATGTGACGTTTTCATTGCTGTCGCTTTTCGTTGCTATGGTGACCACTTTGGCAATGGTTACCATAGCAACGGTTACTATGACAATGGTTACCATAGTAACAGTTACTATGGCAACGGTTAAATATTAATGAGTTGAATTTGTAAAAATATTGATTAATTAAAATGTCGATAATAAACATTTCGACGGAAGCGCGTTCGATTTTCTAGTTATTATAAACAGTAAGTATTATTAATTATTAATATAAAGAAGAAATTATAAATTAAAGTAAAAAATAGTTTAAAATTTATTGATAAAATTAATTAATTATAATAATAATAATAATAATAATAAATTAAACTTACTTCCGCTGAGGATACATTGGTGATGACAAGACCCAGAATAAGGGCAAGAGCCAATAACCGCAGCCTTGACTGCATTATTTTATTATTAAATTATGTCTATAAGTAAATCAATTTTATTATTAAGAAGATATTAGTCTGTAAATATTAAATTTAAATAATAAGAATAATTTTTTGAAAGAAATAAAAGAATTTTTTTGAAAATTTGAAAAGATAAAATTTAAATTAAAATAAGAAATTAAGTTCTATTAATTAATAATTAATCTTTAATAATAATCATAATAATAAATTTAATTTTAAGAATCTTAAGAAGAAATTATTTTTTTTTCTTAAAAACTAGACATTTGTTGAATTGAAGAAAAAAAATGAAATTTCTTAAGAATTAATAGAAATTTCTTTTAAATTTAAATTAAAAATCAAATAATAAGAATAATAATGAAAAACTTAAATTTTTCAAGAAGAAATAGAAATTTTTAATTTAAAAAAAAAATTACACATTAAATTGAAGAAAAATAACAAAAATTTAAAGAAGAAATTAAGTTTTAATTAAATTAAATCTTAAACAAGAATAATAATTATAAATTTAATTTTATAAGAAGAAATAATTTATTTTTCTTAAAATAGACTTTTGTTAAATTGAAGAAAAAAAAATGAAATTTTTTAAGAAGAAATAATTGAATTTTCTTTGAAAATTAAATTAAAAATCAAATAAAAATAATAATAATAAACTTGAATTTTTCAAGAAGAAATAGAAATTTTTAATTAAAAAAAAATTACACTTATTAAATTGAAGAAAGTTAAAAAAAATTTCAAAAAAGAAATAAAGTTTTAGTTAAAAGTAAAATATTAATAATGAAATTAAAATTTTCTAAGAAATAAAAAAAATATGATTTTTATTGGATTGAAAAAAATGAATTAAATTATGAAAGAAAAAATGAAATTTTAATAAAAACTAAATTTTTATTAATAATAAAAATTATTTTTTCTTTTAAAAAATTAGTAATAAAAATAAAAATTTAATAATTACTTATTTTATTTTAAATTATATATAAAAATAAAAACAATAGATTTAAATAAAAAAAATAAAAATTTTCTAAAAAAGTGTATTTACAAAATTGAAGAAAAGAAATTAAATTTTACAAGAAAAAATAAATAAATTTTGACTAATAAAAAAAAAAATCATTTCTTGTTTTAAAAAATGAGTAATAAAAATAAAAATTTAATAATTACTTATTTTATTTTAAGGTTTGAAATAATTGAAATAAACTAGCAAGAGGAAATAAACTGGTGAAATAAGTACGCGTAGTAACACTAATCATCCTACGCACTCTTTTATATTAAAAAAGTCCCGGCGTAAGATTTCAGAAGCACAGCTTCCTCGTTCATTCTCATGCGTGGTATCAATATACACATGCAAGTACATATTGATACATATGATTGAAGCGGAGCGTTGGACTCAATATTTTAAGTAAAAGTAGTTACATGCGGTTAGCAAACTCCACTCAGCTGTGATGCGTCTGCACATTAAATCTCTACGCATTCTATTATCATTATTTATATTTTAATTAATTAATATTTTTGTGTGTAAAGATATCAATCATACAGGAAGTTTAGTTCAGATAAAAATAGATGTGACAATTTTTTATAACTTGCAATAATACTTTAATATGTTTTGCTTTTTTAATGAATAGTGAATTGAGATCAATGTAAATGTTACATTACACTCTATTGAACCTTTTTCATTACCAGTTATTTAAATTATTAGTATTGAACTTTAAATATTTATTTTTTTACCCTTGATTTTGAATTTCAATATCATATTTGTTTTTAAAGAGATTTTTTGCTTTCTTTTTTAAGAAGAAATTAATTTTTTAATTAATATAAAAAAATTTATTGAATATTCTTCAATTTAATTAATTAAAAAAATTATTTTTTAAAAGAAGAAATAAAAATTTTATATAAAAAAAAATTATTCATTTTTTTTTTATTGATAAAAATTTTAAAGAAGAAATAAAAAATTTTTTTTTTAATTTTGGAAAAAATAAAAATTATTTTTAAAGAAGAAATCAAAGTTTTAATTTTATAAAACAATATTGATAATAAAATTAAAACTTTCAATTTTTTGAGAAGAAATAATAAAACTTAAATTAAAAAAAAAATGTTTTTAAAGAAAAAATAAGAGTTTAAATTTAATATTAAATTAATAAACTTAAGAAATAAAATTTTTTTATATAAAAAAAATATTAAAATTAATTATATTGAAAAAAAGAAATCAAATTTTTAATTTAATAATGATAATGATTAAAATTTTTAAAGAAGAAACAAGAGTTTTAATTTTACAAAACAATAATAAGAAAAATAAAATTTCAATTTTTTCGAGAAAAAATAATAAAATCTTTATCAAAAAAAATATTTTTTTGAGAAGAAATAAAGTTTAAACTTAACATTAAATTTTTTCTAAGGAGAAATGAAAAATTATTAAAATTAATCAATTGAAAATGAAATAAAATAAAGTTTTTACTAAAAATAAGTTTGTAATAATAATAATAATAAATACCTTAAGTAAAATAATTAAGCTCCGTCAACTTCAAAAGATGAACTAAAACTAAACTCTCTCCATCCGCATTCAGCTTTGGATACAACTAATATAAAGCTTTTCATTACTTCCAGAGTAGTATAAGTTTCCTTACATACATATATGTGTATATGTATTCATATACACAATCTGCATGACCTCACCGGCTTCCTACACCCTCTGATCTTTTCCTTCCATAAACATATACCAGATTCTCACATCTACACTAAAAATATTTATGTTAAAATTTTATCCCAATTTAAAACTTCTTTAATCTATAATATTAAAAGAATAAGAAAAATTTTGTTACCAGGATAGTCATATGATAAAATCGGTTTTTTTTAGTGAAATTTAGTGTCATTGCAAAAGTCTTGATGTTTTATCTTGAGAAATATTGACAATTTTAAGGATATAAGCTCATCCCGATGTTACACTTATCGAGACCTTTCATTTGAGTACCCACATCAATTTTTCATATATTTATATATTTATGTATATTATATATATGTATATATGAAAAATATATCAAAAATACATGAGGGTACTCAAATGAAAGCTGTTGATAAGTACAACATCAGAATGAGCTTATATCTTTAAAATTATCAATAATTAAGAAATGACCTTTTACTTGTAAAATATTGACATTTTTCAAGATATCAGTTAATCATGATATTACACTCATCAAGAACTTTCATTAGAGTACCCACATCAATTTTTCAGATATTTATATATATATATATTAGGGTGTGTCAATCTTAGGCGATTTTTTTTTTTCAACGAAAAAACAGGCTGAAAACTTGCATGAAGGTGAGAACAGAAGCCTGTTCAAAGCGGAGCTCTTAATATTAATATTTAGAGGTGTCTGTCCCTAATTTTTCATTTCCCATTTAAATAACATAGGAAAAAAAATTCTTTTTTTTGTTTATTTTTCTAGCTCGGCATACGCACCTCATATATATAAGTCAATAGCATATTATTGTAGAAAATTCAACGCTCTACAAAAAAGGTCTCTTACACTTTTATCATAAAGACAGCCGTTCTAAAGTTATTCAGACGTAAACTTCTAAATGTATAAAATTTTGATTATTCAAGTATTAAACTGATATAAATTAATTTATTACTGTCTTAAAAATTATTTTTATATGGATAATTGGTTCTGATGCGCTAATATTTTCATAAAGTTAAAAAAAAATTACTCATGTTTCAAATTTTTTTCTTCTTTATTTCATTTACTGTAAGAAAATCATGATCCGAGTTGAATGAATTAAATTTTTGAAAAGTTTCACGGAATTAACAATTTATTACTCTACACGGAGAGAAAAGATAAGTTTGGAAAATCAGAAAAGTGCACGTCTCATAACGCTCATTTATCACAAAAAAATCTGGAAAACGGTTGACCCTAAAGGCCATCCTTGCAACTTCCGCTAATTTCATATCTAAGCGCTTAAAATTGCACTTATGAGGTTTTTGAGCTCTTCAAGTCAAAAGTCTGATAAAAGTTTCATAGAACACTATTTTTTGAACTTTCGAAGTGCAATAATTATTGAATAAATTAACGAATAATCATTAATAATAATGTATATCATTAATAATAATCATAATAATAATTTTCTTACAGTAAATGAAATAAAGAAGAAAAAAATTTGATACATGAGTAATTTTTTTTTAAGCTTTATGAAAATGTTAGCGCATTAGAACCAATTCTACATATAAAAATAACTTTTAAGACAGTAATAAATTAATTTGTATCAGTTTGATACTTGAATAATCAAAATTTTATACATTTAGAAGTTTACGTCTGAATAACTTTAGAACGGCTGTCTTTATGATAAAAGTGTAAGAGACCTTTTTTGAATGGGAAATGAAAAATTAGGGACAGACACCTCTAAATATTAATATTAAGAGCTCCGCTTTGAACAGGCTTCTGTTCTCACCTTCATGCAAGTTTTCAGCCTGTTTTTTCGTTGAAAAAAAAAATCGCCTAAAATTGACACACTCTAATATATATATATATGAAAAATATATCAAAAATACATGTGGGTACTCAAATTAAAGCTTTTGATGAGTATAACATCGAGATGAGCTTATATCTTTAAAAGTGTCAGTAATTACAAAATTACCTTGTATCTTGAGAACTATTGACATTTTCAAAGATATAAGCTCATCCTGACATTACACTCATCGAGACCTTTCATTTGAGTACCCACATCAATTTTTCATACATTTTATATATTTATATATATTACATATATGTATATATGAAAAGTATATCAAAAATGCATGTGGGTACTCAAATGAAAACTCTTGATGAGTGTAACATCAATATGAGCTTATATCTTTAAAATTGTCAATAATTAAGAATAGATCTTGTATCTTATGAACTGTTGACATTTTTATAGATGTAAGCTCACCTCGATATTACACTCATTGAGACTTTTCATTTAAGTACCCACATCAATTTTTCATATATTTATAAATTATATCAATTATATCAAAAATTCATGTGGGTACTCAAATGAAAGCTCTTGATGAGTATTACATCAGGATGAGCTTATATCTTTAAAAAAGTCAATATTTAAGAAAGTACAGCGCAATTTAACCAAAGTCACTATTTAATAATCGAAAAATTTAATTTTTTATAGTTTACTAGTCACGGCAGTCACGTAGTGACTGCAAGGTAACTAGTTAAGTAATAAAACTCGATAAATTTTGTCCAAATTCATTTATATTTTATTTAAAATAAAAATAAATTTTTCGACAAATAGTTAAAATTTTGTTTTAAAAAAAAAAAATTTCATTTCTTCTTTATTTTTCCTTAAAGACCCAGGAAAAATTCCGCCTTAAATTATAAAGAAGAAACAACGAGTTATTTTTTTTTATTTTCACATTTATTACAAATCAAATAATAAATTCAAGTCAAAAAACAAAAAAAAACAAAAAAAAAAAAAGTAGGAATAGGAAAAATAAATTTCCTGGAGCCTTAAAATTAAATTAATAATTACGTTTAAGCGCTAAATTAACAATCGAGTTATGAAAAAAAAAATCAGCTATTCAATTATTATAAATAATAACTAATAATAATATTTATTAATAATAATTAATAATAAAAAATAATAATAATAATAATAATAATAATAATAATAATAATAATAATAGTTCAGTTCCAGTGTTATCACTCGCGGACGTTTAAACTATTCGATTGTTTAAAAATTGAACGTTATTAATTTATAAAATTTTATTGGAAGGTAGTAAGACGTAAAATACGTCTTATTATTATTAATAATAATTATTAGTTAATTTGTTGTTTATTCATAACGGTATTGACGCATTTATTCTTTTTTTTAGTTTTATTATTATTGAAAGATGGAAAAAGAAAAAAGAATTTATTAATTAATATTTATTATTATTATTTTAATATATAAATTGTTAATTGTTAATTATTTTTTCTTTTTCTCGGAGGTAGTATTTTAGTAAACGCTGGGTTTTAACGGCGGTTTTGGTAGCCACCGGTGTTTCCCATTCCTGGTTGTCTCATTCCACCACGGCCGTCACGGGAAAATCCACCGCGACCTCCTCGTGGGTGCTGGCCACCTCGCATGACTCCTGGGCCACCTGAAAAATTAATAATTTATTTAAATATATTTTTATTTTTTCTAAGTCTTTAATCTATATTATTAATAATATAAGCAAAATTTTGAGGCCAATTTAGGCTAAATTCAAAATTACTCTATCTCTAGATATATAATTGATAAATGACCTTATATGTTGTGAACTATGGACATTTTTAAAGATATAAGCTCATCCTGATGTTATAGCCATCAAGAGCTTTCATTTGAGTACCCACATGCATTTTTTATAAATCTTTCATATATTTATACACATAAAATATATAAATATATAAAATATATGAAAAATTGATGTGGGTACTCAAATGAAAGGTCTCGATGAGTCTAACATCGGAAGAGCTTATATCTTTAAAAATGTCAACAATTAAGAAGTGACATTGCTATCTTGTGAACTATTGACATTTCTAAAGATATAAGCTCATCCCGATGTTATACTCATCAAGAGCTTTCATTTGAGTACCCACATGCATTTTTGATATATTTTTCATATATACATATATGTAATATATATAAATATATAAAATATATCAAAAATTGATGTGGGTACTCAAATGAAAGCTCTCGATGATTGTAACATCAAGATGAGCTTATGTCTTTAAAATTATCAATAATTAAAAACTGACAATGCTATCTTGTCAACTAATGACATTTTCAAAGATATAAGCTCATCCCGATGTTATACTCATCAAGACCTTTCATTTAAGTACCCACATGCATTTTTGACATATTTTTCATATATACATATATGTAATATATATAAAATATATCAAAAATTGATGTGGGTACTCAAATGAAAGCTCTCGATGATTGTAACATCAAGATGGGCTTATGTCTTTAAAATTATCAATAATTAAAAACTGACATTGCTATCTTGTGAACTATTGACATTTCTAAAGATATAAGCTCATCCCGATGTTATACTCATCATGAGCTTTCATTTGAGTACCCACATGCATTTTTGATATATTTTTCATATATACATATATGTAATATATATAAATATATAAAATATATAAAAAATTGATGTGGGTACTCAAATGAAAGCTCTTGATGAGCATAACATCAAGATGAGCTTATATTCTTAAAAACGTCAATATTTTAAAAAGTACAGTGCATTTTAACAAATATCTTGTGAACTATTGACAATTTCAAAGATATAAGCTCATCCAGACACTACACATCGAGACCTTTCATTTGAATACTCACATCAATTTTTCATATATTTTATATATTTATGTATATTATATATATGTTTATATGAAAAATATATCAAAAATTTATGTGGGTATTCAAATAAAAGTTCTTGATGAGTGTAACATCGGGATGAGCTTATATCTTTAAAAACTTCAATAATTAAAAAAGTACAGTGCAATTTAATAAAAGTCGTTATTTAATGAATAAAAATTTCAATTATTAATCAAAAATCGAAATTTTAATCAAAATTTTTTTTAAGTTTAAAAATCTTCATAAAATTCAATTTTTTAAAAAAATTAATCTAAAATTGCAACTCAATTTTAATTTCATGGTTTAATTAAAAAATGTAGTTGTTTTTAATAAAATTTTTCAATTACCTGGACCACGTTGCTGAGGACCCATTGATGATCTCATATTATCCTGATTTCTCATATTGTCACCAGGTATTCTCGGTTTATTTTTTTTCTCTTCAATATTTAATTTCTGTCCATTTTCATCCGGATAACAAATTGGCTAAAAAATAAATTAAATATTATTATTATTAATTAATTAAAAAAAAATAAAATATTTTAATTTTAGTTAAAAAATTAAAAAAAAAATAAAAATTTTCTAAATTTTTTGAAAATAAAAATCATTAAAATTTTCCAAAAAATAAAAATTATTAAAATTTTTTTAAAATAAAAATTATTAAAAAAAACTTACACAAGCGGCGAGTACTTTAGAAACAACATTGGAGTCTTCAAATGTAACAAAGCCATAATGAGGAACACCACGCATAGAATTGTTGGAGCCTTGAGGTCCCTTGCTACGCTCATTGCCCTTCGAGAATATTCTGAGATCAGCGACTTTGCCAAACCGTTCGAAAATGATACGCAGCTCATTTTCAGTCGCGGAGTGTGGAACGTTTCCTACAAAAAGCTGGTGGTGATCAGGCCAGTCGCGACGTCTTTCACCTCCACGGTTGTCTTTCTGTGGTGGACCTACTCGAGGTCGCTGTGGCTGGGGCTGTTGTTGGGAGTTCTGCATTCTGTTGTGCTGGTGCTGCGGTCCTGGTCCAGAGGACATTACATTCGACGACATGTTGGTGTTGTTCGAGTTCCACACGTCAATTGATGAACGTTCCTCGTTTCTCGCGTTAGAGACTGGAGGCTAAAAAAAAATTTTTTTAATTAATTTTCAGGCAAAATTAAAAAAATTAAGTATTTTTTACATAAAAATTTGAAATAAATGAAATTTAATTTAAAATAAAATAAAATTTAAAATAAAATCAAAATTTTGAATACAAATTTTTTAAATTAATTTTCAGAAAAAATTAAAAAAATAAAATATTTTTTACGGAAGTACGAGCGCTAGGCGGGGTGGGGATAGGTATCCACTCTAGCGCGGTAAGGGGAAAGCAGTAACCATATGATTTTTCTCAATATATAGATATACATTTAACATTGGCTAATGGCGGGATTTATTTTTCTTTTAATTAATACACTTTAATTAGTCGGGCAAGT
Source organism: Cotesia glomerata (assembly GCF_020080835.1). NCBI lineage: Eukaryota > Metazoa > Arthropoda > Insecta > Hymenoptera > Braconidae > Cotesia > Cotesia glomerata. The sequence continues at coordinate 19,625,143 of NC_058161.1, read as the reverse complement.
GTTAATTTTTTTGAATTAAATTTATCACTAATATATTTACTTTCATCCATAAGTTTTTTAAAAATATTCACCGACAGTTTTACGAGAAAAATACAGAAATGTATCAATGTTTGGAGGTTACCCCATAAGACCAATGTTAAATTGCTCAACTTTAAAGTTAATTATTTATTTAAATAATCGGGCAATCTCCTTCAAATTTTCAGAATTTGTTAAGACATATTTAAACTTCATATTAAAAAAAAATCAAGCCTTTTATCAAAAGTTGTCTTGGCGCTCGTACTTCCTTAAATAAAAATATTTAAGTCTGATTTTTTTACAAAATTATTGTTAATTTATAAATGACTGAAATTATAGAAAAAAAGTTAAGAAAAAACTTGTAGGAAATTTAATTTTTTACAAAAACGGCCTCTTAAGAAAAATCACTAAATGTGATATTTATCAAGATATAGAATTTTTTCTATAATATAAAGAGTTAGACTTCTATAATCTACATTATTAAGAGAATAAGAAAATTTTTGTTTCCAGGATAGTCATATGATAAAATCGGTTTTTTTAGTGAAATTTAGTGTCATTGCAAAGATTTTGACTTGAATTTGTGCCTTTTAAAGATTTCATATCATTTTTAACGATAGTCAATTTATTATGATAAGTACTTAGGCAGCATTTGAAAATAAATTATATATCTCTAGATAGATAATTAAGAAATGACCTTTTATATTATGGAATATTTATATTTTTAAAGATATAAGCTCATCCCGATGTTACACTCATCGAGACTTTTCATTTGAGTACCCACATGAATTTTTCATATATTTTATATATATATATATATATATATATATATATATATATATATATATATATATATATATATTACATATATGTATGTATGAAAAATATATCAAAAATGCATGTGGGTACTCAAATGAAAGCTCTTGATGAGTATTACATCGGATTGAGCTTACATCTTCAAAAATATCAATAATTACGAAATGACCTTGTATTTTGTCAACTATTGACATTTTTATAGATATAAGCTCATCTTGATGTTACACTCATCCAGACCTTTCATTTGAGTACCCACATCAATTTTTCATATATTTTGTATATTTATATATATATATATATATATATATATATATATATATATATATATATATATATTACATATATGTATGTATGTATCGAAAATATATCAATAATGCATGTGGGTACTCAAATGAAAGCTCTTGATGAGTGTACCATCAGGATGAGCTTATATCGTTAAAATTGTTAATAATTAAGAACTGACAGTGCTATCTTGTCAACTAATGATATTTTCAAATATATAAGGGTAATTCTCTGTAAGGATGTTTTTTGCTGTTCCAGGCATTTTTTTATTAGAAAAATTGTTATTTTGTTACTAAAAAAAAAATTATTACGAAAGTGAAAAAATATTTCTATTTGGAGCATTGAAAACTAAAATGAAATAAATTTTGGTTTTTTTGCTATAAATTCGTAAACCACCGAAATAACAGTCCCCTGGGCTGTCCCATCCCCAAAATTCAAACTTTAAGATTAAATTTTAAGTTATTCGTCCATAATATATAATTTGGTCCATAACATTTATAAACTTAATTAGTTAACTAACAATCTTCATCAATAAAAAGTACCGAAAATAAATTTGTTTCATCAAATTCATTAAACCTAAGTTCGTCCCAGGCATTTTAAGAACATTCTCCTGCCAGAAGTTCAAAGCCAAAAAAAAAATCCAGCGTGTTATTTTACCTTTTGTAAGGTTTATAAGGATCTAACTAGCCTGGAGTTAATAACCATAGGGCTGTTAGCGCTTTATCCGCATTTTATTTAGTGTCAAAGCACCGTTTGTGCTGGAAATATGTGTCTGGGCCACTTCAAAACTCACTCCCCTGGCAACTATTTTTATTTATAATTTATTTATAAAATTCGATCCATAAGTCTTAATATTATTCTAATTAATGTAAACATTCATTGAGAACTTGAAAAGTTAAATGCATTGAAATAGTTTGCTTGATTTTTCTCAATTTGATAAAAAAAAAAACAGTCCCCTGGCAAACAGTCTCCTATCATGTTATATGGCAAAAGACACACAAATATCGAAAAATCAAAAATTAAATCGGCTGTTTATTTATTATGATTAAGCTGATATTTTTGTAGCCCTTGTTAATTTTTTTTCTTATAAAATCAAAAATAATTTGGTCAGACAATTTTGTACAGATTTAAGACGTCTTTACAGAGAATCACCCATGTACAGTGTTTATATTTTTTTTAATCGGAAATTTTTTATAATTATTAAATCAAATTTTATATATAACCAAAAAAATTCTATATCTTCAAAACGCTGTATATCTTGATAAATATCAATCAGATATTTGGCTTAAATGACCTTTTTAGTAGGAAATTAAATTTCCTACGTTTGTCCTGAACTTTTTTGCTCTAAATCCAGCCATTAATTAAATAAAAAATAATTTCACAAAAAAATCATGCTAAAATTTTCACCGAAATTTTTTAGGAGAATTTTTAAGCAAAAAAATATCTTTAAAAAAAAAAAAAAACTAACCGGTGACATGGTCTTGGGGATGATGTTGCAGCTTCCACCAATAGCATTGGACCTGACAGTCCTAGCATAAGACTTGGGTTTGTTGTTGACTCCCAAGGAAGCGGTCTGCTCATTATCGGCCTCATTAACCGGCTGCTGGTTGAAGTTCTCCGTGGGTTGTTCCTGAGGTTCCTCAACACGAGTCTCCTCACTCTGGGTTTCTGGCTGCTGCTCAACAGGAGCTTCTTCCTGAGTGAACTCCGCAGCGGGTTCTACAAATAGAGCTGCCGGTTGCTGAGGAATGGGCATCATTGGAGGCTGTTGGTTCATCATGGCCTCCGGGTCATGGATTGTTCCGTTTACGACGATCATCTGGTTGCTGGTCGGAGGATAATACATCTGCTGGGGCGGAATCGCCGGCTGAGCTTGGGGAGGAAGAGGTTGTTGAACTGCTTGTTGAGCAATATGATGCTCCACTTGGACTGGCGCCTGTCCTTGTCCCTGATCATCCTCGTCAACCTCAGAGCGACCTTCCTCAGTCTCGAGACGCTCCGGGATGTCATTAGATGGCTCTGTTTCCAACTCTACTTCTTCGTCCGGGAAACCAAGGTCTTGGTAGCGGAAAATGTCGTTCAACACGTAGTAGGTTTTTGGAGCACGTGCGGCTAATACGAATGTTTGGGTGAAACGACGCATTGGCTCGCCGGCATTTGAAAATTCACCAGTCACCTGAAATTAAATTTAGAAATTTTCAATTTTTTCAGAAATTTTAATAATAACTAGCAAAGTTGCAGTCACTCCGTGACTGCAACGACTTACGAACCTGCATAAATAAAATTAGGCAATATTGAATAATGATTTTGGTTAAATCGTACTGTACTTTCTTAAATATTGAAGTTTTTTAAGATATAAGCTCATCTTGATGTTACACTTATCGAGAGCTTTCATTTGAGTACCCACATGCATTTTTGATATATTTATCATCTATACATATATGTAATATATATAAATATATGGAAAATTGATGTTGGTACTCAAATAAAAGGTCTCAATGAGTGTAATTTCAAGGTGAGCATATATTCTTAAAAATGTAAATAGTTCACAAGATAGAAGGTAATTTCTTAAATATTGATATTTTTGAAGATATAAGCTATTCCTGATGTTACACTTATCAAGAGCTTTCATTTGAGTACCCACATGCATTTTTGATATATTTATCATATATACATATATGTCATATATATAAATATATGAAATATATGAAAATATTGATGTGGGTACTAAATGAAAGGTCTCGATGAGTGTAATGTCGGGGTGAGCTTATATCTTCAAAAATGTCAATAGTTCACAAGATAGAAGGTAATTTCTTAATTATTGACAATTTTAATGATATAAGCTCTTCCTGATGTTAGAATCATCAAGAGCTTTCATTCGAGTACCCACATGCATTTTTACATATTTTTCATATATAAATATATGTAATATATATATAAATATATAAAATATATGAAAAATTGATGTGGGTACTTAAATGAAAGGTCTTGATGAGTGTAACATCAGAAAGAGCTTATATCTTAAAAAATGTCAATAATTAAGAAATGATCTTTTATCATGTGAACTATTGATATTTTCAAAGATATAAGCTCACCCCGACATTACACTCATGGAGACCTTTCATTTAAGTACCCACATCAATTTTTCATATATTTTATATATTTATGTATATTATCTATATCTATATGTGAAAAATATATCAAAAATGCATGTGGATACTCAGATGAAATCTCTTGATGAGTACGGCATCGGGATGAGCTTATATCTTTAAAAATATCATTAGTTTACAAGATAGAAGGTAATTTCTTAATTATTGACTTTTTTTAAGATATAAGCTCTTCCTGATGTTACACTCATCAAGACTTTTCATTTGAGTACCTACATCAATTTTTCATATATTTTATATATATTGCATATATGTATGTATGAAATATATATCAAAAATGCATGTGGGTATTTAAATGAAAGCTCTTGATCAGTGTAACATCGGGATGAGCTTATATCTTAAAAAACATCAATATTTAAGAAAGTACAGTGCAATTTAACAAAATTCATCATTTAATAAAGTAAATTATTATTTATTTATAGCTCACAAGTCTCAGCAGTCACGTAGTGACTGCATGGTTGCTAGTAACAATAATAATTTTAAAAAAATCTTGATATTATTATGAAAATAAAATTAAAAAAATTTTTTTACTATAAGTAATAAAAAAATTCACCTGAATAACAACTCCATCTTCCAAGGTAGCTTGAGAGTCAACTTGACTGATTCTAGTATGACAATCACGGAAATTCAATTCCTGAATTTTCTGATGAATTTCTTTCTGCCCAACCGCAGGAATAACATCGCGGTCTGTGTTGTCCAAACCACCGTGTATAAAAGCTGAATTGTGATTGTAAAATCTGAAACAAAATTAATAATATAATTTAATATTAAATAAATAATTTACTCCTTAAAAAAAAATAAAAAAAATTTTTTTAAATGAATGACATCATTTAATTTAATTATATTCATTTAAAATTGATGAATAAAATTTAACTATTTACAAATAGTCAATCATTTATAGAACAACTTTCAAATTACATCATTCGGTGTTACATTTTATTTTGTGCAATTGCCAACTGATAAACTTTTAGAAATTTTACAAAATTTTAAATACTTAAATTATAATTAATAAAAAAAAATTTTTTTTTTTTAATTATAAAAAAAATTTTTAATTTTTTTTTTTAATTGAAAAAAAAATTAAACATTTTTTTTTTTAATTAATAATTAATTTAAAAATTTTTTTCTAATTAATAATAATAATAATTACCTGTGTAAATGAGCAGGTGCTTGGTTCAACAATGTATAATATTGCCGAACAAATTCACGACCAACAGATCGTGCTGAGTGTGCTGCCGAATGTGTAGCATCCATGACCATTTCCTAATATGTTGGCTTTATTATGTAGTTATTATTAACTGTTTATTTTTATCAAAATACTACCGACTGAATATTTAAAGTTAGCTTGTAAATATAAACAAACTTTAAATAAAAAGGGTTAATTATTGTTTTTTATTTAGAATTTTATTGTCTACTTTACTTTACTTTTATTTCTATAAACTACTGTAGATTAAAAACTCAATTTTTTTCGGTTTTGAATTTTATATAAAAAATTACGTTTTGAATCTGAAACAAAAAAGATATAGTTTGTTTAAAATTTTATTTGTATGAACATCAATTTTTTTAAATAGTAAATAATTATTTATATTATCAAGAGAATAAGAACAACTTTATTTTAGGATAGTCATATGGTTTTTTTTAGTGAAATTTAGTGTCTTGATTTGAATTCGTGCCTTTTCAAGGTTTCATTTCATTCTCATCGATAGTCAATTTATTATACGTATTTAGACTAGATTCGAAAATGTTCTATCTCTAGATTCATAATTAAGAAATGACCTTGTATCTTGAGAAATATTAACATTTTTAATGACATAAGCTCATCCCGATGTGACACTCATCGAAACCTTTCATTTGAGTACCCACATCAATTTTTCATATATTTTATATATATATTATATATATGTATATATGAAAAATATATAAAAAATGCATGTGGGTACTTACATAAAAGCTTTTGATGAATGTAACATCGGAATGAGCTTATATCTTTAACAATGCCAATAATTAAAAAATTACCTTGTATCTTGTGAACAATTAATATTTTCAAAGATATAAGCTCATCCCAATGTTACACTCATCGAGACCTTTCATTTAAGTACCCACATCAATTTTTCATATATTTTATACATTTATATATATTACATATACGTATATATGAAAAATATATCAAAAATGCATGTGGGTACTCAAATAAAAGCTATTGATAAGTATAACATCAGGATGAGTTTATATCTTTAAAATTGTCAATAACAAAGAACTAACATTGCAATCTTGTCAACTAACGATATTTTTAAAGATATAAGCTCATCCCGATGTTACACTCATCGAGACCTTTCATTTGAGTACCCACATCAATTTTTCATATATTTTATATATTTATATATATTATATATATGTATATATAAAAAATATATCAAAAATGCATATGGGTACTCAAATGAAAGCTCTTGATTAATGTAACATCAAGATGAGCTTATATCTTCAAAATCCATATTATTTTTCATTTCATTTTAAAAATTATTAAAAAATCTATGTAAAAAATAAAAAAAAAAGTTTTTACTTATTTTTTTAATTTCGAATATTTAAAAAAAAATTGCCAATAAAATTTCAATTGTTAATTAAACATTTTTAATTTAATAATAATTTTTAAAAACATAAAATTAAATTTATAATTTTATCTCAAAATCTAAAATAACAAATAAATAAAACTCCCAAAATTTATATAAATAGACTTTTTTAAAAATTTTTCAATAAAAAAAAATTAATAATACACATGGCGAGTAACTACAACGCGGTCTCCTCGTGTCTTTCTAGCCGACACGCTAGCAAAATGACCCACCATTGCCCCTTGAGTCCCAAAATGCCCCAAAAATACAAACTCACTAAAATTTCAAGTCCCAAAAAATTTCTCTAAAATTTTCTTCTTAAAAAAAAAATTTAAAAAAATTCTTACAAGCTCCTCGCAATACAAAATACAACCCAAACCAAAAAATACGAAGCTGGGTCTAATAACCTCACAAAAAAAAAATGTCTGTAGTCGGCACAAAGCCGTAGAGGGACCGGGAGACATGATTAAAATTTAGGAAAAGTCTCAAAGTAAAGAAAAAAAACAGCTTAGCTCGGATGATTCGAGATTCAAGCATGGCGAATTGTTGGACGCGGTAATAAATATATTAAATAAAAATTCTCGGTATTTTTTCGTCGGCTATTTTATCGACGTCCGCCATTTTAATTTTATAATAAACAAATTAATAAACAAAGTCAATAATTACAATTAAAAAAAAAAAATGGAAATTTTTTTGCAAATAAATAAATAAAAAATAAACCGGGTGGTTTATTTCTTAGAGACTTACCTAAAGTTTAATCAGTGCGCACGTTTTTATTCTGGTCCTCAATTAGTTTTAAAAACTCGGTAATTGCTTGTAATTAAATAGCGGGTGATTACTGTAATACAACAATACAATAAATGCCTTGGTATAAAAATTAAAAATAAGAAATTATTTTATAGACACTGCGCTGAACAGTAAGTGTTTAACACTGGACACATATAATATATAAACGCTCACGGGTCTCTTTTGTGTAGGGGATGCAAGTACAGATATATATTTGGTCATGTGGTGTAGGTACTCACCTTCTTTGTCTGGTTTACTTTTAAATGCGGTGTGTCCTTTGTCGGTGATGCGATGCACCGTGGAAGCAGCGGCAGTCCTCGAGAAAATGTGGCCAAGTAAAACTAGTCACTGGGGATGAGTGCCGGGCTATTAATCGTTCAGTTTATATTATAGTTTAAGCTGTTTTCATGAAGATCAAAATGGCGAACTAAATTCTAACGCTCTGTTGGGAGGACCAATCAGCTGATGGCAGAGTTTTACTGAGGCGCACTCTGGTGGAGGATTTTTTAAAGTCTATAATGGAGTCCGTTTAAGATGACATGTAAGTTAAGTCAGTTGATTTATTTTAAAAATTTTTTTTAATAATAATAAAGTTAGCCGATGAAAATTAAGTTAGCCGACATCTAAAAATTTTTAGAATTTTTTTTTATTGAAAAAATTAATAAAAAAAAAATTTCAATTGAGAAAAACTTTAAAAACTGTAAGTGCAATTTTTAAAAAATATTTTTTTGTTCTAATTTAAATATTAAAAAAAAATCAAAAAACTAAAAACGTCGGCTGACTTCATTGTTATGGTTAGCCGAGATTTTTGATTTTTTTATTTGCTTAATTTATTAAATTATAACTAAAATATTTTTAAAAAATTGTACTTATAGTTTTTGAAGTTTTTAATAAATGAAAAAAATTTTTTTTATTTTTTTGTAATAATTCTTTAATTAAAAAAATGATAAAAATTTTGAGATGTCAGCTAACTTTATTTTCATATTTTTTAACAAATTTATTTAGAAAAATTATTTTTTAAAAATTACATTATTAATTTTTTATAATAATCAAGTTAGCTGACATTTTTGATTTTTTTATTTTGGTTAATTTATTAAATTAGAATTAAAAAATTATTTTTTTTTAAATTGCATCACTTACATTTTTTCAAATTTTTTACAAATGAAATTAAAAAAAAATTTTTTCGCAATAATTTTTTTAATAAAAAAAATTATCAAAATTTTTAGATGTCCGGTAACTTTGTTTTCATATAAAATGACTGCAAAAAAATAATACTGAAGTGAGCTGTAAATTTTTTAAAGTCTTATAACAATTCGATTACAATACTAAAAGTGTTTCTAAAAATTTTCACTGATAATTTTCTTTAATTTTTACATGTGAAATTTTTTTATTAAATTTTTTTCATAATTATTTTATTGTTATAAAATTCTAAAAAAATTTCTAATGTCTGTCAATTTCAATAATCATAAAGTTAGCCGAAATTTTTGATTTTTTTATTTTGCTTAATTTATGAAATTATAACTAAAAAGTATTTTTAAAAATTTGCATTTATAGTTTTTGAAGTTTTTAACAAATGAAAAAATTTTTTTGTCATAATTCTTTAATAAAAAAAATCCTAAAAATTTCTAGATGTCGGCTTACTTTGTTTTCATTTATTTTATGATAATAAAATTAGCCGACGTTCAACAATTTTTGATTTTTTTTGTTAATTTAATTACAAGTAAAAAAAATACTTGAAAAAAATTGCACGGATTTTTCAAAACTTCTGCATGTGAAATTTTTTCTTATAATTTTTTTATAATTATTTTTTCTTTAGATATATTTTCTATTAGCCGACATCTGAAAATTTTTATAATTGTTTTTAACAAACAAATTTTTTTCTAGAAGGTTATTTTTGAAAAATTTCATTTTTTATTTTTTTTAAAATTTATACTATGTCAATTTTTTTGCAGTAATTTATTTTCTTAAAAAAATTATTAAATATTTGCTACTTTAATTTTCATTTGAGTTTTTAGTTGAATTAAAAAAAAAATATTGGGGTTATTTTTTAAAAGTTAATATCAATTTTTCGATAATTTTATGTCAAACGTCAGTAAAAAAATAGTTATCCACTGTACACTATAAGAATAAATTTAAAAAATAATTATAATGAATTAATTAAGAATGCATTATAAGAAATTAATTTTATTTACAATTATATTTTAAAGTTCGTTCAAATTTTGTCCGCTAATATAGTATTTATTTAAATACAAATTAAACGCCCGCTTAAGATTAAAATAAATCATAAAAAGACACACAATAGGGAACTGTATTACCGGCGGTCACCAAACTTAAGAACTATTTATAGTATAGTACGTTGCTGTCTTCAACCTCTATTCACAAATAAATAATTATATATGGCTGCCAAAAGACCCGAAATTTCTTGAACTGCCAGCTGAAAAAAAATTAATTATAACTAAACGAAACAATATTAAGCTGCCATTTTCAATCCGCGGCTTCCTAGAAGATAGATAAGGAGATTAAAAAATAGATTGAGTTTAAAAATATATATTTTCAAAAGTTATCGTGTTTGCCCCTCCATAAGGACTTGATAAATCCCCTCCATAAGCCATTAAACCAATTTTTTATGTAAAAATAATAATTAATCAATTTAAAATAATTTTAATAGCTTCAACAATAATTTATCTTTCTGATTGTGCTTCTTATATCATTCATATAGACAAAATAATTCTTAAATACAATTAACTCCAAGGAGTTTGAATCAATTAACTAAGTATCCGTTGGTATAATTTTTCATGTTTGAAATAATAGAAACTATTGGAGATCGAGAAAAACGTTTGTACTGAGAAGAAAAGTATTTCAATGTCAGAAATCCTGCGTAACCGGGTTTGCCTTTGTAGAATAATCCCAGGCCACTGATTGGAGCTGGTGGTAGAGTTTCTAGAGGACGAGAGTCCAAGAAAGGAACTATTGCTGCGTTATGACTCTTCTCAGAGAAAAAAGATACCTTTAAATTTACATAGTGCTGGCCTGTCTTGCTCAATTCGTAGATCAGCTCGGAATCTCGAGGATTCTTTCTTGCACTTATGTCGATATTCATTCTGAAATTCGTCAAAAATTAAAGTTTACTGCTAGCGAGACACAAGAACACACTTGATGAGTGAAATTAAATTATACCTATCAGTGGAATTTATCTTGGAAGGATAAAACCAACGGTCTCCAACAGACGATGAATAGAAGCTACCTTCACTGTTGTAAATCACCGATCCTCGAACTGCTATTGATATTCGATCATCTTTCGTCACGACAAACTTAACTCCTGGGGATTTAAATTCAGTTAAACAAGATTGTTGCTGATTAATAAGATAGTTTGAGAAGCGATTGATAAAAAATGGATAAAACTTTAGCACCTGTGACGAATTGTCCATCGGGTATTTCAATGTCGTCTAAATTAAACCCACGAATCTTGTAACTAAGCCGAACAGTCTGAGTCGGTCCACCTGCGGGATGACCACCGTCAGTTCTCCATTTAACGGAGCTTGGATCAATTTCTCCATTGACCAGATGTCCTTCTTGGATTTGCAACGTTATCACATTCTTCTCAACGGCAAACCTGATCCCCGTGACGACTCTGCAAACCAAATACCATCAATAACCACCTTATCAAAGCAACACACCTTCAGTTACTACCGATTGTCCGAGCTGTTGGTGTAATACTCTCTCAAACTCAGCAGACGAACGCTGATGTCATTGTCAACTTGTTTATCGCAAGCACACAACTTCTCCAGCTCGCTGTGGTCACCCAGAATGCACGCAGAAGTCCAATTTTCCTTCTTGTATCCTCTGACATTGTTCCACCCATACTTCCGGCAACTTGTATCTTCACTGTTAAAATTCTCCAGGAAAACCTGAAACTCCCCGCTTTAATTACCTCCGGTATAAATTTATAAACTATCAACTTACAATCGGACAGTACATGCTGTACACGATTCCCTGCGGCAGATCCAAACGATTGAAGTTCGCCCTTATTCCGCTGCACTCATACTCCGGCTCCTTAGTGTCCAGGTAATCCGCGTTCGGGTCAAAGTACCACTTGGTCCTCTGCTCATAGTACGCCACATAGTTCTTAACGCGGATGTAATTTCTTCCTAAACATTCCATCACTAATTAATTAACTAGCTCCGCAAAATAAGTCTATCTACTAACCTTCCGACCACTCCAACGCGTCGCAGTTCTTGTACATCCTTTTATAAGTCTCATCCGTTAGGTTCAGGTGGTAATGACCTGTTTCTATTATTCTGATGACAGAGTTTTTGAACTCGGTCAATAAAAATTTCTGTTCCGTTCGTAAGCCTTTAAAGTTTATTATTAAAAGATATAAGCTCACCCCGACATTACACTCATCGAGACCTTTCATTTGAGTACCCACATCAATTTTTCATATATTTTATATATTTATATATATTACATATATGTATATATGAAAAATATATCAAAAATGCAAGTGGGTACTCAAATGAAAGCTCTTAATGAGTGTAACATCAGGATGAGCTTATATCTTTAAAAATATCAATAATTAAGAAATGGCATTGTTATCTTCTCAACTAATGATATTTTTAAAGATATATGCTCACCCCGACATTACACTCATCGAGACCTTTCATTTGAGTACCCACATCAATTTTTCATATATTTCATATATTTATTTATATTACATATATGTATATATGAAAAATATATCAAAAATGCATGTGGGTACTCAAATGAAAGCTCTTGAGGAGTATAACATCGGGATGAGCTTATATCTTCAAAATATACATTATATATTATGTATACATAAAAAATATATGAATTCATATTAATTATTGATATTTATGAAGAAAATTGATAACTTACCATCACCTGAGCCTTTAATTTTTTGATATTCATGAGCTAAAAACATCGCAGTGTATCCTTGGTACACTCCCATAAGAATTTTCTCATAAAATTTAAACAATCTTTCATAAACCGGAGGTTTATTACAATTATCATCAATATCCACCTAAAAAAAATTACTATTAAAAAAATAATCTTATTAAAGTTAGCGTATTTTGCCAAAAGGATACACGGTAAAAAATTTTGCGTCATTGCGTCAAAAAATTTTTTATTAAATTTTTAACACTTTTATGTGTAATTTTAACATTTATTGTGTTAAATTAACACAGAAAAGTGTGAAATTAACACAAAAAAGTGTTAAATATTTAACATAACAATTTTTTAACGTATTGACGCAAAATTTTTTACTGTGTAAAAAAAAAATTTTTTTTTTGCCATTCAACTCAAAAAATAAATTTTTTCTAAGCTCAGAATATCTTTAAAAAAATTGCTATAATTTTTTCTATTATATATTCTTACCTCCGATTGAAGAAACAAACTAGTGACATTAAACTCATCAAAGCTTCCACTTCCTGGATTCTGTGAGACAGCAGCAACCAAAAATTTTAAATCCTGCTCAAAAGAGTAGTCACTCACCTCTTCTATAAAAGAGTCAATATCTTCAGCATACGCTTTATAATTATCCAAATATCTTTCCACATCTCCATTGAACATCTTATCAATCCCATGAAGCACGTCGCAAAACTTGTCATGGTCAGCAGACTCTTGCTCAGTCATTTTGCCGTCGCTGAACTTTTGAGGTAGCCGATTTTCGTCAAATAAAGAGTCTTTGTACCTATCATAGGACTTGAGTTTATCAAAAAACAACTCCTTGATATTTTTCAAAGTACTGAGAGAATTTTCTTTCAAGAGATTGTTATTTGCTATCAATTTTTCAAAGCAAGTTATCAATTCCACTGCCGCTTCTTCAATATTCGCTGATTGTATCGCCGGAAGATAAATCGGCAAGCAAATTACCGTGAAAATTTTGATATTCATTTTTAAAATAAAATTTAACTCGAAGTGACTTCGAAGACGATTCAAAAGAAACTGTTGACAATTTAGAAAATTACAGACAGTTTCTTTTAAAACAACAACAAGGTCTCTAATAAGTTAATGTGACATTGAATATTTGGTAAATCCTAATTTAACTAAGCGTGAAGACGAACCATTTGATGACGCAACTGCGCTCAAGGTCGTCATAGATCTTGTGTTTTCATTAGGGGCCATTTATTAAGATTTAAAAAAATTATTACTATATTTTTTTAAACAATTTGAAAAATTGTTTTTTAACAATACCAAAAATTTTTTTACAAATAGACGCCATTTTGCGAAAAATTAAAATTTTTCTTATTCCTCCGTTTAATACCTGACGGTAAAATTGACAATATTATTTGATTTCAAATGATCCATACCGCCAAAATGGAGATCACCACCAAGCGCCTTTTTTTTACACAGAAAAAAAAGTTCACTTGAGCCAAGAAAATATTTTTCTTCCTTATTATTATCTTTTATATTTTTAAATATTAAAAACGTTAATTTATTTAGTGATTTTAATCATTATCATGTATTCCAGCTATAGAGTTATAAAAAGTGTCAAAAGAAAATTGTTATTTTTGTTTTTTTTTTTAAATAAATATTTGTTAACAAATATTCATTAACGATTAATAAATATTTATTAAATCCTATAATTTTAAAAAATTATTTATTAACAGTTAATAAAGCTTATTAAATATAAACAAATCCTTCTATCAGTGTGATCCTTTCCTAACATATCAATTTATTATTTTGGTGATTCTCTGTAAGGATGTTTTTTGTTGGCCCGGGTATTTTTTCATTAGAAAAATTGTTATTTTGTTACTAAGAAAAATTTATTACGAAAGTAAAAAAACATTTCTATTTGGAGCATTGAAAACTAAAATGAAAAAAATTTTGATTTTTTTGGTATGAATTAGTAAACCGCCGAAATAACAGTCCCGTGGGCTGTCCCATTCCCAAAATTCAAACTTTCAGATTAAATTTTAAGTTATTCGTCCATAATATATAATTTGGTCCATAATGTTTATAAACTTAATTAGTTAACCAACAATCTTCGTCAATAAAAAGTACCGATAGTAAATTTGTTTCATTAAATTCATTAAACCAAAGTTTGTCCCAGGCATTTTAAGAACAGTCCCCTACCAGAAGTTCAAAGCCAAAAAAAAAAATCCAGCGTGATATTTTACCTTTTGTAAGGTTTATAAGGATCTAACTAGCCTTGAGTTAATAACCATAGGGCTGTTAGCGCTTTATCGGCATTTTATTTAGTGTCAAAGCACCGTTTGTGCTGGAAATATGTGTCTGGGCCACTTCAAAACTCAGTCCCCTGGCAACTATTTTTAATTATAATTTATTTATAAAATTCGATCCATAAGTCTTAATATTATTCTAATTAATGTAAACATTGATTGAGAACTTGAAAAGTTGAATGCATTAAAATAGTTTGCTTGATTTTTCTCAATTTGATAAAAAAAAAACAGTCCCCTGGCAAACAGTTCCCTGTGATGTTATATGGCAAAAGATACACAAATATCGAAAAAGCAAAAATTAAATCGGCTTTTTATTTATTATGATTAAGCTGATAGCTTTTTAGCCCTTGTTAATTTTTTTTCTAATAAAATCAAAAATAATTTGGCCGGACAATTTTGTACATATTTAAGACGTCCTTACAGAGAATCACCCATATAATATTGAAATTATTTATATTGTCTATCACATTATGGTGTTGAAAATGTTAATTATTTTTTGAGAATTTATTGTTCATTTTGTTATTGAAATGTTCATTGTTATTATTTCTGTACGTATACTATATCGCGTTACTAAAACCATAAGGGCGTATCTCAAAATATACGCCTTTATGATTCTGCAAAACCATAAGGGCGTATAAAAAAATTTTTTTTGCTCCAATCAATGTAAAAATGTTGAAAACATTAACATCTATGGAAAAAACGAAAAAAAAATTTTTTTTTGTGATATGGTTTTAAGAAAACATTTTTCTAAAACCATAAGGGCGTGTCCTGTTTTTTCGGTTTATTATCAATTATAGGTCAGAGTAAGAAAAAAAATTGCAAAGGTAATAGAAATATCACTCCACAACTTAATTTATGTCAACAAATATTTATTTAAGTGAGAAAACTAATAAAAATTAAGGAAAAATAAATTCATCAGGGTATTGGTCCGATACCATCTTCATCGTCAGGATCATCTGTGTCTAAGATTATAAAAATAAAAATAAAGATTTTTTAATTTTTTTTTTAACATAACTAGATATTAACAAAAAAATTTATAAACTATGACCATGGCTGAAACTTAAACTTTGATAATACCGATGATATTTTGTGGGACAGTGCCTGATGTACAAAAATGATTTAGGTCATCAAACTTGCTTCAAGATATTGGTATTGAAGAATCATAACAATTCTCAAGAACAAAGTTTTTTTTGAATGATTTTTTTTAAATTACAGTTCTAAATGGCTTACAAAACTCTTTTGTTAATTGTAAATAGATCTGAAGTAAAAAAAAATCAATTTTGAAAAACTTTGAGGCTAATTTTATTAACTTGAAGACATACCGATTGTTCTCAAGTTGTCATGAATTTATTTTTTCTTAATTTTTCATTCGTTTTTTCACTCAAATAAATATTTGTTGATATAAATTAAGTTGTGGAGTGATAATTTCTATCACCTTTGCAATTTTTTTTCTTACTCCGACCTATAATTGATAATCAACCGAAAAAACAGGATACGCCCTTATGGTTTTAGAAAAATGTTCTCTTAAAACCATAAGGGCGTATCACCAAAAAAAAATTTTTTTTTCGTTTTTTCCATAGATGTTAATGTTTTCAAAATTTTTACATTGATTGGAGCAAAAAAAAATTTTTTATACGCCTTTATGGTTTTAGTAACGCGATATGAAAATTGTATTATTTGTAATTTGGATGGCCGCAAGGGGCTTAGACTCTATGGACAA
Organism: Cotesia glomerata; assembly: GCF_020080835.1. Taxonomy (NCBI): domain Eukaryota; kingdom Metazoa; phylum Arthropoda; class Insecta; order Hymenoptera; family Braconidae; genus Cotesia; species Cotesia glomerata. The sequence continues at coordinate 19,608,555 of NC_058161.1, read as the reverse complement.
TTATTAACAATAATAATAATAATAATAATAATAATAATAATAATAATAATAATAATAATAATAATAATAATAATAATAATAATAATAATAATAATAATAATAATAATAATCAGTTTATCATTTAGAAGATCAAGATAAAATCTTACGTAAGGAAGGGAAGTGGGGGGGGAAGGGGATCAAGAAATCTTACATATACTTATAAAGAGGTAGGGGGAGGGTCAAAAGTCACCAAAATTGTCCTTACGTAATTAATGAATGGCTCTTTAGAATAAAAAAAAACCCATTTATATTAGTTTAGTTGGTCGCTGCTGATCAGCGCGTTCGGGTCAAAATACTTGTCTATTTTTTTTTTTTCATTGAAAAAATTATTAGAAAAAAAAATTTCACATATAAAAAATTTTACGTGCAATTTTTTAAAATAAATTGTTGAAAAAAATCTTAAAAAAAATGGGGATTAATTTTTTAAAAGTTATTTTTGTTCTTTACTTACCAATTTCTATGGGGCTGCAAATCGCGGACGTTGAAGAAGCAGCGATTGACTTGATAGATAATTTTGAAAGGCTTGTGACCTTCCAGAGAAATGACTCGAAAATTTTAGAAGCGCATTCCTTGAAAATATTAAAAAATGTTAGTAATATACTGGAAAAATTAAAACCTACTAATAGGCATCTTCGGGAGCGCAACCCGAAGGTAGATAATTATTTCGAGAAAGTTATTTCGGAATTATTTCGGGAGGACTATTGGAAAGATTACAATTTGTTTTATAAAAAACTGGATAATGTAACTGAACATTTTGATACAAAAGTTAAAAATTATTTTGTTAATTATAAAAATATATCGGGGAAAATTATTGATGAATTCTTTTATAATACCCGCGGAGAGTTGACTGATGATTGGAGAGACGTTCAAATACGCCAGGTTCTTAAAATTGCTAACAGCGTTTTTGATAGTAATAATAAAAAATGTAAGATTATTTTATACTGAAATTTTTTAGAAGTATTATCTGACAATATTTTTTTATTTTGTTATTAATTAATGATAATTTATTTAGCAGATAATATTTATGACATTGAATTACGTTTGTGGAAATTTCAGGTAAGTTAAAATATTTTTTTGTTATTTGACAAAAGTGACAGTTAACAGTATATAAAATATATATAACTAGCAACCTTTCAGTCACTATGTGACTGCCGTGACTTGTAAACTATAAATAAATAAAATTAGGCTTTATTGAATAATGACTTTTGTTAAATTGCACTGTACTTTCTTAAATATTGACGTTTTTTAAGATATAAGCTCATTCTGATGTTACACTCATCAAGAGCTTTCATTTGAGTACCCACATGCATTTTTTATATATTTTTCATATATACATATATGGGTGATTCTCTGCAAGGACGTCTTGAATCTGTACAAAATTGTCCGACCAAATTATTTTTGATTTTATTAGAAAAAAAAATTAATAAGGGCTACAAAACTATCAACTTAATCATAATAAATAAACAGCCGATTTAATTTTTGCTTTTTCGATATTTGTGTGTCTTTTGCCATATAACATCACAGGGGACTGTTTGCCAGGGGACTGTTTTTTTTTTATCAAATTGAGAAAAATCAAGCAAACTATTTCAATGCATTCAACTTTTCAAGTTCTCAATGAATGTTTACATTAATTAAAATAATATTAAGACATGGATCCAATTTTATAAATAAATTATAAATAAAAATAGTTGCCAGGGGACTGAGTTTTGAAGTGGCCCAGACACATATTTCAAGCACAAACGGTGCTTTGACACTAAATAAAATGCGGATACAGCGCTTACAGCCCTATGGTTATTAACTCAAGGCTAGTTAGATCCTTATAAACCTTACAAAAGGTAAAATAACACGCTGGATTTTTTTTTTTGGCTTTGAACTTCTGGCAGGGAACTGTTCTTAAAATGCCTGGGACAAACTTTGGTTTAATGAATTTAATGAAACAAATTTATTTTTGGTACTTTTTATTGAAAAATATTGTTAGTTAATTAATTAAGTTTATAAACATTATGGATTAAATTATATATTATGGACGAATAACTTAAAATTAAATCTTAAAGTTTTAATTTTGGGAATGGGACAGCCCAGGGGACTGTTATTTTGGTGGTTTACTAATTTATAGCAAAAAAACCAAAATTTATTTCATTTTAGTTTTCACTAATAAATTTTTCTTAGTAACAAAATAACAATTTTTCTAATGAAAAAATGCCTGGGACAGCAAAAAACATCCCTACAGAGAATCACCCATATATATATAAAATATATAAATATATGAAAAATTGATGTGGGTACTCAAATGAAAGGTCTCAATGAGTGTAATTTCAAGGTGAGCTTATATCTTTAAAAATGTCAATAATTCACAAGATACAAGGTCTTTTCTTAATTATGTGCCTAGAGATACAGCATTTTCGATTGCAGCTTAAATACTTATCATAATAAATTGAATATCACTGAGAATGATATGAAACCTTGAAAAGGCACAAATTCAAGTCAAGACCTTTGCAATATGACTATCCTAGAAACAAAATTTCTTTTATTCTCTTAATAATATAGATTATTTTTTAGGAACAATTTCATGTTAACTGTGACAATGTTCCAATAGTTGAAAGATTACAAAATATGTATAAAGATATTTTAATAGGAGTTTATAAATCGTTTGCTTCTTTTATTGGAGCGTGTGAAATTGGAAGAATAAAACATTTAAGTAAGTTGTCGATTATTTTATTTAGATTAAAAAAAAAAAAAAAAAATAAAATTGGGTCAAGACAAAAAATTAGCTTAGTTAGCCTAAGCTGTCGGTTTTTAAGATTTTTATAAAAAATAAATTACAATAAAAAAAAATTTCTAATAATAATTTTTTCATAATAATATTACTGTTAAAAAATTCTAAAAAAAAATATTAATCCAAGAAAAATTCCCGTTCCAAAAATTTTTGAATCAAGATAATTTTTTTTTTTTTTTTTAGTGTACATTTGTGAAAAAAAATTTTTTTTTACTAGTGTTTTATTTTAAGAATTCCCTTATTGGATGACCGGAGTAGACTTATTGAATGAATTAAGGGCAAGTGTGATAGAAGTAATGAAAACCGGTCATGACTATTTAATAAGTAACGAATATAAATATCTAACAAGGTGGGATGAATTTGATTACAAGCTGAACAAATGGATGTACAAGAACTGCGACGCATTCGAGTGGTCGGAAGGTTAGTAGATAGACTTATTTTGCTGAGCTGGTTAATTAATTTGTGATGGAATGTTCAGGAAGAAATTACATCCGCGTGAAGAATTACGTGGCGTACTATGAGCAGAGGACCAAATGGTACTTTGACCCAAACGCGGATTACCTGGACACTAAGGAGCCGGAGTATGAGTGCAACGGATCAAGGGCGAACTTCAATCCTTTGGATCTGTCGCAGGGAATCGTGTACAGCATGTACTGTCCGATTGTAAGTTGATAGTTTATAAATTTATACCGTAGGTAATTCAAGCGGGGAGTTTCAGGTTTTCCTGGAGTATTTTGACAGTGAAGATACAAGTTGCCGGAAGTATGGGTGGAACAATGTCAGAGGATACAAGAAGGAAAATTGGACTTCTGCGTGCATTCTGGGTGACCACAGCGAGCTGGAGAAGTTGTGTGCTTGCGATAAACAAGTTGACAATGACATCAGCGTTCGTCTGCTGAGTTTGAGAGAGTATTACACCAACAGCTCGGACAATCGGTAGTAACTGAAGGTGTGTTGCTTTGATAAGGTGGTTATTGATGGTATTTGGTTTGCAGAGTCGTCACGGGGATCAGGTTTGCCGTTGAGAAGAATGTGATAACGTTGCAAATCCAAGAAGGACATCTGGTCAATGGAGAAATTGATCCAAGCTCCGTTAAATGGAGAACTGACGGTGGTCATCCCGCAGATGGACCGACTCAGATTGTTCGGCTTAGTTACAAGATTCGCGGGTTCAATTTAGACGACATCAAAATGCCCGATGGACAATTCGTCACAGGTACTATGGTTTTATCCATTTTTTATCAATCGCTTCTCAAATTGTCTTATTAATCAGCAACAATTTTGTTAAACTGAATTTAAATCCCCAGGAGTTAAGTTTGTCGTGACGAAAGATGATCGAATATCAATAGCAGTTCGAGGATCGGTGATGTACAACAGTGAAGGTAGCTTCTATTCATCGTCTGTTGGAGACCGTTGGTTTTATCCTTCCAAGATAAATTCCACTGATAGGTATAATTTAATTTCACTCATCAAGTGTGTTCTTGTGTCTCGCTAGCAGTAAACTTTAATTTTTGACGAATTTCAGAATGAATATCGACATAAGTGCAAGAAAGAATCCTCGAGATTCCGAGCTGACCTACGAATTGAGCAAGACAGGCCAGCACTATGTAAATTTAACGGTATCTTTGTTCTCTGAGAAGAGTCACAACGCAGCAATAGTTCCTTTCTTAGACTCTCGCCCTGTAGTAACTCTACCACCAGCTCCAATCAGTGGCCTAGGATTTTACTACAAAGGCACACCCGATTACGCTGGATTTTTGTCATTCAAGTACATTACTTCCCGGTTCAAACGTTTTTCTCAATCGCCAGTAGTCTCTATTATCTCTAATCATACTCTCAATTAATAAGTACGACCTCCAAATTTTATTATTCAATTTATATTTTAATCTTCATTTTCCTTGGTATTTTTCATATGAAAATATACTGCTTAAACCATGAAAGACCTTGGTGATGGTCATGAGCACCAATTGTATCATTATCAATTGAATTTATTTTTTGACGACTCTACCAACTAATTAATGGTAAATCAACTCGTCGCTTAATCAAATTATCTCTTTAATTATAAACTAACAACCTTGCAGTCACTATGTGACTGCCTGGATTTGTAAACTATAAGTAAATAAAATTTTGCTTTATTAAATAATGACTTTTGTTAAACTGTACTGTACTTTCTTAAATATTGACATTTTTAAAGATATCAGCTCATCCCGATATTACAATCATCAAGAGATTTAATTTGAGTACCCACATTCATTTTTGATATATTTTTAATATATATATATTTTAAAAATATAAGCTCATCCCGATGTTACACTCATCAAGAGCTTTCATTTGAGTACCCACATGCGTTTTTGTGATATTTTTCATATTTACATATATATACATATACATAAAATATATAAATATATAAAAAATTGATGTGGGTACTCAAATGAAAAGTCTCGATGAGTGTTACATCGGGATGAGCTTATATCTTTAAAAATGTCAATAGTTCACAAGACGCAAGGTGATTTCTTTATTATAGAATATATATATATAACATATAGTTCAAAGATATAAGCTTATACCTATGTTACACTCATCGAGACCTTTCGTTTGAGTACCCACATCAATTTTTTCATATATTTTATATATTTATATATTATATATATGTAAATATGAAAAATATGTCAAAAATGCATGTGGGTATTCAAATGAAAGGTCTCGATGAGTGTAACATTAGGATGAGCTTATATCTTTAAAAATGTCAATAGTTCCCAAGATACAAGGTCATTTCTCAATTATTTATCTAGAGATATTTCGAATGCAGATAATATATATATTATAATTTCACTCATACTTCGCCTTTAGTTACTATATATAATTTGTTTTGTGACCCTGTTATTGGCAATCCAACTATTAGATACATTTTTTCATAAATAAATAAATAAACCTACGCCCTATTTTACTCACTTTTTTCAAGCTTCAAACACCCTTACAATTCGCAAAAAAAATTCCTACTCTCTCACTATCATAAGATTTGAATGATTTTTAATAATTTCAATTTCTCAGTATATATCTATAAAATATATAATTTAATTTTTTTCAATCAATCAATATTTTTAACCAGGGATATCACGCAATATTATTTTTGGCTTGAACTTGCATATAAATACATACCAAACAAAAATATAAATTCTCTGCGTCAGCAGTACCCATAATAAAATAAAACGCATCCTCAGTACAGGTAGCGCCTGCAATACAACCTAACAAATACAAACCAGTTACAGTTACTATCATCAATACCCCCACTTACCTTCCAAGCCAGAAACTTATACTCAGCATTAAAACATCTGCGCGCGCATCCTCTCTATCAACTTGCGTCAGTCTTCCATCCACGTATAACCGTCTGCACTTGTACGTTGTAACTAGGACGCTTTCTCCTAATAACCCGGCGGCAATCAAATCGATTTCGATTGTCCAGTACCCATCCATCAGTCCGTTGTGTCATCAAAATGAACTTCCTCGTGTCAGCTCCCGGGAAAGTGATCCTCTTCGGCGAGCACGCAGTAGTGTACGGAAAAACTGCAGTGGCAGCAAGCTTGGACTTGCGAACAACTCTTCAGTTCAACGAACTCGACGCTCAGAAGAATATTATTCTTCTGAGCATGCCAAAGTTGGATCTGAAAATCGCAGTGTCATTAGCAGAAGTCTTAGAATTCTCCCGAGAGTCTCCGAAACTTACCGAGGAAAATCACGAAGAGTTCTACGAGTTTGTAAGTAAATTCGTGAGTAAGCTCCAGTATTCAGATGTCCAAAAATTGGGCTTAGAAGCGTTGTTTTACTTGTTAATTGCTGTAACGCAAAGTGAAAGCCTTGAAATAAAGCCCTTTAGCTTATTTCTGGACACTAAGCTATCAATTGGGTCAGGATTGGGCAGCTCGGCTTCTTTCGCTGTCTGCATCTCCACCAGCTTCTTACACTGGGCGAATTTCCAAAAGAACAAACTGACGAAGCTTGATGAGCTTGAGCTCCAGAAGATCTCCAAGTTTGCGATGGGCTGCGAGAAGATTATGCACGGAACGCCCTCTGGGATAGACCACACTGTCGCCATCTATGGAGCGGTGATAGAATTTAAAAAGCCTGACAAGTTAGACCCGGTTTTTGGGGTCAAGAAGATGGAGATCTTGCTGGTGGACACAAAGGTGCCTAGATGCACCAAGGATTTGGTGGCGAAGTTTGCGGAGCTGAAGATGAAGTTTCCGGGAATTGTTGACGCCATTTTGGACGCCATTGATCAGGTGGCTCAAGAAGCGCTTAAGGTGATCAGGAAGATGAGGACGGTGGATGATGAAGCTCACTGGAGGGATCTGGGTGCTCTTGTGGAGGTCAATCATGGATTGTTGGCTAGCTGCCAGGTGTCCCATCCGGCGCTGGAGAAGATCTGCGGGGCGGCAAGGGAGAAGAAGCTTAAGGCCAAGATGACTGGAGCTGGAGGAGGAGGATATGCTTATGTTCTTCTGCCACCTGGTGTGGAAGAGGAGAAGGTTCAGGAGGTGACGCAGGTTCTGGAAGGATTCGGGTTCCTGGTCACTAGATCCAGTCTTGGAGGTCCTGGAGTTAGAATTGATTAACTAATTGATTTATAGGAGTTGAGAGGAATTTTTTGTAATGGTTTTGTAATTGGATATTTATTAATAAATTGTATTTTTAAAGATGAATTGGTTTGAATTTATGAATTTTTATCTTGAGATTATCTGGGGTCAGGATTTGAATATTTTATGCTATTTTTAAAATTTTTTTTGTAAGTATTGTAGTGTTAAGAAATCTAATTTTAAATAATTTAAAAGCATCTGATTTGAATACTAGATATATAATTAACATGAAGGTAATCATTTTAAATCTTCTTTTTGAATTAAGGGTTGTAAAAGAGCGTAGAATTTTATTTTTACCAATTTTTAGAGGGATAGTTTTAGCTTAAGGTGAAAATAAATTAATTAGAAAAGCCAAAAGGGCGGATTTATAAAAATAGAAGCAGATTTTGGGTTTAGAAATTTTAAAATTTAATAATCTAAAGCCAAAAGGGCGGAGAAAATGTTTTTTGCTTATTTAAAAGCATATTCAAAGCTTGAAAATGAAAAAAAAAAAAAATGTTAAATAGCCAAAAGGGCGGAGAAAACAATTTTTTAAATTAAATAAATAAATCAATATTGTAAGCCTAAAAATGAAGAAAAAAAATAATTTAGAAAAGCCAAAAGGGCGGATGTATAAAAATGTACGCAGATTTTGGGGTTAGAAATTTTAAAATTTAGTGATCTAACGTCAAAAGGTTATAGAAATATTTAGTGGGATCGAATTGTTTTATCAATTAATTGGATACCTTTGTCTCTCTAGTTGATTATCATACCCCGAGTATTATTTTAATCTACCTTTACTAGGGATTCAAATTGCGCGCGCTCTAATCTTGAACCAATAAGGATTCAGCGTCGATATTTTCGAGTTATTTCAATACTAAGCTAACTTCAATCAACCATCAATTTTAATCTACAGGATTTTTGGACCTTTCTGAAAACCTTTTGTAATAAATACTTATTTTTTTCTACGCCCTTTTGGCTTTAATAAAATTTATCTTAAAATCAAACGTACGTATATCTTTAGATAAGCTTTTTTGGCTTTAGTAATTCAAATAATTTATTTTATATTAAAAATTTGACATTTTCCTGTTTAAAAATAGTAAAAAATGATGAAATTCGAATTCTTTTAAATAATTTCAATTCTTTTGTTGGTATATATAGATTCACAGTTGGAGTGATCGCTTATTCTCAATTCTTTTCAATCAGTATTCTTAACCAGGGTTTTAACAATCAAATTAAATGACAAAAAATTTTTGCTCTCATCCATAATTTAAGATTAGGTTAGCTTTACAAAAATATTTAGTTTTTTTCTTCAAAAGTTTTACTGTGTATTCTTAAAATATGTATAAATATACCCTCAAAATTTTTTAAAACAATTGATATAGTAGTTTTTTTTAATTTTCAAAAATTTAGTAGCTTGTTTTAATTTTCTTAGCTTTACAAAGATATTTAATTTTTTTATTCAAAAATTTTACTGTATATTCTTAAAATATGTATAAATGTGCCCCTAAAATTTTAAAAATAATTAATACAGTAGTTTTTTTTTTTAATTTTCAAAAATCGCCTTTTTTTAAGCTGTCACACTAATAGGTCCCTTAAAACTTTTTACTCAAAACTTCTAAAAAAATTAGGAAAACGGTTGATCCTGAAGGCCATCCCTGCAACTTCCCGCTAATTCCATACTTAGGCGCTTAAAATTACACCAATGACGTTTTTAAGCTCTTCGAGCTAAAAACTACGATTTATGGGTTATTTTAAGCTCTCCGAGCTCAAAGAGATTGCTTTCCTATGCTGAGCTCTTCGAGCTCAAAAGTCTGATAGAGATTTGATAAGACACTATTTTTTGAATTTTTAAACCGCAATAACTTTTGAATGAACAAACCGATTTTCACGCGGTTGGCAACATTCGACGCAGTTTTTCAAGCCTCACAAAGAATCTCAAATTTTGAATTGATCGCGCTAGGAATTTTGGAGTTATTCCGAAAAAACACTTTTTTCGGTTTTCTTTTGTTCACGATATCTCTCGAACGAATTAACCGATTTTGACCGAACTGGTGGCGATCGACGTGGTTTTTTGAGATTAAGAGCTGATTAGTTTTTAGAATTGAACCATCAAGCCGTTTAAGGTAGTACGGTTATGAAAGCAATATTTCAAGAAATCCTCGAAACTTTGAATATAAGTCATTAAATACATAATACATATGCTGTTAAAATTTGAAGACGATTTACCACACCAAGCTCGAGATAATTGCAATTGAAAATGACATTTTTGTACATGTAACATAGGAGAAGCGTGGGAAAATGACAGTATTTTTAATTTTTTCCATCGAAAGAATTTCAAGACTTTATCAAAAAACTAGTAGATTGAAGAATATGATATTTCGAACAATTAAAAAAAAAAATGAAAATTTTTTACCATGTAGTTTTCGAGATTAATTAAAATCAATTTCACTTTTAGAGGATTATTTTTAGGAGAGGGGGTACAAAAAACAGCCGCTAGTCACTGAAACCGTAGTGTGTGTGTATATGTATAGAGAATATAGTAGTGACGAGTACAGTAACGTTAAAAAATCTTAACCTACAACCTTAGCTCTGTCGATACGTATAACATGGATAGCGAGTCAAAATTTTTGATCTGGATTGTCGCGGAGGTACTACCTTAAAAGTTATTCCAAAAAAACCACATTTGAAAAAATTTTTTTTTCAGTTTTTTGAAGATATATCAAAATCTATTGATCTGAATCGGTCCAAAAAGTTTTCAAAATCTAAGTTTGGTCAAGCCCTTTCGAATGGAATCAACCGCGATGAAATCGGTCAAGCCGTTCAAAAGTTATAAGCGGTTCACATACTTTCACACACACACATACATACATACGGACACCGTGACAACCTCGCGGGGATAATCAGGGAAGCTTCCCGTGACCTTCAAACGTCGAGATCTGATGAAAACTGGATTTTTGCAAAACGGGGTGAAAACAATAACTTCCCGATTTTTGAAAATCTTCGATTTTCTTAGCGGGAAGTTAAAAATTACTAAAAATTTTTAAAATTCCAACATCTAGATACTTCAGTCAAACCTTACTTCCATTCACTCCCTAACCTCATTTATTTCCTCACTCACTCCAAATCTAACCTTAAAAATAAAAAGAAGCCATTTAAAAATTCACATCTAATCTTTATTAATACAAAAATAAAAAAGAACTTTTAAACTGAACAATCAAAAATTCATGCAAGCGAATTGTCCTTCCACCAATCCTTGTCATAGCCTTCATGAACATGATCCAACAGAACCTTCCTCCGGTCTTCGCAATAAGCCGTCTTGTCCCTAACCTTCTGCTTAACCTCAACCACACTATCATACTGCAACTCCCGTTCCAAATATTGCGCCAGTTCCTCAGTCGCAATCTCCAAATCTCGCTGATTATCCACAAAAATGTCCATCTGATTACAAGGCTCTATATAATAAGCAAACGGGTACGAGTACATCAAAGTAACCCTGCACTGTCTTAGCGCCTCCAGCGCCCTGGTCAAAAATTGAACTTCCATCCAGGACATGCCCAAAGCTTGGAACTTGGTTATAGTCTCGCCAATAATTAAGCACAAGTCATTATCTTTCTCAAAAGACTTCTTATAATTGACATATCTGTCGTAATAAAACAAGATTCTGTTGAGCTTGGACCTGTTGATCATCTGTTCATTCTGCGCTTCGGCAGATTCAAACCTATTGCAACTATAATTAACATTATGGTGCGCCCAATTTACACTGCAGATCCAGCAGAACTCATATTTGCATTTCCTGCAGGTCATGTGGTTACAGCCGCCATTTTTTTCGATCGCCGTGTGGCACTTGGGACATTCCTTGGTGTTAATTCCGATCCAGTGGGAAGTAGCCGAGTCTTCAGCGGCAGTCTTGACCCATTTTCTCAAATACTCGCACAAAATGGGCGCGTGCCACGTTTCACTGCATTTGAAACAAAATCTACGGCCACAGACACACTTTACGGGTTTAAATTCCACTTCCTGGACTTTAACCGCACGGTTGCAGTCTGGAGCCGGGCACCACTTCAATAATCTGTTGCACTCAACGAAACTCTGCGTTATCAAGCACTGGTACTTGGACCTTACCGTGGAATCCTTGATCAGCGCCATCGCGGAGGTGTCGTCAACTAAAATCTCGCACTTGTGAGCAGGACAGGAGATGGAAAGGCACTCCCCCTCTGACATCACCTTCACCGAGAGATATTTCGCCCAGCAGTCGCCGCAAAAACGGTGCCCGCACTCCAGGCCGGTCATCAAGCTCCTGATAAACGGACTCAAGCAAATTCCGCAGAACTCTGTTGAATCTGACGGGAGTTCTTTAGATTTTGAGACACTTGAAGGGTCTACTAGGCCAGCCGCCTTGAAGATGGCGGCTCTATCCTTGGAAAAATAGTCTTCCAAGAGCTTCTCTTCGTCCCACTTAAAGTGGTGCAACAAAATTCTGGCGGTTGTGCTAGGGATTAGAAGAATCAAGTTCACTGATTTTATTTTTTCTATCATCTCGGAGACTATTTTATCTGGGCTCAGTATTTTGTATTTATAGTCCTCCACGTCGGTTACTAAAGATTCTAGCTGCGCCATCTCTATGTCGTCATTGCTATCGTACTCTTCTTCTAGGTCCAGTTCAAGGTCAGGCTCGTTGTCCGACATTTTGTTTTTTTTTTTTTTTTGGCTTGGTAAGAATTAAAAATTATTGTTAGTAATTAATGAAAATCTAATCAGCTGATATTGGAAAATTTTTGTAATTTTTTTTTAAATAAAATTTGATAAGTAGAAAATTAAAAAAATTTTTTTTTAATATTTTTTTTTTTATTTAAGAATTATCAAATGTCTTCTAAATTTAGTATTACTATTAATTAATTAATTAATTAATTAGTCATTAGTAAATAATTAATTATTTTTATTTTTTATTTTAGATTTTTTTTTAATTACCTGTCCGATAAATTGAGGTTAGGAATTTTTTAAACTTCAAGAATTAGCAACTTGACGCTTTGTTGACAGCTCAACTTGAGATAAGAACTTGCGAGGCGAGTTGTAAAAGTATCAAATAAATAAAAAAAACTCACGATATTTTAATTCAAATATAAAAAAAAGTAATATTATTTTTTTAAAAATTAATTTTAATTAAGAAATATATTTAATGTGTGTTTAAAAAATTGCGGTGATAATTTAATATAAATAGTTAAATTTTTAACTGGTTAATTTACAACAGACGCTTATCTTGATCCGATTTCAATACAACGAATAATACTAACGCGATTAAGATTTTTTTTATTGCGAGTGCCGGTGAATAATGTGAATAATAACGTACTTGTCGTTTTTAATTATAGTACGGTCACAACAGACGGCGCTAGTGGTAACTTACCACTAATTTGAAGAGAGTTACTTTTTTTGGGTTTTTTTTTTTAAATGTTCAAAATTTATTTTAGTAATTAAGAAAAATTTTTTTCCAAAAAAAATTGAATAGTTAAAAATTTTGCATAATTTCTTAAAATTTTTTGACTAAAAAATTGTAAAATTTTAAAAAATTACGGCAATTATTAAGAAATATTTTCTAATTTTTTAGACTTCCATTATAATTTAATTATTATGAAAAATATTTAATAAAAAAATTTCACAGATTAAAATCTGTCGATGCTAAGTAAAACTTTTGTTTAAAAAAGTTACCTACTATGTTTCTTAAAAAAAAATTAAATAAAAAAATCCGAAGAATTAAAAATTAAGACACACTTTTTATTGCGATAAATAAGGTAAAAGACAATTGTTCCAAAAATGTCCCAAAAATTTTTCATTTATTAATTTTATGATGGATCTGCAACCGTGCAAAAAACAATTGTCTTTCTTAAAATCATTTGAAAAACGTTCAAAATTGTCCTAAAAATAGTTAAAAAATGTTCAAAAAATTTTTTGAAAATCTTTCAGAAAAGTCCAAAAAATGTTTTGAAAATATCCAAAAAATGTTCCGAAAATGTCCCAAAAATGTCCTTAAATTGTCCCAAAATCTTTCATTCATTAATTTTATGATGTATCTGCAACCGTGCAAAAAACAATTCTTAATTAATTAAAATCATTTGAAAAACGTTCAAAATTGTCCTAAAAATATTTAAAAACGTCCAAAAAATGTTCCAAAAATGTCCTAAAATTTTTCATTCATTAATTTTATGATGTATCTGCAACCGTGCAAAAAACAATTGTCTTTCTTAAAATCATTTAAAAAGCGTTCAAAATTGCCCTTAAAAATAATTAAAAACGTGCAAAAAATGTTTTGAAAATGTCCAAAAAATGTTCCGAAAATGTCCCGAAAATGTCCCAAAAATATCCTAAAATTGTCCCATAAATGTCCTAAAAATGTTCCAAAATTGTCCTAAAAATTTTTATCCATTAATCTTACGATAAATCTATAATCGTGCAACAATAAATTGTCTTTCTTAAAATCATTTGAAAAACGTTCAAAATTGTCTTAAAAATATTTAAAAAAAGTTCTAAAAATATTTTTGAAATGTCCAAATAATGATCCGAAAATGTCCTAAAAATGTCCTAAAATTGTCCCAAAAATGTTCAATAAATGTTTTATCCATCAATTTCTAGAGAAATTTACAGCTGTGCAAAAATAAATTTTTTTTTTTGTAAATCATTTAATAAACGTTTAAAATTGTCATAAAATTGAAGATCTCTGAAAATCTTTTAAAAAATACGTAAAATTGACGAGACATTACTTAAATGCACTACTTTAAAATTTCTGTTTATTTCTAAGATGTCCCAAAATTGTCCCAAATTGTGTCACGTTTGGATGTCCCAAGCTTGGGACATTTTTGGGACAACTTTTTTTTACACGGGTATACTGGAACGACGAAGGGTACATGACTGGTTTTTATTACTTAGAAAATATTCAAATGGTTCATTAGTAATAATAATTCATCCAATCATATAGAATAAACATGTAGTTACACGAAAATAATTAAATTTATCAATTTTGTCGAATTTAATATTAAAAAAAAACATGTTTTTTGAAAAAGTCTAAAAGACCCAGTATCGGAACACCTTAAATGCCTAGTCCCAATACCGAAATATGGTTGACCCAATACTGGAACGATAAATAAAACTAATTTTTTTAATCTAAAGAGTCCGCTTTTCGTAAGCTGGATTAATTAAATAATTAATTAACAAATCATAATACTTTATGTGAATTTTTCTGAATTTATATAACTAATTTATAAAATGTTATCTTCGACTTAACTTTCGGCATCCTACTACTACTACCTATAAAAAATTAAGCAGTTAATTCAGAACTCAAATGACATGTATGCATAGTGAAACTAACAATAATTATTTAATATTAAAAAATCAAATAAATTTTTACTAAAAATCAAAAAAAAAAATAAACGATTCGAGGTTATACTTGACGACACTTATGTAAAAAAGAAAATTTCAAAACAGAAATTTGCTTTTATTCTTCAAGTTAAAATTTAAGAATATTTGAAACAATTTTTATAATAAAATTACTTTCTATACTAAATGTTATTTCACAAAAACTTTTGTTGTTGTGCTTGATGTAAACAATCAACACAGTATATATCGTAAATGTCAATAAATAATATCAATATGGCTGACTGTTCCGATACTGGGTATTAGCTCATTTCGGGTGTACCAATAGACGAACAGTAAATTTTAAATAACAATAGGGTCTATTTTGTATTATCAATTAACTGCACCGAATTCTTAGTATTTGTATTAATACATAAAAAAAAAATTTTAGTGAAAAGTATTTCCATTAGGTTTCTATGAGCTTAAGATCCTCGAGTGATTTCTTAGCAAAACCATTAAGAGACCTTGATAAGTCAGAAATCTAAGACTATTGACATCATTAACATTTTTTTTAAATATTTCCAATATAATTTAAAGTTTCATTCATATTTTATTATGTAAAAAAAAGATTGAGGTTTCTAATAAAGTAAAGTTTGTTTAATTTGATTGAGTACGAGATAAAATATAAAATAATAATTGTCAAATCGTTCCGGTATTGGGTCTTTTACCTTACATAAATTAAAAATAAAAAATTATTTACAGTAGTAAAAAGATGAGTTTGACTCAAAATAAATATTCTTCAACCAAGATTACCCATATAGCAATCTTTTTCAAGGTTTGAGCAAGTCTGGTCTCAATTTCGATAGTTGTTAGTGTCTTTTTCGACTTATGGATCTTGCTCCAGATACTTGTAGCAAATTCAATTGACAAGTCTTGAACAAACCTTGTACGAGAACTTTGGGCCAGATTATAGCTCAAGAATTGTGTAAGAAAATTGAGAAAATCTGAAGATGCTAATCGATAAACTAATTATATCAATTCTTGAGAAAGACTGACACCAGAAGCATGCTGAATATACTTGTGCAAGACTTGCTCAAGATCTGCTCAAGATCAAATGTTTTCGAATGACCGTTCGCATCATTCTACCCCTCCTATATTTACTATAGGATCAGTGGATTTCATTCAGCTTAACCTTTTAGAGTATAGACCTACTGTTTTATCGATCAAGACAAAATTATTTTAAAATGAGCACCACTGAATGAATAGATCTTCAAGTAGTGGAGGGGAAAAAGTGCTATAATATATATAATGTATGATGCATCTTGAGCAAATCTTGAGCAAGTCACGCTTCAACATTTGCTGTTAGTTTTTGGTTGACAAATGCTTTAGAAATGAACAAATTACTGAGAATTACGGATCTTGAGCAAATCACGGGTAAGTGTCTGTTGTGAGTTTCTGATTCAAAAAATCCGTCAGAAAGTTTTTCAATGCACCTTGCATTAGACTTGTCTCATATTCTTGCACAAAATATCTTGAGCTAGTTATATATAAATCTTGAACCAGTTCCTTCTACATGAACTTGAGCAAGACCTATATGTAGAAAAAGACACTAGCAACTAGGGGTTTTGCTCAGGACACTGGCACCTGGGTATATACTACAACAAAAATAATAAATTTCTTTTGGGACAAAATGAAAAATTTTCAATCCAAGAAATTTATTTTTAAATAAAGAATTTTATTCTTGACTCAATAAATCAATTTTTCTTCCTTACAAAATTAATTTTCTCCAATCAAGTTAACCTATCTATATGTACAACTAAAAAATATAACCTACGTAGTTTCAACATGGGTCCACCAGCCCTTGTCATAACCTTCATTAACATGATCCTGAAGTACTTTGCAGAGTTGGTCACAATACAGAGTCTTATTCTGAATCTTGCGTATGATGAGATCAACCTCAGCATTATCAATATGCATTTCCAAAAAATGCGACAGACTATCTGTAGCATTTTCCATGTCCTGCATATTGAACTCCAGAATAGTCTTTTGGTTAGACTTTTCAGCAAAATACGCAAACACGTAGGAATACATCAAGGTCTCCCTAGTTTGGCGCAAAACATTTACCGCCTTCGTCATGACTACTTGCAAAAAGAAGACCTCTATCCATGACATTTGTAAACTTTGCCACTTATTTTGAACGTCCATCATCAAATTTCTTTCCTGCTCCAAGGAATTTAAATGTCTAATAAACCTCATGCGGTAGAAGAAATATGTCTTAAAAGCATCCGTGGGAATATCCGACTCCTGATTGACTTCTTCAGCTTCATCATACCTGTTGCATCTAGTGCTGAAGCAACGACCGGACCATTTTTTGGTGCAGATCCAGCAGAACTCATACTTACAATTCCTGCAGGTCATGTGGTTGCATCCGCCATTTTTCTCGATCGCCGCGAGGCACTGTGGACATTCCTTGGCGTTTATTCCGATCCAGTGGGAGGTAGTCGAGTCTTCAGCGGTTTTCTTCACCCATTTTCTCAAATACTTGCACAAAATAGGCGCGTGCCACATTTCACTGCACTTGAAACAAAATTTCCGGCCACAGGCACACTTTACGGGTTCAAATTCCACTTCCTGGACTTTAACCGCACGGTTGCAGTCTGGAACCGGGCACCACTTCAATAATCTGTTGCACTCAAGCAAATTTCGCAGAACTCTGTTGAATCTGAAGGGAGTTCTTTAGATTTTGAGACACTTAAAGGATCTACTAGGCCAGCCGCCTTGAAGATGGCAGCTCCGTCTTTGGAAAAATAGTCTTCCAGGAGCTTCTCTTCGTCCCACTTAAAGTGGTACAACAAAATTCTGGTGGTTGTTTTTGGCACCTCGAGAATTGTCGTGATAAATGTTATTTTTTTTAACATGTCCGTCACTATTCCTTCCGGCTTCAGGATTTCGTAGCGGTACTTTTCTTCACTGTCGAACTCCTCTAGTTCAACCTCCATCTCATAGTCCTCTGTGGTATCCATTTTGGGATCTTGAGAAATTTATGAAAACTAAAGTAGCACGTGTTTAATTATTTTTTATAAAAATTAACTTATAGTTATAAAGTTAGCCAAAATTTTTGATTTTTTTTTTTTCATTAATTAAATTAGAACCAAAAAATATTTTTTTAAAATTGCACTTCTAGTTTTTAAAATTTTTTACAAATAAAATTGTTTTTTTTTTTTTTCTTAAATAATTCGCGTGCCTAAAGGTAAAAGGGCGTATAACAATTTATGCGCTCTTTTACCTTTGCAAAGGTAAAAGGACGCATATTTTTTTTGATTGCCAATCGAGTAGTAGACACATTCTACGCTTAAAATTGAAAAAAAAAAATTGCAAACGTAAAAGGGCGTATGTCTTTAATTATACGGCCTTTTACTTTTAAGAATTCGAAATTTTGGTGATCTAAAGGTAAAAGAGCGTATAATTTTTTTTCGGCCAGTTTACAAAATAACATATTCGTAGTTTAAAAATGTGAAAAAAAAAACTTTCTGTGGTAATAGCGACGTAAAACCTCAACTATACAATTTTTTAAAGTTAAAAAAGAA
Source organism: Cotesia glomerata (assembly GCF_020080835.1). Taxonomy (NCBI): domain Eukaryota; kingdom Metazoa; phylum Arthropoda; class Insecta; order Hymenoptera; family Braconidae; genus Cotesia; species Cotesia glomerata. Next base: position 19,590,196 of record NC_058161.1, on the reverse strand, counting down.
AATATATCGAAAAAACAATAAATTACGCGTGATTATTTTCTCGCTTTTTATTTTAAGAAATAGTTATTATAAAATTTGGATTCTGGATTTTTGATCACGATGAATTAGCTGTTGTGTGAACGGCGCCAGTAGTTATATTCAATAGGGCGATTAAAGGGAGAAATTTCAAAATATTTCAAAGTTATCGGTCATTGTGATTTTTTTTATTACTTAATTTTTACGTAATTTGTTTTTTATTGATTTATTTTCTATTTGTTTATATCTTCACTTTGTATATGAGGCTGTTATTTTAGTATAACTTGTCTTGTGAAACTATTATTTAACATTTGGCATCAAAACTACAATTTTTTTTTATGCGCCCTTTTACCTTTAAGTAGTACTTTTCTTAAAACTGAAAGGGCGTATGTCTTGAGATACACCCTTTTAGCTTTAGGATACCAAATTTTTTTTTCACAGATTTTTACGTTTCAGACAATTTCAAACCGAAAGGCAAAAAAAAATTTTTTTTTACGCCCTTTTACCACAAATCCCTATTAACCCTCAGCTATACGCCATTTTACCTCTAGGCACGCGAATTATTACAAAAATTTTTTTTTTTGTAAAAACTTCAAAAAACTATAAGTGGAATTTTTTAAAAATATTTTTTAGTTTTTCATTCAAGGCCAGTTTTTCAATCCAGAATAAAATTTTATCTAATGATGAGATATATCTATACATTTCATGTATATAAATATAGATAGATAGATAGATATATTATTTATTTGACCATGAGATCGTAATCCCTTGTGGCCATACATAAGAGAAAATTACATTTTTTACATTGGTTTAATACATAGTATTAATTTTAGTACAAATATAGAATATAAATTTAAGTTACATTAAATTAAATTAATTTTAATCCGTTCAGATCAGAAACAACTACATAGTATCTTAATTAATCGATTCTAGACTATGAAAATAGTTGAATGCAGCGCTACGAAATTCATTAAAAGTATCAAGATTTGTAAGATTTGCTGGTAATGTGTATATACTGGCAATATACTGGCAATAATAATTATATTTTTATCCTGGATTGAAAAATTGCAAAAAACTTCGGCTAACTTTAATATTGTTAATTTTTAGAATTTTTTTATGATTTTATTTAGTTTATTTAAAAATTTTGCTTACCTGAAGGGAATTTTATTCTTGATGTTTGGGTTGTGTTTTTGGAAACTGATGCCTTGAGCCAAAATGTTAACCCATGCACTGACTTTTCACAACTAGAATGACTGCTACTGTGCTGTTGAATACATAGCAAAGATCTGCTTGACTCCAAAAGTGATTTTACGAGCCAGGTGGCGCTAGAGTAGTTTGGAAAGTCAAAGTAGTGGAAGTGAGAAATAAAAATGGCTGTTCAGAAAACAGCTGACTCTGTTTTTGAAAATTTTGTCATTATAGTATATTTTTAATTAATATTTTTTTATAATTTTGACAGGTAGTTTTTTTTTGTGCTTGAAGAAATTAATTTAGCGCTTCTAGGTAATTTTTTTATGAAATATTTATTTTATTTGAAACGTAAGTAGAAAATATCTATTATAAAACTTTCAAAATAAGTTACAAATTAAGGAAATTCAAGTACCCGGTTAGTGTAAAGAATGTCTATAAAAAATAATACGTAGAAGTACTTTTGATAAAAATGAAGTTGACCGATATTTCAAAATTTTTAGAAAATTTTTATTGAAAAAATTTCAATTAAGGTATTACCCTCGCCAGAGTCGTTTTCTTAGGATTTTTTTTAAACTTTGGCAGATGAATATTTATATAATTCTCCATCGATTGGCGCAATTTGAGAATTTTTGACCATCTAGTTTCCGAGATATTTAATTTCAAAGTTTGAGTTTTGAACGCTCTTATACATTACGGTATACGGGATATCGAAAAGTTTACCTACAAACATTTTTATATTTCGGAAACTTTTCTTAGGATCTTTTTAAAAAACTAGAGTGACGTTAACTAACAACTAAACAATTAAAAAAAAAAAAATTTATTGATAGTTACCACACAGTTTCAGAGATATTTATTAATAAGTAATGAAAAATTTACCAGACTTTAGCCAAGGAGGGGATACATTAATAAAGCTGTGACAACAGCGCAAGTTTTGTGAGCCGCGAAAGAAGTATGAGACGCGCATGCGCTGACAAATTTGAAAAGTTTAATTTACGTTAGGTGTAATATTATAGTTATTAATTTTATTTATTTAAAAAAAATAACAATGATTATTTTATGAAAATAAGTATTTTTCTATATTTATAAAAATTTTAAAAGTTAAGAATTTTAATATAATAATATTTATTAATCTTTTATAAGTTATAAAAATAATAGTCAGATGAAAAAATAAAAAAAATACTAAAATTTAAAATCAGTTAATAATAGATCAACATAAAAAAATTAGTTACTGATTTTTCTGAAAAAACAAAACAATATTGTCAATTATTTTTTTTCTATTTGTTATTTGCATAAGGTAATAGACCCAATAGCGGAACGAGACCCAGTACCGGAACGATTTCAGGATTATTATATTATATCTTGTTGAGTATGTTGTGGAGTTTTAAGAATTTTTATTTTTTCGAAATCTCAATGTTTTGGGTATGAAATAAAATATAAGTAAAATTTACAAGTCTATCAAAAATATTAAAAAAAAAAATAAAAGTTATCGGACCAAGCTGAGTCCTATGACTTACCTCGATTCCTTAAGGAATTTGCTAAGAAAATAGTCAGTAGTCTTAAGCTTGTAAAAAATTTAAAAAGCAACTTTTTCAGTATTTTTTTTTTTTTTCTGTGTTCGTAGAGCTATTGAGAATTCACAGTCTTAAGTGTTTATAAAAACAAAATTAATTAAAAGTATTAATTGTTGCTGTTCGTCTATTGGTACACTTAAAATTAGCTCGACCCAGTACCGGAACAGACTGCCATGTTTACTCTGCCGCTTGACACATGCAGTGTATTGTACTAAAGAGCAAGATTTAGTGCAATAAAAAAATTATTTGTGGTTTAATAATTAATACAGTGCGTACGTTTGTTATAACAATATCATCAAATATGCATAAACTTCAGTTTTAAAAATAAAACTAAATTTTTGTAGTTAATATTTTTCTCTAAAACTAATTTATAAAGTTTAACTTCCAAATCTTGTGTTTATTTGTATTACCAAATTGAAATGATATATTTTTTCATGAAATATTATTTAATTCAAGAGTATTTTACACTATGAAAAAATATTCGTCGTTAAATTTATATATCAATTAATAAATTGTGTACAGGTTTTATTAAGATGCCAAAGGTCAAAGAGAATAATAAATGTTCAGTATAAAAATTATATTTTTTATAAATAAAATTATCTTTTTTATAATTAATACTATTTTTAATAAGTTTAATTCCTCAACTAATCATTAACTTCATTATAATTTAGATGAAGCATAATTTTAGCATTTGGAGAAATTTTTATGATTCACTGTTCCGGTATTGGGACAACTATGTTCCGCTATTAGGGCTAGTCATTTTTAGCGTTCCGGTACTGGGTCTTTTGGACTTTTTCGAAAAACATTTTTTTTATTTATTAAACTTTGATTAAACTTATATTTGAATTTGTTTTCACACAACTAAATGTTTGTTTCAACCGATCTATTAAATTATTTCTTTTTCAAAGTTGCCTGTGTAATTTTAAAATAATAAATACTGATACACGGTCTTCGTCGTTCCGCTATTGGGCCCTTTACCTTAGTTATTTTCATGTTTGTTAGAGATTTCTGTCGTTTTTTAAGGACTTTTTTTTATGATTCGTCCTATATAAGTCAATTTTTTAGACATTGTAATTACATTTCCGAATAAATGGTTCTGCAGAACCATAAGGGCGTATAAAAAAATTTTTTTTGCTCCAATCAATGTAAAAATATTAAAAACATTACCACCTATGGAAAAAAAGAAAAAAAAATTTTTTTTTGGTGATACGCCCTTATGGTTTTAAGAGAACATTTTTCTAAAACCATAAGGGCGTATCCTGTTTTTTCGGTTGATTATCAATTATAGGTCGGAGTAAGAAAAAAAATTGCAAAGGTGATAGAAATTATCACTCCACAACTTAATTTATATCAACAAATATTTATTTGAGTGAAAAAACGAATGAAAAATTAAGAAAAAATAAATTCATGACAACTTGAGAACAATCGGTATGTCTTCAAGTTAATAAAATTAGCCTCAAAGTTTTTCAAAATTGATTTTTTTTTACTTCAGATCTATTTACAATTAACAAAAGAGTTTTGTAAGCCATTTAGAACTGTAATTTAAAAAAAATCATTCAAAAAAAACTTTGTTCTTGAGAATTGTTATGATTCTTCAATACCAATATCTTGAAGCAAGTTTGATGATCTAAATCATTTTTGTACATCAGGCACTGTCCCACAAAATATCATCGGTATTATCAAAGTTTAATTTTCAGCCATGGTCATAGTTTATAAATTTTTTTGTTAATATCTAGTTATGTTAAAAAAAAAATTAAAAAATCTTTTTTTTTATTTTTATAATCTTAGACACAGATGATCCTGACGATGAAGATGGTATCGGACTAATACCCTGATGAATTTATTTTTCCTTAATTTTTATTAGTTTTCTCACTTAAATAAATATTTGTTGACATAAATTAAGTTGTGGAGTGATATTTCTATTACCTTTGCAATTTTTTTTCTTACTCTGACCTATAATTGATAATAAACCGAAAAAACAGGATACGCCCTTATGGTTTTAGAAAAATGTTTCCTTAAAACCATAAGGGCGTATCACAAAAAAATTTTTTTTTTCGTTTTTTCCATAGATGTTAATATTTTCAACATTTTTTCATTGATTAGAGCAAAAAAAAAATTTTTATACGCCCTTATGGTTCTACAGAACAAAACTTTAAGCTTAATCATAATAAATAAACAGCCGATTTAAATTTTTCTTTTTCGATATTTGTGTGTCTTTTGCTATATAACATCACAGGGGACTGTTTTGTTTTTACCAAATTGAGAAAAATCAAGCAAACTATTTCAATGCATTCAACTTTTCAAGTTCTCAATCAATGTTTACATTAATTAGAATAATATTGAGACTTATGGATCGAATCTTATAAATAAATTATAAATAAAAATAGTTGCCAGGCGACTGAGTTTTTAAGTGGCCCAGACACATATTTCCAGCACAAACGGTGCTTTGACACTAAATAAAATGCCGATAAAGCGCTAACAGCCTTATGGTTAACTCAAGGCTAGTTAGATCCTTATAAACCTTACAAAAGGTAAAATAACATGCTGGATTTTTTTTTTGGCTTTGAACTTCTGGCAAGGGACTGTTCTTAAAATGCCTGGGACAAACTTTGGTTTGATGAATTTAATGAAACAAATTAATTTTCGGTACTTCTTATTGAAGAAGATTGTTAGTTAACTAATTAAGTTTATAAACATTATGGACCAAATTATATATTATGGACGAATAACTTAAAATTGAATCTTAAAGTTTTAATTTTGGGGATGGGACAGCCCAGGGGACTGTTATTTCGGTGGTTTACCAATTTATACCAAAAAAACCAAAATTTATTTCACTTTAGTTTTCAATGCTCTAAATAGAAATGTTTTTTTACTTTCGTAACAAATTTTTTTTAGTAACAAAATAACAATTTTTCCAATAAAAAAATGTCTGGGACAGCGAAAAACATCCTTACAGAGAATCACCCAGAAATACTTTTGTTATCTTGAAATTAATTTTAGAATTAATTAATAACATTTTTGAGGAAATTTCCGAAAAATTTACTCATTAAATAATTATTAACATTTAATTGACTAATAAAACAATATAGCACGCTAAATTACCGGTATATACTTGACAACACAAAAGGAGTTCCCTGATCATAAAATTTATTTATGTTTACTGTCTAACTAAAATGACTAAGATGTTCTAGCATTTAAAAAACCGCGGTTACTTATGCTTTGGGTAACTGCGCAGGCGGTGTCTTTTTGACTTTTTTTATGACATTAAAGTTGCTTGGTCATTTATTAATTTTATTTAACAAACAAAATTTATGAAACAAATCTGTTAGAAAAAAAATATTTTTAAAAAATTGCATTTTTTTCTAAAATTTCTACAAGATATTTTTTTTTGCCATAATTTATTTGTTAAAAATATTATTAAATAATCAGTCAACTTAATTTTATTTTTTTGAAATTAAATTTATTTTAAAAATTGATTTAATAAATTTTTCAATTGCTAAAATGGAATTTCTTTTTAATTACTTGTAATTCATAATTTTATAATTTGAAAATTGCCTGAAATTTTATTAATTACAAAATTTTAAATTAATTTTTAAATTTAAGAAAAAATTTATCAATTAGTAGGAATATAATTATTATTTCTAAGTACAGATAAATTGACATAATTTCAGAATTTTAAATACAAAAAAAAAAAAAATTAATTTTACAATTATTAAATTTTATTTTTTTAATTATTTTTATGACATGAATATAAAATTACAGTTTTTACATTTTTAAATAAAAATAATTAACATTTTGTTCAGTAATTTTATTACTGACATATTTATCACAATTTAGTCATTTGATGTTGAATTAAATTGAAAATCTTAAAATTTCGCTTCCTCTCTGCCGCCATGTTTCACATGATTAATCTCTACGTAGAAAAATCTAAAATTAAAAAAAAAATAACAAAAATATTATTAGTTAATATTTTTATTTTCATTTTAAATAATTAATTATTTTGAAAATAATTTAATCAGAAGCCTAATTGTCGTCAATGATACTCAGTAGCAGAACTGACTTTAAAAATCATCATTTAAAATTATTAAAAAAATGTTTTTTTTTATTTAAATTTAATATAATTCTATTTTTTTTATATTTATAATATTAAAAAAAAAAAAAAAATAGTAATTTACAATTACTTACAGAAAACTCATCAATCCATCACCACGTGGTCCACCTTTGAAAAATTCCATGCTGGAAACACGTGGTCAATTTTCACTCAAAATAATTTCTTCAAAATTTTTCTGCAAAAAAACAAAAAAAGAAAAGAAACTAATTAATTTTGTACCAAGAATTTATCAAAAAGAAATTTTAATATCTAAAATATAAAAATCAGAATTTATAAAATCTTTTTAGTCTCATCCAACAGTGCCATTCTGTTGTCTGAAGGTGTCCTAAGATAAATCATCATGTTACTTAATTTATATTATTAAGAGAATAAGAAAAATTTTGTTTCCAGGATAGTCATATGATAAAATCGGTTTTTTTTAGTGAAATATTGACATTTTTAATGATATAAGCTCATCCCGAGGTAACACTCGTCGAGACCTTTCATTTGAGTACCCACATCAATTTTTCATATATTTCATATATTTATATATATTATATATATGAATATATGAAAAATATATCAAAAATGCATGTGGGTACTCAAATGAAAGCTCTTGAAGAGCGTAACATCAAATTGAGCTTAGATCTTTAAAAATGTCAATAATTAAGAACTAACAATTCTATTTGGTCAACTAATGATATTTTAAAATATATAAGCTCATCCTGATGTAACACTCATCGAGACCTTTCATTTGAGTACCTACATCAATTTTTCATATATTCATATATATATATATATTATATATATGAGTATATGAAAAATATATCAAAAATGCATGTGGGTACTCAAATAAAAGCTCTTGATAAGTGTAACATCGGGATGAGCTTATATTTTTAAAAATGTCAATAATTAAAAAATGGCCTTGTATCTTATAAACTATTAACATTTTTTAAGATATAAGCTCATCCCGACACTACACTCATCGAGACCTTTCATCTGAGTACCCACATTAATTTTTCATATATTTTATATACTTATATATATATATATTATATATATGAATATATGAAAAATATATCAAAAATGCATGTGGGTATTCAAATGAAAGCTCTTGATAAGTGTTACATCGGGATGAACTTATATATTTAAAAACGTCAATATTTAAGAAAGTACAGTGCAATTAAATAAAATTCATTATTTAATAATGCAAAATTTTAATTTTTCTTTTATTTATAAATCACGGCAGTCACATAGTGACTGCAAGGTTGCTATTTTAACTAAATTTTCACAAATATAATTAAAAAATTAAATTTTACAAAAAAAAAACTTACTTGATATGATGGTCAACCATTTTTATCCCTCCAATTTATTATAATATAATATAAATAATTTTTAAACATACTTATTGTTAAGTATGTAACAATAAGTTTAAAGCTTAACACGTGGTCATTTAACTTTTTTTTAAAGTAAATTAACTCAACCACATGTTCACTCTAAAGCTGCCGGATACTAAAAAGAACTCTTCTAGAATTTCTGTGCTTTATATAGAACCTCACAAGGGATTCTGGTTAATATTTTTAGTTCCTAATTCTCCCGCTTGAGCGCGCCACCAACTGAAAAAAAATTATCTAGATCAATTTTTGCTCAAATAAAAAAAATTTTTAAATTGGCGCGTAAACTAAATTCAAAACAAACTTCTAGGTCGCGGTTCAGTTCTATAAACAATAAAAAATTGTTCTGAAACAAAGGCAATTTTCTCCAAGAATTAATAACATTTTTAAAATTTTTTTTTTCTTAATTTTATTGAGATAATTTTTTGTACTAAAAAAAAAATTTTTTGTTTTTAAAAACAAGTAATTAATAAAAAAAAATTTCGACTAAATTTTTGCTCAAATAAAACAAAATCTAAACTTAAGCTATAATTTCATATTCATAAAAATTGTCAAGTGCAAAAAAAAATTTTTCGATTCTAAATTTGACAATTAAAACCTCAAATTGGATATTTGATAAGGATAAAAAATGTTTTTCACGAAAAAAAATATTTTAGGAAGAAAAAAATTCTTTACCTCTGATTTTACAATTCAAAAGTGCAAAAAAAATTTTCTTTTCAAGAAAATCAAATTTTCACTACAATTTTATATTTAAAAAAATTTTAATTCTAAATTTTACACTTAAAAATGAAATTGAATATTTTTCAAGGGCACGAAAAATTTTTGAAGAAAAAAAAAGTACTTTCGTAAAAAATTTAAAATTCGCGCTAAATATACTTACTTCAAAACAAACTTCTAGGTGGCGCTTGAGTTCTAAGAACAATAAAAAATTGTTCTGAAACAAAGCCGATTTTCTCCGAGAATTAATGAAATTTTTAAATAATTTTTTTTCTTAATTTTATCTAGAGAATTTTCTAAACCCAAAAAAATTTTTTTTTTTTTTTTTAAATCAAGTCATCAATAAAAAAAAAATTCTAGCCTATAACTTCCCGAACAATGAAAAAAAACGTGTTTTATACTTAATAATTTTATTACTACATATTTATTATTAATTTGTTCATTAGCTTACAATTCTAATTAAATAAACGTAGTAAAAATTTAAACAATTAAAAAAATTGTTTAAAAATCTCATTGAACTCACAATATTATAAACTATTTTTAAAAAATATCCAGTAAAATTAATTAATAATTAATAATAATAATTAAAAAGACAAGAAAAAATTACAGTAATTATTTGTTTATTAATAGATGAATAGACAAATAAAAAAAAAGTAGACAAAAAAAAATTATTATTTTCTAATTACGTAAACTAATTTGTTAACTCTTAACTTTATTTTATTATTTAAATTTTAGTATCATTAAATATTAATTAATTAATTAACTAATTAATTAAATGGGGAAGATGATGCATGAAAAATATTCTGTACAAAAGATTGAGGATTCGGTGAAAATAATTTTAGCTCAACTTATTTACGCAATAAACCATTTAAATTGTTAATAAACAATTTAAAAAATATAAATTGTTAATCGGAAACCATTTTGGGAATGAAGATATATAATTGAATTGTAAAAAGAAAAATTTTGTTTACAATTAAAAAAAAAATTAATTATTATTATCAGTATTTATTATTATTAATTATTAATTATTAAATATTAATAATAAATTGTGAGGTCATTAGGGCCGGACAAATTTTAACGCATGTATGATACATTGGTTTGTTGGTGGGTTTTTTGATGTTGCGAATCTTGTTGTTGATTGTTATAATTATTTTGCGGCAGTTGTCTGCTTTGTTGATGACGCGATGACTTTATGGAATGATGATTCAATGAATTGTGTATTTTGCTGTAAGTTTGAAGACCTGAAAAAAAAAAAATTTTTTATTAATTTTATGCTAAAATATTATTTTATAGTTACATGCATTTAGGTTTTCAAATATCCATCGTTTCGCGCCAAAAACAACTAGCGCCAATCGGCGAGTTTTGAAAGTTCGTTTATAAGAATATTTTTTATAATTTTATATAACAGGAACAAAGCTATAAAAAAGGGTTAAATTGGACGAATTGAACTTAGAGATAATTTAAAAATTGTTTTTGTATTTTATTGAGAATTATTGGTGCGATTAAATGTGAAGTTTGAGTAGTTAGAAAATTAATTTGGGGAAAAAACAAATTTCTAACCTCAATTTTATAAGTTAAAATTTAATAGTGGAAAAAAAAATTTTTTTTGAATAAAAAAAAATTTTTAAGATTCAATTTTACAATTTATAAGTGCAAAAAAAAATTATTTCTTCATAAAATAAAAATTTAAATAATAATTTTATACTTAGAAAAATTTGCAAGTGCAAAATAAATTTTTTTTGGTAAAAAAATTTAGGTTTTTAAATATGCATTGTTTCGCGCCGAGAACAACTAGCGCAATCGGCGATTTTTAGAAGTTCTTTTAATAAGGAATTTTATATAATTTTATGACAGAAACAAAGCTATTAAAAAGGGTTAAATTGACGAATTGACCTTGGAACTAATTTAAAAATTGTTTTACTATTTTTTTGTGAATTCTTTGTGCGATTAAATGTGAAGTTTTATTAGTTAGAAAATTTATTTTGAGAAAAAACACATTTTTAACCTCAATTTTACAAGTTAAAAATTTAATAGTGCAGAAAAAATTTTTTGTGAGTTAAAAAAAATTTTTAAAGTGTAATTTAACAATTTAAAAAAAAATTAAATTCAAAAAAAAAAAAAATAAAACTTTTTAGTGAAAAAAATTGTTTACTCTTAATTGTACAGTTTAAAAGTGCAAAAAAAATTTTTCAATTCTAAATTTAACAGTTAAATACTTTATAAGTGCAAAAAAAAATATTTCAGTAAAAAAAATTCTTTGCTATTAATTTTAAATTATACAATTTAAAATTGCAAAAATTTTTTTTTTCCAATAAAATACATATTTTGACCGTAATTTCATATTTATAAAAATTTTTTAAAAATGAAATTAAATATTTTATAATTACAAAATGAATTTTTCAAGAAAAAAAATTATTTTAGTGAAAAAAAAATTCAATTTTACAATTTTCAAGTGGAAAAAAAATTATTTTTTATTAAAATACAAATTTGGACCTTAGTGTATATTGAAAAAAATTTTTAAGTGAAAAAAAACTTTTTTTTTTGTAAAAAAAATCGTTGATTCTAAATTTGACCATTAAAAATAAAATTTGAATATTTTAAAAGTACGAAAATGATTTAAAAAAAAAAAAAAAATACTTCAAACTAAATTTTACAATTTAAAAAATGAAATTGAATTATTTAAAAAAAAAAAAAAAAAAAAAAGATTTTATTTTATTTATTTATTATTTATTAGTAATAAAAATTCTCAACATATTCTTTTGTTTAGTATAATTAATTAAATAATTGCAGTTACGTGAAAAATTATTGCAATTAAATATAAAAAATTTTTTTCATCAAAAAAAAATTTTTTTTCAATTTTAATTTTTAACACAAATTACAATAAATTATTTTTTAGTCTAATTATTAAAATAATTAGTTACATACATTATTAACTAATACACATAGTGACGGATGAGTATAAAAAACGGCGACACAAAAAGAAGGATAAAGTTATAGTCAGAGAATTAGGGGACACTCACCAGTGGTAAATGAATGATTTAAACAGCATAATTGAGCTCGCGATAAACGGAATCCCCAAATTAATAGGGTTGGTGCCTTTGGTTCTGGCGACCACCACCACCCCTCTGCTTGCCGCCGTAGCCTGAGCCTCCTGAAATTCATTCATTATGCAATTGATTTTATGTTGATTATTTTACAAGTAATAAAACAAAATAAAGAATTATTATTAATTGAACAAAAACAAGAAAAAAAAATTTTACTCTTTAAAAATAATTGTAAATATTGTTACAATTACTACAACTATTAATTCTACATCTACGTTCGAAAAAAAAAAAATATTTTAATTACTAATTTATTTTTTAATAAATAATTAAGGATTAAAAACAAAAATACTCTGCAGATATACACAAAAGTGTGAAGTAAAATTAATATATATAAATAATAAAAAAAATAATGATGGATATCTGCTAATTGTTAATTTATTATTAAGTGTAATATTTATTAATTTTATTAATTATTAATTATTAAAAATAACTACTAAAGAGGCTACAGGCTAAGGTAGTAAGCTGTAGGCTGTGTCCCAAAAAATAACGTTTTTTGTTATTAATTATTAATTACTATTAATTTAGATTTTTTTTGTACCTATTTTTTTTTATTTAATTTAATTAATTTTTTAAATAAAAAAAAATTAATGGAAATAAATATAATTTTTTTTTAGCCAAGGAGAAGCAATGTGTAGTGAAAAAAAAATTTTGTGAGGATTAAGAAGGTTCGAGCGTAATTTTTTTATTTTAATTTAAAATAATTTTAACAATTTAATCATTGATTTTTAGTTTTTTAAGGAGAATATTAGATTATGCATAAAATTAATTTTTATCTAATAGTTAAAGTTCTTATTTATTTACTAGTGAAGTTTAATTTATTCCTCACCGTTGAAATTTTTGAAAAAAAAATTTCTAAAAATGTTAGAATTTTTTCAAGTCAGGCCTTAACAACTTTCTAGAATTATGGTATTAACTACCGATTAAATGGGGTAGAAAAAATTCAAAATAAAATTTTTGAAATGTTCAAAATTCATTTTTTGCAAAAAAATTTTCGCGTGCCTAAAGGTAAAAGGGCACAAATTTTTTTTTATTGCCAATCGAGTAGTAGACACATTCTACGCTTAAAATTGAAAAAAAAAATTGCAAAGGTAAAAGGGCGTATGTCTTTAATTATACGGCCTTTTACTTTTAAGAATTCGAAATTTTGGTGATCTAAAGGTGAAAGGGTGTATAATTTTTTTTTCGGCCAGTTTACAAAAGAACATATTCGTAGTTGAAAAATGTGAAAAAAAAACTTTCTGTGGTAGTAGTGGCGTAAAACCTCAACTATACAATTTCTTAAAGTTAAAAAAGAAAATATATCGAAAAAACAATAAATTACGCGTGATTATTTTCTCGCTTTTTATTATAAGAAATAGTTATTATAAAATTTGGATTCTGGATTGTTGATCATGATGAAACAGCTGTTGTGTGAATGGCGCCAGTAGTTATATTCAATAGGGCGATTAAAGCGAGAAATTTCAAAATATTTCAATGTTATCTGTCATTGTGATTTTTTTTTATTACTTAATTTTTACGTAATTTGTTTTTAATTGATTTATTTTCTATTCGTTTATATCTTCACTTTGTATATGAGGCTGTTATTTTAGTATAACTTGTCTTGTGAAACTATTATTTAACATTTGCTATCAAAACTACAATTTTTTTTTATGCGCCTTTTTACCTTTAAGTAGTACTTTTCTTAAAGCTGAAAGGGCGTATGTCTTGAGATACACCCTTTCAGCTTTAGGATACCAACTTTTTTTTTCACAGATTTTTACGTTTCAGACAATTTCAAACCGAATGGCAAAAAAAAATTTTTTTTATACGCCCTTCCAGCACAAATCCCTATTAACCCTTAGCTATAAGCTCTTTTTTACTTTTAAGCACGCAATATATAGTTTGCCGTGGAATTTATGGAGAAATTTAAATTATAAAATCACAGAAAATTTTCAAGTAACCTACATTTAAATGGCGTCAGAACATTTGGCAACGTTGCGTAGCGCTTGAGCTTCAGACCATTCAATAAATTCAAACTAAACTTTAACGCACTTGTTTTTTATACATACTTTATTAGTTAATTTATTGTTAACAAATTTTCATATTTAATAATTGAAAAATAAAACAATAATTAAAAAATACTAGCATTCTTGCCATGAGACATTAGAATTTTATGATTTTATGACTAAACATTTTTAATTAATTTATTTATTTACACTGACTGCAAAAAGTTAAACATAGTTAAGGTTATATTGTGAAAATGAAAATGTAAACAACCGAAATATAGCGTTGCCAAATCACGGACTGGTTACTAACAGCTGATTTACAACAGTCAAATTAATTTTTGTATTTAACTATTTTTTTTTTAATTTTCAAAATTTCAACGATTAATGTCTCATGTACTACTTATTTATTAATTTTATGAATTTTTTTACTTTCAGTCTTTCCAATATTCGTCAAAATTCTTTATTTTAATTTAAAATCATTTGAACAATCAAATAATTGATGATTCTTACCTATTTAATAAAATGACTGGTATTTATTACTTGCCGGATTAAATAAACAGATTTGGCAACAGCGCGTTTGATTATACCCATTAAAGAGACGTGAATGAGTGTGTGAGTTGAATATTTATCTCTCTGTAACTATATTCCTATCCTTTTCTTTTTTCTCAGCTGTTGACGCGACGTTGCCAAATCTTTATTCGAATAAATAGCTGACGATAAACGAGTCAAAAACATTAAGTTAAACTTTAAATATTTCGAAAATTATATCGGCAATGTATTATTATTAAATTTTTTTTATATTACAATAATCCAAGTTTTTTGTGTACAGTTTTTATTCGTTAAAGTTGGGAAGTTAATATTGAAAAAAATAATTAGTCTCGACTTAACGTTTGTCCGCCATAAGAGCCCGTGTATAAGGAGATAAAAAATGTGATTTTTGAAATTTAATATCTAAGTAACTAAACGGTGAATCTTTTTTAAATTTTGGGATTAGACAAATTACGTATTTATTTATACGTATACTTAATTTCAAAGCTCAAAGTTGGAAATTATTTTTAAACATTAGATTCGCTCGAACATCCTTAATTTATCGGGAAATGTTTTATTAAAATAAACCACGTGGTAAGTGTCAGTGTGGTATTTTTTAATTTAGGATTAGTAAGCTTAAAAAAATTCCGGGATTTTTTTAAAAATAGCCTAGAATTTTTTGAAGAGTGTACAAGCAAAAATTTCGGTACGAATTTTTTTTATAAAATCGAGGATTGAGGTTCGGAATTAAATAATCAAAAATATGGAGAAAAATTAATGAAAAAAAAAAAAAAAAAAAAAAAAATTGAGTCAAAAAAAAAAAACAAAAATAACAAAAAGATGAAGGAACGCTAATGCGTACCTTTACCGCGTGCACCACCGCGACCACCATTGTAGCCACCGTCGTAACTACCGCCATAGCCATAGCCGTCTGCATATGTTATTCAATGACATGGAACACACGGTATTAACAAATACAATCAACAATAATAATAAATAATGAATTACAATTGACATTATCATCATTATAAAAAAAAAAAAAAAACAAAACAAAACAAAACAAGAATTGTAAATTTTAAAAAATTTATAAAATACCGTGTTTCTAAATAATTTAATATTTTTTTTGAAAAAAAAAAAAAAAAAAAAAAAATTAATTTTTGAAGAAAAATTTTTGACAAAAAATATTTTTTTTTTTTAAAATTTGTTTTTTTTGACAAAATTTTTTTTGATAGAAAAATTGATTTTTTACTGAAAAACAAATTTGAGAAAATTTTTTTCAAAAAAAAAAAAAAAAAAAAAAAAAAAAAAAATTTTGAAAAAATTTTTATTGAAAGAAAATTATTTTTTTTAACCAAAGACCAAAAAAAAAAAGAAAAAAAAATATGAAAGTGTTAGTATGAGAAAAAAGAAAAAAAAATAGTTAAACAAGAATAAGAATAAAAATTAAAAATAAAATTGTTAAAAATAAATTTGAACATTTATAATATATTAAAATAATTATAATTAATAAAAAAAATATCTTATTATTATTATTAATAATAAAAATTAATAATAATAAATAAGGTAACTACCAAGAGAACGATATGTCAAAGATAAAAAACAGATATTTTGTTTCCCATAATAAAAGATAATTTATAAATTTATTTATTTTTTATTTTATTTTTAATTTTTTTTACTCAATAAGAATTCAAAATATTTCAATGAAATAAAATTCGAATTACGAAAACAATAAAAGTATTAAATCTTTGAATTACCGTATCCGGTGTAGTCGTAACCACCGTAGCCGCCATATCCACCGCCATAATAGTCATAACTACCATAGCCATCATATCCACCACCGTAACCTCCTTGTCCGTAACCACCGCCATATCCACCGGCTCCGTAGCCACCTTGGCTCCATCCTTGGCCACCGAAGCCGCGGCCTCGGCCTCCACGACCACCGCGGGCCGCTCCGCGGCCAGCTGCGGCTCCGCCGCGCATGCCTCCCATGCCGTCGGGTTTCGGGGTTGCTTTTTTGACATCGACCTATTTTTTAAAATATTTTTATTAATAAAATAAATGCTCTCTAGATACTTAATCAAAAAATTACCTTGTATCTTGTTAACTATTGACATTTTTAAAGATATAAGCTCATCATGATGTTACTTTCATCAAGACCTTTCATTTGAGTACCTATATCAATTTTTCATATATTTTATATATTTATATACATATTACATATATGTATATATGAAAAATATATCAAAAATGCATGTGGGTACTCAAATGAAAGCACTTGACAAGTGTAACATCGGGATGAGCTTATTTCTTTAAAAACTTCAATAGTTAAAAAGTTACAGTGCAATTTAACAAAATTCATTATTTAATAAAGCAAAATTTCAATTTTTTATAGTTCACAAGTCACGGAAGTCACATAGTGACTACAAGGTTGCTAGTAATTACCTAAATAAATTTTATTTTTATTCCTCAAATGACTAACTTACCTCTTTACCGTTGATGGTCTGTTTAGGTGTCTTCAAAAGTTCGTTGACAACTTGCTCAGACTCGAAAGTAATGAAACAGAATCCTTTGCGCTGACTCTTTGTTTTGTCGAAGGGCATCTCGACTTCGACGATCTGTTGATTTAAATTTATTAATTTATTAATAAATTAATTTTTATATTCTACTAAAAAGTAGAATAAATTAATTGTAATTTTTAATGTTGCTTACTTTGCCAAATTTATCAAAGAAACTCTTGATATCATCGTCAGACAACTCCGTCGACAAACCACCGACGAAGATTTTACCATGACGTGCTTTCGCTTTTTTGGGGTCTACTTTTTTGTTGTTTATCACGTGATCCCCAGCTGCCATAATCTGCAAATTTATTTAATTAATTAGTATTTTTTATCTGAGTAGATTTTTAATTTAGTTTAGAAGTTTTTTTTTTGCATCAGAAGCCTAATTGTCGTCAATAATACTCAGTAGCAGAACTGACTTTTAAGATCATCATGTAAATTTTTGTTTTTTTTTATTATTTTTATTTTATAGTAATTTTTATTCATTAAAAAAAAATTTATTTTTTCAATAAAAAATTGATAATTTAATTTAATTATCATTATTACTGTAATATCAACATTTTATTTTTTTTATAAAAACAAATGTTTTAGAATATTTTGACTTAGAAAATCACAACATTTTTTTAAATTACATTAATGCTCAAAATTAAAATATTTATTTTTTTTTTACAGACTACATTGATTCTCAAAATTAATTAATTTTTTTAGACTACATTGACTCAAAATCTAAACAATTATTTTAATAACTCAAAATCGAGTAATTAAATTTTAATATATTCTTAAGACTAAAAATAAATAAAAAATAAAATAATAATAATAATAATAATAATACCTTGTCCAAAGATTCAGCTTTAGAGAAAACAATAAAAGCAAATCCTCGCGATCTTCCGGTGTTAGGGTCTGTCTTAACATTGATACTTTCAATGTCACCATAGCTACCAAAGTGATCTCTTAATTCCTCTGTAAAATGAAAAAAAAAAAAAAAAAATTATAAATAATCAAATAAAATAAACAAAAAATACTAACAAAAAAAAAAAAAAAAAAAAAAAAAAATGATAATAAAAAAATTGAATCAGAATAGTACTAATAATCTCATTAAAACAGTGCCAAACTGCCTTCTGAAGGTGTCCTAAGATTTACTCATCATATTCAATTTTTTTAAATTAACCTAACATAATAAAATTATTAACTAAAAATTGAACTTACTGTCATTGGTTTCCCAACTGAGCCCACCAACGAAAAGTTTCCTATAAAAAAAATAAAAATAATTAAATATTCCAATTTATAATTAAATAAAAAAAGTTAAGCAAATCCATAAGTGCACGACTCATAATGCTCATTCGTTGAATAAATAAAGAAAAAAAGTTTGGAAAATCCAAAAGTGCACGCCTCATAACGCTCATTCATTTCTTAAGAAAAAAATTGTGTAATTGATTTAAAAAAAAAAAAATTACAATCAAGTAATTTCTTACAGAGTATTTTTTATTTTTTTTTTTTAAATATCGGCGCCCTTTTTTTTTGTCATATGCGCACGCAGTCTAAAAAAATCTAGTTTAATCAAGTGGCGCCAGAGTTTTCACGTGACAAATAAGAAAAGTTCATTTGGCTTTGTACGGTTGTATCGTAGTGAATTTTAATAAAAATTCAATTAAAAAAAAAATACGTAAACTAGGCCACTGATATGAAATACGGACCCAGTTAATCGAATTCTTAAACTAATAAAAAAGGTCCGGTCTTGAAATATCAATTTGTTTGGGAGTAATCGTTGGTACATCAAAAATGGGGTGACATCCGGACGTCCACGTAAAATTTTTTTCAAAACTTTTTTTTTTTTTTTTTTTTTTTTTTTAAAATAGCAACATGAAATGATTTTAGAAAGTAAAAGATGGTTTAACTTAAGTGTTTTTTTGGTGTAAATCTACTTATATCATTGTATAAGTGTAATATGGTTGTGATAGAGGCATTTAAAGATCACAAAATTGCTTGACCTTGACGAGTCGAGTATGAAGCACAACCTCACGCGCTTTGCGCTATGAGGCGTGCAAAATAGTTACTATTCTGAAATATTTATTTTCGATACGTCTCAAATACGTTATTATCATAGTCTCAAACGCGTGCCTTTTCTTCAAGTTTGTCAGAATCCCTACCTTTGAGCATAAAGTATCGAACATAATTTTTTGTCATATCAATTGTGAAAGTTGGATTTGAAAGAACCGTGAAAAATGTCTTATCATTGTTTATTTTATTTAAAGTAATTGTCATAGTAGTTAAATTAGGTGGAGTTGATGTTTTTGTTAATAGTTCACTCATTTTTATTAATAACTTTATAATTTAAACACAAAGCCTGTCACACGAGATTAAATCTACGTATATGTTGAAGTCGTTTACAAGATTCGACTATAGCGTATTTTAGCAGCCGTGCAGAAATGTAGAGACAGATAAAGAGAGAGAAGTTACTTTTCGATACTAGTACGAGGTAAATTAACTAAACTATACCCGTGTAAAAATGATATGATATCATTATGACGCTCATAATGAATATCATATTTTGGCTCTAATATGAGATTCATATGAAAGCCATATCAATACATTTGAAACCTGTAATCAGTAAAATACTTATGGAACGAATTTTTTTTAAACTAGATTATAAAATTTTTATTTTTCTTGTTGGAGAAAGAAAATTTCTAGTAATTTGATTATGTTTTATTATAAAATTTGATCTACAACAGATCGGTCACATGGGGATTCGTGACCAATCCATAGTGACAAACGCATAATTTCATATTGAAGTCATAATAGTATCTGCGTAAACTCATGATGGAATCAGGCTGGAATTTTTCAAATTCATTATGATATTGTTGCCTTTTAGTCATAATTCAAGAAAAAATTTTGTTTTTACTGTTGGAAATTTGTTAGGATAGTATCTTCATGATGATATTAACATAATTTCATTATTAAATCATAATGATATTGAATTGAATTCAAAATTTAATGATGGTCATATCTGCATAAAATCATAATGATATTGTTAGCCTTTTTAAATCGTGATATAAAGCTATTGTCATAACTATATACAGGAAATAATGCAAAATAATTAAATTAAAGAAATTTTGAGGACGATATAAATTGTTTTCAAAATAAAAAATAATTATTTTAAGACGAAAAAAATTTTTCAGTTAAAAATTTTTTTTAAACCAAGATAGTCAATGTTTTTCAAAATATTCTTCCAAGTTAAGAAAATCAAGGAGGAAAGTTAAGTAGTTCAACAGTTTAGTGCATGATAAAAATACTGTTTTTCTCAATTATTGTTATACATTTCCTCTGATTAACAGAAAAAATAAAAATTTTACTAATCTACTTAAGAAAGATTTGTTCTCACAGGTATTTCACTTATTACGGGTTTCCAAAGAATTAATATGGCTCATATATGAATCTCACATTAGTGCCAAAATATGAGATTCATTATGAGCTTTATAATGATATCATATCATTTTTACACGGGTAGTGTCAGAAATCGTATTCTTTATGCCCTCTGTGTGTTGCTTGAAAATCCAACTTTCACGGTTGATGTCAAAAAGATATTTTTTTTTTCAATTTTATTTTAAATATTAGGTACTTTACTTTTTTTTTTTTTCAAATATTGCGCGATGCTTTAAAAAAAAAAAAAAAATAATTGAATTGAACATCTGATTTTTTTTTTTTTAATTCTTAAAAATCGTCAGATTTATATTTTTATTATTATTTTTAATTGAAAATAATTATATTTTAAATTAAAAAAAAAATTTTTTTTTTTAATTGTTAAATTTTGATTTTTAGTTAAAAAAATAAAATTTTTAGAAAAAAAAATTTTAAATTTAAAATAAATTCTTAAAAATTGTCAGATTTTTACTTTTATAATTTTTAATTGAAAACAATTTTATTTTCAATGGAAAAAAATTTTTTTTCAGTTGTTAAATTTTGATCTTTAGTTAAAAATAAATGAAATCAAATTTTTAGAAAAAAATTTTTAAATTAAAAAAAAAATCTTACAAATTGTCAAATTTTGATTTTTAGTTAAAAAAAAAAAATAATAAAATAAAATTTTTAGAAAAAAAATTTTTAAATTTAAAATAAATTCTTAAAAATTGTCAGATTTTTATTTTTATAATTTTTAATTGAAAACAATTTTATTTTAAATGGAAAAAAAAGTTTTTTCAATTTTTAAATTTTGATCTTTAGTTAAAAAAAAATTATTTTTATTTATTTATTTATTCAATTTATATGTCAAGGCAAAATAGCCGAATGATAATAATATTAATAATTTTCATAAAAAAGTACACGTATAACAATATTAAATATATAAGACTAACATCATCATATTTTAAGGAAGTTAATAATTTTGAATGATTAAATAATATAGTTGCAAAATTCCATAGTACTGTACTATTAATATTATATCAAATTTTTAGAAAAAAATTTTTGAATTAAAAAAAAAATTCTAAAAAATTGTCAGATTTTTATTATTATTATTTTTGATTAAAACTGATTGAATTCGTGAATTTTTACGCAAGTTTTTTACGATTTTTTTTTTTTAAATATTTTTTCTGGTTCTATTATCTTAAATTGATTTTAACCAGTGACGAATTAATCTTCATGAAATTATCTATCGTGTAATTAATTAAATAGTTGCGAAATCGAGGGAAAAAATTTTTTTCAATTTTTCGCATCATGAGTCGTGCAAAAATATTTTTTAAATAATTAAATATTTAAATGAATATAAAATAAAAATTTACCTGTCATTAAGTGACTCCTGGTTACCATCACTGCCTGATCTGTAAAAAGGAAAAGCAATCAATTAGTTTAAAAATTCTCAATAAACAAATAGTTAAAATTGAAATTAATAACTAATATTAATAATTAAAAAAAAAAAAACGATTTAAATTTTTAGAATAAAAATTCTATAATTTGGACTTTGATTAACGATTTGACGCAGCGTACAAGAATTTTTATAGCAACTCAAAAATTACAATGTAAAATTCAGTAACAATTAAAATTATATCAAGTATTATTAATTATTAAAAATAAATCCATTTGCAAAACTGACTCGAATCCCCTGGAATCATCTAGAACTGCTGTTAAAAAGTACACCAAAAAATAATAATAATAAAAATAGTTAATTTCACAGTTTACAGTTTAACATTATTAAGGAATGAATTTTATTTTATTTTAATCTTCATCATTTATTATCGAAATTTTTATTATTGTATATTATATTTCCGACTATTCAACAATTCTATTTATTTATTTATTAATATATAATAAATAATTGCTGTCATACCCAAGTATAAGGTAGCTCGGTGGTTCCTGGAAAGAAATAGTGATTAGACTAACAAGTATAACTAATCCGCGACTTTACTTGACAAATTTATCATTAATTAATTAATTAATTATTTATTTATTTATTTATTTATAACACAAAACTCTAGTTCAATTAAAAAAATAAAATAAAAATCCAGATGCCTTAGAGCTGCGCCTAAAAATTTATACCAAAATATTTCTTTTTTCTTTTTTAAAGTTTTGAGTTTTCTAGGCCTTAAATACTAAAATTGTTTGGTACAAGTTAGGGTAAGTGTGGGGATTACTGTGATAGTATTTTTAAATTTAATTTTTTAAGTTATAGTTTTGATATTTAAATATTTATAATGTGAGACAAAAATTATTTTGATAATTAAATTGTAGTTTGACATATTTTTTTTAATTATAAGTATTTAATATAATTTTTAAATAAATAATAAATATTTACTAACAACCTTGAACTATAGATAAATTAAATTTTGCGTTATTAAATTATGAATTTTGTTAAATTGCACCGTACTTTCCTAAATATTGATATTTTTAAAAGTATAAGCTCAACCGAAGGTTATACTCATCAAGAGCTTTTATTTGAGTACCCACATGCATTTGTGATATATTTTTCATATATACATATATGTAATATATATATATAAATATATAAAATATATGAAAAATTGATGTGGATACTCAAATGAAAGGTCTCGATGAGTGTAACATTAGGATGAGCTTACATCTTTAAAAATGTAAATAATTGACAAGATAGCAATGTTAATTCTTAATTATTGACAATTTTAAAAATATAAGCTCATTTTGATGTTACACTCATCAATAGCTTCCATTTGAGTACCCACATGCATTTTTGATATATTTTTCATATATACATATATGTAATATATATAAAATTGATGTGGGTACTCAAATGAAAGGTCTCGATGAGTATAACATCAGGATGAGCTTATATCTTGAAAAATGTCAATATTTAAGAAATGACCTTGTATTTTGTGAACTATTGACATTTTTAGAGATATAAGCTTATTATGATGTTACACTCTTCGAGACCTTTCATTTGAGTACCCACTTGCATTTTTGATATATTTTTCATAAGTACATATATATAAATATACAAAATATATGAAAAATTGATGCGGGTACTCAAATGAAAGGTCTCGATGAATATAACATCAGGATGAGCTTATATCTTTAAAAATGTCAATAGTTCACAAGATACAAGGTCACTTCTCAATTATGTATTTAAAAATAAACCATTTTCAAATTTTTTTTTAAATATTAAAAAAATTAAAAAATTCTAAAAAAAAAATTTTTTTAAATAAAAAATTTACCTATCAATTTTTAAAAAATTGTCTCTATTAAAAAAATATCCACAGTAATTCCGACATTCACTAAAAATTACAAATTTAAAAAAACTTTACATTAAAAACAATTACATGGCACAGCTTATTTTTAACAAAATATTTTATAAAAATAATAATAACACTAACAACAACAACAACAACAATAATCAATAATAGTAATAATAATAATAATACTAATACGCAACAACAATTCTCGACTATTGGAATGTATGTATAACTTCGATTGACTGATTAACAATTTATTAAAGTAGATCTCGAATTGACTGTATATATATAACTCGGGCATGAAGAGATAATAAAGTGAATATATTTTATATATAAATTCGTGATTGAAATAGATTTTGTTCGAATAAATAGAAATCGATTCGTTTGCAATAAATCGTCATAGGGCTGGTGTGATAAATACCGTAGGCACCAGTCATGATACTCCAGAGTATTGTCAAATTGATTGATAGTATCCACCACGTAGTAGCAGATGAGATCACACATCGATAATTCAACATCACCATCATCACCACCACCATCATCATCATCATCATCATCAATTTCATCATCCAATTATTTTTGTATCTGGATCTGTTTGCTTTACCTGCAGATCAAGCCACATAAACGTTCGGTTAATTGCACTCCTGTCTGCTGTGTGTTGTAATGTGGATTAATGTTTTTTTAGATTCAATTCAAAACCTAGACGTAGTTCGTATGGACCATTATCATTAAATCATTCAATTCAATTCAATTCAATTCTCTTTATATTGATATTTTGATATTTTACATTTAGACCCAATTTGTGCTAACAAATGTTTTTTTTCCAAAATTTTTTTTAGAGACTCTACTGCGTGATCCAGCAGGAAAATTATTTTTGTTGGTATATCTGGTTCAATACTTTTTAGCAACTTATTTAGCAACTACTCTGACATTTATATTAATTTATTCTATTTAGCTTTTTAATATTTAGTTATTATTTTTATTTATTTATTATCCAGTGCTTGAAGACCTGAAGACGATTTTTTATTGAAGACTTTGAAATGGATTTTATTACTCTTGTCATTATTATCATCTCACTCTACTCATGAGTTTAGTTTAATCAAAATTACTCATTTGTAAATAGTCAATCGATTTACCATAGCTGCAATACAAAATTTAAACAAACAAAACAAAAATTTTTTTCGGCTGGTCAGTTTTTTCTATTATAATTTGTTAATTGCTACAATTCTTTTTTTCGCGAGGGAATTATTCATTTAATATTGTTGTGATTATGCTGAAAAAATTTTTTTTAGAAAATCAAGTATTAGGTTATTGATATTTTATTACTAACTTAAGTAGACACATGCAAGTTTTTATAATTTAGATAATTTAAGTTTTTTATTTCAGTGGAAATTTTTTAATACTACCTTTTAATTTTATTAAAAAAAAATTCTTAAAAGTTGTCAGATTTTATTTTTATAATTATTTTGAATTAAAAAAAAAAAAACATTCTTAAAAATTGTCAAATTTTGATTTTTAGTTAAAAAAAAATTGAATTTTTAGAAAAAAATTGTTGCATTAAAAAAAATTTTTTTTAATTGTGAAATTGTTTTTGTTGTAATTTTTAATCAAAAAGAATTTTATTTTGAATTTATAATAAAAAAATTCTTAAAAATTGTAAAATTTTGATTTTTAGTTTAAAAAAATTTTTGCATAAAAAAAAAATTCTTAAAAATTGTCAAATTGTTATTATTATAATTGTTAATCAAAAAGAATTTGATTTTGAATTTAAAATAAAAAATGATTAAAAATAGTAAAATTTTGATTTTTAGTTAAAAATAATTGAACCCTTAGAAAAAAATTTTTAAAAAAAAAATAAAATAATTAATAGAATGAATCACGAAAATGCCGTCGGCCATTTTGTGAAAAAATGAGCGTCATTCTGACCGGCGTCGGCGTACACGCGACAATGAAACACAAAAAAAAATTAATAAAATTACCACAAAAAAATACACAAAAACTATAAAAATAAATATTAAAAAAAAAAAAGTAACATTAAAACAAACTCCATAATAATAAACCAAAAATTCGGATGGAAGTGGATTAAATGAAAGAGCAAAATGTTATTTAATCCGCGCCATTTTGAAAAAATAAGAGCGCTTGGAGGAAAAAAATTCTAAGATTAAGAATAGAGTGAATTAAAAACAATAATAACAAATTTAAATAAAAAAAAAAAAAAATTTCAAGTAATAAAAAATAATTTACTTGTCATCCTGTGAATCCTGGCCGTTCTCATTGGCGTCACCGGCATCACCGCCATTTCCAGTCTCGTTTTGCGGGGCATCACCGTTTTGATCATAACTTTGATCAGTAATATCTTCGGTAAAATCTTTGTTATCTTGATCAGCCATTTTAATAATTATTTTTTAATATTTAATTTTAATAAATATTAAAATATATGTGTGTATATTATAAATAATTAAATTAATTTATAATATTAAATTAATTTTAAAATAACCTAGCACTGAGTTACTATTTTTTGGAGAAATAAAACTACTGTACACGAGAAGAATTACTAAACGCGTCTGAACTGGGCGACGAGCTGAGGGAGAAGAATGACACGACAATTGTCGATTGAAAATGCGGCTGCGTTACTAAGCATTCTGGGTAATATTTTAGTGACGCCGGTTATTACAGCCAATCAAAATCAAGCTCTCAGGTGCGTCTGAGAAAAAGTGTTCCTTCATGTTCGTCAAATGACGCCATTGCTGTTTCTCCGGATTTTTCGAGTTAATAAAACATTATTTGTTTTTTTGAAGGTAAGAATTATTTTTAATAATTTTTTTTTTGATTCCTTCAAAAGTTTTGGGGTTTTTTTTTTAGAGATTTTAAGGCCGGGTTATTTTTTTTTTAATTGGGAATTTGTATACGCACCTGGAGTGGATCAATAAGTTTAGTAAGCGGGTTTTAATATAGGCGGCGCTGTAGGCAATTGTGCGGGAAAAGTTGCGCATGCGCAAAAGGTTAATTTTTTAAACCGCGAAAATTTAAATGAAAATTAAATTAATAATTTTTTTAACAAATAAATTATTTTGTTATTATTTATTTATCATTTAAATTCATTCAAATATGATAAATACAAGAAAAGTATAAATTTAAATATAAAAATTAAAAATTTAAACTCAGTGATACATCATATAAAAAATTAGGAAAACGGTTGACCCTGAAGGCCATCCCTGCAACTTCCCGCTAATTCCATACTTAAGCGCTTAAAATTGCACCAATGACGTTTTTGAGCTCTTCGAGCTCAAAAATACAATTTATGGGTTATTTTGAGCTTTCCGAGCTCAAAAAAATTGCTTTCCTTTGCTTTAAAGCTCTTCGAGCTCAAAAGTCTGATAGAGATTTGATAAGACACTATTTTTTTAATTTTGAAACCGCAATAACTTTTGAATGAATAAACCGATTTTTACGCAGTTAGAAGAATTCGACGCAGTTTTTCAAGCCTCACAAAGAATCTCAAATTTTGAATTGATCGCGCTAGGAATTTGTCTCGGATAGCTTAACTGGTAGAGCCCTTGGCGCGTAACCGAGAGATCTGGGTTCGATTCCCAGTCTGGGCTGTCTGATTATTTTTTCAATTACGGAAAAATTCCCACTGAGTAGGTCCCCCCCCCTTTCCCCTATCCGTTCTTTCCCAACTCCCTTAAAAAAAAAATTTGCTTTAATATGGAGTTATTCCGAAAAAACACTTTTTTCGGTTTTCTTTCGTTCACGATATCTCTCGAACTAATCAACCGATTTTGACCGTACTGGTGGCGATCGACGTGGTTTTTTGAGGTTAAGAGCTGATTAGTTTTTGGAATTGAAGCTTTGAGCCGTTTAAAAGTTATTCCAAAAAAACCACATTTGAAAAAAATTTTTTTTTTCAGTTTTTTTAAGATTTCTCAAAATCTATTAATCTGAATCGGTCCAAATAGTTTTCAAAATCTAAGTTTGGTCAAGCCCTTTCGAATGGCACCAACCGCGATGAAATCGGTCAAGCCGTTCAAAAGTTATAAGCGGTTCACATACTTTCACACACACACATACATACAGACACCGTGACAACCTCGCGGGGATAGTCAGGGAAGCTTCCTGTGACCTTCAAACGTCGAGATCTGATGAAAACTCGATTTTTGCAAAACGGGGTGAAAACAATAACTTCCCGATTTTTGAAAATCTTCGATTTTCTTAGCGGGAAGTTAAAAATTGATAAAAAAATTTAACTAAATTAATTATGGCAAAAACAATTAGGAAAAAAAATTGACAGAAATTTTTATAAATTATAAATGCAATTTGTTTAAAAATAATTTTTCTAAACAAATTTTCCTGTTTAAAACAAATAAAAAATTGTCAAGTCTGCTAATTTTATATAAGGGATATTTAATAATTTTTTTAGCAAATACATTATTTTATTATTATTTATTTATTATTTAATTTTATAAAATTATGATAAATACAAGAAAAGTATAAATTTTAATATAAAAATTAAAGAGTTAAACTCAGTTGCAAAATACGAAAAATTGATAAAAAAAAATAAATTAAATTAATTATGGCGAAAAAAATTGATAAAAATTTTTATAAATTATAAATACTATTTTTTAAAATAAGTTTGTTGAAAAACAATTAAAAAATTGTCAAGACTGATAATTTTAATGTCATTATTTTAATTACTATTTTTTTTTGTAATTCGTTTATTGCTTGGAGGAAAATATTATTAGGTATTTATGGAAAATTTTATTTTATTTAAAAAAAAAATGTATAATTTTTTAAATATTTAATCTAGAATTTTGATTTTTAAATTTGAGAATTCAATTTTTAATTTTTTATAACTTATAATAATAAATTTTGGCTAAAATATAAAAAATATAAAAAAATTATAAGACACCTTTTTTAAAAAAAATTTAATTTTATATAAAAAAAATGTATTTTACATTTTTTAAATATTTAATCCAGAATTTTGATTTGAGATTTGAAAACTAAATTTTTAGTTTGGTAATTTTTTATAATTTATAATAATGCATTCTAGCTAATATATAAAAAATATAGAATAAGTATAAGACACCTTTTTTTTATAAAGTCTTAAATTTTATATAAAAAAAATCTCTTATATATATTTTTTCGTATTTTCATATTTAAACCAAAAATTCAGCTTTTAATCTTTAGGAAAAAATTTCAGTAATAAATCGAGTACAATAATAATTCTTATAAGAAATATAGACATTAATAATTATATTAAAAATTAATTGAAAAAATTCAAGATAACCTTAATGAACAAAAAAAATTTTGTTTCAACACAAAAAGACAAATTAAACATTACTAAAAAAATTGCATCATATATAAAACAGCTGACGTCATAGCTTATCTCAGCGCCATCCATCGGCTGAACCTAAATCTAAGAACAACAAAAAAAAATTGTATTTTTCACTTATATATTAGAAGAAAAAGAATATATAAAATAAAACTAAAAATGAAGTTAGTAATCGATTTCAGCGGCTTAATCTACCGGAAAAAATTCTATATAATCGAGTACTACCAGTGCGAGATAAATGGAAGTAAAATAGAATATTCCACGACAATCGTAACGAAGTTGCCGCTTTACATCGACCCGACAACAGACTCAAGGTACAAAACCTTCAAACGTGTCTACGGCGTGAAGCTATCAGCGGGTTTCATTAAAGTAGATCAATTCCGCCGGAAATTAACGAAGCTTATTCCAAAAATGGACACAGTTTATTTGAGAAACGAATACTATCACCAATTATTCATCGAGTTTCTTAGAAAAAACTTTTCTAACATCGAATACTTAGAAGATTTAGGTTACCTTAAAGACCCAGTAGTGTTTACAACTTGTCCTTACCATGAAAATCCCGGTAAAAACTACTGCGCGACGATGAACGCAATCGAAATGGCGCTTTGGTTGGTGAACACTTACGATGTTGAAATAGAATCGCTTAAAATGGCGAAGCGCGTGCAGTTGGTGATTCATTTCAATGGGTACTACTCATCCAAAGAGTATTTCTTCAAAGAACTGAGTATCTACGGCTTGGATAGCCGAGGAGTCATTGTTTATCATCAGTGGTTCGTTGCGAAGCCGGCTAAGGTAGCAGTAGACAAAATGGCCGAAGTTTGGGCTGCGTATGATGTTAATGTCTATGATAAGTACGGAATAAAATGGTACGACGGTTTCGTTTCTGCGTCAAAAATCAAGGATACTTTCTTTCGCATTTTGTCTTATTCAAATAGTGAGACTGTTTATGTAAATAGCTTGCATGAGAAGAATATCTTCAAGACATTTAATGAATTTCCGGTTGAAGTAGTTTGTTTGAATGATTTTGGCTATGTTCACAAAATGCCGGCTAAGCCTACCAAGTGTAAATATCATATTCATACAAATATGACAAAAAATGTCTGCATTGATGATTTAAGTGTGGACATGGTGGCTTTTGTCCAAAAAAATGGATTGTTGAATCCTGATATACGCTTTGAGATTAAAAAGTTTCGTAGCCTGTCTCAACTTATTGTCGGTACAACGAAATGATTTTATTGAATTATTCCGAAGATTCATTATATATTAGAGAAATTGAATTTTTTTTTCTTTGGAAAGTTTAAGGAGATCCACGCGAAGTAGTCAAATTTTTAAAACTTCCTGAAAATTTTTAAATTCAATCTACGTACACGAAAAAAAGTAAACTATAATAAATAACAGTCGATTTATAATAAGTAATGATCAACTGCTAAAAATTACCATTTCAAACAGTAAAATCGTGATTTTACTATTCACTTTATAATATTTACCATTTAAAGGTTACAATTTACTCTTTACATGGAAGAAAATACTATTTCAAACAGTAATATTCGCTATGTTAATGTCTAAAATGTTAAAAAGTATAATAATTAAGAATTCAGAGTTTGATATTTATCATTTCGTACCTAAAAAATGATCGCAATGATATGTAAAAAGTATAAAATAAAGTTAGTAAATTTTTAATACAAGCAACTTCAATATTTAATAAGTAAAATGATAAATTTTAAACGCTACGCTAAAAATCAAACTGTAATTATTGACTTGCTTGGACTGGTAAAATGTATATTTTAAAAGTATAATTTTTACTGTTTCAAATGTTAAATTCTCCCAGAGTGAGACCCCCTTTTCCTCATCTGAGTTCCCCTTCTCCTCATAATATGGACTAAATATTGAAATGACAATTTTTACTGTTTGAAACTGTAATTTTTTAAGATGAAAGAGTCGTTATTTACTATAGTGACAGCTACTAATCACTTATTTTGGATATTAAATTATAAATTGTGGCTTTTATACTTTCTACATTAAGTTCTGTAATATTTATATTTTTGCCACCCCGATGTCCGCTTTACTGTTTGAAACTATAAAAATTAACCGGAATCTGATTGAATATTAGAGTTTACTTTTTTCCGTGTAGCCTAATAATTAATAAAAAAATAATAAAAAGCAGGATATTTAATTAAATAATTAGGTTTAAAAATTGTAATTTTTTCATGTAAAATGGAGATTCCACCAGCCGTGTATTTGGTTAAGAATTTAATGCAATTAACGATTTAAAAAAAAAATTTATTTTCATTTAATTTGATTAAAAATATAATAAGCTAAATAATAAAACAATAAAAAAGTAGCTTTCCGAACGTATTACGGAGATATTTTATATTTTTTATGAAAAATCACTCGGACACTTGCGTTCTTTAAAGTCTTGTATTTGACTTGGCAACACCGCTTGCGCAGTTACCCTAAGCATAAGTAAACAAGGTTTTTTAAATGCTAGAAGATCTTACTCATTTTAATTAGACAGTAAACATAAATAAATTTTAAGGTTACCCTGGCGATTTCGGCGACACGGCGAAAGCACGGTCGAATGACGGTTGTTTCACGGTCGTTTCACCGTATAAAGTTCGTTCTTACCGAGCGATCCGTCAGTCAGCATCGGATACCATTGTGAACGATATCTACTATAAATTTATTGAATATTTACGGTGCATACGCAAGTGAATCTACGACGTTATGACCGACACTGTACGCTCAATATACTGTCCAAATACGGTGATTTTACGCTACTATCACGGACAATAAAATAAAAAAAAATATTGCGGACAGTCTAGACCGAGACTCGAACCCGATTCATCTGGTCGCGCGCCCAAGACTCTACCAGCTTTTTTTATTCAAGCGTTTATTTATTTAAATCATTGATACATAGATATAAACATAATACACAGGTATAAACGTAAGACCTGTTACTTAAAATAAATTGTCTACCTGGCCCATACGGGCTCTCATAGAGGATAAAATAAATGATATTTTTTAATACCTGATAAACCTCAGGGGCTGTACATAGTGAAGTAAATAATATAGTTTTTCTTATTCTTATTGTGTTAAATACATAAAGTGTTAATACATGATTTATACTAGTTAGCCTAAAAAAGAAACTTGATTTTCATAAAAAAGGCTTACGTTATTAGAATAGTACATGGGAGACATTAAATCAACAACAATTAAAATTAAAAAATATAACATAATAATAGAATAGAACAAGAAGACAAAAAAGAAAGAGGAAGCTATTAAAAGAGAAGAACA
Organism: Cotesia glomerata; assembly: GCF_020080835.1. Classification (NCBI taxonomy): domain Eukaryota; kingdom Metazoa; phylum Arthropoda; class Insecta; order Hymenoptera; family Braconidae; genus Cotesia; species Cotesia glomerata. Next base: position 19,557,725 of record NC_058161.1, on the reverse strand, counting down.
AAACAATTAAAAAAAAAGAACTTGTGATTAAGTGAGCCACCAATACTCTGCGGGAATGAGGTTTATTTGTTGTATCCTTGAGGGGTATTGAGGTGCAGTATTTCAGGTCTAAGAATGATAATGCTTTTGGGTCATAAGTAATAGCTTTTGTGTTGGGACCTCTTTTGACGTGGTATATTAGGGGTATACTGTTTGAGTCTTGTATGTAGCCCAGACTGTCCAAGTAAGTGAATATCCGAACAAAAACAGTTTCACTGTAAAAAAGTCGCGCCAAGTCCACGTTCATAAGACTATTAGGAAAAAAAAATTTTTTTTTTTCTTTACAAAAAGATACAAAATAAAAAAATTAAAAAATCTAAGTAACCGATATGATTGTTTATGATTTTCGGAAGTTAAAAAAAATTTTATTGTAAATTTAAAAATAAAAAAAAAAATTTTAGAACGTATTTAGTGTGCGTGGTTGCAAAATATTTTACTTTTAATGAAATTCGTAAAATCTATTTACTAGGATTTTAAAAAAATTGAAATACACAATGACGCACACCAAGTACGTTCTAAAAATTTTTTAATTTTAAATTTACAATAAAATTTTTAATTTCCGAAAATCATAAACAATCATATCGGTTACTTAGATTTTTTAATTTTTTTATTTTGTATCTTTTTGTAAAGAAAAAAAAAAATTTTTTTTTCCTAATAGTTTTATGAACGTGGACTTGGCGCGACTTTTTTACAGTGAAACTGTTTTTGTTCGGATTTTAGTATTTTTTGTAATTATAATGAAAATTTACAATTGATAACAACTTAAATCTCGTGTTGACTGCATTTTTTACTGCAAACTATCCCCTTGAAGCTACAGTTTATGTAGATGTAATTCCAGTGCACCCTGGCGGCCATAGATGCAAGCTATGAATCACTTTTTTTTACTGTAGTTGCGTGTCTATAGAAAGGATTACTACACATATTCATTTTATCTAGTCTGTGGCGCTGATATTCCCCATCGAAAAAAAGTCAGGATCGAAATTTCTGGGCTTACTATGGTGAAATTATTAACTGTATAAAAAAAGATCTGGAAAAGAAATTGCTAAAAATTGAATTGTTAAAAAAAAAATATCTCATAATAATTTTTCTTGATAACAAACAATTTTTCCGTAATTTTGAAATTAAAGTTTTCGTCTCTAAAAAAAAAAAAAAAACAATATTGATTATTATATTTTTCATAATCAAAAGGTATTATAGTTTCTCATTTAAGACTATAAAAAAAATTCAACACTTGTAAGCCATAAACTCTTCTGAAAAGTATTGAAATGATGGATCTCTGTTGATTGCCTGTAATCTGATTAATTTTTTATAATTTTACTTTGAAATAAACAAAATTACAATAATTTAATATTTTTTTCAAATTTTTCATCCCGATTAGTTACTGAAAATTTCTCATTTACCTATCTTTTTATACACTTTGAGTATTTTTAATTAAACAAAAAAAAAAAATATAATCAGCACTTTTTCATTGTTGACTAGTAAAAAATTCCTGACTTACCGACATTATACGCTCGTTTCACTCACAGACTACTGTGCATCTACCACCGAGTTACGGTTTTTTGACAATTTATATGTTTTCGAATGACTGTCAAATGACAGACGATCGATCGATTATCTACGATTTTTACTCAGGTAAAAAATCGGAGAAGTCAAGTAAAAATTTGGTTTTTCGAATAGTGAAGTATGATAACTATACAGAATAAAAATCATAAAGTAACAGTGAAAAACTTTCACAATGATACTCGTCGTTCACTGTCAAATGACGGCCGTTCGATAGTCAAGTGACGGTCATTCGACGATCATTTGTCGACACTGTGAATTTATGGTACATTCACCGTCGTTTCACGATCATTTTACCGTGACCACGAATCCGCCCGGGTAGGGACACTCTTTGTGTTGTCAAATGTATACCGGTATAACTCAGAGTGCTAGATTTTTTATTAGTCAATTAAATGTTAATAATTATTTAATGAGAAAATTTTTCGGAAATTTCTTCAAAAATGTTATTAATTAATTTTTAGATACCAAAAGTATTTTTACGTATTATTTTTTTATAAACATCCTTTACACTAGGAGGGTACTTGGATCTCCTTAACGTAAGTTCTTTAATTAAATTTAAAGATATTTGATAGTTTTTTTTATTCATACCCAGATTACAATTTATTTTATTTACATTTATTTAAAAACTTAAAAAATAATAGTTAAATTTTAATTATTAATACTTTATGGTTAATTAATTTATATATTGCTAGTATTAATGAATATAATTATATTAAGATTAATATTGTCTAATATTTCGATCATCGGCCAAACTTATCAACAATAGTTTGGAAAATGATCAAGATATAACTTCAAAAATTAATTGTTATTTTTCTATCAGAGTGTGAGCAAGATTCATTCCAAGGAATTGATAATTTTATGTTTTAATTAATATAAAAAAAGCGATTTTAAAAAATAAGTCGCGGATTAAAGCGACCCATGTAGAGTATTAATCCAGTGGGGTTATGTCTGACGAAGTACAAGAACGGCCTGTCAAGCTTTAACCTCGGCTTTTCATTGTCAACTTGACGAGTGAAGCGCGCTATCCGTTCTGCCTCGCTTTCGTAGTAAGTTTCAGTTTTTTCTTGACCGACCGTTGAATTTTCTTCGGTGATTTCTTCAGACCGCGCGTTTCTTTGCGAGCTAGCTGGGTAGACTTCTTCGTGGTGTTTGCCTGCTAGGAAATTTTCATCCCCACAAGTGCTGAATAAATTCATCTGAAAAAAGAACAAAATTATTTTATTATTGTATTTTTCAGATCTAAAAAATTTTTAGTATTTTTTATGACAATTTCTTTTTTGAAATTAATTATAAAAAATAAAAATTTTAGTGCAAAAAAAAGAAACAATTTATGATTTCAAATCATAAAAACCACTTTTATATGAATTTATTTCTTAAATTGTCTGTAAGATGGCGTTGCGCACCGGATATAATACTACGTCACTGCTGCGCGGGAATTTAAATTGAAAAAGATAACTTTCAAATAAAAAATTACCTAGACAAATCTAAAAATTAATTTTTTATTATAAAAAAACACTATAGCAATCTTTTTCAAGGCTTGAGCAAGTCTGGTCTCAATTTCAATAGTTTTTAGTGTCTTTTTCTACCTATGGGTCTTGCTTCAGATACTTGTAGCAAATTCAATTGACAAGTCTTGAACAAGCCTTGTACAAGAACTTTGGGCTAGAATATAGCTCAAGAATTGTGTAAGAAAATTGAGAAAATCTGAAGATGCTTATCGATAAACTAACTATATCAATTCTTGAGAAAGACTGACACCAGAAGCATGCTGAATATACTTGTGCAAGACTTGCTCAAGATCTGCTCAAGATCAAATGTGTTCGAATGATCGTTCGCATCATTCTACCCCTCCTATATTTATTATAAGATCAGTCGATCTCATTCGGCTTAACCTTTTAGAGTATAGACCTACTGTTTTATCGATCAAGACAAAATTATTTTAAAATGAGCACCACTGAATGAATAGATCTTCAAGTAGTGGAGGGGAAAAAGTGTTATAAAATATATAATGCATCATACATCTTGAGCAAATCTTGAGCAAGTTACGCTTCAACATTTGCTGTTAGTTTTTGGTTGACAAATGCTTTAGAAATGAACAAATTACTGAGAATTACGGATCTTGAGCAAATCTTGAGCAAGTCATGGGTAAGTGTCTGTTGTGAGTTTCTGATTCAAAAAATCCGTCAGAAAGTTTTTCAATGCACCTTGCATTAGACTTGTCTCATATTCTTGCACAAGATGTCTCAAGTTAGTTATATATAAATCTTGAACCAGTTCTTTCTACACAAACTTGAGCAAAACCCATAAGTAGAAAAAGACACTAGCAACTAGGGGTTTTGCTCAAGACACTGGCACCTAAATTTTGCTCAAGCACATGTTACCTGAATAACAGAAAATTTAACTCACCTGAAAAACATCAGCAAGATGTAAATCCTTGCCAACATCATTGATTCCCCTCAAATTAGCATGTTTCTCAAAAATATCCTCCAAGCCCATATTCTTTAACGCAGCAGTCGAATTAATAATACTCTTGTGACTGAACTTAGGTACTTGAAGCTCCAAACCTGGCCTTGGAATAATCACCTTGAGCAGCTTATTCCAAGCGCCATCATGCAGAGCACCATTAACAATCCTACCCTCAAGTTTCTCCAAGTTATCTCCAGTAGCTAACCCACCTTGCGAGCCAGGAATCACAAATATCACAGAAACCATTTTATCAAGCCCTCCTAGAGCAATTGCCGTGGCATCCAGACTAGTTTCATACCCAGCAAGTACCCCAGCCTTCCAAAGCGTGGCAGGAACTGGCACCAGCTTCCTCAGCTTAACAGTAGGTGCCACTGCGAAGTACAGTTCTCCATCACGGCCTTCAGACGTCGCGTTACCAGAACTGCAATCCGTCTGGAAGACATTAGCAGAAACAGCAGCCAAAGGCGACCTTAGCGGAACCAAATTGTTGTCCTTAACAAACTCCCTGATCCGTCCACCAGTTTGCTTCCTGATCAGTAAATTAGTCCTGCGCTTGACCGCGTTGCTGACAAAGGAGAAGTTTACCTCCGCAACGATCCCGTCGTAGAACTTCTGGGCCTGTTCCTTGTAGAAGGTCATCAGCTTGTTGACCTTGAGCTTGTCAGCGAACAGCTCTCTTACAAAGACAGCATTGGCAATTCCTTGATTCCGCCTGGAGGTAACTGAATCAGTGACATTCTGGAAGATCAGGTGAGGATTGAAGGTCGTTATGTCATCCAGCTTCAGAACATCATTCATTTGATTGGAAGTGGGGCCTCTAGCACCCAGGAAGATCATCGCAAGCAAGCTGGTCATTCCGAAGGGTGAAACTGCAAGAGATCTTGACTTGCTGAGCCCCTGGTTCACTGCTGACCACAAATTGAAGGCTAGATCATTGCACAAGTTCGAAAAATACAAAACATCTGGCTCTAAATTCAAGACACTAGAGTCCAAACCAGGCGTAGTTTTAGAATGATCTAACGGAATGTGTTGAGAAGGTGGATCTGGTGACCTTGGAGGTTCTGGCTTTCCAGGAATGCTCGGCTGCATAACACTGGGTCTTTTTCCAGTGGGTGCTTCAGTTCTAACAGGTTCTTTAGGCTTAGGACTCGTTTGGGGAATCAGCGTCCACCTTTCAGGTTCTTTTTCTGTTGCACTAGTTACAGTTTTCTCCAAGCTTGTTTCTTTCTTCTGATCCTTCCGAACTTGAGGCTCTGATGTTTTAGATTCTGGATCAGCTTCTGTAACCAATTCTACTTTAGGTACAGTTTCTGTTGAAGCTTGGGATGAATTCTCCAGCTTTAAGACACTGATCATCGGAAGCTGGTCGAATTGGATCATCTCCATGGACATCTCGGTCCCCTGAGGCTCTGTGAACCCAGCGATCAATCCACTAGCGAGTCCATTAGCAGACATTTCTGTGGTTGGAAGCGCCAGGGGTTCTACTTCTGGAGTCGTTGGTTGCACTGCCGAAGATTCTAGAATTTCATGGACCTTGTTCAAAGGATCAGTTAGTTTTATTCGCACCATTGTTGATTCCGTCACAGAAACATTTGGAGGAATCGTTAGGTCTTGTTTTATTTCCGTGATGTTTATTCTTAAAATAGGCTTTTCTGTAATGTCTAGATAAGTTTCTGTTGATGATACTGGTTTTGATTCTGAAGCAATTGATGTTATTTTTTCTGGTTCTGGTTTTAAAGTCGTTTTTTCTGATAATTTAATTTCTGGAGTTGTGGTCGTAAGTTCTAGTGATAAAGTTGTTGATTTTGGTTCTAAAGCTTCAATTTTTGAATCTAATATTTCAATTTTTGATGTTGAAGATTCAATTTTTGGTTCTAAAGCTTCAATTTTTGATGTTGAAGATTCAGTTTTTGGTTCTAAAGCTTCAATTTTTGAATCTAATACTTCAATTTTTGATGTTGAAGATTCTATTTTTGTCAAAGGTTCAATTTTCAGAGTTGAAGGTTCAATTTTTGATGTTGTAACTTCAATTTTAGACGTAGAAGTTTCAACTTTAGAAACTGGTTCAGTTTTTGATTCAAAATCATCAATTTCAGCCGCTCTTGTGGTAGTTACACTCTTAATAACCGGAGTAGTGCTTTCCAAGGCTTCAGCATCAATCAAACCATCTCCAGAGCCAGCTTCAGGTACCTTGGACTTTTCGTCCATCATCATCAAAGGAAGAACATCTGAAACCTGGTTGATCATGTTAGTAATCGAATCAGTAAGTTCTGTTGGTAGCGCTTCTGTTTGACTTTTCTGGGGAGTTTCTTCACTGGCTGGCGTTGCAGCTGTTGAAGACACTTCATTGCCCAGGTGAGGTTTTCCTGTAGTAGTAGTAGTAGTAGTAGTAGTAGTAGTAGTAGTAGTAGAACTACTAAAAGTCTTACTTGTAGTCATTTTTAAGGTAGTTAAAAAAACTGGAGCTTCAGTGGAAGCTTCAGTGGGCTTAACTTGTTCTTTAGGAACTTCTGGGGGAATTTTCTGGTGGATCTTGACCTCATCTTGCCCAGAAACCTTTACAGAAGTGGAATGAGTCTCGGAGACGACGCTCCAGGTATCATTCTTAGTTTCTTCAGGAGGTTGCTTGGCTTCAACGGGAATTATTACTTCAGAAGGTAAATTTTGATTATCTTTGTTGAATTTGTCGGCAGGAATAGTGTTGAGGATTTGGAAAACTGGTTTCTCTTCTGGAGTCTCATACTGGTCAATTGGTTCCTCGATGGTGATCACCGGGACCTGGATCATCGGTTTTTCAGACTCTTCAGTGATTTCAGAGTCTTCGAAGAATTGAATTGGCTCGGAGTCGGAATCTCCGGAGAGTATTGAAGGTAAAATGCTGCTCCATTCTGAATTTGCGTGCCCGGGAATTGTTGGCATGGCTGTCATTTCCTGGGGAGGCTTGTTCAGTTCTCCTTCTAGGACTTTTTGGACATTTTGGACGACATCGGAAATCTAAAAGCGGAATTTTGGGTTTTATAAGTTAGGTTTTCTTTTTTTTTTTTGTTTAAAGCTATTTTTACCTTTGTTCCAGTTGACGCGGTTATCTTCTGCGGCTCGGATATTGCTACTGGTAATTGACCGCCTCCGGCGGCTATCAGACTCTGGATCTCCTTCTGAGTCATCCGCTTCAGCATCACCTGCCCGTTGCTGTCGAATGTGTAGAAGGATATTTTATCAGGCCGTAGAAGGTCTACTGGTGATGTCAGCAGCCTTGAAACAGGTGAGATTGCTTTTCCGTCTTTTTTTTCTTCACCTGGCGTCATTGATATTTCGGTTCTGAAAGTAGTTTTTTTATTTATTTTAAATGGGTCAAAAAAATATTAAAGAAATGGTAATATGATGATTGATAGTGAAAAATTATGAATTTTGAGTTAAGGAATGAAAGTATGAAAATGTTGTTAAGAAACCTATTTTGTATAAAATTAAATTCTCGACAAAAAAGGTATCTTATGACTTCTTTGTATCTTTACAAATTAATTTTGATTTTTGTAAGTGATACTAAAAATAGTAATTCCAAATTTTTACTTGAGTTTAAAAAATTTGGAATTATTGTTTTTAGTGTTACTTACAAAAATTAAAATTGGGAGTTAAGGATTAAAAATATAAAAAAATCATAAGAGACCTTTTTTGTATAAAATTAAATTCTCTGCAAAAAAGGTATCTTATGATGTTTTTATATTTTTCATATTTTGGTGAAAATTTTAGATTTTTTTGATTTAAGTAAAAAAGTTCGTAAAATTTTGGAATTACTATTTTTGGTGTTACTTTCTTACAAAAATTAAAATTGAGTGATAAGGATTGAAAATATGAAAAAATCATAAAATACCTTTTTTGTATAAAATTAAATTCTCTTCAAAAAAAATTTCTTATGATTTTTTTTGGATCTTTAATATTTTGGGCAAAATTAAAAATTTTTTTTTAAATTAAATAAAAAAGTTAGTCAAAATTTAGAATTACTATTTTTGGTGACACTTTCTTACAAAAATCAAAAATTGAAGGTAAGGATTGAAAATATGAAAATGTTGCAGGAAATATTTTTTTTATAAAATTAAATTCTCTATAAAAAAGGTTTCTTATGATTTTTTTGGATCTTTAATATTTTGGTAAAAATTTGAATTTTTTTAAATTTAAGTAAAAATTAAAGTCTCTACAAAAATTATGATTTTTTTTGTATCTTTTATATTTTGGCCAAAATTTTGAATTTTTAAAAATCAACCAAAAATCTTGTAAAAATTTAGATTCACAAAAAAAAAACTTAAAATTGGAAGTTAAGGATTAAAAATACAAAAAAATTATAAGAGACCTTTTTTTAAAGGAAATTCAATTTTTTACAAAAAAAAAAAAAAAAAGAAAGGTATTTCTTTATCTTACAATTTATCTTACAATTTTTCCCTACCTCCAATATTTTATCCAAAAATTAAAAATCAAGTTACAAAAAAATTAACGAGTACAAAAACTTAGTTATAAAATTTAAAAATAAAAATTTTGAATTAAATATTAAAAATATAAAAAAATAATTAGAAACCTTTTTTTGTAAAAAATAAAATAATCTACAAAAAAAGGTATTATCTTATAATTAATATAATTATTTTAATATTAATATATTATTTTTTCTATATAGTATTATATTAAGGTATTATTTTTTCGTTAGACTCTTAATTAAGCTAAAAAATAAGCTTTTAACTTTTACAAAAATCAGGTGACCGTGAAAAAGAATTACCAAAAAAAATAACCACTCCCGTAAATACCAAAAATATTACCTGTTACTGATCAGTGAGTCATCCTCCTCAGGAACCGGAAGGGCGTGCGTCCATTGACAGAGGATCGCCGAAGCGAGAATCACCCAGACTTTTTTGTCCATGTCTGAACTGAAACCTTTAGAAGAGCAACCAGAAATGAAGAATGAATGAAAAACTCGGAGGTAGTATTACAATATTATCCATATAATAGCAGTACAGGTGTTTAATAATTCACCCACGGCATGTTCTAAATTCAGTTGTGATTGTCAGGACACTGGCTGAATTTAAATGGCTGGGAAGACTAACCACGTACGACCGAGTAATCTCTTTAAGTCTTAGGTCTCACGTTATTTTTTTTTTGTTTTTATTTTTATGATCTATATAAAGAGAATAGAAAAAATTTTGCTTCCAGGATAGTCATATGATAAAATCGGTTTTTTAGTGTCATTGCAAAGGTCTTGATTTGAATTTGTGCCTTTTCAAGGTTTCATACCATTCTCACCGATAGTCAATTTATTATGATAAGTATTTAGGTTGCATTCAAAAATACTCTATCTCTAGATACATAATTAAGAAATTATCTTGTATCTTGTGAAATATTGACATTTTTAAAGATATAAGCTCATCCCGATGTTACACTCATCGAGAGCTTTCATTTGAGTACCCACATCAATTTTTCATATATTTTATATATTTATATATATGTATATATGTACATATGAAAAATATGTCAAAAATGCATGTGGATAATCAAATGAAAGCTCTTGATGAATGTAACATGGAGATGAGCTTATATCTTTAAAAACGTCAATATTTAAGGAAATACAGTGCAATTTAACAAATATCTTGTGAACTATTGACATTTTTAAAGATATAAGCTCATCCTGATGTTACACTCATTAAGAGCTTTCATTTGAATACCCACATGCATTTTCGATAAATTTTTCATATATAAATATATCTAAAATATATATATATATATATATATAAAATATCAGAAAAATTGATGTGGGTACTCAAATGAAAGCTCTTGATAAGTGTAACATCGGGATGAGCTTATATCTTAAAAATTGTCAATAATTAAGAACTTACATTGCTATCTTGTCAACTAATGACATTTTTAAAGATATAAGCTCACCCCGATGTTACACTCATCGAGACCTTTCATTTGAGTACCTACATCAATTTTTCATATATTTTATATATTTATATATATTATATATATGTATATATGAAATATATATTAAAAATGCATGTGGGTACTCAAATGAAAGCTTTTGATGAGTATAACATCGGGATGCGCTTATATTTTTAAAAATATCAATAATTAAGAAATTATCTTGTATCTTGTGAAATATTGACATTTTTAAAGATATAAGCTCACTCCGATGCTACATTCATCGAGACCTTTCATTTGAGTAACCACATCAATTTTTCATATATTTATATATTTATATATATGTATATATGAAATATATATCAAAAATGCTTGTAGGTACTCAAATGAAAGCTCTTAATGAGCATAACATCGGGATGAGCTTATATCTTTAAAATTGTTATAATTAAGAACTGATATTGCTATCTTGTCAACTAGTGACATTTTTAAAGATATAAGCTCACCCTTTATATTATGTATATGTATATATGAAAAATGCATGTGGCCACTCAAATGAAAGCTCTTGATGAGTGCAACATCGGGATGAGCTTATATCTTTAAAAATGTAAATATTTAAGAAACTACAGTGCAATTTAACAAAATTCATTATTTAATAAAGCAAAATTTTTTTTATTTATAGTTCACAAGTCACGGCAGTCACAAAGTGACTGCAAGGTTCCTAGAATTCTAATAAAAAAAATTTTTTTTCAGGTCACCGATGTTAATTTATAATGCATGCATCGCACATATAAAATGTGATGTGTGATAAAGAAATGGACAAGTCTACTGACCCAGAGACTCCAAAGTCAACGAACCCGTTTTTCGTTTGAGGAACCAGTTAACCAACTACAACCGGTTTTTTAGGCAGTTCTTCTAACATATATATTTATAAATCCTGCTAAAAAGGTATGTCCGTAGGCATTATTCATTTAATTACTCCTGATATATCTCTAGGGCCTGTAATTCTTACGTCACCGTCTGGAGCATTCCGTCTTCGGGTCTTTTTTTTATAACATCTCCTTTTTTTAGATTTTATTTAAATCTGAGGATTTTTTTCGCGGCGGTCTTTTATACAGTTATTTATTTATACCTTCCTTGACAAATTTGCTACCGTTAGGTCGTTAATTTTATTTTTTTTTTTACGGAAGAAATTACTCGGACTAATACAGAATTTTTTTATACTACTCAAATTATTTTTTATTTATTTTTTTTTAGAAAATTTAATTCTCTAAAAAAAAAGGTGTCTTATGATTTTTTTTGTATTTTTCATATTTTAACCAGAATTTTTTTGTAAAAATAAGTTAAAATTTGAAGATTTTTAGTTTTGCTGCAATTTTTATGAAAAATTTAAATTGGAAGGTAAAGATTGAAAATATGAAAAAATCATAACAGACTTTTTTTATACACAGAAAAAAAGGTTCACTTGAGCCAAGAAAATATTTTTCTTCCTAATTATTTTCTTGAGCGAAAAAAAAATTTTTTTTTGACACAAGAAATTTCATTTATTCCAACAAAATTAATTCTCTTGCTTTAAGAAATACGTATCTTGATCCAAGAAAATTTATTTAAACAAGAAAATGTTGTTTTGAGAAAATTAAGCCTCGAGCTCCAAAAAATTTAGTTTTTGATAGAAGTAAATTTTCTTGTCTTGAGAAAATTTCTCTCTTGCTCCAAAAAATTAAATATAAAGATAGAAGTAAATTTTCATTAATATTTTTATTGATTAGGGTAAGTGTGGGTATTACTGCAGGTGTAGGTATTACTGCAGATTTTCTTGTTTTAATTATCAATAAATGGGTTATGACTTTTTTGATTAAAAAAAAATTATTTCTGTTAATTTAAACCTTTCGGAAAATAACTGCATAGTTGTTTTATAAGTATGACAATTATTCAATTTGTTATTAATTAATAAAAATTAAGTAGTTACAGAAGTGAATAATTTAAATAATCTTTTTTAAGAGTTTCAGTGTAAAAAGAGGTGGTCGTAAAAAGTCTTTTTCTTTATATAAATGACCTAATTAATATATTTTTTACATTTAGAAGTTAGATAACCCTTCTTTAGAATCAAATAATAAATAAAAATTACATTTTGATCAGTAAAATTTATTTAATTAAGCATGCAGTAATTGGTACCGAAAAACTGCATGTGCGTGTATTACTGCAATTTTCTCAGTCGACTGCAGTAATAGAAGCGCCTCTATTTGTATATGTCTGTACCTATTACTGCGGACGTAAACACGGCTATGCTAAAACCTCTAAATAAGTGCGTGAATCAAGTTCTCTCGAAGTGAAAAATAAACTATGGATAAAATTAATAAAAAATCAAAAGTTAATAAACAAAAAAATAAGAAGTTGAGGCAAGTCCAGGAAAGCAATAATCAGTAGATTGTAAGATTACATCAATTAAAATTTAAGAATTCTGGTCAATTAATAATACGTTAAGGCTGTGTTACTTATTATTTAGATTATGAAGAATTCTTGTTATTACATTAAACTAATAAATTTTCTTTTTGATAAGTTTTTGTTCATTTTTAAGTAAATCCTAAAATAAAGCCGTTCTGTAGTAATAGGTACGCAGTAACTGGATCAGTTGCAGTAATGGACACGCAGTAATAGGAGCAAGCAACTTTAAGACCTGCAGTAATAGATGCATTTAGACTTCTTTTTGAATGCTTATTATTTAACGAAAATATTTGTTTCTCTCATTGTTGATTTTATTTTGGGTTATTAATAAGTCAAACTTTTGTTTAAAAAAAAAAAGTTATTATTACCTTGAGAAAATTTTATAAAAATGCTTTCGAAGTGAGACTTACGAAAAAAACTGCAGTAATACCCACACTTACCCTAACATGTCAAATGGCAAGATCAAATAATATTTCATCATTTTTTTTCATTCAATATGTATAATTGCACGGTAAAATAATATAAAATGGGTATCAAATATTCTCGAGAAAAATTTTCTCAAGGTGAGAAAATTTTTTTCTCAGTTGAAGTAGGTGGCGCTGTTTCCCTAAAGTATCTAAAAATAATATAAGGGTGATTCTCTGCAAGGATGTTTTTTGCTGTCCCAGGCATTTTTTTTTATTAGAAAAATTGTTATTTTGTTACTAAAAAAAATTTATTACGAAAGTAAAAAAACATTTCTATTTGGAGCATTGAAAACTAAAATGAAATAAATTTTGGTTTTTTTGCTATAAATTGGTAAACCACCGAAATAACAGTCCCCTGGGCTATCCCATTCCCAAAATTAAAACTTTAAGATTAAATTTTAAGTTATTCGTTCATAATATATAATTTGGTCCATAATGTTTATAAGCTTAATTAGTTAACTAACAATCTTCTTCAATAAAAAGTACCGAAAATTAATTTGTTTCATTGAATTCATTAAACCAAAGTTTGTCCCAGGCATTTTAAGAACAGTCCCCTGCCAGAAGTTCAAAGCCAAAAAAAAAATCCAGCGTGTTATTTTACCTTTTGTAAGGTTTATAAGGACCTAACTAGCCTTGAGTTAATAACCATAGGGCTGTTAGCGCTTTATCGGCATTTTATTTAGTGTCAAAGCACCGTTTGTGCTGGAAATATGTGTCTTGGCCACTTCAAAACTCAGTCCCCTGGCAACTATTTTTATTTATAATTTATTTATAAAATTGGATCCATAAGTCTTAATATTAATCTAATTAATGTAAACATTCATTGAGAACTTGAAAATTTGAATGCATTGAAATAGTTTGCTTGATCTTCTCAATTTGATAAAAATACAGTCTCCTGTGATGTTATATGGCAAAAGATACACAAATATCGAAAAAGCAAAAATTAAATCGGCTGTTTATTTATTATGATTAAGCTGATACTTTTGTAGCCCTTGTTAATTTTTTTTAACATAAAAGTTTATTGTATCAAGTATTTATGATAATTTGAATTAAGAAAAAATGACTTCCACACGGAAAAAAGTAAACTGTAATATTCACTCGGATTCCGGTTAATTTTTATAGTTTCAAACAGTAAAGCGGACATTGGGGTGGCAAAAATATAAATATTACAAAACTTAATCTAGAAAGTATAAAAGCCACAATTTATAATTTAATATAAAAAATAAGTGATTAGTAGCTGTTACTATATTAAATAACGACTCTTTCATCTTAAAAAATTACAGTTTCAAACAGTAAAAATTGCCATTTCAATATATAGTCCATATTATGAGGAGAAGGAGAACTTAGATGAAAGAGAAGGGGGTCTTACTCTGGGAGAATTTAACATTTGAAACAGTAAAAATTATACTTTTAAAATATACATTTTACCATTCCAAGCAAGTCAATAATTACAGTTTGATTTTTAGCGTTGCGTTTAAAATTTACCATTTTACTTTGTAAATATTGACGTTGCTTGTATTAGAAATTTACTAACTTTATTTTATACTTTTTACATATCATAAGATCATTTTTTAGGTATGTAATGATAAATATCAAAGTCTGAATTCTTAATTATTATACTTTAACATTTTAGACATTCACATAGCGAATATTACGGTTTGAAAGAGTATTTTCTTCCATGTTAAGAGTAAATTGTAACGTTTAAATGGTAAATATCATAAAGTGAATAGTAAAATCACAATTTTACTGTTTGAAATGGTAATTTTTAGCAGTTGATCATTACTTATTATAAATCGACTGTTATTTATTACAGTTTACTTGTTTCCGTGCACCAAGAATAGAATTTAAAGAAAAATTTTAACTTCGGCCAACACAACTTCGGTCTTCCTTCAGGCACCCGACAAATTTTTTTGACCCAAGAATTTTGTTCTCCAGTCAAGAAATTTTTCTTTATCTGTATTTTTGATATTTTACCCAATATTCCACTTTAAAGGAAGACACTCTAAACTTTCGAAGAAACGAGACAAATTACATAAAAATAACCGTGAGTATATTTAATAATAGTGAACAATAATGTAATTTTAAAAATTGAGCTGTAAGATAATTTGGCTCGAATTTGGATAATGAGACTGCCCGCGGAAGAAGTTATATATATTATTGACTGAAGCGAGTATGAGCCTTAACTCTGGACCGTTTTCAATACCGTTAAGCGAATTCATTCACTTGTTTAAACTTATAAGAGTGTAACATGTGGTAAAAATCTCCAGGATATTAAGCTAGTTGAAGCTAAATAAAATAAAAATAAAGTGAGTACAGGTATATTATATTTACATACATCTCCAAGATTATATTATATTATTATGCTATCCAAGATGAGATGAGAGGAAATGAATGATGAGGAAAATTGTAAAAAAAATAGTTAATTTTTCTACTTGCTCATACATGGTCATGTCCGTTTAGTTTTATGTTTTTATACTTGATTGCGTTTTACAGTTCGTTGACATTGGCATTAACATTGACATATAATGCAATGTAATGTAATAAACTGTGTTAGATTTTTTATTTTACATTTTATTTTTATGTTATGTCATAGAAGTAATAGTAATGTAATAGAGAAGGTAACTTTTGGTTCATGGTTATTTGTTTCGGTGGAATGACTTTTTATTTTTTTTTTTTTTTTTTTTAAATAAGTTTGTATTATTTTTAGAATTTTGATTTAAGTAATTTAAAATGATGAAATTTAAATTTTTATTTTTTATAATAATAATAATAATAATAATAATAATATAAAGTATTATAAAAACCAGTCTTTAGAAAAAATAAATATTAAAAATAATAATAATAAAATTTGAAAATTAATAAAACAATTCAAAGTTTATTTGTAAGCAATTAAGTGTAACTATATATTCATTTATTTTTGTTATTATTATTATTGTAATTATTATCTTATTCTCCAGAAAAACATATCAAAATTTTATAAAAATCGGTCCAGTAGTTCCAAAAATAATGTCAAATAAAAAATTGTGTTGATTTTGAGAGTCAATGCAGTTTAAAAACTTCATTTAGAATATAAAAAAACTTTCGATCTTAATTAATCCCAATAGTACATTGATAATAAATATTGCCGTCAGTGAATTAAATATTTAGGAGGACTAATCATGCATTTATTTTTAGCGTCAATGCAGTGATAAAAGTTTAAGTTCTAGTGAGAAAATATTTTTAATTAAAAATGTTAGCGCAATATTTAAAACTAATATGAAAGTAAAAATAATTAAGATACCGTCTTTGAATGATGAAATGATTTTTAGCGTCAATGTAATCTATAAAATAATGAATTGCAATTGAAAATTGCATTGATTTTTAGCGTCAATGGAGCTTACAAAATAATATTTTGTTTACAAAAAAGATCTTTGAATTACATTCTAAAGTTACGTTAATAGAATAATTCCTCATTATATTAATTAAAAATAACATTGATTTTGAGTGTTAATGCAGCAAAACATAATTTTTGTGCAAAGGTTATTTTCTTTTGAAATTTCAATGTAATGTTAATAATCATTACATTGCTTTTGAGCGACAATAAAGCGATAAAAATTGAAATTTTATGAAAAAAAATTCTGTTGAATTTAAACTCAGTTTTACTAATAATTACATTTAATTAAAAATTACATTGATTTTGAGCGACAATGCAGTGATAAAAAAATAAAATCTTATAAAAAAAATTCAGTTGAATTTTTACTAGACTGTACTAATCAGCGCATTGATTAAAAATTAAATTGAGTTTGAGTGTCAATGCAGCAAAAAATTATTTTTATTGTAAAAAATGTAATTTTCTTTTGAAATTTTAATGTGAAGATACTAATTATCACATTGACTAAAAATTACATTGATTATGAGTATTAAAGCAGTAAAAAAAAACTTAAAATTTTATGAAAACTAATTTCAGTTGAATTTTTGACTCGATTTTCCTTATCATTGTATTAACTAAAAACTACAATCAATTTTTATTGGAATTTTAACGTTATATTGCTAATTATTACATTGACTAAATTTTCACTGATTATGAGCATCAATGCAGCGAAAAAAACTTGAAATTTTATGAAAAATTTTTCAATTGAATTTTTAACTCAATTTTACTAATCAGTATATTGATTAAAAATTACATTGATTTTTAATATCAATACAGTAAAAAATTATTTATTGTACCTAGGTAATTTATTATTAAAAATTTTATGTGATTTTATTAATTGTTACTTTGATTAAAAATTACATTGATTTTTAGTGTCAATATAGCAAAAAAGTTTGGAAAATCCAAAAGTGCACGCCTCATAACGCTCATTCATTTTTTAAGAAAAAATAAATTGTGTAACTGATAAAAAAAAAGAAAATTATAATTAATTAATTTCTTACAGAGTATTTTTTTTTTTTTTAATATCAGCGCCCTTTTTTCTTGTTATATGCGCACGCAATCTAAAAAAATCTAGCTTTATCAAGTGGCGCCATAGTTTTCACGTGACAAATAAGAAAAATTCGTTTGTCTTTGTACGGTTATATCGTAATAAATTTTAATAAAAATTCAATTTAAAAAAAAAAATACGTAAACTAGGCTACTGATATGAAATACGGACCCAGTTCATCGCATTCGTAAACTAATAAAAAAAGTCCGGTCTTGAAATATCAATTTGTTCGGGAGTAATCATTGGTACATCCAAAATGGGGTGACATCCGGACGTCCACGTAAAATTTTTTTCAAAACGTTTTTTTTTTCAAAATAGCTACATGAAATGATTTTAGAAAATAAAAGATGGTTTAATTTAAGTGTTTTCTCCGTGTACATCTACTTATATTATTGTATAAGTGTAATATGGTTGTGATAGAGACATTTAAAGATCACAAAATTGCTTGACCTTGACGAGTCGAGTATAAAGCACAACCTCACGCGCTTCGCGCTATGAGGCGTGCAAAAATATTTTTTACAGTGGTAATTTATTATTTTATTAAAAATTTAATGTGATATTATTAATTGTAACATTGACTAAAAATTACATTGATTTTGAGTGTCAATGTAGTAAAAATTGCAATTAAAAAACTTACGTATATTTAAAATTTGCAGTGAAAAAATCACGGAACCATCGCCTGATATTTATTTATAAATAAATATGTGTATATTTATATATTTATATATTAATATATAAATTACAGAGGTTTAAGTAGTAGTCTAGTAAGATGAACGATCTTGCAGTTGACCTTGCCACCAGACCAAGGGTAGTGACCCCGTTGTTAGACTCGATCCTTCGCCTTTTTCCTCTTTCTTCTTTACTTCACTTTAGATTTTTATATTAATTTTTTTTATACTCACATATACTTAATTTTACACTATTAATAGGACTTATTAATTAATTAATTAATTCAATATAAATAATTATAATGATAATAAATTATAAGTACTTAATTAGACACCACAAAAAAATTTTTTAATTTTCTAAAAAATATTTTTTTTTAGATTTGAAATTAATTTTTTTTTTTTATTTTTTTAATGGACAATGAGAGCAGCAGCCGTCACGAACCCCGGATAAGTGTGGACTGGTCGTGGGTACCCTTGGCTTTAACTTTAACACGGGGAATAAAATCCGGGGGAACGGACGAGAACGATGAGAGGGAGAGAAACCGGTGTAAGAAAGTACTTGATAAAGACTCGGTAAGATATTTTAATAAAAAATTTAACTTTTTTTTTTTTTAATAAGAATATTTAAAAAAAAAAAAATTTTTTTTAATTTTATAAATTACAAAATTTTTTTCTATTTCTTTTAATTTTTAAAATGAATTATTTTATTCTTTTTATTATTTAAGTAATAAATTTATAATAAAAAAAAATTTTTTTATTCATTAAATTTTAATAAAAATTTAATTTAACAATGAAAATTTTTTTTTTATTTCTTCTTTTAATTTTTTGTTTTTAAAATTATTTTATTTTTCAATTATTAAAGTAAAAAATTATTTAATTTAAAATTAAAGAAAATTTTTTTTCAATAATTTTGGAAAAAAAAAAAAATTTTTTTTATACTTTACAAAATTTTTTTTATTTCTTCTTTTATTTTATTTATTAAATTTTATTGAAAATTTAATTTATCAATAAATAAAAAAATTTCTTTACGGATTTAAATGTATAAATATATAAATATATGAGTATATATTATATTTATATAAATATTTAAATAAAAAATCAGTGTTCCAAGAAATTCTCAGGGCAATAAGAGAAGAAAATTCCTGTTACTGTCACGCTCGGTTGAACTGGCATGAAATTCCATATTATGTACCTTCTTCATTCATAATATAAAAAATTTGTGTATATATATATGTGTGAAAAAGGTAAATTGAATGAATAAATAATGAGGTATAACAGTAGTCATAAGTAATAACGCATGTGTTTTAGTTATTTTTAACAATCAAATAATTTCAATAATTTCTTTAGTTAACAGTAAAATATATTTATAAATATGCTAGAAATAATAGATATTAAGTCATTTTTTAAATTTAAATTTCAATAAGGTAATACTTTACTTATGTGTCAATTATTTACAGGTTTTGAGAGTGAATAATTATTTGGGTGTTATTATGTAAAGAATATGAAGTTAGACGAAATTGAAGGTGGAAGAAATTTTGAAATTTTAAGGTAAAAAAATTTACTATTTTTTTTTTTTTTTTAAAAAAAAGAAGTGTATTAATTATAAACAACAATGCAGCACATAAATATTATTTATAGGATAAATACACTTTCAATTAATATTTTAATAAGAAAATTATGATAAATATTACTTTTAATTATTGAAATATTTATTCAAAATGATTCTGTATTAATTTTGAGCGTCAATGTAGTAAAAAAAGTCATTTTAGAAATTAAGAATTTCTTACAGTGAATTTTAAGGTGATATTTATAATAAAAATTGCCATTAGTAATTCAAAACTGAGCTGAAAATTTTTTACATTGATTTTGAATGCCAATGCAGTAAAAATGTCATTTTGTAAATGAAAAAATTTATTAGGAATTTCAAAGTGATATTTGTAGTAAATATTGCCAATAGTAATTCAAAAATTTACTAAAAATAATTTTTACACTGATTTTAAGCGTCAATGTAGTCACAAAAGTCATTTCAAGGATGAAAAACATTACATTGACTATGGACGTCAATACAGTCGAAAATGTAATTTTGAGGATACAAAATTTTTCCAAGGAATTTTATAGTGACAATTATAGTAAATATTGCCATGAGTAAAAATTTACTAAAAAAATTTTAACATTGATTTTGATCGTCAATGCTGTCAAAAATGTCATTTTTGGGAATGAAAAAATTTTATTACCAATTTTAGAGTGACATTTGTAGTAAGTATGGCCACTGGTAATTTAAAAATTTATTATAAAAAATTTTTACATTGATTGTGAGCGTCAATGCAATCAAAAATATCATTTCGGGTATGAAAAAATTTTATTAGGAAATTTAGAGTGATATTTATTGTAAATATTGCCTCGGGCAATTCAAAAATTTAGAAAAAAATTTTATTACATTGATTTTAAACGTTAATGTAGTCAAAAAAGTCATTTCAGGGATGAAAAAAATTTTTCAGGGAATTTTAGAGTGACAATTATAATAAATATTGCCATTAAGGATTCAAAAATTGACTAAAAATTTTTTACATTGATTTTGAACATCAATGCAGTCAAAAATGTCATTTTTGGTAATGAAAAAAATTTTACAGTGAATTTTAATGTGATATTTTTAATAAATATTACATTTAGTAGGTTAAATATTGCCTAAAAAATAATTATGCATTGATTTTGAACGTCAATGTAGTCAAAAAAGTCATTTTAGGGATAAAAAAAATTTAATAGGAATTTTAAAGAGAATTTTTTAGAGATTATTTCTATTAGTTATTCAAAAATTTACTTAAAAAAATTTTTAAATTGATTTTGAGCATAAATGTAGTCAAAAAAGTGTCATATCAAGGATGATAAAAATTTTTCAAGGAATTTTAGAGCGATAATTATAATAAATATTGCCATTAGTAATTCAAAAATTTACTAACAACATATTTTTCATTGATTTTGAACACCAATGCAGTCGAAAATGTCATTTTTGGAAATTAAAAATTTTTTACTATGAATTTTAATGTGAAATTTATAATATATGTTACATTTAGTAGTTTAAACATTGACTTAAAATAATTATGCATTGATTTTGAGTGTCAATGCAATAAAAAAAATTTATTTTAATATGAAATTTTTAATTTGGTTATTTTTGAGGCATTTTCATTGAATTAAAGATTATTTATCATTACCATCTTTAAAAAAATTATTCATAATAATAATAATAATAATAATAATAATAATAATAATAATAATAATAGTATTAAATGTTATTGAGCAATTTTACAAGATCATGAAATTTTAAATACGAGTTAATTTAAAAAGTAACTTAATAGCCGTTTGAACGTAACGGTGATTAAATATCTTAAGTACAGTAATAAAAAATAATAATTTTAATGAGTGTTGGGCATTAGTTACTAGTTACTAGTGACTAGTGTATTTATTAAGATCCTATAATAATAATTTAATGAAGATAAAGACGATTTTATATTCCCGAGCAATAACCACTTTGTGTATATAAGTAGATATGCGAATAAGTAAGTATAGAGACACCTTGCAATTCTCTTCTCTTTTATACTTCTTACTTCTTACTTACACTTGCATTACATTACCTGCATTGCTTCCCGGCTGTCCTGAGAAAAGCTATTTATAAAGTAATTACCGTCGGGCAGGTCGGGTTTTACGTGTCCATATTAATCAAAAAAATATCTCAAATAATAACACTTAAAAATTCATTTTTTTTTTCCTGTCAATTTTTTTTTATAATTAATTTTTATTATTCAATTATTAGCAATTATATTATGAATAAAATATTTATTCAAAGGTATGAAAATAATTGACTGAGAAGATTTGTATTGACAATTGACTCTTTAATTGACGCGTAGGATTTTCAATGAAATTGTTTTGCTATTACGTAGATTTTTATTTTATTTTTTTCTGTTATTATTATTATTATTGTTTTTGTATTTTTTCAGCCTGGAGAATAACATATTTAATTTTCAAATAAATCGAGCAAGTAGATCCTGAGATATTGACAAAAAATTATTCTGCATTGATTTTTAGTGTCAATGCAGTAAAAAAAAAGTTGTTTCAGGTATGAAAAAATTTTACTATGAATTTTAGGGTGATTTAATTATTAATTATTGTCACTAGTAATTCCAAAATTTATTAAAAATAATTATGCATTGATTTTGAACGTCAATGCAGTCAAAAAGTTATTTTAAAAATGAATAAACTTCAGTATGAATTTTTATGTGACAATAAATGATTAATATTGCCATTATTATTTCTAAAATTAACTAAAAATTGTTTTACATTGATTTTGAGCGTCAATTTACTCAAAAAATGTCATTTCAGGCATGAAAAAAATTTTATTAAGAATTTTAAGGTGACCTTAATTATTAATATTGCCATGAGTAGTTCAAAAATTGATTAAAAATAATTATGCATTAATTTTGAGAGTCAATGCAATCTCAAAAAAGGCCATTCGGCAGCCGAAATGGAAGTAGATTTTTCAAATAAAGAAACTTGATTTTTAATAAAATAATATAATAACACTAATAATATATAACTTAATTCATGAATGAAAAACAAAATTCAATAATAAATTTAAAACTATTTAGAACAGATTTTGGAAAAAAAATTAACTTGTAAAAAAAAAGTTTCTCAAATATTTACCAAAGAATTGCAAAGATTATAAGATTTGAATTATAAATGACCAAATTTTAAGTAACTGCTTAGGAACAACAGTTTCCAAATTAATCAGAATTTTGAAACCGGATGAAATTTTGATTAAAGAAAACAATATATAGACCTAATTTGTGACATATTTACTGACGAATTACCCGAAAACATTACACGAAAGACTGATCATTATCGTACACGGAAAAAAGTAAACTGTAAAAAATAACAGTCGATTTATAATAAGTAATGATCAACTGCTAAAAATTACCATTTCAAACAGTAAAATCGTGATTTTACTATTCACTTTATGATATTTACCATTTAAACGTTACAATTTACTCTTAACATGGAAGAAAATACTCTTTCAAACCGTAATATTCACTATGTGAATGTCTAAAATGTTAAAGTATAATAATTAAGAATTCAGACTTTGATATTTATCATTACATACCTAAAAAATGATCTTATGATATGTAAAAAGTATAAAATAAAGTTAGTAAATTTCTAATACAAGCAACGTCAATATTTACAAAGTAAAATGGTAAATTTTAAACGCAACGCTAAAAATCAAACTGTAATTATTGACTTATATATATATCCATATATATATAAATACATACATATATAAACTTTTGAACTATATACATTTTCTGACTCAACTCGACAAACTAAGTCAGAAAATGATTAAATTTTTTAAAAGTTGCGTCATGAGGACTACTGCGATAGTTAGATTTTTAAAAAATCTACTAATTATTTTTAAAGATAATTACATTCTTGATCTGAATTTCAATGTGAGTGATGATGAATAATATTATAAATAATTAAAATATCGGATAAAAAAAATTGCATTGATTTCGAGTGTCAATGCAGTAAAAAGTCATTTCGAGGGTGAGTAAATTGTTAGTATGTATTTTTTGTAACATAAATACTCAATATTGGTACCAAGAATTGAAAAATTGGCTTAAAAAATGGTTTTGCATTGACTTTGAGTATCAATGCAGTAAAAAAAGTCATTTTGAGTATAAATAAACTTTAGTATGAATTTTTATGTGACAATAAATGATTAATATTGCCATTAATATTTCTAAAATTGACTGAAAATTGTTTTACATTGATTTTTAGCGTCAATGCAGTAGAAAAAGTTATTTCAGGTTTTAAAAAATTTTACTGTCAATTTTACAGTGACCTATATTATTAATATTGCTACCAATATTAAAATAATGGACAGAAAAAATTGTTTTATATTGATTTTAAGTGTCAATGCAGTAAAAAAAAATAATTTATCCAGCAATCGAACTTTTAATTAGTTACTATTATAATTTCTGTAAAAAAAAATTTTTTTTTTTTCAATTAGAAATATTTATTACTCGATAACAGTTTAATCAGCAAAAAAAATAAACCAGTCCGCGTGTTTTAAAAACAAAAATGTGATTATGAAACAAAATCCTAAATAACTATGATGTTAAATCAGATCAAGTTCAACAACACATTACACAGCAATAATAAATTAACTTAATGATAATAATAGTAGAAATTATAATTGTGATAAGCAGTTCCCGTTTGATAATAACAAACATTCAAACGGGATTGAACTAATGAAACGTCTTTTAATTTAATATGCCGGTCATTCCTCATTACTCATTAATTATCCAAGTGACATAGACACGGGTAGAGTTAATAGTTAGTATGTAAGCCCAGTTAGCTTGTAGATTGTTGATGTTTGTCTGCTAACATATTTGCATGCTAACAATCAGCTCACGCGTGTGTAATTTCACCCTTTACAACAGTCTGCCACTTATATGTCATGTACAATTAATTATACATTTATTTTAATTTTTGTTATTTCATTTATAGAACACAGGTGGTTTATTAAAATAAATTTATTGTTGTACCTTTTCAAGGTTTCGTTTCATTTTCACCGATAGTCAGTTTATTATGATAAGTGTTTAGGCTGCATTCGAAAATGCTCTATCTCTAGATACATAATTAATAAATAACCTTGTATATTGTGAACCATTGACATTTTTAAAGATATAAGCTCATCTCGATGTTACACTCATCGAGACCTTTCATTTGAGTACCCACATCAATTTTTTATATATTTATGAATACTACATATGATTATATATGAAAAATATATCAAAAATGCATGTGAGTACTCAAATGAAAGCTCTTGATAAGTGTTACAACAGTATGAGCTTATATCTTTTAAATATATGTTATATATATTACATAATTAAAAAATTACCTTATATCTTGTGAACTATTGACATTTTTAAAGATATAAGCTCATCCCGATGTTACACTCATCGAGACCTTTCATTTGAGTACCCTCATCAATTTTTCATATATTTTATATATTTATATATATTATATATGTGTAAATATGAAAAATATATCAAAAATGCATGTGGGTACTCAAATGAAAGCTCTTGATAAGTGTAACATCAGTGTGAGGTTATATCTTTAAAATATATATTTTAACATATATATAACATATATATGTTATATATATAACATAATTAAGAAATTACCTTGTATCTTGTGAACTATCGACATTTTTAAAGATATAAGCTCACCCCGATGTTACACTCATCGAGACCTTTCATTTGAGTACCAACATCAATTTTTATATATATTATTTTTATTATTTTTATATATATTATATATATTTATATATGAAAAATATATCAAAAATGCATGTGGATACTAAAATGAAAGCTCTTGATGAGTGTAACATCGGGATAAGCTTATATCTTTGAAAATATCGTTAGATAACAAGATTCAATGTAATTTCTTAACTATTGACATTTTTAAAAATTAAAGCTCATTTTGATGTTACACTCATCGAGATCTTTCATTTGAGTATCCACATGCATCATTGATAGATTTTTCATATACACATATATGTGATATATATAAATATATGAAAAATTGATGTAGGTACTCAAATGAAAGGTCTCGATGAGCGTAACATCAAGATGAGCTTATATCTTTAAAAATGTCAATATTTCTTAAGATACAAGGTCATTTCTTAATTACGTAACTAGAGATAGAGAATTTTCAAATGCAGCCTAAATACTTACAATAAATTAACTATTAGTGACAGTGAAATAAAACCTTGAAGACACAAAGTCAAGACCTTTATGACACTAAATTTTACAAAAAAAAAAACCATATGACTAAGTACACAACATTTTTCTTCTCTTAATAATATAGATTGATATATATATATATATATATATATAGGAAAAAAACAATTTCTTTTACTTATAAAAAACATTACCCTGTTATTATTTACTTCTTAACATTCTTACAAAATAATTATTTACATATTTTTATTCACTTTAAAGAAAACAGCACTAACGCCACTAGTGAATATTTTTCAAATTTATCTTCTTACAAATTTAATATAATTTTATATAACGAAATATTTTATTAATAAAATATAATTAAACTAACCTTAAATGAAATTTTAAATTTAAAAATTAACTTAAAAACTAAAACATTTCTTCTTTATATCAACCCAGAATTCAAAAAGTCCTTTATTTCTTTCTTCTCCAACAAATACTGAGCCTTGTAAATTTTCTCTGAAACTTTTCAAAAGATCTGCCGCTAGATGTCTCTCGAAGAACTCCAGGAACCTCAAGTACTCTTCAGAAGAGTAATTTTTGGTAAGATTTAGACTACTTTTTACATTATTATCATTATTAAAGTCAGGAAGATTATTATCATCTTCAATCTTTTCTTCTTTAATCTCCAGCTCCACTTCCAGGCCATAATTAACAACCTCGATTGAAAACGGGCAGAGTCCGCAGGTCTTGAACGCCATTTTGAGTTCGTCCGCCATCTTGTCGATCCTCAGGAGCTCCGTATTGAGAGCCTGAGCGAAGGTTTCTTTTTTTAATGGCGGAGAATCGTTCCAAGATTTGGTCAGAGGCTTCAAGAGCGCTTGTTCTATCGGCTGGAGCAGGTGAGTCGCATCTGGACATAACCCTACTAGTTCTATTTGTACTTTTCGGCAGTAGTTCACTACTGACATACTCAGGTTGGCGCTGCCGTCGATGTACAGCACTACTGGGAACTTTATTTTTTTGGATACTAGCCACGGGTAGAAAGTTGATGAAATATACTCGCGGAAAATTTCTGTTGACTCTCCTGACACCTGGAAAATTTTTTAAATTAATTTTTTTAAATAATTATATTATATAAAATTAAATAGAAATTTTTGTATAAAATTATATATTTGAATTTTTTATTCTAACCTAATTAAATTTAGTATTATATAATTATATATTGTTTTATACAATTATATATACTCAATAAATGACTAGTCTTTAAATAATATAATTTTATATTTTTATATAAAATTGTAACTATATGCAATTCTTTAAAATTATAATTTTATCTACCATAAATAACGTCATATAATTATACATTGTGTTCATATAATTATGTATAAAAAATAATTGACTAGCCTTGAAATGATACAATTTCATATTTTTATAGAAAATTATAATTATATACAATTCTATAAAATTATAATTTTATGTAAAAGAAACAATTTCATATAATTATACATTGATTTATATAATTATGTATGCAAAATAATTGGCAAGCCTTGAAATGATACAATTTTACATTTTTGTATAAAATTATTGTATCTAATTTTATAAAATTATAATTTAATATTACTGCAACAACTTCATATAATTATATAAAACTAGTAACCTGGCAGCCACTATGTGACTGCCGTGACTTGTGAATTATAACTAAATCAAATTTTGCTTTATTGAATAATGACTTTTGTTAAATTGCACTGTACTTACTTAACTATTGACATTTATAAAGATAAATATAAGCTCATCCTGATGTTACACATCAAGAGCTTTCATTTGAGTACCCACATGCTTTATCGATATATATTCCATATATACATATATGTAATATATATAAATATATGAAAAATTGATGTGGGTACTCAAATAAAAGGTCTCGACGAGTGTAACATCGTGATGAGCTTATATCTTTAAAAATGTCAATAGTTCACAAGATTTAATGTAATTTTTTAATTATTGACATTTTTAAAGATATAAACTCATCTCAATATTCCACTCATTAAGACCTTTCATTCGGGTACCCACATGCATTTTTGATATATTTCTCATATTTACATATATATATATATATATATATATATATATATATATATATATATATATATATATATATATATATATATATATAATATATATAAATATATAAAATATATGAAAAATTGATGTAGGGACTCAAATGAAAGGTCTCGACGAGTGTAACATCATGATGAGCTTATATCTATAAAAATCTCAATATTTCCCAAGATACAAGGTAATTCCTTAATTATATGTCTAGAAATAAATTTACCTTCCAATCTTTCGGCAAATTCTTAGAAACACTTCCCGGAATTCTTTGGTACCCAAAAGCAAGCATCGGCGGCAGAAGATCTCCATCAGCATTTCCAGCAAAGACAACCTTAACACGTTCCTTACAATCATCAGGATCAACTTTTTTCTTTTTCTGACCTTTCATCAGAAAATCCTCAACCTTCAAATTATAGACCCGGTCCTTTCCAAGCTCCACTAACTGAAGGTTCTCCAGCGTCTGCTTGACCTCGAGGAACCAGTGTCTCAGCGACTTCTTCTCGACCATCCTGGAGCTGAGATTCTGGATGACCTTCTCAGCAGCGTCGGGGTGGCGCCTTAGGAAGGCCTCGAACCAGTGCCTGCCCGGGCGGTTGTCTTTAAAGGGAGTCTTCCTGCCCAGGGCGACAATCATGTCGCGCACGCTGTCCAACAGCTGATTCTTGGTGATCGCAAATCCGCGGTCTCGCAAGTAAAACACCCAGTCAATCACCTGGTGCTCCTGCTCCTGGGTCAAATAAGTCGCCGGACCCGGCTTAGCTTCTAGTGATGTCTTGTTTGTCAACTTGGAGTACAATGTTGACCTAGGGACGTTGTGAGACCTGCTAGCTGTTCTTATAGGTATTCCTCTTTTGACATCTTCCAACGCTGCTTCAATTTCTCGACGGCCGTAAACTTTTTCACGTTTTATTTTTGGCATTTTTAGGATTTTTTTCTTTTTATTTTTTTAACTATAAAAGAAAAAAAAAAATTAACTTAGAAATTTTTTAAAATTAAAAATTCAATTTTTTTTAAAATAATTTTTGTAACAAATTATTGAAAAAAAATAATTGATAATGAAAAATTTTTAAAAATTGATAATTCAATTTTTTTTTTTAAATAATTTTTGTAAAAAATTATAGAAAAAAAAATAATTGATAATGAAAAATTTAAAAAAATTGAAAATTCAATTTTTTTTTAATAATTTTTGTAACAAATTATAGAAAAAAAAATAATTGAGAAATTTAAAAAAATTGAAAATTTAATTCTTTTGAAGAAATTTTTATAAAAATTAATTCAAGATATTTATTAAATTTTAAGAATTTTTGTAAAAAATTATAGCAAAAAAAAATTGATAGAAAAATTAAAAATTCAAATTTTTTTAACAAATTTTTATGAAAATTATTTCAGTAGATATTTATTAAATTTTAAGAATTTTTTTAACAAATGAATTTTAAAAAAGAAAAAATTGTAGAAATTTTAGTAAAAATTAAATTGAGAGATTTTTAATTATTTTAATAATTTTTGTAACAAATTATAGCAAAAAAAAAAATTGATAATGAGAAATTTAAAAAAATTGAAAATTCAATTTTTTTGAACAAATTTGTATGAAAATTAATTCAGCAGATATTTATTTAATTTTAAGAATTTTTTTAACAAATAAATTTTGGAAAATAAAAAATTGACGTAGAAATTTTAATTAAAATTAAATAGAAAGATTTTTAATTATTTAAATAATTTTTGTAAGAAATAATGATAAAAAAAATTGACTAAGAAATTTAAAATGCAATTTTTTAAATACAACTTTTAAGAACAAATTTTTTTTTTAAATAAAATTAATGCTAAGTCAAGTAAATAATAATTTAAATAATTAAAAACTTAATTTTTTTTTAAACAAATTTGTTTGTTTTGAAAAACTAAAAAAATTGTCAAGTGACGGCTAACTTTAATGTCATATTTTGAGGTTATCTTAAATTGTTATTATTATTTAACATAAATTATTCTTTTTAATTTATTGTTATTATTTTCACTTCTTACCTTTTTAATTATTAATTTATTTTGTTTATTTATTTATATTAAAAAAATTGTTTTTCTTCAAGCTTCAATTTTTTCATATTTTTCTTTTGTTTTTTTTTTTTTTTTTTCAATCTGCTGATGTATAACAACAATAACAATACAACATGGCGTCCAGCATTCGGGTCACTATTTTATTATTGGTGATTGGTGTCGATAATGAGACAATTTAATATAAAATTTTTATTGAATAATAATAATAATAAAAATAATAATTGTTATTATTGTTATAATTACCGCGCAGTAAGTACTGATTTTTCTTTTGAAATATGAATTTATAAATCAGCTGACTCTGACAGTTGTCAAATTTTAAGTATTATTAAAAAAAATTAATTATTATAAACAATGCTTTAGAAAAATTTCACCTATCAGTTTTTTTTTTTTTAATTTTGGTAGGGTAAATGTATCAGTAGTTGACCGATTAAGGATTTAGTTTTATTTTTAGTTCACTTCTATGTTAGAAATGAATAAAATGAAAAATTTCAAATTTTGCTTTTTATTCTCCATCGCTACTTTGCAAAAACAAATACTGTTTTTGAATAAAAAATATGTAGAATATTATTTTTTAATTAGGTATTTAGCGATAATTAATATAAAATAATACATATGTTAAGTAAATATATTCTGATTTTAATTTCAATTTTTAATTTCTCACTTAGAAAATTGCAAATTTTCTAAAATCGAAAAGTTATATTGTTTCACATATATAATTATATTATTTTATTTTAAATATGCTTATCGTAAGATGGACGGCTTAATGTATATAGAATAAGCAAAAAAGCAATATGGTATGGACCGGGTAGCTCAAATGGTAGAGTAGCCGACATGTCCCCAGGAGGTTCTGGGTTCGAATCCCAGTCCGAGCGTTATTTAATTTGATACCATTTTTTAAATATGGTTTTAATACAGTCATTTTACCGCCTTATTACCGTAAATATGCCGCATTTTCAGCGTAAATGTATCGCATTTTTACAGTAAATGTTCCGTAATTTTTCGATAAAAAAACTGACCAAAACAACCGAAAAAATGCTGAAAAAATACCGCATTAATACTATATAATTGCGACATTTTTTCGGCATTTACAAAACCGCTAGGGGAAACACAAATTCACTCAACAAAATATTTATTAACTGTTAATAAATATTGATTAAATATAAATAAATACTTATTAACTATTAATAAATGTACTCTTTTCTTCTAAATAAATTAAATTATTAATAGCTAATAAATCCTTCTATCAGTGTACAAATTTAAACTTGACTCAACAATCATCTTATTTGAAACACATTAAACAATAAGCATAAATACTTCTTTATTAGTAATAATTTAATAATTATAAATTATTTTAAATAACAAAACTTATGTAAACATAATATTATCACGTAAACATATTTATATTTTTATTTTATATAAGTTAGAAACTTACAACTGTGCATGCGGTCAACTACTGGTATTTTGAAAAATAGCAGGTTCCAATAGATGACCGAAGTCATTTATTGATGGTACAACGGTGTTTTATTGTGCCAGTATCTGACCGGTCATTGAATTGGTATTTATTTGATTGTTTTTGTCAAATCTTATTAAAAGATTTGTTAAGAAACTATTAAAGACTACTTCAGAATTTAATTTGGCAAGATTAACCTAATAGAAACTTTTTTGTTAACTAAAACATGTAGTCGCCTCTCGGATACTCTACTATAGTAATTGACCGATTTTAGTCAGATCATGCGGTGAAAAATTTTCATGAATTATTTTCGATGTTCTAAAAATTAAATAAAATTTGGAATACCTATTCATTGTAATGATTATAAGTTCAACAATAGTTACAAATAAATTTCAGGGTCATAAAAAATGCAGTTAATAATAATTTTTAGACTTTTTTATGAAAGCGGGAAACTACTGGTGCCCAGTCAACTACTGGAACATTTACCCTACGAATAGTTTTTTTTTAATTATTAAAAAAAAAACTAAAAATTAAAAAAAAAAGTTTTGACAGCTGACAATTTATAAAAATTTTGAATTAAATTTATTTTCAATTTAAAATTAAAAAAATTAGTGTTTAAAAAAAATCCTGAATAAATTTTTATTGAAATTGTCAGCTGATCATTTTTTTTTAATATTAAAAAAAAAAAATCAGAATTTTTAAAACTTTTAATAAATACTCAATAAAATTCTTTTATTAAAAAATATCACTCAATTATTTTGCAATTAAAACTTGAAAAACTAAAAATTTTTTACAAAAGTTTTGACAGCTGACAATTAATAAAAATTTATAAAAATGTCTTTTTTCAATGTAATTTATTTTTAATTTTTAATTAAAAAAGTTAATGTTTAAAAAATAACCCAAAAAATTTTTAACAGCTGATAATTAATAAAAAATAAATCAGCTGTTTGTCGAATTTTTTTTTAAATAATTTTTTATTGAAATTTACAGCTGATCATTTTTTTTTAATATTAAAAAAATTCAGAATTTTTAAAACTTTAAATAAATACTTAATAAAATTCCTTTCTTAAAAAATATTACACAATTATTGCAATCAAAATTTAAAAAACCAACACTAGGATAAATAAACCAAAAATTTGTTAAAAAAAAAACTTAATTAATTTCAATTTCTTTTAAAATTTCTACGTCACCACTCTGACTATCATCAACATCAACATTAAAAACAACTTCATATTTTTTAGGGATACACTCGTCAGTTTTACACACCACTAAATTCAATAAAACACTGAATTTATATTTCCCAACATCTTCAGAAGTTTTTATTAAAATGGCTTCATCTAAAGCTCCAGAAATTTTCTCAGCGGTCCAGGAAGTGAGTAAATATTTAAGAGCCCACTTCTGAGGAGCTTCTGGAGTGAATTTTAAATCTTTTGAGAATTTTGGTATCAGTAAAATTTTTAATGTTGAATTTTTGGAAACATTGATATCAAAATTTAATTTTTTGTCCGCTGGTCGGCCAACATTTTTTGGAAGCTTAAGATCAATCTAAAAAAATTTTAATAATAATAATAATAATTATTATTATTAATATAATTAGTTATTTGTAATTTTGTATACTTACAGTTTTGATTGTTTGATCATCTTTGTTAATTATTCTTAAACAATGATTATTGGTGTCGGCAATTATAATACTGTTGTGTGTTTTAGAGACTGCTAATCCACTGGGTTCATCAAACTAAAGGAAAAAAAATGACATAAATTTTTAATTCGACAATTATTAAAAATTACAACAATAGGTTATTAAATTTTAGTCTAAAATTTATAACGTTGCCTTAATATTCAATTTAAAAGTTTCTTGAAAATTCTCCATCTCTAGATACATAATTAAGAAATGACCTTGTATCTTGAGAACTATTGACATTTTTAAAGATATAAGCTCATCCCGATGTTACATTCATTAAGAGCTTTCATTTGAGCACCCACATCAATTTTTCATATATTTTATATATTTATATACATTACATATATGTATACATGAAAAATATATCAAAAATGCGAGTGGGTACTCAAATGAAAGCTTTTACTGAGTGTAACATCGGGATGAGCTTATATCTTTAAAAATGTCAATAATTAAGAAATGACTTTGTATCTTGAGAACTATTGCCATTTTTAAAGATATAAGCTCATCCCGACATTACACTCATCGAGAGCTTTCATTTGAGTACCCGCATTAATTTTTCATATATTTTATATATTAATATATATTAAATATATGTATGTATGAAAAATATATCAAAAGTGCGAGTGGGTACTCAAATGAAAGCTCTTACTGAGTGTAACATCGGGATGAGCTTATATCTTTAAAAATGTCAATAATTAAGAAATGACTTTGTATCTTGAGAACTATTGCCATTTTTAAAGATATAAGCTCATCCCGACATTACACTCATCGAGAGCTTTCATTTGAGTACCCGCATCAATTTTTCATATATTTTATATATTAATATATATTATATATATGTATGTATGAAAAATATATCAAAAGTACGAGTGGGTACTCAAATGAAAGCTCTTGATGAGTGTAACATCAAGATGAGCTTATATCTTCAAAATATATATGATATATATTACATAATTAAGTCTTGAGAACTATTGTCATTTTCAAATATATAATCTCATCCCGATGTTATATATATAATATATATATAAATATATGAAAAATTGATGTGGGTACTCAAATGAAAGGTCTCGATGAGTGTAACATCGGGGTGAGCTTGTATCTTTAAAAATGTCAATAGTTCACGAGATGTTTGTTAAATTGCCCTGTATTTTTTAAACTATTGACTTTATTAAAGATATAAACTCACCCCGATGTTACTTACACTCATCAAGAACTTTCATTTGAACACCCACATGCATTTTTGATATATTTTTCATATATACATATATATAATATATATAAATATATGAAAAATTGATGTGGGTACTCAACTGAAAGCTTTTGATAAGTGTAATATCGGGATGAGCTTATATCTTTAAAAATGTCAATATTTCATAAGATAAAAGGTTATTTCTTAATTATGTATCTAGAGATATAGCATTTTCTAATGCAGCCTAAATACTCATTACAATAAATTGAATAATAAATATAAATTATAATAATAATAATAGTAACCTTAAAATCTCTACTAGGTTTACCAGCACCATATACACTAGTACACTTTCCATCAATCTCAATTTTTTTTATTTTATGATTATAAGTATCAGCAACCCAGACAACATTACTAGCCTCGTCCCAAGTTACTCCTAAAGGATGTTGAAGTTTTGCCGTACATCCTGATCCATCAACATCTCCATAATTGTGTAAGTTCTAAAAAATTTTAAATATCAATAAAATAAAAAAATAAATTTTAGAATTTTAAATAATTTTACCGTAGGATTTTTATCAGCTCCAGCAACACCAGTGACTTTTCCATCCAGCAAATGAACTCTTCTCACAGAACTGGACTCACTGTCTGCAAAAAAAAGAGCCTTGATACCCTGAGCGACTGCTAGACCAGAAGGCTGTGCTAGACCAGCAGCATGCGGGTAAGAATTATTTCTGTTTTCTTCTTTGCCGCTTCCTACTATTGCTGAGCAACTCTTGGCTTTGTATTGTCTTTAAAAAAAATTTATTTTTTTTTAATAAAAAAAAAAAAAAAAATAAAAAACAATTATTTTTTTTTACAAAAAAAAAATCAATTATTTTTTTATAATATAAAAAAAAAACAATTTTTTTTTCTAAAATTATGAATTAAAATAATTCTTAGAAAAATAAATAAAGAAATCAAAGTACCGATTTTTCCACCAAGTAGTATCTTCAAAAAAGTATGCCCATATTTGATGAGTTCCCGCGATTGCAATCAGCAAAACAGGTACTGATTTATTATTTTGTGCATACTGATAAATTGCAACGTCCCAGGGTGAAGATAAAGCTTGCTCTGTACCTGTTTTTCCTCCTACGTAATCAGTTCCTTGGGTTCCAATGCCTGCTAGTGTCTTCACTGTTTTATCTTTTAGGTTTATCTAGAAGAAATTTTTTTAATTACAAAATTAAAAAAAAAAAATTTTTTTACTTAAATATTAAAAATATGAAAAGATCATAATAGGCCTTTTTTTATAGGAAATTAAATTTTTTACAAAAAAGGTATCTTATGATTTTTATATATCTATTATTATAATTTATGAATTATAAAAATATACTAAATCGCGTGCCTAGAATTTAAAAAACTCACCACTCTTATCGCATGATTTTCATTATCAGCCACAAAAACATCATCTTCTAGAGCACAAATTCCTTGAGGCGCATTGAACCTAGCCTCTTTGAAAGTTCCATCTTTGAATCCCCTGGAGTATCCTCCAACAACAGCTTCAACTTGTCCGTCAAAATCCAGCACCAGTACTCGGTTGTTTCCGGTATCTGAAACGAGGATCTTTTCATCCCTTAGTACCTGGACCTTTCCAGGAAAGAGCAAAAGGTCCCTAGTGACTGGCAACAAATGAGCCGCCGGTTTTAGATCGAGTCCGTGGTTGGAGATTTTTTTCAGCGACTTGAAGTACTTGAGCGCGACTTGGGTGTACAGCAAAAGTTCTTTACGGTGGCCTTCACCGACCAGGACGAACAACACTTGGCCATCCGGTCCTAGGATCACCAAACTTGGCCAGCAGCTGATGCCAATGTCTCTCCACATTGACAGCTTGGCGTCGTTTACCACCGGGTGGCTGATGTTGTACCTCTGGACGGCTGATTGGATTTTTGCTGAGTCTTTTTCATTGGAAAATTTTGCACTGTGCACTCCAACCTGGCAATTTTGAAAAAATTGGTAAAATTTGACTAGAAATTAATTTTTTAGACTGCATTAACACTCAAAGTCAATGTAGTTTTTTTAAATGATTTAATCAATGAATTTTAATAATTATTATTCTAATTAAAGGTAAATTTATGTTAATAATAAATTTTTCAGACTGTATTAATACTCAAAATTAATGTAATTTTTCTCAATATTTTAATTATTACCACTTATTAACTTTATCTGTTTGAAAATTATATTTAAAGTGTCTTTGAAGACTAAAAATTATTTTCTCAGACTGCATTGACACTCAAAATCAATGTAATTGTTTTTAAAAGCTTTAATTAATAAATCTTGGTAATTATATTTGATAATTATTTTAATTAAAGGTAAATTTATGATAAATAATAAAGTTTTTTAGACTGCATTGACACTCAAAATTAATGTGATCTTTGTCAATGCATTGAAATATAAAATTTGGTAACTATGTCCTTTTAAAAATACAATTAAAAGTGTCTTGAGACTATAAACGACATTTTTAATTACATTGTCACTCAAAATCAATGTAATTATAGGCAATGCTTTAATTAGTTAAATTTGTTGATTGAATTGCTTTAAAAATTTAATTTTAAGATTATTTTTACTGAAGATAATAATTAATAATAATGATCATAATCTAGATACATAAATAAGAAATCACCTTGTATCTTGAGAACTATTGACATTTTTAGAGATATAAACTCATCTTGATGTTACACTCATCGAGACCTTTAATTTGAATACCCACATCAATTTTTTATATATTTATATATATTATATATATGTATACACGAAAAATATATCAAACATGCATGTGGGTATTCAAATGAAAGCTCTTGATGAGTGTAACATCGGGATAAGCTTATATCTTTAAAAACGTCAATATTTAAGAAAGTACAGTACAATTTCACAAATATCCTGTGAACTATTGACATTTTTAAAGATATAAACTCATCTTGATGTTACATTCATCGAGACCTTTAATTTGAATACCCACATCAATTTTTTATATATTTATATATTATATATATGTATACACGAAAAATATATCAAAAATGCATGTGGGTATTTAAATGAAAGCTCTTGATGATTGTAACATCGGGATGAGCTTATATCTTTAAAAACCTCAATATTTAACAAAGTACATTGCAATTTAACAAAAATTATTTAATAAAGCAAAATTTTATGTATTTATAGATCACAAGTCTCGGCAGTCACGTAGTGACTGCCATGTATCTTGTAATAATACTAATAATAAAAATACTCACAACAACAAGTCCATCTTCAATAGAATATTTTTTTTCCAATGCCTCTAAATCGGGTAATATATGCATACAATTGATACAACAGTAAGTAAAAAAATCTAATATTGTTATTTTTCCCTTCAAGTCTTCTTTTATCGACAGTCCTTTGGAAACATTAAACCACTCCAGTCCTAAAAAAATAAATAATAAAGTATATTAATTAATTAATATTCAACATTTCTACTTCATTAATACTCACAATATTTATAAAATTATTTTTAATTAATTTAAAGGTATAATAAAATAATAAAAAATTGATTATCAAATTATTATTTTTATTTTTTATAATAAAAATATCTAATACAAAATATAATTATAAATTTAATTAGTTATTTTTAATGGCAGCGTAGAATTTAACAAAGTTTAATAAATTCTAAAATTAATTTTTTTTAATCTTAAAATTAATTTTAATTTTAAATTAATCATTAATAACATTCAAAAAAAAAACTATTGATAAAAATTTGACAAAATTTTTTATAAAAAAAAAAAAAAAATCCACATCAATTCTAAAAAATTAAAAATTTTTTTTTTTAATAATTAAATTACTAAAAAAAAAATTTAATTAAAAAATGACAATTATTTTTTAAATAGTAAAAAATTATAAATGCAATTTTTTTAATAATTAAATAACTAAAAAAAAAAACTTTATTAAAAAATAAAAATTATATTTTAAACATTAAAAAAAAAAATTTCAATCATCCTTGGAAGGCAAATCATACTCCTGGTGCAAACTAGCTATAGTAACACCATTCATAGTAGCCATGGCACCAAGAACCACCTGAGTAGCGTCTTTAATATCATTGTACTCATGAAGATCATCAATAGTCTCCTTCATGGAGGGTCCAGCTTCCAACTCCTGCTTCAGCTTGGTAAGCTCTAACTCCAGCTCCTCTTCGGCTTTTTTTAACCTCTCGTATTCTTCCTTGTCAACAGTGCTCAATTTGTCACTTTTAGAATTTATCCTGTCACTTTTCTTCACCAGCTCGGCTCCAGAGTTTCTCTTCGAATCCATTTTTTATTTTATTTTATTTAATTACCTGGTCAGATAAAAATTCCTTACCAACAATAACAAACGTAATGAAAATTAATTTAGAAAATATTTTATAATTTTAAGAATTTTTTTAATTAATAAATTATGTCAAAAAAAATAAGAAAAATTAACATTTAAAATAATTAAAAAAATAAGTAATTGTAAGAATTTTTTTAATAAATAAATTATTAAAAAAAAAAAATTGAC
The DNA here is from genome assembly GCF_020080835.1 of Cotesia glomerata. Lineage (NCBI taxonomy): Eukaryota > Metazoa > Arthropoda > Insecta > Hymenoptera > Braconidae > Cotesia > Cotesia glomerata. Next base: position 19,518,939 of record NC_058161.1, on the reverse strand, counting down.
ATTTAAAAAATAAAAAAAATGAAAAATACTATTTTTTAAAAATAATTTTTTGAAGCAAATTTATTTATTGAAAAAAATTAAGCAACTCCTAAATTTCATACAAACTTAACCAAAAAAATTAATAATGAAAATTAATTTCAATTTTTTAATTTTTTTGATTTTAATTAAAACGTTTTTTATTTTTTATTTACTAAATTAGAACTAAAAAATATTTTTTAAAAATGGCACTTATAATTTTTAAAGATTTTTACAAATGAAATTTTTTTATATTGAAAAAATTATAAATAAAAATGTATTTTTAAAATTAGCAGTCGCTTGACAATTTTTTAATAAATAAATTTGCTCAAAAAAATTATTTCTAAAAAGTTAGATTTTTTTTTTTTTTATTTTCTAAATGTCAATTTTTTTTCTCATTTTCTTTGACATAATTTATTTGTTAAAAAAATTCTTCAATTACAAAATATATGCTAAATTAATTTTCATTTTAAAATGTTTCTTAAGAACTAAGTTTAAATTTTTAAAAGTATTTTTTTTGTTTCAATTTAATAATAATAATAAAAGAAAAAAAAAATTATTTAAAATTTAAAAACTTAAGTGTAATATATAAATTACCTTTTTGAAAATCATTGACAGAATTATTATCAACACTAGACCATTCCTTGATATGCTTGATGACTATTTTTTCTATTTCCACTTGATCAGCACGTGCGTCTTTTATTTTATTACGGAGGTCCATACAAACGTGAGTTAACGAGTCAACTATTTCTTCAACGGTCATTTTTTTGTTTTCTTGCCCGCACATTTTTTTAATTTTTTTTGTAATTGTCAAGACATTTAAATTAAACTTTGTTGGATTTTTGTTTTAATATATTAATTTTGTTGTTATATATATAGATCATGATTCATCAGTTTTGAGTTTGCTTTTTTTGTTGGTAATCTAGAAATTTTTCTTACTTGTTATAGATAATGTGATTAATTAATTAATTAATTTTTTATTTTCATTAAAATAATCATTTTGTCAATTAAAATCAAAGTGAACTACCTGAAAATTTTTATTTAAATAAAAAAATCCCAGAAGTGGGAAAAATTTAAATTTGCGCATGCGTAAAAATGATTTTTCAATTGGCGGGAAAATTTAAAAAGCTTAAAAATACTATTGCATTTTTTTACGTTAAATTTGATAATTAAATTAATTATTGTGATTAATTGTATTTTTACAAGTATTAATTAATACTTACAGTCATTAATTTAATGATAATTAATTAATTGAATTAATTAATTTATTTTAAGGACATTTAAAATTTTTAGATTTAAATTTTGCCTGAAATTAAAGAAGAATAAATTAAAAATTAATATAATTTATATATTTAAAGAAGAAATATTAATACTTAATATTACAAAAATTAATTAATTATTTTTAATTGAGTTAATAATTATTAATTAAAAATTTCAAATTAAACTACTTATAAAATAATTTTACCAATTTAATTACTTTAAAAATTTTTTAAATTAAATTTCATCTGAAAGTAAAAAAGAAAAAAGAGTTAATTAAAAGTTAATGTTATTTATTAAATTAAAGAAGAAATATTAATACTTATTATCAAATAAAAAATTTCAAATTAAATTATTTCATTAATTTAATTATTTCAAATTTTAAAAATTAAATTTCATCTGAAACTACAAGAAAAAAAATTTATTAAAAATCAATTTTTAATTAGAAATATTAATTTTTACGATTAATAAAATATTTCAAATTAAATTATTTCAATTTTAAAAATTAAATTTCATCTAAAACTAAAAAAAAAAAAAAAAAAAAAAAAAAAAATTAATTAAAAATTAATTTTCAAGAAGAAATATTAAATCAATACTTACAGTGTTATCAAAAATTAACCACTTAATAATTAAACTATACTTATCTTAATAATAATAATACAAAAAAATTACAACAATATAATAAAAGACAGCCGATATATTTAACAATAAAATAGTCAACTATTTTATTTACACTCTACATCAAAAAAAAAAAAAAAAAAAAAGAAATAAATGAAGTTCTTAATAAAAATATGTACAGTCTAATTAAACAGTCCTATTAAAAATAAAATCTCCAATTAATTAAAATTGAAATTTATTTCTAAATAAATAACTAAAAATCATTCAGCACTCGGTTTCTGCTTGGAGCTCCTGGTGTTGGCGAGTTCTTCATCCAGGCGCTCTTTAGCCCTCACGACTTTGGACTGCAAGTAGAAGGAGCCGCCGTTCTTGCGGTCGTTAGCTTCGAAGAACCGCTTGAAGTTGCTCTCGATGGCCTCCAGCTGATCGGGGTCCTTGAGGTTCTTGATATTCAGGATCTCCTTGGCTTCTTCGAGTGACATTCCGGTCCTGGCGGAAGCTGCGGCACTCTGTGCACCTTTGGACCCGCCACCGGCTCGCCGAGCTGCTTCCTGACTGGCAGCTATCTCCTGGCGCAATGCTCGGGCAAATGCTTTGCCTACCACTTGTGTCCCCAGGACTATTATTTGCACCAGGTACTTAGCCATTGATTAATTTTAATTTTTAATTTATTTAATTATTTTTTTTCACTGCTTTTAAATATTTTTTTTTTTTTTTTATTTTGTTTTTTATTTTTTATAAAATTATTTTAACCTTACTCACTGATTTATGTTTTGGTTTTTATTTCTAGGTTAAGGACGGCTGTCGGACAACGTGAGTTTGTGATGGTAAAGTAAATTTTTATGATGTAATTTCTAGATAATAATACTAAAGTTAGCCGACATTTTTAATTTTTTGATTTATTTTTCAATAATTAAATTAAAACAAAAAAATATTTTTTTAAAATTGCACTTATAGTTTTTTAAGTTTTTTACAAATGAAATTTTTTTTTTAATTTTTTGTAATAATTTTTTCAACAAAAAAAAATTCTAAAAATTTTTAGATGTCGGCTAACTTAATTATCATAATTTTTAGACATTTTTTTATAATGCTGCCATTTTTTTAAAGAACTATTTTGATTTTTCGAAAAAAAAAAAAAAAAAAAAAAAAAAAAAAAAAAAAAAAAATTAAAATTAATTTAGATATTTAATAATTTATTAAATTAAATTTGACAATTTTTAAATTTTATTTTGACAAATAAATAAATTCCAAAAAATTATTTTTAAAAATTACATTTTTTATTTTTCTAAATTTTTACGTCAATTTTTTTTTTTTGTGAATTTATTATAAAAAAATATTAAAATTATAAAATATCTAAATTAATTGTAATTGATAAATTTTTTATCACAGCTTAAAAATTAAGAAAAAATTGAATGAAAATAAAATTAGCAGACAACTGACAATTAAAAAAATTTTTTTTTATTAATAAAATAATTATAAAAAAATTAAAAGAAAAAATTATGACGTTAAATTTAGCTGTCACTCTACAATTTTTTAAAATTTTGTTTAATAAATAAATTATGGCAAAAAAAAAATTATTGAAAAAATGGACTTTTAGAAATTTTAAAAAATTAAAAATGCAATTTTTTAAAAATAATTTTTTAGAATTAATTAAATTGTTAAATAAAATTAAAAATTAATCAAGTGACAGCTAACTTTATTTTCATGAAAAAATTCCACATGAAAAAAAATTTTTTATTTAATTTTTGCATGTGGAATTTTTTGAAATAAATTTAAAAATAAATAAATAAAATAGAAAATTTTATAAAAATTACCATTATTAATTTATTTATTATAAATATCAAGTTTAAAAAATATTATTATTTTTGTAAAACAATTTTATATTTTATTTATTTAAAAATTGAAAAAAAAACTTATAAAAAATTATTAATAATAACAAATTTAACATTTAAAAATAAACAATTATCTTTTATAATTATTTAATTAAAATTTGTTGTTACGTTCTCAGAATTTCGCCCAAAATTTATTTTTTTTTTTTTTTTTTATTATTTTATAAATATTATATTTTAAATAAATTTATCTCGTTCAATTCTCCGAATGCACATTGAGAGATATCCGTTGCTTCGCTGGTGGCTTGATCAGCAGCTTAGTAACGAAAATCTCGCGTTAAGGCATCGGCAGAGAGTCACCGCGGCCGCGGATAGTCCAAACATCTTGCGTCAGCATGGGACCCGGGCCTCGATGACTCTCTCAGGGAGTAACCTGAGCTGCAAACATGGCTGAAATACTGTTTATAAAAACTAATCTGGAGCTAATTCAAGTAGTAGATCCACGGACTTTCTTAAGCACAGAGCTCTGTCCGACTTGAAACTCTCCAGATCCTTTATTCAATAAAAGCTAATTACAGTAAACAAGCTGATAATTCCTTTGGGTGCGAGCGCCTTTCAGCTGTTCCACCAATTCAAATCCTCCCGGTGCAAAGGCTCATTAGCCATTTCACCAATTAAATTTCCCATGGTGTGAGCGCCTTTCAGCTGTTCCACCAATTCAAATCCTTCCGGTGCAAAGGCTCATTAGCCATTTCACCGATTAAATTTCCCATGGTGTGAGCGCCTTACAGCTGTTCCCCAAGTCCAAAAACCCACTTCGGAGATGAGGGCTTATTAGCCGTTCTATCCGAATTTCCTCCTCGGTCCATGCCGCGGAAAGGCAGGCGTTCACGTCGTTCGGGTCGGGCCGTACAAAGGGGCCGTTCATTTCAATCATAGTCGCTTAACTTGTCTATGCCCATAATCTCCGACGAGGAGCCAGAAGTATCGCGAGTGAAGTGAGTGTACCGCCTACGTACCTCGGGGGAATTATTCGCCCAGGTCACCGTCTCCGTCGCTTCAGGAACCATCGAGCCCAGGACCATTAATCCCGGAAAATCATCCAGCCTTTTGGACGGACGTATCACGTCCTTAAATTAAAGGCCATCGACCTTCCGGAATATTTCCAACCACCAGGTGAAACAATTCCTTTTCGAGATCCACGGTACGGCTACTACTCTGAGGAGTACTTTCTCCGCACCGGATTTGACAGCTACCCTCCGTTTGAAGCCAGGGGGCTCGCTCATTACGGGTATTATTTGGGCAAAACTATGAGGTCCGTAATGGTGAGTCGAGTCCCTGGCTTCAAACGGAGGGTAGCTCAAATCCTGTGACGGCACGCCGGGGGTCAATAGATCACCCGTAACGATGTCGAAACCTGAATTTTATCTATCAGTTCTTAATTATTAAATTTACATTTTAATTTAAAATCGCCAATAAAAATTTAGAAGGCTGGATGATTTTCCGGGATTAATGGTCCTGGGCTCGATGGTTCCTGCAGCGACAGAGACGGCGACCTGGGCGAATAATTCCCCCGAGGTATGTAGGCGGTACACTTTACTGGCACTCGCGATACTTTTAATTCGTCGGAGATTATGGGCATAGACAAGTTAAGCGACTGTGATTGAAATGAACGGCCCTTTGTACGGCCCGACCCGAACGACGTGAACGCCTGCCTTTCCGCGGCATGGACCGAGGAGGAAATTCGGATAGAACGGCTAATAAGCCCTCATCTCCGAAGTGGGTTTTGGACTTGGGGAACAGCTGAAAGGCGCTGCTCACACCATGGGAAATTTAATCGGTGAAATGGCTAATGAGCCTTTGCACCGGAAGGATTTGAATTGGTGGAACAGCTGAAAGGCGCTCACACCATGGGAAATTTAATTGGTGAAATGGCTAATGAGCCTTTGCACCGGGAGGATTTGAATTGGTGGAACAGCTGAAAGGCGCTCGCACCCAAAGGAATTATCAGCGTGTTTACTGTAATTAGCTTTTATTGGATAAAGGATCTGGAGAGGTTCAAGTCGGACAGAGCTCTGTGCTCAAGAAAGTCCGTGGATCTACTACTTGAATTAGCTCCAGATTAGTTTTTATAAACAGTATTTCAGCCATGTTTGCAGCTCAGGTTACTCCCTGAGAGAGTCATCGAGGCCCGGGTCCCATGCTGACGCAAGAAGTTTGGACTATCCGCGGCCGCGGTGACTCTCTGCCGATGCCTTATCGCGAGATTTCCGTTACTAAGCTGCTGATCAAGCCACCAGCGAAGCAACGGATATCTCTCAATGTGCATTCGGAGAATTGAACGAGATAAATTTATTTAAGATATAATATTTATAAAATAATAAAAAAAAAAAAAAAAAAAAAAAAATAATAATTTTGGGCGAAATTCTGAGAACGTAACATTGTACTTACAAAAATATTATTTTTAATAATAATTCACAATATTTTTCAGAAAAATTTAAAAAGTTAAAAAGTCACCCTTGAAAATTTAGAATCACCGCCGCCATTTTTGTTTCATACAATTCTTGACGTAAGATGGCGGCAGCTTTAACTTTCTGTCGCTTTGACAGGTCTACAAATAAACATACATACACAAAGTATGAATGTGTGTAATAATCTGAAAATGAAAATATTCTGACAGAAAATTATTAGAAATTAAATTACAAGTGCCCTTGATAAAAAAAAGTTTAAACCAACATACCTTTAAATCTCCACCACCAGTAATGTGTTCATCTTACATATAATTAAATAAAAGTGTCATGTCTTGATAAAAAAATAATGAAAACAATTACTATGTCATTAACCTCGACGAGCTCTAAAAATTTAATTTATTTAAATTACAAAATAATAAATTATTTCTTCCCAAAAACGTAGTCCAAATTTGACAGCTGTGAAAATGGAAGAAATGTGCAGTATTAATAGTAATAATAAAATAAATGAATTAAATTTTGTAAGTACTCCAGAAATAGATAGTATAAATAATCACAATGACAGTGATAATAAAATAACACTTACAGGTAATTATAAAATAATTAATGATAATAAAATTAGCCGACGTTCAACAATTTTTGATTTTTTTTTATTCATTTAATTACAAGTAAAAAAATACTTAAAAAAAATTCCACGGATAATTTTTCAAAACTTCTACATGTGAAATTTTTTATTTTAATTTTTTTATAATATTTTATTTGCATAATTTTACATGAAAATTAATTTAACAGATATTTAATAATTTTAAGAATTTTTCTAATAAATAAATTACTGCATAAAAAAATGACATTAAAGTTAGCAGTCATAAGAGAATTAAAAAAATTTTTTTAACAAATAAATTTGTTCCAAAGAATTATTTTTAAAAAATTGCATTTTTTATTTTTTTAAATTTCTAAATGTCAATTTTTTTTTCTAATTTTTTTTGCTATAATTTATTAGCTAAAAAAAATTCTAAAAATTATTTAATATTTGCTAAATTTATTTTCATCATAAAAAAAAATAAGAAAAAAAATTGACACAAATTTTTTTGTTAAATAAAATTAAAAAATGGTCTAACTTTAATATCATTAACTTTACAGTTTTATACAATTTTTTTTTATTTATTATTTTTAAGATATAAATATTAGAAAGTAAAATTTTTAAACTTTTTTAAAAAGGTAATTATTAAAATCTCAAACATTTTTTAACTTTTTTAACTAACATAAACATTTAAAAATATTATTTATTGATAACATAATTTTTTCATTAAAAAAAATTATAAAAATTTTCAAATGTCCGCTAATTTAATTTTCACAAATGATGACATTAAAGTTAGCAGTCACGAGAATTTTTTAATAAAAAAATTTGTTCAAAAAAATTATTGCATTTTTTATTTTTTAAAATTTCTACGTCAATTTTTTAAATATTTTTTTTGCCATAATTTATTTGTTAAAAAAAATTCTAAAAATTATTAAATATCTGCTAAATTTATTATCATTAAATTTAGCTGTTACTTTACAAATTTTTTAATTTTCTTTAATAAATAAATTATGTCAAAAAAAAAAATCATTAAAAAAATAGACTTGTAGAAATTTAATAAAATTAAAAATGCAATTTTTTAAAAATAATTTTTTAGAACAAATTTTTTCTTAAAAAAAATTATAAAAATTTTCAGATGTCGGCTAATTTAATTTTGACAAATAATAATAATTATAGTCTTCTGAAGAAATGCAAAAAAAAATCTTTTTTTTAGATTCTAGCAACAATGAAAGTACCAAAACATTCCAAGAAAATCAAACCAGCGACCTAGACCTGGACAAGATAAAAAATTTATCAGAAATAGATAACTTAGATGTGGAAAATAATCAAGATGTAGAAAATAAATTGCCAAATGAAGGTGAGCACAGAAGCGAGAGTTTGCAGTTGAAGCATATAGAAATCAATGACAGCTTGGACCCGCATAAGTCGCAATTATTGGTGACTAAATTCTCGCATTCTAATTTGATCCAGTCAAGTGTACCGCTGATCAACAAGAGCCGGAATTTGCTAAACTTCATCACGGAGAAGTCAACGAATATCATGGAGAAGGCGCTGCTGCCTCAGTACTTGCAGCAGAAAGAAATGGCACAGAAGCTGGGTAATTGTGAAGAAAGGGAAGGTGCAGATCAGAGGTTTGGAAGAGAAGATGATTCTTTGGAGGGTGGTAAAGAAGAAATTAATGAGGTGGAGGTCAATGGAGAAGAAATGGACTGTGGAAGATTGCTGGAAGAGCTTAGGAAAGTTTCGAGGGATAAAATGATGTTGGAGGAACGGATCAAAGAATTGGAAATAAATCAAGTGTCTAAGGTTAGTTTTTAAAGGTTTAATTAATATTATTAAGGGAATAAGAAAAATTTTGTGTCCAGGATATTTATATGATAAAATAGGTTTTTTTTTTAGTGAAATTTAGAGTCATTGCAAAGGTGTTGACTTGAATTTAGGCCTTTTCAAGGTTTCATTTCATTCTCACTAATAGTCAATTTACTATGATAAGTATTTAGGCTGCATTCGAAAATACTCTATCTCGAGATACATAATTAAGAAATTACCTTGTATCTTGAGAACTATTGACATTTTAAAAGATATAAGCTCATCCTGATGTTACACTCATCGAGACCTTTCATTTGAGTACCCACATCAATTTTTTATATATTTATATATATTATATATATATATGTATTATGTATATATGAAAAATATATCAAAAATGCATGTGGATACTCAAATGAAAGCTCTTGATGAGTGTAACATCGGGATGAGCTTATATCTTTAAAAAGGTCGATAATTAAGAACTGATATTGCTATCTTGTCTACTAACGACATTTTTAAAGATATAAGCTCACCCTGACATTACACTTATCGAGACCTTTCATTTGAGTACCCACATGAATTTTTGATATATTTTTCATATATATACATATATATAAATATATGAAAAATTGATGTGGGTACTCGGATGAAAGCTCTCGATGAATGTAATATCGGAGTGAGCTTATATCTTTAAAAATGTCAATAGTTCAAAAGATACAAGGTCATTTCTTAATTATTGACATTTTTAAAGATATAAGCTCATCCTGATGTTACACTCATCGAGACCTTTCATTTGAGTACCCACATCAATTTTTCATATATTTATATATATTATATATATATGTATTATGTATATATGAAAAATATATCAAAAATGCATGTGGATACTCAAATGAAAGCTCTTGATGAGTGTAACATCGGGATGAGCTTATATCTTTAAAAACGTAAATAGTTAAAAAGGTACAGTGCAATTTAACAAACATCTTGTGAACTATTGACATTTTTAAAGATATAAGCTCATTCCGACTTTACACTCATCTAGACCTTTCATTTGAGTATCCACATCAATTTTTCATATAATTTATATATTTATATATATTATATATATGTATATATGAAAAATATATCAAAAATGCATGTGGATACTCAAATGAAAGCTCTCGATAAGTGTAACATCAGGATGAGCTTATATCTTTAAAAATGTCAATAATTAAGAAATGACCTTGTATCTTTTGAACTATTGACATTTTTAAAGATATAAACTCACTCCGATATTACATTCATCGAGAGCTTTCATCTGATTACCCACATCAATTTTTCATATATTTATATATATTATATATATGTATATATGAAAAATATATCAAAAATTCATGTGGGTACTCAAATGAAAGGTCTCGATAAGTGTAATGTCAGGGTGAGCTTATATCTTTAATAAATAATAGTTTAAAAAAACTAAAAACACGCTTTTTATAGAAAACCAAACTAAAAAATAGAAAATAAATTTAAATTAAGAATAGTGTAAATAAAAAAAATGTATTTTATTTTAAAAAAAGCGTGAGGTGCATGGTGTCAATAGTTATAAATATTTTATTGACAGATATGAGTAGATTGATTATCATTTTGATAATATCTTAAAAAGCACCCCACGCTTTTTTTAAAATAAAATACATTTTTTTTATTTACACTATTATTAATTTATATTTATTGAAATTTTTAACACTATTCTTAATTTAAATTTATTTTCTATTTTTTAGTTTGGTTTTCTATAAAAAGCGTGTTTTTAGTTTTTTTAAACTATTATTTATTTTTTACTTTTTAGTTTGGTTTATTTATAAAATATTATAAATACGGGGAATCAGAGTTCGATTTCGGAGAGGGAGCCTGAGAAACGGCTACCAGAACCAAGGAAGGCCGCAGGCGCGCAGATTACCCACGGAGAGTTACTGACATACTGACAAACTGACAAACAAATAAACTGACATACAAGTGAAGCTAATATAAAGCGTGTAAAAATGTCGTTAGTAGACAAGATAGCAATATCAGTTCTTAATTATCGACCTATTCAAAGATATAAGCACATCCCGATGTTACACTCATCAAGAGCTTTCATTTGAGTACCCACATGCATTTTTGATATATTTTTCATATATACATATTTACAATATATATAAATATATAAAATATATGAAAAATTGATGTGGGTACTCAAATGAAAGGTCTCGATAAGTGTAACACCACGATGAGCTTATATCTTTAAAAATATCAATAATAACATAGATTACCTTTAGTATCGACATTTTTTTAGTGAATATATAAAATAGAAGTTTTAAATTTATCAATGTAACTTCTTTAATTTTCCAGGAGCCAGTATCACCATCTATCGACAACAGAGACGCAACAATCTCCCGCCTAACTTCCGAACTGCGCAGCGCGCTCTCCCAGAAAGACGCTCTCCTCCATCAATACAGTTCCGCGAACAAAGAGCGTGAGAGCATGGTAATGAAGTACGCAATTTCCGAAAAACAGCGCTTAGACTTGCAACGGACCCTAGAACAATCTCACTCTCGTTTAAAGCAACTGACCTCCGACAAAGAGGTTCTAACTTCAAAATTAAAGACAGCTTTTAACGAGCGCTCTCGAGTAACTCAAATGTTGGACGTAAAGTGCCGGGAATTAATCGACGCGCAGAAGGAACTCGAGAAGCTCCGTGAAGATCTTGACTTAAGAGAGGTTAAATTAAAATGGACGCAGACTAAATTAAAATCTGAGCTGCAGTCTCACAAAGAAACCTCGGAAAAATTAGAAAAAGCGAGCTTGAGAATTGATGAATTAAAAGACGAGTGTGAAAATGTCCGCCGTGAGTCTTGCGAGTCGATAAAGAAGTTCCAACAGTCGGAAGAGAACAAAGCAGTGACTCTAGATCATCAATTAAAGGAACAACATGCGCGACTAATTTTAGAACGCCATGTTGTTGAGGATAAAGAAGCTGAACGGTTGCAACTGTTGAAAGAAATCGAGACTCTGAATCACCGGCAGCAGGTTCTCATTGAAGAGAACAGTGCGCTGACCTTGAGGAACAACGACTTAGACGCCATCTATGTGGAACTGAAGAGGAACTTCGATGAGTTGGAAGTAGTTAGTGAGGAACGCTTGAAAGCGATTAATGACCTGACTGTTAAGGCAGAAACTCTTGAAGGAACTAGGTTGGAACTGATGGCTAGGAACCAGGAACTGTTGGCGACTGAAAGCGAACTCCAGCGCCTCCAAGCGGTGAACAAGGAACTGCAGGTTGATATGGACTGTTCCGTGCAGAGGGAGAACCAGATGTTGGAGTTCACCCAGAAGCTCACGGATAAAAATGTCAGGTTTGTAACAATCATGTTTTCTAATTAAATTGCGTGCCTAAAGGTAAAAGGGCGCATATTTTTTTTTTAATGCCTATCGAGTAGTAGACACATTCTACGCTTAAAATTGAAATAAAAAATTGCAAAGGTAAAAGGGCGTATGTCTTTAATTATACGGCCTTTTACTTTTAAGAATTCGAAATTTTGGTGATCTAAAGGTGAAAGGGTGTATAATTTTTTTTTCGGCCAGTTTACAAAATAACATATTCGTAGTTTAAAAATGTGAAAAAAAAACTTTGTGTGGTAGTAGCGGCGTAAAACCTCAACTATTAAATTTTTTAAAGTTAAAAAAGAAAATTTATCGAAAAAACAATAAATTACGCGTAATTATTTTCTTGCTTTTTATTTTAAGAAATAGTTATTATAAAATTTGGATTCTGGATTGTTGATCATGATGAAACAGCTGTTGTGTGAACGGTGCCAGTAGTTATATTCAATAGGGTGATTAAAGCGAGAAATTTCAAAATATTTCAATGTTATCTGTCATTGTGATTTTTTTTGTTACTTAATTTTTACGTAATTTGTTTTTGATTGATTTATTTTCTATTTGTTTATATCTTCACTTTGTATATGAGGCTGTTATTTCAGTATAACTTGTCATGTGAAACTATTATTTAACATTTGCTATTAAAACTACAATTTTTTTTTTATGCGTCCTTTTACCTTTAAGTAGTACTTTTCCTAAAGCTAAAAGGGCGTATGTCTTGAGATACGCCCTTTCAGCTTTAGGATACCAACTTTTTTTTTTCACAGATTTTTACGTTTCAGACAATTTCAAACCGAATGGCAAAAAAAATTTGTTTATACGCCTTTTCAGCACAAATACCTATTAACCCTTAGCTATAAGCCCTTCTACCTTTAGGCACGCGACTTCATTTTAATTAATAAATCAAAGAAAAGAAAACCTCTCCACATAGCAATCTTTTTCAAGGCTTGAGCAATTCTGGTCTCAATTTCGATAGTTGTTAGTGTCTTTTTCTACCTATGGGTCTTGCTCCAGATACTTGTAGCAAATTCGATTGACAAGTCTTGAACAAACCTTGTACAAGAACTTTCGGCCAGATTATAGCTCAAGAATTGTGTAAGAAAATTGAGAAAATCTGAAGATGCTTATCGATAAACTAACTATATCAATTCTTGAGAAAGACTGACACTAAAAGCATGCTGAATAAACTTGTGCAAAACTTGGTCAAGATCTGCTCAAGATCAAATGTTTTCGAGTGACCGTTCGCATCATTCTACCCCTCCTATATTTACTATAGGATCAGTGGATCTCATTCAGCTTAACCTTTTAGAGTACAGACCTACTGTTCTATCGATCAAGACAAAATTATTTTAAAATGAGTACCACTGAATCAATAGATCTTCAAGTAGTGGAGGGGAAAAAGTGCTATAAAATATATAATGCATGATGCATCTTGAGCAAATCTTGAGCAAGTCACGCTTCAACATTTGCTGTTAGTTTTTGGTTGACAAATGCTTTAGAAATGAACAAATTACTGAGGATTACGGATCTTGAGCAAATGTTGAGCAAGTCATGGGTAAGTGTCTGTTGTGAGTTTCTGATTCAAAAAATCCGTCAGAAAGTTTTTCAATGCACCTTGTATTAGACTTATCTCATATTCTTGCACAAGAATTCTTGAGCTAGTTATATATAAATCTTGAACCAGTTTTTTCTACATGAACTTGAGCAAGACCCATATGTTGAAAAAGACACTAGCAACTAGGGGTTTTGCTCAAGATACTGGCACCTAAATCTTGCTCAAGCATATGTTATCTGGGTATATAAAACACACTTCATTTTAATTCGCGTACTTAGAGGTAAAAGGGCGTATAGCTAAAGGTTAATAGGGATTTGTGCTGAAAGGGGGTATAAAAAAAATTCTTTTTTCTGCATGCGGTTTGAAATTGTCTGATACGTAAAAATCTGTGAAAAAAAAAGTTGGTATCCTAAAGCTGAAAGGGCGTATCTCAAGACATATGTCCTTTCAGCTTTAAGAAAAGTACTACTTAAAGGTAAAAGGGCGCATAAAAAAAAATTGTAGTTTTGATACCAAATATTAAATTATAGTTTCACAAGACAAGTTATACTGAAATAACAGCCTCATATACAAAGTTTGATATAAACAAATAGAAAATAAATCAATCAAAAACAAATTACGTAAAAATTAGGTAATAAAAAAAATCACAATAAGAGATAACATTGAAAATTTTGAAATTTCCAGCTTTAATCGCCCTATTGAATATAACTACTGGCACCGTTTACACAACAGCTGTTTCATCATGATCAACAATCCAGAATCCAAATTTTATAATAACTATTTCTTAAAATAAAAAGCGAGAAAATAATCACGCGTAATTTATTGTTTTTTCGATATATTTTCTTTTTTAACTTTAAAAAATTGTATAGTTGAGGTTTTATGCCGCTACTACCACAGAAAGTTTTTTTTTCACATTTTTAAACTACGAATATGTTATTTTGTAAACTGGCCGAAAAAAAAATTATACACTCTTTGACCTTTAGATCACCAAAATTTCGTATTCTTAAAAGTAAAAGGCCGTATAATTAAAGATATACGCCCTTTTACCTTTGCAATTTTTTTTTTCAATTTTAAGCGTAGAATGTGTCTGCTACTCGATTGGCAATAAAAACAAATATGCGCCCTTTTACCTTTGCAAAAGTAAAAGGGCGCATAAATTTTTATACGCCCTTTCACCTTTAGGCATGCGAATTAATAATAATAAACAAAAAATACTCAGATTGCAGTCTGAGTTTACAATTACCGAGTCCAGGATGAAGGAACTGGAGAAGGAACTGGTTCCGTTCCGGGAACAGGTCAAGGAACTGAAGGCTAGAATCAAAGAAATTACCGAAGAGCTGAGAGATGAGAAGAAGAAACGTGTGGATGAGTGCGAACTACTTGCGCGACATCTAGCGGAACAGACCAAGATGGCGGAGAACTTGAAGCAGATGCTAGAGGACAGCAAGGGCGAGAACTTGGTGCTTAAGAGAAAGCACCAGATGACTATAAAGGAACTTACGAGGGAAGTTGGACAGTTGAAGAAGAAATTGGAGGGAACTAGTCCCGCTATAGAGGGCGCTGTTCAGACTAGAACGCCATCTGTTTTGTCGCTTAATGAAGAAGCTGATAAGGAGGCAGGGGTGATTTATAATGAGCTGGATAAACAGGCGCTTGTTGATAGGGTGATCAAGTTGCAGAGGGTTAATGTTAAGAGGGCGGAAAAGTTGGACTTTTTGGAGGAACATACTAGAGTGCTTGTTGCTGAGTTGCAGAAGAAGACTAAGATTATTCAGAATTATGTTTTGAGCGAGAGCTTTGATGCCATGGGCAGTAATGAGAGGGATAAATATAAGGTAAGTTTGAAGGGGTTCCGCGCGTTTTCATCCCCCGACAAAATATCCTACAGACAAAAAATCCCCGACAAAATATCCCAAGCAAAATAATTTCAAGACAAATATATCCTCTTTACATAAATTTCCCTTGATAAAATATCCCACCACACAAACTTCCAAACACATAAGGTTGTTACCGTGTTGCGCCCTTTTAACATGATTTTTGTGTGTGTTTACTCAGTAATAGGCTAACACAAACGCGAGTCATCGCGAACGTTCAAATCTCGACCGTTAAGGAAGTATGAGCGCTAGGCAGGGTGGGGATAGGTATCAACTCTAGCGTGGTAAGGGGAGAGCAGTAGTCATATGATTTTTCTTAATATATAGATATTAGGGTGGCCCAAAAAAACCGACTATTTTTTTTTTCTTAGTCTTGAGTGAAAAAATGTTAGTTTTTGATGTTTTAAGAGCCCTCACCAAAGGACAGCTTAAAAAAAAATTTTTAAGAGGTCACTCCAAATTTTTTAAAATTTCAAAAATCGTCAAAAATCGAATTTTTTTTTTTTTTAATTTTTTTTTCTCGTTACGGTATAATTTTATAGACCAAAAAAAAATAAGTTTCTGAAAATTTCAGTTCAAAATTTAAATTTTGAAAGGTCGCTCAAAATTTTTTTTTTTTTTCTTTAATTAGTCATATCGCCGACTTTAAGTGTTGGGAGTGGTATGTTGGAGTCTTTTTGGTTTGTAAAAATCTTAACCTACGCGGCAAGGTCAAATCTCAACCAAGCTGGTTTCTAAGACCAGCTTGGGATTCGAATCCACGCCTGACAGTTGATTAAAAAAAATTATTAAATTAAAAAAAAAATTATATTTTCTATGTTGTGCTTGATTTTTAGTTCATCTCGTGATGTATTTTAATCGATTATGGTACTAAATAAAAAAAAAATGCATGGAATTTTAATTTGAATAGTAAAAGGTCGCTCGAAAAAATCTAAACTAATGCACTAATAAATTGAAAAAAATTATGAGCAACCTTTTAAAATTTTAATTTTGAACTGAAATTTTCAGAAAATTATTTTTTTTTAGTTTATAAAATTATACCGTAACGAGAAAAAAAATTAAAAAAAAAAAAGTTTGATTTTTGACGATTTTTGAAATTTTAAAAAATTTGGAATGACCTCTTAAAAATTTTTTTTTCAACTGTCTTTTGGAGAGGGCTCTTAAAACATCAAAAACTAACATTTTTTCACTCGAGACTCAAAAAAAAACATAGTCGGTTTTTTTGGGCCACCCTAATAGATATACATTTAACATTGGCTAATGGCGGCATTTATTTTTCTTTTAATTAATACACTTTAATTAGTCGGGCAAGTATCAATTTTTTTTAATTAAATTCATCACTAATATATTTACTTTCATCCATAAGTTTTTTAAAAATATTCACCGACAGTTTTACGAGAAAAATACAGAAATGTATCAATGTTTGGAGGTTACCCCATAAGACCAATGTTAAATTGCTCAACTTTAAAGTTAATTATTTATTTAAATAATCGGACAATCTCTTTTAAATTTTCGGAATTTGTTTAGACATATTTAAACTTCATATTAAAAAAAAATCAAGCTTTTTATCGAAAGTTGTCTTGGTGCTCGTACTTCCTTAATCAATTTCATGAAGTAAATATTTTGTCTGTAAGATATTTTGTCTATAGGATATTTTGTCGGTAGAATATTTTGTCGGGGGATGAAAAAGCGCATTAACATTTGAAGGTTAGGTGGGGAAGATTTTATAAGGTTATAAAATGGGAATTTAATTTGGCTTCATGCTGCGATAGAATTTGAAGAGTCATAGGGATACGGTGAGTTTTTAGGTTATGGATTTTTTTGAGTATTTATTAGTTGATTTAGGATATTTTGAATAACTAGTAACTTTGCAGTCACTACGTGACTGCAGAGAGTTGTGAACTATAAATAAATAAAATTTTGGTTGATTAAATAGTGATTTTTGTTAAATTGCGCTGTACTTTTTTAACTATTGAAGTTTTTTAAGATATAAGCTCATTCTGATGTTACACTTGTTAAGAGCTTTTATTTGAGTACCCACATGCATTTTTGATATAGTTTTTATATACACATATATATGTAATATATATAAATATATAAAATATATGAAAAATTGATGTGGGTATTCAAATGAAAGGTCTTGATGAGTGTAATTTTGAGATGAGCTTATATCTTTGAAAATGTCAATAGTTCACAAGATATTTGTTAAATTGCACTGTACTTTCTTAAATATTGACGATTTTAAAGACATAAGCTCATCCCGGTGTTACAATCATCAAAAGCTTTTATTTGAGTACCCAATTGCATTTTTGATATATTTTTCATATATACATATGTGTAATATATATAAATATATAAAATATATGAAAAATTGATGTGGGTACTCAAATGAAAGGTCTCGACGAGTGTAATGTCAGGGTGAGCTTATAGTTTTAAAAATTTCGATAGTTCACAAGATATTTGTTAAATTGCACTGTACTTTCTCAACTATTGACGTTTTTAAAGATATAAGCTCATCCCGATGTTATGGTCATGAAGAGCTTTCATTTGAGTACCCACATGCATTTTATATATTTATCATATAAACATATATATAAATATATAAAATAAATGAACAATTGATGTGGGTATTCAAATGAAAGGTCTTGATGAGTGTAATTTTGAGATGAGCTTATATCTTTAAAAATGTCTACAGTTCACAAGATATTTGTTAAATTGCACTGTACTTTCTCAACTATTGACATTTTTAAAGATATAAGCTCATCCTGATGTTACGCTCTTTGAGACCTTTCATTTGAGTACCCACATGCATTTTTGATATATTTTTCATATATACATATATGTAATATATATAAATATATAAAATATATGAAAAATTGATGTGTGTACTTAAATGAAAGATCTCAATGAGTGTAATGTCGGGGTGAGCTTATATCTTTTAAAATGTCAATAGTTCACTAGATATTTGTTAAATTGCACTGTACTTATTTAAATATTGAAGTTTTTGAAGATATAAGCTCATCCCGGTTTTACACTCGTCAAGAGCTTTCATTTGAGTACCCACATGCATTTTTGATATATTTTTTATATATACATATATGTAATATATAAAATATATGAAAAATTGATGTGGGTACTCATATGAAAGGTCTCGATGAGTGTAACATCAGGACGAGCTTATATCTTTAAGAATGTAAATAGTTAATAAGATAGCAATGTTAGATCTTAATTATTGACATTTTTAAAGATACAAGCTCATCCCGATGTTACACTCATCAAGAGCTTTCATTTGAGTACCCACATGCATTTTTTAAATATTTTTCATGTATACATATATGTAATATATATATAAATATATAAAATATATGAAAAATTGATGTGGGTATTCAAATTAAAGCTCTCAATGAGTGTAATGGGGTGAGCTTATATCTTTAAAAACATCAATATCGGATTTTTAGGCTGAGTTGATAAAACATGGCGGAATAATGGCGTCCGTTTACCACCAACGAGTTACTGATGACAATATGACGCTGGAATTGTCGCTGGAGATAAATCAAAAGCTGCAGACTGTACTTGAGGATGCGTTACTTAAAAACATAACTCTTAAGGTATATTATTCTCATTATCATATCATCAATTATCAGTTATGATATTTATTTGGTGGATTAATAATTGACATGTCTTCTAGGACAATATCGACACTCTTGGTGATGAAATAGCAAAGCTTACAATCCAAAATCAAAAAACAGCCAAGTGACAAACGGATAAAATTTTTAAATCTAATTATGTTAATAATAACAACACAAATAACAATAATAATAATGTAAACAACAACAATAATAATAATAATTATTATTATTATTACAATTATTATTATTATACTTATGATGTATCATTATTGAAAAGTTTGTTGTTTATCGCGCTGTATAATTTTATTAGTTATTTTTAACTTCACGCTAAGAAAATCGAAGATTTTCAAATATCGAGAAGTTATTGTTTTCACCCCGTTTTACGAAAATCGAGTTTTCATCGAATTTCGAAGTTTCGAGGTCCTAGGAAGCTTCCCTGACTATTCCCGCGATGGTTTCTGTATGTATGCGTGCGTGCGTGCGTGCGTGCGTGTGTGTGTGTGTGTGTGTGTGTGTGTGTGTGTTGATGTATGTAAACCTCTTATAACTTTTGAACGGCTTGACCGATTTGATCGCGGTTGGTGCCATTTGAAAGTGCTTGACCAAACTTAGATTTTGTAGATACTTTGGAATGATTCGGACCGGTAGATTTTGAGAAATCACAAAAAAACTACAAAAAAAAATTTTTTCAAAAGTGGTTTTTTTGGAATAACTTTTAAACGGCTTTACCGATCAATTTAAAAAACTAATCAGCTCTTAACATAAAAAAACTACGCCGACCGCCGCCAGTCCGGTCAAAATCGGTTGATTTATTCGTGAGTTATCGTTGACGAAAGAAACCGAAAAAAGTGTTTTTTCGGAATTACTCCGGTTTTCCACTCTGACAATATAAACTTAAAGATTTTTCATGAAGCTTAAAAAACTGCGTCTAATGCCACCAACCGCGTGAAAGTTGGTTCATTCATTCAGAAGTTAGTGCGATTTGAAAATAAAAAAAATAGTGTTTTATCAAACTTTTGAGCTCGAAGAGCTCAAAAGCAGACAAAAGCTATTTTTTGAACTCGGAGAGCTCAAAATAATACACAAATTGTATTTATGAGCTCGAAGAGCTCTAAAACGTCATAAGTGCAATTTCAAGCGTTTAGGTATAAAATTGGCGGGAAGTTGCAGGGATGGCCTTCAGGGTCAACCGTTTTCCTAATTTTTTTTTTTTTTAAGTGATTTTTAGGGTTTGTTTTTATGAAAATTTTATTATTGTTTTTATTTATTTATGTAAATATATATATTAATAAATATTTTATCTGAGAGTTTATGAATCTAGATAATTATTTAATGTACATAATGCCTCATTATGAATAAAAAAGTATAATTCAAAAGTATAATCAGAATATTGGTATTTTTTTTTATTTTTAGTAGCTGGTGACTGGGTCCATAACCTGCAAGTTATTGAAATTAAAATTAACTAATGACTAAATTAAAAAAACTAATGACTTTTGTTAAATTGCTCTGTACTTATTTCAATATTGACGTTTTTAAAGATATAAGCTCATGCCGGTGTTACACTCATCAAGAACTTTCATTTGAGTACCCACATGCATTTTTGGTATATTTTTCATATATACATATATATAAATATATGAAATATATGAAAAATTGATGTGGGTACTCAAATGAAAGGTCTCGATGAGTGTAATGTCGGGGTGAGCTTATATCTTTAAAAATGTCAATAGTTCACAAAATATTTGTTAAATTGCACTGTACTTTCTTAAATATTGAAGTTTTTGAAGATATAAGCTCATCCCGATGATACACTTATCAAGAACTTTCATTTGAGTACCCACATGCATTTTTGATATATTTTTCATATATACATATATATAAATATATGAAATATATGAAAAATTGATGTGGGTACTCAAATGAAAAGTCTCGATAAGTGTAATGTCGGGGTGAGCTTATATTTTTAAAAATGTCAATATTTCACAAGATAGGCACGAATTCAAGTCAAGACCTTTGCAATGACACTAAATTTTACTAAAAAAAAACCGATGTTATCACATGACTATCCTGAAAACAAAATTTTTCTTATTTTCCTAATAATATAGATTACCAACAATACACATAAATCATGCTTCAGTTCTATAAAAAAATTTATTTAAAAATTAATATAAAATTTTTTGATGATCAATTGTAATCATCTTACCTGAATACAAAAATAACCAATAAATAAATTCAGTTATGAGTAATAAACACTAATGATTAAAAAAAAAATTATCTAATATTTTTTTTAGTCATTTTTAATTATGAAAACTCTAATGATATGAAGACTAATGACTACCTGGATGCAGCTACTGCATTTGGGTTTAACTTCTCTAATATATTTATTGGTTTTTTCTACTTTCGTTGAAGAACGTTGTATGCAGTGTACGAAAATTTCATGAGCTGGGAAGAAATGATAAGTTAATTTTCAACACACAAAAAAAATATAATAATAACTTGCCTTGGTGAAAGACTCTAGAGAAAGTTCAATCAAGCTTCCACTGGTGAACTTAATTGGCCTGACAGTCCTCATTTTCATCAGCAGTAGATCCTTTTTGGTTTTATTCGTCAAATATTGCCAGTCCATGTTGTAGATCGCAGAACTTATACCGGAGCTCTAGTTTGAAGTTAATATTTTTTTAATTTAATATACAAGTTTAGTTAAATTTATTAAGACAAAATAAAGAAAAAAATATTAAAGTTATTCATTTATGGAGGTTAATTTTTAAATTAACAAAATTATTTGTTTTAAATTCAAATTTTCCGCGCGGCAGTGACGTAGTATTATATCCGATTTGCAACGACATCTTACAGAGAGTTTTAAAACTATATTCATAATATTGTCCGCTATTTCATAATTTACCTTATATTTGCCGGTTAAATATATAAGTTAATAAATGTAAAAATTAAAAAAATATTTTAACGGAGAACAAAACAATTATTTGGGAAAAGTAATAATTATTAAAAACCGCAGACGAATAAAAACTGATCTATATTTAACAACAATACTTTACTAACACCCGGATGAGTTTTGTTTTTTCACCTTTTTTTTCTGTGTGGGTAATCTACCCGAGAAAAAATATTTATATATAATTATATATAAATTGGTTATATATGATTATATATGAAAAAATGGCCAAATATAATCATATCTAATCATATATAACAATATTTAATTATATATTTATTACATCTAATTAATTATTGGGTTAATTTTATGGATAGAGTATTTAATATGGTCCTACGCAATTCTGTGTAACCAATTAAAATGCAAAAAAAAATCTAGCTATAATTTTACGGTTATAACACCAGCGGTCACCTATCCAACTATTAACCTTGCTTAATGCTGCTTAACTTTGGTGATCTCCGTGCGTCTTGAAGTGTCTGTCTGCTGTGCTGCTGTCTTAGATGATAATGATTCTATGATCTACATAATGTATCATATGAGTTTATCATAAATGGAATATAAAAATTGATTTTAATATATATTTGGATAAGCGGCATGATGGCCGAGCGGGTTAAGTCATTATCCCGTTAGTTCGCTCGCACATCATGCCGTGAGGCGAGGGTTCGAGCCCCGACGGTTGTTCGAATAGTTCCAACACCAACCGTCGGGGGTCGCTCCGGTAGCCGAACTGTACTGGCATGGGTTTTCTCTGTGGTTTCCCCATCGCCACTATTCCAACAACCGATAGAAAGGGGTGAGGAATAGGGTAAATACAGTACAGAAAGCACAAGTCGGTCCACAGCCGCGTGATAATAATAAAGAGTTGAGTATACAAATGTGCGAAAAATAAGGTTGATTATGTAGTGAAAATACAGGAGTGAAAAGAGGATGTGCTGAGGTCCAAAAAAGCGTTGAATAAACAAGGACAGTAATAAAAAACACAGGACGGTGGCGAACTTGCGGAATGCGACAGCTACCATCTATCCAGCCTTGTAAAAACCAAGAACGGTATACAAGTAAAAATCGAAATAAATAAAAATAAATATATTTGGATAGTTATTATTCATAATTTATTTATTTTACCGAATTTCATTATAATATAACACTTATTTAAATAATAAAATAAATGATGATTTTATTATTAAGTAGCAGCAGAGCAGACCAAAACATCTCATAGGAAATGTGACAAATTTTGTATTTCAGAATTATTTAAACGTAATTATAAACATCATTTTACACTTTTTGTGATTACCAAAAAAAAATTTTTTTTCAAAGAAAAAATTTTTATGTCTGTTAATTATATATAAGCATATATGCTATAATTATATATATATATATAATTATATATACTTAGATATAATTATATATGGGACTATATACAATCTTGGATGGCTGTATATTGCTCCATATATAGTCATATAATTATATATAACCTCATTTACAATTCCATATATAATCATGTATGATTATATATAATTCTATATACTTATATATAATTGTATATGGAACTATATATAATCCTGCATGGTTGTATATTGCTCCATATATAGTCATATATAATTATATATAACCTCATATACAATTCCATATATAATCAATCATGTATGATTATATATAATTATGTATGATCATATATAATTGTATATAATTATATATGTGATTCCATATATAATCATATATAGTCATATATGATTATATACAATTATATATGATTATATAGAAACATTTTTTCTCGGGTAGCCTCGGTCACTCAATGGAAAATCCAAAGTTAATTAATCATTAAGTAATAGAATTTTAAACAACAAATATTTATTGTTTAACAAATATTTGTTAGCCAATGCTAAAATTGAAAATGTATTATTTAACTAAAACAATTGCATATCGTCAAAAATGATATGGTCTTAAAAAAATTAAAATACAACAATTTAAAGTTGAATTTTTAATATCGATAATTTTAAACCGTAAAATTTATAATAAGATATTATAAATAGACATATTAAAAATGTACAAAATATAAAGTGATATAAGAACTTAACTCTTGCATTTTTTTAACTAATAAACATTTGTAAAAAATAGTTAATTTTTATCAAAACACATATTAAATAACGTAAATTGTATAAATAATAAACTCTCACACTTCGTCACCTTATAGATTTAGTTTATTAGAATGATGAGATGTGCATCGGTCGTACGGTGTAGGGGTTGGTTATCGGTTTAGCAAACGCGCGGCTCGGGTTCGAATCTCCATTAGAACAGAATGTGATTTTCACTTTATTTCTATAATTCGCGAAAGTTAGGTCAAAATTGAGGGTCAGCAGTCTGAACTTGCGTTAGGTCCACATTAAAAATACAATAAAAAATAACATTTAAAAAATGATTTTTTTATCATTTCTTATCAAATCGTGAGTAAACTATAAGTTCACGATGAATTTGCCGTGTTAATATTGCGAATTTACTGTATATTTTTTCGTGAAATCACAGTGAACTCATTGTGTAGACACTATGATTCTACACGGAAAAAAGTAAACTGTAATAAATAACAGTCAATTTATAATAAGTAATGATCAACTGCTAAAAATTACCATTTCGAATAGTAAAATCGTGATTTTACTATTCACTATGTAATGTTTATCATTTAAACGTTAAAATTTACTCTTTACATGGAAGAAAATACTATTTCAAACAGTAATATTCGCTATGTAAATATCTAAAATGTTATAGTGCAATAATTAAGAATTCAGACTTTGATATTTATCATTTCGTACCTAAAAAATCATCGCAATGATATGTAAAAAGTATAAAATAAAGTTAGTAAATTTCTAATACAAGCAACGTCAATATTTACATAGTAAAATGGTAAATTTTAAACGCAACGTTAAAAATCAAACTGTAATTATTGACTTGCTTGGACTGGTAAAATGTATATTTTAAAAGTATAATTTTTACTGTTTCAAATGTTAAATTCTCCCAGAGTGAGACCCCCTTCTCTTTCATCTGAGTTCCCCTTCTCCTCATAATATGGACTATTTATTGAAATGGCAATTTTTACTGTTTGAAACTGTAATTTTTTAAGATGAAAGAGTCGTTATTTCGTATAGTGACAGCTACTAATCACTTATTTTGGATATTAAATTATAAGTTGTGGCTTTTATACTTTCTAGATTAAGTTCTGTAATATTTATATTTTTGCCACCCCGATGTCCGCTTTACTGTTTGAAACTATAAAAATTAACCGGAATCCGAGTGAATATTACAGTTTACTTTTTTCCGTGTATTGTGAAAACACTGTGATTCTACTGTGAATTGAATGTGAAAACATTATGATTTCACTGTGAATTCATTGAAAAAACACTGTGTACAAATGGGACAAATACACAGTGTAAGCACAGTGAAATCACATAACTTACACGGAGTTATCACTGTGCTTTCACTGTGATTCTAAAACCGCGAGGGGGCCCATATTTTTCATATTTATTTTAGATTATTTTGCATTAAAATAAATATATAAAATTAATTAACTATAATTTACCTCTAATGCAACTTCGTTTGCATACCAGCAGAACAAAAAAATTTGTGATATCATACAACAAAGGTAAAAAACAATAAACATAAACTCAGGACTACCAAAAGCAAGTTTTGTCAATAATTGGACGCTCATACAAAGAATCAATGAGCTTAATGAGTATTGGAG